>NC_085138.1:348140032-348740032 GCF_035046485.1 Aedes albopictus
TGACAAAGCCTGCTTCTCAGCTTAGTGTTCTATGAGCACTTCCACAGTTATTAACCCGCACACACCCGGGACGATCTACTTTTGGCAGAAATGCAATATCTTCTTTGTTTTAAAACATTTTACCCCGGATTTTTTTTTATAGTCAAGGGGAATAGTTGTGCTAAGAAATGCATGGTTACTCCCCCCCTTTGCACCCTCCCCCCTTTTGCGGGGAGGCGAAAATACGTGGCTTTTTTGTATTTTTTATAAATTCTACATGTTTTTGCTGAAATTTCATCGTTTTGCTAATCATCAATAGTTTTCACTGATCCTAGACATGCAATGTATTACTACCCATCATAGTCGGTTGAAGTTTTGATCCCAGAGCTATTCTAAGGCCTCTAAAGTACTCCGAAGTTTGTGACACAAATCTAACATTCTCAACCAAATTTTATACACGATGAATGATTACAGAACATTGTCTACGGTACTCAAAAAGCCTCAAAGCACCCCTCGAAAATTCATTGTACATGAATTGGTTGATCTAGGTCATCCAAACTACTCTGGAATTCATTTTTTTAAGATCTAGAACATCTACCATCGTTTGTGTTCACTCTGTCCAAGAAATTTAGACACGTTGATGTACATTACACCTCACAATGCTATGAGCAACTTGATATTGTGGTAGTTGGACATTCCGTGAAATACAAATGGCCTCCAATATACTTTGAAGTTTATGGGCCCATATAGCCGAGGCGGTAAACGCACGGGTATTCAGCATGACCATGCTGAGGGTGACGGGTTCGATTCCCGGTCGGTCCAGGATCTTTTCGTAAAGGAAATTTCCTTGACTTCCTTGGGCATAGAGTATCTTCGTGCCTGCCACACGATATACACATGCAAAATGGTCATTGGCAGAGGAAGCTCTCAGTTAATAACTGTGGAAGTGCTCATAGAACACTAAGCTGAGAAGCAGGCTTAGTCCCAGTGAGGACGTTACGCCAAGAAGAAGAAGAAGATACTTTGAAGTTTGGCTTACGATATCTACATACTGTCTCATGCTTGAGTTGTGAAATATTTTCGTGGAATGTAGTCTATAGTGCTGATGGAACCTCAGTGCACATCTATAATGCTTTTGGTACATTTATGGGATATTCCAGGCTTTCCAAACTATTCTGGAATTAGGAACTTCAAGGTCTACAGGCTCTACTCTTGTTTTTCTTCACTCTATCGGCATAATTATTTCACGATTGTGTGGCATCGTACACAAATTACGTAACGCTATAGGGGGAGGGGGGGGAGTCTAGCTTAGCGTTACGAGCCATACAAAATATTTTTGGTTTTCATACAAAAATCATTACAAGGGGGGAGTCTGAAATCGCCGATTTTAACGTTACGTAATTTGTGTACCATGCCTGTCTGTTGTACCTCATTATATTACGAGTATCTATATTTGTTGCTATTTGGGTGTCCACTGGCATACATATGGACCCAATGTATTTTGAAGTATGGGTCGCAATATCTGTAAATCTTAGGATATTCTTATTGTAGCGAATGCTCGCGGAATATAATCTACGCTACTCTTAGAACCTCAGGGTGCAATTCTGATAACTGAGCAACATTCACTTGGTGATCTAGGTCATCCAAACTATTCTGGAATTAAGACCTTCAAGCTTTACACTCTTGCATCTCTTTACTCTATTCTTCCACGATTACCTCTGTTGTATCTCGTAATGTTTTGAGTATTCCTTTGTGTTGTTTGTGCATCCACTGACATACAAATGTCCTTTATGGTATTTGGAAGTGTCGGAAATTACCCACGCATTCCTCTAGGCGTTCCTCGGAAATTCCTCCAGAAGTCCCTCAGGAATTCATCGTGATGTTGTCCGAGAACTTCTACGAGTTCCTAGGGAATGCCTCAGAACTTCCCGTGAAATTCTTCAGGAGTTTCCCAGGAGTTTCTCTAAAGTTTATTCAGGAGCTATGCTGGAATTCCTTCAGGAGTTCCTCAGCAATTACTTCAAGAACTTTTCAAAAAATCCTGCAGGAGTTCCGCGGGCATTCCTCCAGAAATTCCCCGAAAATTCCACGGGAATGCTCCAAAGATTTCTCCAGGCATTCCCTTAAAAATCCTCAAGGAAATTTTCTCAAGAGTTCATCCAGAAATTTCTCCTGGGATTCCTCCAAGAAGTTTTCCAGGGATTACTCCAGAAATTTTCTTAGGAATTTCTCCAGGGCTTCCTCCAGCGATTTCTCTAGAAATTCTTCCAGGGATTCCTCAAGGGATTCTTCAGGGATTCCTTCAGGAATACCCCTAGGGATTCCTTTGCGAATTCCTCCATGAACTCATCAAGGAATTCAGTCAGATATTTCTCCAGGAATTCCTCCAGAGGTCCTTCAGGAATTCATCCAAGATTTCCTCCAACAACTAAATAATCCAGGGAATTTTTAAGAATTAAAGGGATTCTTCCAGAAATTCTTCCAAGGACCACTCCAGAGTTTCCTCCAGGAATTCTTCCTGGGAATACTCCAGAAATTTCTCCAGAGAATTCCTCCGTGTAATCTTCCCGGGTAATTTCTCCAGAAATTCCTCCAGGAATTTCTTCATGAATAACTGCCAATTTATGTATGAATTCATCAAGGAATTCTTTCAGAAATTCCTCCACGGTGTCCTCCAAAAATTCTTCCAGGAGTTCCTTCAGGAATACCTCCAGGAATTCTTCCAGCAATTCCAACAGGGGTTCTTCCCGGAATTCCTCACAGGAATTCCTTCTTAAATTATTTCAGGGATTCCATCAGTCATTCCTCCAGGGCTCCAGGGATTCCACCAGGAATTCTTCCTGGATATACTCCAGGATATATTCCAGAAATTCCTTCAGCAAATATTCCAGGAGTTCTTTCAGGAATTACTCCAGGAATTTCTCCTGGAATGACTCTACGAACTCCTTCTGAAATTACTACAGGAAATCGTCTAGGAATTGTTCCGGGAAACACCCCAGGAATTCCTTCAAGAAATATTCTAGGAATTTCTCCAGGAATATTTGCAGGAATTTCAACAGGGATTGTTGTAGGAATTACTACAGGAATTTATCCAGAAATTCTTTAAACACAGGGGATTTTTCGGCTTTCAGTCTGTTAAGCGATTGAAACGAAATTATCTTTCTTACGCCCGACGTTTCAATGGGCTATGCCATCTTTTTCAAGGGTTCTGTAAAGGTCAATTGGCTTAGTTACATGAAGATACAAGAACATACAAAAAACTACAGTCTTACAAGAATATTTTTCGTTTTTCGTCTGGAGGTTCAATCTTTGCGTGAAAACTTGTCAACATAATCTGGTTCATCAATTTCCTAAAATATCACAATCAAAATCACGATTTAACAATTTGAACTACATAAAACAGACAAAAAACAGTTACTAACTATTGGATTTACTACACGAAACGGGAAGAAAACTGGAGACTGGACTACACTATCTTTCTTCGTCGTAAAACTATGTACATTTAAAAAACGGTCATTTTGTAGTCATTCTATGAAAGTTATGGAGGAAATTAATTGTTGTATGCAAGTTATGTCAAATATGCTATTGTGTGTCATTGTCATTCAGGTCTGTCTGGTTATCTATTGTCTGTGTATCTGTGCGGTTTGTTTTGGTTTTGAGTGTGTGTAAAATTCCTGCATAAATATTACTAAGACCGTCGCAATCGCTTCGTTTGTTTACCGTCTCGTCCGTGTTTACGATGTGGCAAACCTCCAAGATAGGGAGAGCAGAGTACCGTCGGTGACTGTCGAGTATCTCTGTTCTATCTAGGGCAAAGCGATGGTTGTTGTCGGCCGAATGCAGCAAGAGAGCCGTTCTCTCTTTTAGGCGGCCGAGTTCATAGCTGTTGTAATTCTCGTTGTCGTTGTTGTTGTTTTCGTCCATTTCATTCACTAGCTTGTCCAGTTTGTTGATGTCGCTCTTGTGGTGGGCTACTCTCTTCTTCAGGCTGGTTGTGGTGAGGCCGACGTAGCTGGCAGCGCAGTTTCCACAGGGAATTTTGTAGATAACGTTGCTGCGCTGCTCTGCTGGGATGCGATCCTTCGTTTGTGTGAACAAACCCTTGATCGTATATTCATTCCTCGTTGCTAATACGATGTCTGGGAAGTCTGTTTTGAGGAGTTTCGCCAGTCGAGGTGTGAGGTTGTTTACGTACACCATCGGCTTGTAGGTAACATCAACGTTGTTCCTTCTTCTTCTGTCTACATTGATCGCTTGATTGATGAGACTGTTCCGGAGTGATTTTGGATAGTGGTTTGTTTTAAGGTGCTGATCGATTATGCTGTTGATTCTTGATGGAGGAAGATTGGTGCTCAGTCTCCGAACACGATTCATGAAATTGAACACCATATTCATTTTCATGTGTAACGGGTGACTCGAGAAAAAGTCCAAGAAACGGCCGGAGGCCATGGGTTTGCAGTACCACTCCGTCTTAATAGATTGATCCGGAAGTCGAACCATCACCATGTCTAAATATGGAAGTCTGTTGTTGTGTTCTGTTTCATGTGTGAATTGTATGCTAGGATTGTAGCTATTGAATATGTTCAGAACTTCCAAAACTTTTTCTAATGGTAAGGCCATCACCAGATGGAATTCCTTAAATTCCAGTTCTTGCGGGAAATACCTCACGTGAATTCGGAATTACTCGCATGAATTACTCCATGAATTCTTACAGGAAATAATTCATAAAATCCTCCAGAAAATAAAAATTAAAAAAAAAAAGTTCTAAATTTCCTCGCAGTTCAAGGAAATCCTTAAGGAATTTCCCTGGGAAATTCTTATAAATTTCTTCACAAATTACTACATGAATTATTGCAGAAAGTGCTCCAGGAATTCCTCAAGGGTATTCTCCATAAATTTCTTCAAGAAATTCTTGAAGAAATTCTTGGAAGTATTCTTGTAGGAATTCTTGGAGGAATTCTTGGAGAATAATTTGAAAGAATTCTTGGAGGGATTTATAAAGAAACTTTGACATAAATATTGGAGCAGGTCTTGGAGAGATTCTTATTAGAGTTCATGTTGGACTTCTTGAAAGAATTTCTGAAAGAAATCCTTGAAGGAATTCTCGGTGGAATCCCTGGAGTTGTCCCGGAAGTATTTTCTTGAGGAATTTCTAGAGGTTTCCTGAAGAATGTAGGAGGTATTCATAAAGGAATTTCTGAAGGATTTTTTAAACGAATTTCTAAAGGAATTTCTTGAAAAATCCCTGGAGGAATTTCTAACGAAATTCCTGAAGGTATTATTGGCAGATATCTTAGAGGGTTCTCTGGTTAAATTTTTGAGAAAGGTACAGTAGGAATTTTTGGAATTCCTGGAGGGATTCTTGGAAAAATTCTAGACAGATGTCTTGGAGGTGTTTCTGGATGAATTCTGAAGGAATTTCCGGATCAATTTCTGGGGGAAGTGCTGGAGGAAACTCTGGAGGAACAGCTGGAGAAATTTCTAGAAGAATCCCTTGAATCCTGAAGAAATCTCTGGGTTAGTTGCTGGAGGAAATCTTGGAAGAACTTCTGAGGGAGCTCTGAAGGAATATTGGAGGAATACCTGAATGAATTCCTGGATGAATCCATGAAGGAATCCATGCAGGAATCCCTGAGGGGAATTCCTGAAGGAATCCCTGGAAGAACTTCTAGAGAAACCGCTGGAGGAATCCCTGGAGAAATTCTTAGGAAAACTCTTGGAGGTATCCCTGGAAAATTTCCTGGAGGAATTCCAGGAGATATTTCTGGAGAAACTCTTGGGGAAACTTCCTTGATGAGTTTCTAAGGAATGCATGATGAAATCCTTGGGGACTCCCGTGGAATCCTCGGGGAATTTCTGAAGGAATTCCCGAGGAACTCCTGCAGGATTTTACGAAAAGTTTTTGAAGTAATTCCTAAGGAACTCCTGAAGGAATTCCAGCATAGCTCCTGAATAAATTTTCGAATAACTGCTGGCAAACTCTTGAAGAATTTCACGGGAAGTCTTGAGACATTCCCTAGGAACTCGTAGAGATATTCTCGGAGAATATCACGATGAATTTCTGAAGGACTCCTGGAGGAATTTCCGAGGAACGCCTAGAGGAATTCTTGGGTGATTTCCAATACTTCCAAATACCATAAAGGACATTTGTATGTCAGTGGATGCATAAGTAACACAAATACTCAACAAATTACGAGATACAACAGAGGTAATCGCGGAAGAAGTACATCGATAAAATAAAGATATACAAGAGTAGAGCTTGTAGAGCTTGAAGGTCTTAATTTCAGAATAGTTTGGGTGACCTAGATCACCAAGTGAATGTTGCTAAGTTATCAGAATTGCACTCTGAGGTTCTAAGAGTAGCGTAGATTATATTTCGCAAGCATTCGCTACAATAAGAATATCCTAAGATTATCTGTATTGCGACCCATATTTCAAAATACCTTGAGTCCATTTGTATGCCAGTGGACACCCAAATAGCAACAAATACAGATACTCGTAATATAATGAGGTGCAACAGACACAATCGTGAAATAATTATGCCGGTAGAGTGAAGAAAAACAAGAGTAGAGCCTGTAGACCTTGAAGTTCCTAAGTCCAGAATAGTTTGGAAAGCCTGGAATATCCCATAAATGTACTGAGGTTCCATCAGCACTATAGACTACATTCCACGAAAATATTTCACAACTCAAGCATGAGACAGTATGTAGATATCGTAAGCCAAACTTCAAAGTATATTGGAGGCCATTTGTATTTCACGGAATGTCCAACTACCACAATATCAAGTTGCTCATAGCATTGTGAGGTGTAATGGACATCAACGTGTCTAAATTTCTTGGACAGAGTGAACACAAACGATGGTAGATGTTCTAGATCTTAAGAAAATGAATTCCAGAGTAGTTTGGATGACCTAGATCAACCAATTCATGTACAATGAATTTTCGAGGGGTGCTTTGAGGCTTTTTGAGTACCGTAGACAATGTTCTGTAATCATTCATCGTGTATAAAATTTGGTTGAGAATGTTAGATTTGTGTCACAAACTTCGGAGTACTTTAGAGGCCTTAGAATAGCTCTGGGATCAAAACTTCAACAGACTATGATGGGTAGTAATACATTGCATGTCTAGGATCAGTGAAAACTATTGATGATTAGCAAAACGATGAAATTTCAGCAAAAACATGTGGAATTTATAAAAAATACAAAAAAGCCACGTATTTTCGCCTCCCCGCAAAAGGGGGGAGGGTGCAAAGGGGGGAGGTACCATGCATTTCTTAGCACAACTATTCCCCTTGACTATAAAAAAAAATCCGGGGTAAAATATTTTAAAACAAAGAAGATATTGCATTTCTGCCAAAAGTAGATCGTCCCGGGTGTTTGCGGGTTAACTGAGAGCTTCCTCTGCCAATCACCATTTTGCATGCGTATATCGTGTGGCAGGCACGAAGATACTCTATGACCAAGGAAGTCAAGGAAATTTCCTTTACGAAAAGATCCTGGACCGACCGGGAATCGAACCCATCACCCTCAGCATGGTCATGCTATTCGGGGTTATGCCACTCGGTATATTAGAATTCGGGATACTGGTTGGCGGGGAGATGGACTACGAGATTTTTGGACAGGTAATGATAATAAGCGAAAATAATTATGCATATGTTTCACTACATGGCACGGTAAAGGCTGGGTAAAGGCAGATCCCATTGTAATCCACTAGCCTCTGCCCAGCAACTTCTATCCCTATCCCTACCTCCTCTTGGTACTGGCCGGAAACTATGAGCAACGGCAACGACCCCAACGAACAAAAAGGACTTGCGAGTGGAAACTCGGTACGTGGAACTGCCGATCTCTCAACTTCATTGGGAGCACCCGCATACTCGCCGATCTACTGAAGGACCGCGGGTTCGGCATCGTAGCGCTGCAGGAGGTGTGTTGGACAGGATCCATGGTGCGAACGTTTAGAGGTAATCATACCATCTACCAGAGCTGCGGTGACAAACGCGAGCTGTAAACAGCTTTCATCGTGATGGGTGATATGCAGAGGCGCGTGATCGGTTGGTGACCGATCGACGAAAGAATGAGCAGGTTGAGGATCAAGGGCCGATTCTTCAACTTTTTTTTTTTTTTTTTTTTTTAGTTCTTCCATTTTCTTTATTTTTTTTTTTTTTTTTTTTTCTTTTCTGGAGTAGGGAAAAGCCCGTGGGAGTGAAGTTCCTGTTACAATTCGGACCTCTTCTCCCATAGGCATAAAACCTACTCTTCTTTTCATATATTTCAAAAAAGTACAAAGTATTTACACTTCCAGTGAGAAGTTATTCTCTTTAAAGGAAGTGTAATTAAATTAATTAACAGAAAATTTACAACTTATTGGCTAATATTAGTATATCACGTACAATAATCGCTTTAATTCATCATGGATTTGGTTAGTAAGCATTCCTAGATCAATAGCGGCAGCTTAGCATTACATCGGAAAAACTTTGTATACAGGAAGCCACGGCGCAGTCACAATGAAATTGTCGTAGAAACGTTGACCAGACGCAGACCAGGACATCAGTTCCAATAAAGCCTCAGTAACAACTGGTAACAATGTGACGGAATGCTGTTGATGTTAGCTGATTTGGTAGCACGGATTTATCGCGCTCGTTATCCAGGACCTCGAAACATTTGAATGATGGGGTTGGTGTAGACAGAAGGTGGGAGGGCTGTAATTGTAAACGAACTTAAACGGGCGCAGTATCACTGGCTTCGGCCAGACATATACTAATCATGTTACCTGGAAGATAACTGATGCTACCAGCTGACCGAGTCACCAGGTACGGGAAGTCGCAGGAATCGGTGATGTTCAAAACTTGAACGGCCGCGAATCGAGTGTTGCGGTTGTTGGATGCAGGGGTGGCAGGACTGGAAGATAACTGAGGCTACTAGCTGACCGAGTCACCAGGTACGGGAAGTCGCAGGAATCGCTGATCGGTGATGTTCGAGGCCCGAAACTTGAACGGCCGCGAGTCGTGTGTTGCGGTTGTTGGATGCAAAGGTGGCAGGGCTGTAATTTTCGACGGACTTGAACGAGGGCAGTATCACTGGCTTCGGCCAGACGTATACTAATCATGTTACCTGGAAGATAACTGACGCTACTAGCTGACCGAGTCACCAGGTACGGGAAGTCGCAGGAATCGCTGATCGGTGACGTTCGAGGCCCGAAACTTGAACGGCCGCGAGTCGTGTGTTGCGATTGTTGGATGCAAAGGTGGCAGGGCTGTAATTTTCGACGGACTGGAAGATAACTGAGGCTACTAGCTGACCGAGTCACCAGGTACGGGAAGTCGCAGGAATCGCTGATCGGTGATGTTCGAGGCCCGAATCTTGAACGGCCGCGAGTCGTGTGTTGCGGTTGTTGGATTCAAAGGTGGCAGGGCTGTAATTGTCGACGGACTTGAACGAGGGCAGTATCACTGGCTTCGGCCAGACGTATACTAATCATGTTACCTGGAAGATAACTGACGCAACTAGCTGACCGAGTCACCAGGTACGGGAAATCGCAGGAATCGCTGATCGGTGATGTTCGAGGCCCGAAACTTGAACGGCCGCGAGTCGTGTGTTGCGGTTGTTGGATGCAAAGGTGGCAGGGCTGGAAGATAACTGAGGCTACTAGCTGACCGAGTCACCAGGTACGGGAAGTCGCAGGAATCGCTGATCGGTGATGTTCGAGGCCCGAATCTTGAACGGCCGCGAGTCGTGTGTTGCGGTTGTTGGATGCAAAGGTGGCTGTAATTGTCGACGGACTTGAACGAGGGCAGTATCACTGGCTTCGGCCAGACGTATACTAATCATGTTACCTGGAAGATAACTGACGCTACTAGCTGACCGAGTCACCAGGCACGGTAAATCGCAGGAATCGGTGATGTTCAAAACTTGAACGGCCGCGAATCGAGTGTTGCGGTTGTTGGATGCAGGGGTGGCAGGGCTGTAATTTTCGACGGACTTGAACGAGGGCAGTATCACTGGCTTCGGCCAGACGTATACTAATCATGTTACCTGGAAGATAACTGACGCAACTAGCTGACCGAGTCACCAGGTACGGGAAATCGCAGGAATCGCTGATCGGTGATGTTCGAGGCCCGAAACTTGAACGGCCGCGAGTCGTGTGTTGCGGTTGTTGGATGCAAAGGTGGCAGGGCTGTAATTGTCGACGGACTTGAACGAGGGCAGTATCACTGGCTTCGGCCAGACGTATACTAATCATGTTACCTGGAAGATAACTGACGCTACTAGCTGACCGAGTCACCAGGTACGGAAAATCGCAGGAATCGGTGATGTTCGAAACTTGAACGGCCGCGAATCGAGTGTTGCGGTTGTTGGATGCAAGGGTGGCAGGACTGGAAGATAACTGATGCTACCAGCTGACCGAGTCACCATGTTCGGTGATGTTCGAGGCCCGATACTTGAACGGCCGCGAACCGAGTGATGTGATTGTTGGATGCGGAGGTGGCAAGACAGACTGGAAGACGGACTGGATGATAACTGACCCCATGTTCAGTTGGCAGCGATATGACGGAATATTGATGATGAGACAATAAAGTGGTTGGTGGTCAACCTATGTATGTTATGATTCTTCCTTTTATCAGTGATGCAATCCGCTTCTTGAAGTTTCCCATATTCCTCTCGGCTTTTAAATGAGAAGGGAGAGCATTGTATCGAGAACTTCCAAAATACAAGAAAGATTTTTTTCCAGCTTCCGTATTAGGACGGTTGATCGTTAGAACTGCTTGGCTTCTCAGAGGGTATCGGCTTGACGTTCTATGTAGCGGTTGATTGTGTAAGGCACGTGGGTTTGTTAACATATTGTGCATTTTTACCAGACACTCCTTTTCACGGAGGGCCGGGATTGGCAAGATTGATTCCGCTGCTCCGTTGTATAACAACACGGTTGGGAAAAGCCAGGGGCGTTGGTATATTATTTTCAGACAACGATTCTGAATCGTTTGCAACGGTTTCAATGCAGTTTTGGTCGCGGCACCCCAAATCGATACCAGGTATTGTAGTTTTGATTGAATGAATGCATGGTACATATCCAATAGTACCCTTTTTGGCATGAACTTTGATACCTTCCAAAATATGCCACACATGGCGCTCAATTCACGCTGCAGAACTTCAGCATAATAAACATGCACAGCCCACACTTCGAAAGTACTGATGATGACAAGGATGCATTTTACACGCAGCTCGAACGCGAGTACGATCGCTGCCCAAGCCACGACGTCAAGATCATCATAGGAAATTTTAACGCTCAGGTAGGCGAGGAGGAGGAATTCAGACCGACGATTGGTAAGTTCAGCGCCCACCAGCAGACGAACGAAAACGGCCTACGACTCATTGATTTCGCCGCCTCAAAAAATATGGCCATATCTAGCACCTTTTTCCTACACAGCCTCCCTTATCGTTACACCTGGGATCACCACAGCAGACGGAATCTCAAATCGACCACGTTCTGATTGATGGTCACCACTTCTCCGACATTATCGACGTCAGGACCTATCGTGGCGCCAACATCGACTCCGACCACTATCTGGTGATGGTCAAACTGCGCCCAAAACTCTCCGTCATCAACAGTGTACGGTACCGGCGACAGCCACGGTACAACCTAGAGCGACTAAAACAACCGGATGTCGCCTCAGCATACACGCATAATCTCGAGGTCGCGTTACCAGACGAGGGCGAGCTCGATGAAGCCCCTCTAGAGGACTGCTGGAGTACAGTGAAAGCAGCCATCAACGACGCAGCCGAGAGCACCATCGGGTACGTGGAACGGAATCGATGGAACGAATGGTTTGACGAAGAGTGCAGAGCGGTTTTGAAGGAGAAGAACGCAGCGTGGGCGGTAATGCTGCAGCAAGGGACCCGACCGAACGTGGAACGTTAGAAACAGAAGCGGAAACAGCAGACCCACCTCTTTCGAGAGAAAAAGTGCTGCCTGTAAAAAGCGGAGTGCGAAGAAATGCAACTGCTGTGCCGTTCACAAGAAACACGGAAGCTCTATCAGAAGCTCAACGCATCCCGCAAAGGCTGCGTGCCGCGAGACGAAATATGCAGGGATAAAGACGGAGGCCACTTGATGGACGGACGTGAGGTGATCGAAGGTGCCGGATATGAACCAAATCCCATGCTGAGGGAAGTTAAAGATGCCATTCATCAGCTAAAGACCAACAAAGCAGCTGGTAAGGATGGTATCGCAACTGAGTTCATCAAGATGGGCCCAGAAAAGTTGGCCAACTGTCTGCATCGGCTGATAATCAGGATCTGGGAAACCGCACATCTACCGGAGGAGTGGAAGGAAGGGGTAATCTGCCCCATTCACAAGAAAGGCGACCATTTGGAATGTGAGAATTCCACTAAAAAATCACTATTTTGAATGCTGCATACAAAGTACTATCCTAGATCATCTTCCGTTGTCTGTCGACTAAAACGAATGAGTTCGTGGGAAGTTATAAATCCGGCTTCATCGACGGCCGATCGACTATGGTCCAGATCTTCACTGTACGGCTTATCCTCCAGAAATGCCGTAAATACCAGGTCGCAACGCATCACCTGTTCATCGACTTCATGGCGGCATACGACAGTATCGACCGCGCAGAGCTACGGAGAATCATGGACGAAAACGGCTTTCCTTGGAAGCTGACTAGGACTAGACTGATTAAAGCAACGATGGACGGTGTGCAAAACTGCGTAAGGTTTTCGGGTGAACTAAACAGTTCATTCAAATCTCGCCGGGGACTGCGACAAGGTGATGGACTCTCATGCCTACTCTTCAACATCGCTACAGAAGGTGTGATGCGACGAGCCTGGTTCAACAGCCAGGGAACAGTTTTCACTAAATCCGGTAGATTTGTGTGCTTTGCGGACGACATGGACATTATCGTCATTACATTTGAAACGGTGGCAGAACTGTTTGTCTATGCTCAGCAAAGCCTCCAAACAAAGAACGATTCCACTAATTTTCCCCTGAGGATGGTAACCTACGTTACCGAAACGTAGGGACGAATCGAAAACCGTTATCGTTCTAGAGAAAAAAGGACTGATAAACCGAATTTTCCTAACCTAGAATATAGATCCAACAGTCGAACTCTCGCTCATCCATCTCATAATATGGCATATTTGTTTAGAAAAAATGGCACAGAATTATTGTTGGCAATCATTAAATTATTGCATAACATTTCGCCAGAAAATTCAGAACTTAGTTACTTCTGTTGGTGAATGGAATTGATGAAGCCTTATATAAACAGTTCTGTGTGGGAATAAAGACGGATCCTAATGCCTCTGATGTATAAAAATAAACAATCTCTTTGATTCAATCAGGAGAGCCTATTTTCAAGAAATTTCCAGGAAAATATAAATAATCCGTGTGCCTTCTTCCCCGAATAGAAAAGCAGTATTTATACGATTTGTAATCGAAACAATTTGTTTGATTGGAAAAGCACTTCTCCTCGCCATCCTCAGCAGGAATCGAGAAATCAAACATTTCCTAGTTGCCTACCCATTGGATGGATTTATATGCGACCTCGAAAGTGATGCCATAGTGGAGACACATTGGTCCATCAATAATTCATTATCGAATCCGTACATTAGTGGATACTAACAGTCACTCACTCTAGAGTCTATAGAAGTAGTCTTCAACTCTAGGAACAACGAACGGTCGGCGCGGTGCGACGCCGAGATGCGGTGAAAAAGCTTTCCACGAGGCGGTGGTGTGGGAGCGAATTTTCTTGTAACTCCAACTTCGACAACGATGAACGACGAGAGGTGAGACGAAGTTTGCAGCCCGCAATTTGCCATCAGCGCGCTTCATATTTTTGTTCGGATTATCATGAATAAAAGACGAGATCCACTGACTGGCTGCTGGTGAAGAGACGTGATGACGGGACGGACCAGCCAGCGCAGCGTTTGAGGTCGGACGAAATGGAGAAAGTCCATTAGTCGTCTTGCCGCTCTGCTATCGCCTGGGTTTTTGCTTTTTATTATACTTGCATTGATTCAACACTAACATGGATCCACTCTTCTCGGCTCCCGGTTGGAGACCAGAATCTGAATACCTACCTTGAGTGCGGAGCATATTCTGAGAGAAAGGGGATAACAATCGAAAGTTCAGATTTGGTCACGTAACTTATAAACTTAATCTCAATTCACTTTTTCCATCACCTTGTCGCACACATACATACATTTATTTGTTCAACATTACATTCAAGATAAGACATAACCAACAATAGGTTGGCTCGGTTTGTGGCTACCGCTCTCCATCCTCGGTCACGCCGAATGCTCGCCAAGTCATGCTCTACCTGATCCGCCCATCGTTCTCTCTGCACTCCACGTCTTCTTGTGCTAACTGGATCAGTCGCGAACACCAACTTTGCAGGGTTGTTGTCCGGCATTCTTGAAACGTGCCCTGCCCACCGTATCCTTCCGGCTTTGACCACCTTCTGAATTCACCGTAACGTGCAGCGAGCTCGTGGTTGGTTCATCCTTCTCCGCCACACACCGTTCTCCTGCACACCGCCGAAGATCGTCCTTAGCACGCGTCGCTCTAAAACTCCGAGTGCTTGCAGGTCCTCCTCGAGCATGGTCCATGTCTCGTGTCTGTAGAGGACCACCGGTCTTATTAGCGTTTTGTACATGGTGCATTTGGTGCGTGGGTGAATCTTTTTCGACCACAGTTTCTTCTGGAGCCCGTAGTAGGCCCGACTTCCGCTTAGCGCCTCCAAATTTCACGGCTCACGTTGTTGTCAGCCGTCAGTAAGGATCCGAGATAGACGAATTTCTCTACCACCTCGAAAATATCCCCGTCTATCGTAACATTGCTGCCAATGCTTGTCCTGTCTCGCTCAGTCCCACCTACCAGCATGTACTTTGTCTTTGCCGCATTCACCACCAGTCCTACCTTTGCTGCTTCACGTTTCAGGCGGGTGTACTGTTCTGCCACCATTCGAAATGTTCTAGCAATAATATCCATGTCATCCGCAAAACAGACAAATTGGCTGGATTTCGTGAAGATCGTACCCCGGCTGTTGAGCCCGGCTCGTCGCATCACACCTTCCAGGGCGATGTTGAATAGTAGGCAGGAAAGTCCATCAAATTGTCGTAGTCCCCGTCGAGATTCGAATGAACTGGATAGTTCACCCGAAATCCTTACGCTGCTCTGCACACCGTCCATCGTTGCTCTTATCAGTCTAGTCAGCTTCCTTGGAAAGCTGTTCTCGTCCACAATTTTTCATAGCTCTGTGCGGTCGATACTGTCGAT
The DNA here is from genome assembly GCF_035046485.1 of Aedes albopictus. Taxonomy (NCBI): domain Eukaryota; kingdom Metazoa; phylum Arthropoda; class Insecta; order Diptera; family Culicidae; genus Aedes; species Aedes albopictus. Next base: position 348,155,296 of record NC_085138.1, read on the forward strand.
GAACAGGTGATGCGTTGAGATCAGGTATTCACGGCATTTCTGGAGGATTTGCCGTAAGGTAAAGATCTGGTCCGTTGTGCTATACACGCATCGACCCAAAACATCTTTCCTTCATCAATCAGCGTTAGCAATAAAAACACTCAGAATGGTACGTCACAACAGAATCATAACAGAATAGGTCAGGTCCGCATGAGTACGAACGATGGCCTCGGTGCAACATGCGTAAGCAGTTTGCATCGAGGCACTCGAGTACGCAGTGCGCCACATGTTTTGCTGATTGCACTTTTACTCGTTGGTGGTCGTCCGTTTGGACGATGCGCTACGGCTCATGTTCACGGGGAAGACGGGGTAAGACGGCCACCCTAAGCCATAAAAATCATAACCTAACACTGACAATGAATTACACTAGTTTCAACACAGCATATCATTTTTCGAAGTGTTGGGCATGCAAGAAAATTATTTTTCGATTTGTTCTGTTGAAACTATTATAATTTTGAGCTATTTGAAAATTTGATTAAAAAGCACTTTATTTTTTGACGACGGGGTAAGACCAGCGGGGTAAGAAGGACCATCACTATTTTTTAAAATAATAGTGATTAGAAATGTTTGAATTCCATACGTTGAAATAAGATATGACTCCTTCAAGTCCCTCACATGGAAAATTGGTTAACATAATTGCCCGGGGGTTACCATTTATTATTTTTATTGGGGTATCGTAAATATGGATACTCAAACACCCATTTACATCACAAAAATGATGTTTTTGGTTACGTCCAGCGCAAACAACGCAAATATGAGTTTATTTATGTGAAATGGAATATTTTAAGTTATTGCCGAAATATTGTCACCGCCGCCCCAGGCGTATATCTATCTATCTCTTTTAGGCATATGTACTTACATTGTAATAACCGATTGAAAAACTAAATAAAAGGAACTTCGGTTCCAGTACCAGGACAGTCTTGTTGTGACTCCAAAGCTATGCGTTTCAATACACTTCGGTGTACACTGAAATCTCCCTTTAGCAACCTGATGCTCAGGCACTGCTAACTTTATAGGAATGGCTTAAGGTCGGGGACAAAGAAGTATCCGAATGCATAGTTCCCGGACGGACTATGTGATGTGATGTTGACCGGCCGTCGATGAAGCCGGCTTGATAACTTCCCACGAACTCATTTACTTCAGGTGAAAGACGACGGAAGATGATCTGGGATAGCACACATTAATTTGTCGCCTTTCTTGTGGATGGGAAAGATTATCCCTTCCTTCCACTCCTCCGGTAGCTGTTCGGTTTCCCAGATCTTGACTACTAACTGGTGCAGACAGGTGGCCAACTTTTCCGGACCCATCTTGATGAGTTCTGCTGCGATACCGTCCTTACCAGCCGCTTTGTTGTTTTTGAGCTGGTGGATGGCATCCTTAACTTCTCTCAGCGTGGGAGTTGGTTCGTTCTCGTCCTCTGCTGTACCAACATAGTTATTTCCTCCGCTGCCTTGGTCCTCCGTGCCTACTGCTGCTTCCACCTTTTGATCACCTCACGTTTGTCCGTCAGGACAGGAGGCTCCCGTCTTTATTCCTGCAGATTTCGGCTTGCGGCACGTAGCCTTTGCGGGATGCGTTGAGCTTCTGGTAGAACTTACGTGTTTCTTGTTTGTTGAGACCTGGTATTCACGGCATTTCAGGAGGATTTGACGTACGGTGAAGACCTGGTCCGTTGTCGACCGGCCGTCGATGAAGCCGGCTTGATAACTTCCCACGAACTCATTAGTTTTAGGTGACAGACGACGGAAGATGATCTGGGATAGCACTTTGTAGGCAGCATTCAAAATAGTGATCGCCCTGAAGTTCTCACATTCCAAATGGTCGCCTTTCTTGTGAATGGGGCAGATTACCCCTTCCTTCCACTCCTCCGGTAGCTGTTCGGTTTCCCAGATCCTGACTATCAGCCGATGCAGACAGGTGGCCAACTTTTCTGGGCCCATCTTGATGAGTTCAGCTGCGATCAGTCCTGCAAAATATCAGTCTCAATGCCTGTTTTTCAGCCGAAAATGAATGACTGCGGCGGTCGTTTTCAGTTCCTCGATGTGAGAACTGACAGAGTCCGAGAGCTCCATTCGTGAGCGACCGAACAAGATCAATTCCCAATCATCCACACACTACTCATGCTGAAAGGCCATTCGTCTCAAGCGGTGGCTTGTGAGAGTGAGTGCCCTATAGGTTAGCACGGGTGAAAACACTCAACTACAGAAAATTGAATGGAAATTTAGCCCTGTCAGCTCTCGCTTTCAGCACGCTGCGTGCGAGTGTGAGTACCTATTTCATTTCGCTCCCGTGTTGCTGATCGGAAAGCAACTTTGACAGGAAAACCAAAACGGAGAAAATGAAAAAAGAAAAATATCGCTATCATAAAGGCCTTTCGAAAAATTGCAGCACTGGCTGCGATACCATCCTTACCAGCTGCTTTGTTGATTTTGATCTGGTGAATCGCATCCTTAACTTCTATCAGCGTGGGAGTTGGTTTATTTCGGTCCTCCGCTGCACTGGCGTCATCGTTTCCTCCGTTGTCGTGGGCTCCCGTGCCTACGTTCTCCACGCCATTCAGGTGCTGATCGAAGTGCTGCTTCCACCTTTCGATCACCTCACGTCCGTCCGTCAAGAGGCCTCCGTCTTTATACCTGCATATTTCGGCTCGCGGCACGAAGACATTGCGGGATGCGTTGAGCTTCTGATAGAACTTCCGTGTTTCTTGGGAACGGCACAGCATCACAGTGGGATCATTCTGAAAAAAGACGATCAAAACCTCTAAGAGCCGTTAGATGACATTTTAGCATATAGGTGTCTTTGGAAGATATGTTCAGAGATATCGTCTCTATTTTATGCATATTCACTGTATGGTAAAACTGTAGGGTAAACCCGAGCAAAAAAATATTTTTTCAAAATATTTTTTACAGGGTAGATGTCTTCAGCAAAATTGTAGAACAAGTAATTTCAAGTATCTTTGCTGAAGACACCATATAGTTTGGAGTTCAGTTTTTGGGAGAAAATATGAAACAACCTTAAAATCAGTTTTTTGAACTTTTCCATGATTATATCGTAAAATTTCAACTTGATATGTTCTACACATTTGTAGATACTACTGGAATACACTATCTTGCCGAAGACACCAACTCTGTAAAGTTGAAAATTGCTCCAGTAAACCATTTTTTTTTGAAAATGTTTCACTATTTTCACTATTGAATATTTTTTGAATAGGCACTTTTTGGCAGCCGTGCTATCAAAATTTCAATGCTTTATCATGTCCAGAATAGACCAAAATTGACTTAACAACAGGGTCTGATAAGGCACTTTTCTGATTCTATTTTAATAGTCATTTTTCAAAGAAAATATTCACAAATTTCATACAAATTAATTAATACAAACTGAAAACTCACGAAAACTTTTCGACATTAATATTTGTTAATCCAAATAGTATTCTTGTTGAAATAGTCTACATTTCTAACACTGTGGTTGACTTAGCATTGAATATAGGGTAATTGTTCTCTTCATTGTGGTAGTACCTAATGTTGCGGTAGTGGCAATTGAGCACTTTTTCGACTGAAATGTTAACAAAAGGCATTTTTATTGAATGTATTATGCCTAAATTATGAGATTGCACCATTTGTGTGCTTAATATTTGCCCAAAAACCTATTTCAAAAAAATATTTTCCTTAATTTTTTTGCTGCTGTGTTCCTATTGTTGCGGTATCCCATATGATTTCAATGGGATACCGCAACAATAGGAACCAAAATTAAATTTTACCTCCATAATAGGAACAGTGTGCCTAATGTTGTGGTAAGCGATTTATGATCGAAAACAGAGAGAAACGATAGTTTTTTTTTATTTTTGCAAGTAAATTTGGATAGAAAATGGTATACATCGGTATGACTAGGAACTACCTACGCCAACGAATGTACGGGCATCAAACGGATATCAACAAATACAACACCATGATAGCAAACGGCATCAACGATACACAGCAGCAGATGGATACAGTAGGTGGACACACAGCTCTAATAGAACACATAATCAAACACAAACACATGTTTGACACAAATAGGGTTGAAATCATTGACAAAACACACAAAACTAGCAATCTCCCCATACTGGAAATGTGCCATATAAGCAATACGGCCAATACAGTGAACCGGAGAACCGATGTAGAAGGTCTCAGTACACTGGAACCTCTTTTTATGCACATGGCTGGGACTGCATAAATTAAAAATGTGCATAAATTTAAAAAGGCATAAAAAGAGGGAAATTTATGCATAAATTAAGTTTGGGCTTTAATTAGAAAATCTAGCTTGCGAGAACAGATCTTATTCCTGGGCAGATAAGGTGGGGCTAAGGGGGTTTCCAGAATGTTCCCAGAGAGCCCAGAAAGGGGGTTCCAAGGGGCTTTAGGGGCGTTTTAAGGGGTTGTTTCGGGGGGTTTCAGGAGCCTTACAAGGGTGTTCTGTCAAGATTTTTTGGTGTTTTCATGGGATTACGGAGAATTCTGGGGTATTTCAATAGTATTAAGCGGGTTTCAGGGGCGTTCCAAGGGGCTATAGGGGCAATTCAAGGGATCTCAGGAGACTTTAAAGGGCGTTGCATGAGGTTTGAGGGGCGATTTAAGGTATTTCAGAGTATGCTCTGAAACTTCCTGAAATGCCTTAAAAATCCCCCTTGAACCCCCGGGGACCCCATGTAACGCACCTGAGAGGCTTCGAAACCCCAGAGAACTTCTCCGTAACGCTTCCGTAACGCCTCTGAATCCCTCGAAAATGCTCTGAAACGTCTTGAAATGCCTCCAATATCCCCCTTAAACCCCCTCAGACCCCATGTAACGCACCTGAGAGGCTCCAAACCCCCCGAAAACTCCTCCGTAACGCTTCCGTAACGCTTCTGAATCACGCCGAAAATGTTCTGAAACATTTTGAAATGCCTCCGAAATCCCCCTTAAACCCCCTCGGACCCCTTGTAACGCACCTGAGAGGCTCCGAACACTCCGAAAACTCATCCGTAACGCTTCCGTAACGCCTCTGAATCACGTCGAAAATGTTCTGAAACATTTTGAAATACCTCCGAAATCCCCCTTAAACCCCCTCGGACCCCATGTAACGCACCTGAGAGGCTCTGAACACCCCGAAAACTCCTCCGTAACGCTTCCGTAACGCCTCGATATCACGCCGAAAATGCTCTGAAACATCTTGAAATGTCTAAAAAAAATCCTCCTGAACCAAAACCCCCAAAAACGCCTCCGTAACGGCTTTGAAACCAGCCTAAAATGTTCTGAGACTCCTGAAATGACTCCGAAATCCCCTTAAGACCCACTCGGAGCCCACGTAACGCACTTGAGACCTTCGGGAACGTCCAAAAACGAACCTGTAACCTTCCTTTGCTCTCATATTTAAACACCCCCCGGTCGCCGTTGCAATAGTTCCTGCCATTATTAAATATTCTTATACACAATATTGGTTCTGAGTTGCTTCCCTCTTTTTATGCAGGGCATAAAAAAAGGTGCATAAATTAAAAGTGCATAAAAAAAACATGCATAAAAAGAGGTTTTAGTGTATCGTCTATGCAGGGATACTTCACACATACAAAACACGTCTAAAAACCAACTCGGCTAGAAATGACAACACAAACACTAATGTAACACAACAAGTTGACCTGTAATGGTCTAAAAAAGCGCCATAGCGAAAGCTCACCATTTTGAACGGACAGTTAAACAGTGTCCGTGATCAGTGGTGAAAACGTAGAAAATTAGTAGTAAACTAAAACCACCAACAACTGTAAGCCAACATAATTCTACACCCAACAGACGTTCCCAACACACGACTCTATCTCCCACAGATTCACGCTAAAAATGTACGACAAGCCAACACACGATATATGTTCACAAACGTAAACGATAGATCTAAGTATGTACAATTTTGATCCGATGTCGAGCATAAAATTGAATAAAAGACCCCCTTTTCAGTTTCCCCTAGAAGCAGGCTGCCAAGAACAGCCGAAACGTCGGGCAGTTAACAAACTACCGTTTGAAATCATAAGACTGAATAGCCGAAAACTCCGAGTAACAGAATCTACCAGTTATGCTGTTTGATACTCTTTAAAATTTATTTTTTCCAGTTTTCAAGAACTGAGCCGGTTAGGTCGATTTCTGTCCATGATTTTAAAAATTCCTTCGTCGTAGACATATTACCTTGGTTCATCCCTTGACAAATCCGCATCAAGATCACGGCTCGATTATGGATACTCTTCCGGAGGAGCCTTTAGTTTTAAGTTTATATTATAACGATTTTTTGAAAAGATAAAAAGGTTTTGTGCCTTTTTGAGAAAGATTTCGTAGATGAGAAAATCACTCAAAGAGCCTTATCCCTCTTTCAAAATTTGTAGTTCAAAATAAATGACACTAACAGTTGAAATAGTCTACATTTATTTAACTTGTTTTTTTTATTCCGAATTACTACTTGGATGAGTTAAAAATAATATCGAAAGGTTGTATGAGATTTGTGATTATTTTCTTTGAAATTTACTATTAAAATAGCTTCAGATATCAAAGTGCCTTATCAGACCCGATTGTTAAGTCAATTTTGGTCTATTCTGGACATAATGAACCATAGAAATTTTGACAGCACGGCTGCCAAAAAGTGCCTACTCAAAAAATATTCAATAGTGAGTTTTTAACTCATCTAAAAATTTAAAAAGCGATATTTTTGTCGGGTATTCAATGTAAAGTCAACCACAGTGTTAGAAATGTTGACTATTTCAACAAGAATACTATTTTGATTAACAAATATTAATGTCGAAAAGTTTTCGTGAGTTTTCAGTTTGTATTAAATGATATGTATGAAATTTGTGAATATTTTCTTTGAAAAATGACTATTAAAATAGCATCAGAAATCAAAGTGCCTTATCGGACCCGATTGTTAAGTCACTTTTGGTCTATTCTGGACATGATAAAGCATTGAAATTTTGATAGCATGGCTGCCAAAAAGTGCCTATTCAAAAAATATTCAATAGTGAAAATAGCGAAAAATTTTCAAAAAAAAAATTGATTTACTGGAGCAATTTTCAACTTTACAGAGTTGGTGTCTTCAGCAAGATAGTGTATTCTAGTAGTACCTACAAACTTGTGGAACATATCACGTTGAAATTTTATGATATAATCATGGAAAAGTTCAAAAAACTGATTTTGAGGTTGTTTTTTAAACTTTCATATTTTCTCCCTAAAAATGAAGTCCAAGCTATATGGTGTCTTCAGCAAAGTTACTTGAAATTACTTGTTCTAAAACTTTGCTGAAGTCATCTACCCTCTAAAAAAATATTTTGAAAAAATATTTTTTTTTGCTTGGGTTCACCCTACAGTTTTACCATACAGTGAATATGCATAAAAATAGAGAAGATTTTTCTGAACATATCTTCCAAAGACACCTATGTGCTAAAATGTCATCTAACGGCTCTTAGAGGTTTTGATCGTCTTTTTTCAGAATGATCCCACTGTGCAGCAGTTCCATTTTTTCACACTCCGCTTCTTCCAGGCGGCGCTTTTTCTCCCGAAAGAGGCGGGTCTGCTGTATCCGCTTCTGTTTATAACGTTCCACGTTCTGTCGAGTCCCTTGCTGCAGCATTACCGCCCTCGCTGCATTCTTCTCCTCTAAAACCGTTCTGCACTCTTCGTCGAACCATTCGTTCCGTCGATTCCTTTCCACGTACCCGATGGTGCTGCATCGTTGATGGCTGCTTTCACTGTACTCCAGCAGTCCTCTAGAGGGGCCTCATCGAGCTCACCCTCGTCTGGCAACGTGGCCTCGAGATTCTGCGCGTATGCTGAGGCGACATCCGATTGCTTCAGTCGCTCTAGGTTGTACCGTGGCGGTCGCCGGTATCGCACATTGTTGATGACGGAGAGTTTTGGGCGCAGTTTGACCATCACCAGATAGTGGTCGGAGTCGATGTTGGCGCCACGATAGGTCCTGACGTCGATAATGTCGGAGAAGTGCCGTCCGTCAACCAGAACGTGGTCGATTTGAGATTCCGTCTGCTGTGGTGATCTCCAGGTGTAACGATAAGGGAGGCTGTGTTGGAAAAAGGTGCTACGAATGGCCATATTTATGGAGGCGGTGAAATCAATGAGTCGTAGGCCGTTTTCGTTTATTACTGGTGGGCGCTGAACTTACCAATCGTCGGTCTGAATTCCTCCTCCTGGCCTACCTGAGCGTTCAAATCTCCTATGATGATCTTGACGTCGTGGCTTGGGCAGCCTCGCGTTTGAGCTGCGCGTAAAATGCGTCCTTGTCATCATCAGTACTTCCGGAGTGTGGGCTGTGCACGTTTATTATGCTGAAGTTGAAGAATCGGCCTTTGATCCTCAACCTGCACATTCTTTCGTCGATCGGCCACCAACCGATCACGCGCCTGCATATCTCCCATCACGATGAAAGCTGTTCCCAGCTCGCGTGTGTTGCCGCAGCTCTGGTAGATGGTATGATTACCTCTAAACGTTCGCACCATGGATCTCGTCCAACACACCTCCTGCAGCGCTACGATTCCGAACCCGCGGTCCTTCAGTAGATCGGCGAGTATGCGGGTGCTCCCAATGAAGTTGAGAGATCGGCAGTTCCACGTACCGAGTTTCCACTCGCAAGTCCTTTTTGTTCACTGGGGTCGTTGCCGTTGGTCTCGGTTCGTATTATTCTGATGCTGATTTTCCGTTACAATTTTTTTTATGGCTGGCTCGTAGGACCTGACACCAACCCCCTACTTTCCGGAGGACCATAGCGCACAGTTGAGCTTAGAGTCCTTCACTGGCACTCGGACGTAGATCAGCCACTTCTAACATGGGGATCAGACGCTGTTGTGAGCCGCTCCTCCTGGAGAACAGACGCTCAGGTTTACCGAAGCAAACCCCCCCCCCCCCCTTCCCTGTCAGCCTACGACCAAAGTACCCACCGGGGTTGGTTACCCGATCTTCTCTAAGGTTGCTCATAGTTTCCGACCGGTACCGTGAGGAGGTAGGGATAGGAGTTGCTGGGCAGAGGCTAGTGGATCACAATGGAATCTGAATTGCGCAGCATACCCAGCCTTTACCGTGCCGACTTAATTATACATCATTCTTGAAAAATTGGGATCAATGTGATGTAACCAATGTGTGCACCGTGCATATTTACGTTTCATATGACAAAAAACCCTGATTAATCCACCTAGTGGTGATAGCGCCTTTCTCGTCGAATATGTACTCATGATGTCGACGTAAGCCGAAGTGAGAATACTTTATTGAGAAAAGCAAGAACTTTATCAAAGCCATTATCGAATAGAAAAACTTATTGAATTTTGTGTAGTAACTTTAGACGCAAAAGGGGATTGAAAAAAATGTTCAGGGTTGTTGCGATTAAATTTTAATTTTCCCATACAACATTGACTGTAAGGATGAGTAGGAATCTGAAATGGTGTGATTTGATGAGTTCTGAGATCACTTTAGTTTTGTCATGATGAAGAGAACAATTACACATATCTATCGCTTGCTATGATTTTGCTCACTTTCGAAGTTCCGGCAAAGCACCCAAAGTTGGTTCTGTAATACTGCTGGTAGTCTCTAATGTGGTTTGAGCCTATTTTCTTGCTAACCGGTAATCAGGTTATCAAAAAAGCCGCGATTTGACGTGTGGCATGCATTAGTTTGGTTAACTTTTGTATATGGCCACTTCCGGCGGGACACCCAGAACCACAAACACTACCGGTAGTAACTCATGTAGTCTGTGCCTATTTTCTTACTAACCGTTCATCAGGTAATCGAAAACACCGTGATTTGATGCACCGGATGCATGAGTTTGGTTCAATTTTACATTTTACCACTTACGGCGGGACATCTGGAGCCAGGACAGTACCAATTGTCCCAAATATGGCATGATACTAGTTTCCTCTAACTGTTCACCCGATTTCCTAGAAAGCCACGAATTGATGTGTCACATGCATGGGTTTGGATCATTTTTACATTTTACCAATTCCAGCAGGACACCCGGAACCGGTTCTGGAACACTACCGGTAGTCTTTAATGTGATCTGAGACTATTTTCTTGCTGATCGTTCTTCAGGTTATCGAAAAAGCCGGTATTTAATGAGCTGCACGCATGTGTTTAGTTTCCTTCCACATTCGTCCACTTCCGGCGGGACACCCGGAATCGGTTCTGGAACACTACTGGTTTTCCCTAATGTGGTCTGAGTTTTTTTTTGTTAACCGTTCATCAGATTACCTAAAAAGCTGCGATTTGATGTGTCACATGCATGGGTTTGGTTCTCTTTTTCATTTGACCACTTCCGGCGGGATAACTGGAACCGATTCCGGAACACTACCGGTAGTTTCTAATGTAGTCTGGTTCTATTTTCTTGCTAATCGTTCATCGGGTTTTCGAAAAAGCCGCAATTTGATGTGTTGCATATTACTTTGGTTCACTTATGTATTTGGCCACTTCCGGCGGGACACTCGGAATCGGTTCCGGAACACCACCGGTTCAGATATGGTCTAAGACTCTTTTCCTGCTTACCGTTTATCAGGTTATCAGAAAAGCCGCAATTTGGTGTGTCGCATGCATGGGTTTGGTTCACTTTTGTATTTGGCCAATTCCGGCGCGACACTCGGAACCGGTTCCGGAACACTACCTGTAGTTTCTAATGTGGTGTGAGCCTATTTTCTTGCTAACCGTTTATCAGGTTATCGAGAAAGCCGCGATTTGATGTGTCGCGTGCATAGGTTTGCTCCACTTTAATATTTGGCCACTTCCGGCGGAACACCCGGAACCGGTTCTGGCATACTACCGGTTGAGATATGGTCTGAGACTATTTTCCTGCATACCGTTAATCAGGTTATCGAAAAAGCCGCTATTTGATGTGTCGCATGCATGGATTTGGTTCACTTTTTTATTTGGCCACTTCCGGCGGGACACCCGGAACCGGTTCTGGAACACTACCGGTTTAGATATGGTCTGAGAGTATTTTCCTGCATACCGTTCATCAGGTTATGGGAAATGCAGCGGTTTTATGTGTCGCATGCATAGGCTTGTAGCATTTTCATATCTGGCCCCTTCCTGGGGTACCGGTCCGGAACACCTAAATGGCCATAACTCCGGAACGGCTGGACCGATCCGAACCATTTTCAATAGGAAACAATGGGACCAGATTCCGCGTCGAATGAACCGTCGGTCATTAAAATCGGTTGAGGTTTACTGCCAAAAAGTGATGTGAGTTTTTTGTACACACACATACACACATACACACATACATACACACACACATACATACACACAGACATCACCTCAATTCGTCGAGCTGAGTTGATTGGTATATGTGACTCGACCCTCCGGGCCTTCTATCAAAAAGTCATTATTGGAGTGAACATATAGCCTTTCCAGCACACTTAGTGTACGAGAAAGGCAAAAAATCTGTTTAATGTGACAGAAAACTTCGTCACTTGAGCGTTTAAATTTACGTCATATGTGCGCTTGCAAATGTGCATCCAAAGTGACGCAAATTTACATGCATTTTTTTTTAAGAGTGTGGCGTATAAGGGTCATGAGTTCAAATCTCACCTGGGCTCACCTGGGGATTTTTTCCTGTAATTTCACTAATAGGGAATCGCGCTACTTGGGCGGTGGCTTCTATATTCGTCTGTTTTCCGCTATAACTCAGTCAAATTTGAACCAATCGACACACTTTTTGGAATGCAGTGAGATTGGTATAGTATCTACTCGTGTACAACATTTCAAGTCAATTGGTTCAAAATTGACTGAGTTGTAGTGGAAAACAGACGAATATAGAAGCCACCGCCCAAGTGGCGCGATACCCTAATTAATCTATCGTTGAGCTGATTGGAAGTCATAAATTGACCACACGAATTGGTATACCGAAGACTTTGTACTTTGTACAGCTACTGTACGTTCGACGCTGGAGTAAAACTATGCATAACTAATAACTACCTTTTACCTTACAATAACATTAAAACAAAATTTGTTTCTTATTATCTTTTATTGATACAAACACATACTTGGTCATTGGAAAACAAAGTTTCAAAAGGATTTTCAAATTATAGTATTGATGTGTTGATGATATGACTAAACCCATTCATGTCAGCAGTTATTTTACAAAAATAACCTATTTTCTCTAACGTTCACTTCCTCTACTCGGGACGGTAATAGAATGAATATCTCTATTTGTGCTGACGGTTTTTGTTGTTTTGTTAACAGAACGAGGATGTAGCATCAGCAGCAGCAGCCACCGTAAGTACAAACACATAACTGAATAAATTGCATCGCTTCTCGGAGAGCTTATCCTTCCGGCTCACCCACCGGCTGCCGAAAGGACAAACCTCCCACCACCTCACCATCCCTCCCCACACTTCTACTTGGCCTTGTGGAAAAAGTCCTTAATTCCTAGCGTATCACAGGTGAACTGGAACAGCTTGTCGCACTGGACCGAGTTCTTCCAGAAGCGATGGCAGGACGCGACGCGGCAGTTGCTCAGGTAGGTTCCACCTTTGCCCTCCAGTTCCGGTGCGATGGCTGCGTACATCACGGTGCGGGATCCCTGCTCGGGGTTCTGCAAAAGGAGGACACGATTATTCGACTGGGTCGTTTGCCGAACGCTTGGCTCGTCCATACCTTGAAAAGCAGCTGCCGAACCCACGGGACGTAGGTGGTGCTCGAGTGTTCGAACAGATCGGTATTGACGACCCCGGGGTGCAACGAGTGCGACTGGATTGGTTCCTCGTCTTCCTCGAACTGCAGGTTGATGTGCTTGGTGAACAGGACCTGGGCCAGCTTGCTCTGGTTATACGCTTCCGCGGGATAGTAGTTTTTGCTGCAATTGGATGGAGCGGGAAAACGGAATGTGATTAGCGTTAGTGTTGTGAACCGTTTGGGTATTGAAAAAAATACATGATGAATACTAGTGGGTTCAGCCTTTTTCGTAACAGAGATCTTAGTTTCAGAATTCTGCTTTGAATGGATTGCATCCACAAGTCTGTAGTGGTTTTTCAATTATAAATTTTCTTTTGAAACTCGACAAATAATTTGTTTATTTTTGGAATAGCTTGAACTTTTAATAAGTTAAAATCTTAATGCTTCAACAATGCTTTAACAAGTGCAATCGATTACACAGCGTAACAAAAATTAACTTTTGGTCTGTCTCAAGAGCAAACTTATGTGTCTCTGACAGATTTTGGGCCGCTGAATCCGAATCCGGGCTCAGATTTGCTCCAACACGTCACAATTTTGAGCTATACCTCAATTTATAGGGCAAAATATGCGATTTTGGGCTTTTTTGACTGCAAGCCATTAAGCATGGAAATATATTTTTTAATCAATAAAAAGGTTTATTGGTCAAATAACATCTAAATTAACGACTCATGCAAAATATTTCGTTTTACCAAATCGAATTTGATAGTTTTAAGCGATTTATGTTAGGTACGATATTTCCCATACAAGTCACCCTCCAAAAGTTGCAGGCAAGTTTTCATACTTACATAAAATGCTTAAATCTATGAAATTTGATTAGGTAAAACGAAATATTTTGCATGAGTCGTTAATTTAGATGTTAATGGACCAATTAACCTTATGATTGCTTAAAAAAATATTTAGATGCTTAATGGCTTGCAGTCAAAAAAGCCCAAAATCGCATATTTTGCCCTATAAATTGAGGTATAGCTCAAAATTGTGACGTGTTAGAGCAAATCTGAGCCCGGATTCGGATTCAGCGGCCCAAAATCCTTCGGAGACACATAAGTTTGCTCTTGAGACAAAAAAATGTTGCGCTGTGTTATTTATTACAGAAATCTGTACACATATGCAAAAAAAAACCCTTAGGGACGCTTTTTTCTTCAACGACCCTTCATGACGTCTTTATAAAGAGTTGAAAGCATCCTTCCAATAATTGAAGAAATTCCATAAAACGATCTTGAAAATATGTGTAAAAATATTTTAGTGAAATTAAAATGAATACATACGGTGAATCTCGAGAGAAATTCCTGATGGAAACCTGTAGTTATTATTGGATGTACCTAAAGTGTCTATTTATCTACGGTACTACGTAAGGTACACCGGGGCAATATGAAACAGCGGGTTAACATGATGTTTTCTATTGATAATAAACAATTTGATTGCCATAACACATAGTTTTTGACTCAAACAATCTTTTAGTGAAGGAAAAATTTCCAAATTTTATTGAAATCTATTTCAAAACTTCGCGTTTTATTTTGCCCCGGTGTACCTTAATTTGGGGAAGTGGATTACTTTTCCTCTATTCTTTTCAATAAAATTAGGTACAATTCAAATGATACTGAACAAATATTTTGAAAACATGTATTGAATGGACCTGGAACAAGTTCCGTGAACAAAATTTTCACGAGAAACTGCCACAGTTTGAAACTAAAAATGATCAAATGGCCAAATTTAGAAACTTTCCATTCGGGGTGAAGCTGATCTACCAATAATGGCATGACATTCCCAGATTAGAAAATTATTTAACAAACTAAATTTGATGATGCTGAATAGGTTTTTCAAATTCTTACAACTGGGGTGTTTTGTATGTTAAAAATATATGTTTAGTAAGTTACAGAATGACCACCATTAAACGCCTACTTTTGCCAAAATATGCAATCATCACATGAAACTTATATGTTTAAATAAATTTTAACTCAAATCTACGTTCAATAAGCCTATCATAAATGAATAAAAGTGTTTTGTGAGTCATCTGATTCACAAGGCGAGACGATTTTTTGAAAGACAGTCTTTTTACCTAGTTTAATGCACATCCAAAAAAGTCCTAATTTTTATATAAAATCTGACACAATTGGCATAATAATCTTCAAAAATTCTAAAAATATATTCACGCAATTGAACTACGTCGAAAGTTCTTCTATCGAAACAGAATTATTGCCTCCTCATCGGTTGAAGGACGTGGATCCCATAGTGATCAACTATCCCCCAGATTACAGTACTTCCGTTATCGCTTCTATTCCATGTTTATTGCAATTTTAGCAATATCGATTATACTATTCAAGTAAAGTGGGAGTCAGGAAAGTAATGAAAGAACACGGTGTGTAGAATCACAAGCAAGCGATAAGAGAAATTGAACAGACAACGATCCTATACAATGTACAATAGATATGTAGTATAGATGGACATCCAATTTATCCAAAAGAAGTGCGATTCGTGAAAAAGATAACCTCAGAATGTCGAGTTGAACTTGAATTCAGATTAATCACTACATCATCGAGTCTTCTTGTGGCGTAGTGGTAACATGCCTGTCTAGTGAGTAAGAGTCAGGAGTTCGAGTAACTTTTTCGCAAATTGTGCCTCAATTTGTCCATTTCTCATTCACGTCAAGTCAAGTCTAGCTTCTAAAGTTAAGTAAAACTTACATTCGGCTTAGTTAATTTATTATGACGATCTCTTTGGCAAACGTACTGGTCTTGAACGGCTAGGGAATAGTATCGATCGATATAACCCTGGCTATTCCGATTTTTAAATACTAGTAAACTATGGAGAAAACCTTTGATCTTGAGAACTTTATCAGGGATTAGGATTTGCTTCAGAAATTTGTTTAGGGATGTGCTTGAAAATCAATCCAGAATTCGTTTCAAAATCTCCCCTAGAATTTCTCCAAAGTCTTTATTCTGGATTCTTCTTTGAATTCCTCCTTGAAATTCTACTGCAATTCCTTCTTCAAATTCCGATGATTCCAGCGACTTTTCCTGGAGTGGTTTCTTGAATACCTAGTACTTCGCCGGAGTTTCTTTATGGAATTCTCCAAATGTTTCATTGAAGATTATATCAAGAGGTTTTCTCGGGTTTGCTCCTGGAGTTCATTCCCAGATTATCCAGTGTTCCTTCCAGGACTTTTTTAGGTGATTCCTGGGATTTCAAAGTTTTCAGCAGGATTACCTCTCGGGACTACTTCCAGAGGTTTTCTCCTTATTGTTCCCAGATTGTTTCGGAGGATTCCTTCCCAACAAATTTCTCCCAAAGATGCTTCAGTGATTTCTCCCAGAAGGTTTTATGGATCAGAGTTCTAATAGTTTCCCCGGGGATTTTTGCGAGACTTCTGCTAAAGTTTTTCTTGGGACTTCTCCCGTAAAATTTCTAGGATTTCTCTTGGAGATTTTCCCCGCAGGATTTCTACAGCAGTTCTTACGAAAATTTCTCTTCCCGAAGTTTTTCTCTAGATTTCTTCCAAAGTTTCTCTCGCTATTTCTCTAATAGTTCCTCGAGTTTATGGCGAGATCCCACTAGGATTTCTTCTGATACTTCTTTTGGAATTTAATTTTTAGAGAATCCAAAAGAAACATGTAAAGAAATCCCGGGAAAATTTTGGAGGAATCAAGCGGAACACGTTGGGAGAAATCCCAGAAAAATCGCCAAGAGAAATCGCTGGATGATCACAGCAAAAAATATCGGAAAAAACAATAACAAAAAGTTGACGGAGTCCGGCACTCTTTCTTATACAAATTATAGTCATATTGCATATTTTAACCCTCTAATACCCAAATTTTTGATTTTGATCTAAATATCATTTTTCGTCATTTAAAATCCATTTAAACATGTTTTGGAAGATGATTCTTTTTAATTCTGGGATTTTAGGCCGCCATCTTGAATTTAATTGTCACCAGATTTGGACTGCGAACAAAATTCTTCAACTAGGGCCTGGAACTATTAGGGCAGGAGCACTTATTTTGGGTAATTGCTGCTATAACTCAGTCAATTTCAAACCGATTGACTTGAAATTTTGAACATGGCTAAATACTGTGCGTATCTGATCGTGTTTCAAAAATCAGGTATCAGGTATCAGAAGGCCGGCTCCAGAGAAACGTTATCCTCCATTTAGGACATTTGTGCCATCGCCATAATAATAGCCTATTTCATCATCTACCTGAGGGAAAAGGAAGGAAATAAGGATAAGGATGGGGATAAGGACAGGTAGGGAAATAGGAAAAATATCCTGGAAGAGGGTACTAACGCATAAGCGTACCACAATGGGTTCAAACAGCGCCCTGAAAAGGGCACTGTAATAACGCATAAAGCGAAAGAGAGCCTATAGCTCTTTACCACAGTGGGTTAAGAACAACAGAATATCCTGAAGATTCAGGTTTCTGAAGTCAGTTTCACTTAATAAGTGTTTACTGAATACTCGGAAACGCTGTTGCGCAAAAACTGGACAGGTACATATCAAATGATACGAAGTTCCATAATCGGATTCACAGCTATCACATACAAATTAATCAGCTTGCTGAATATTCGCCATGTGATAGCTGAGTCGGCAGTGGCCAGTCCATGCTTTGACCAGAATGCTGCAATTCTGCTTCGACAGATTTATAAGATACTTCGCCACCCTTGGCGATGGCTCAGTACAATACAATTTGGTTTGACGACATGACTCCAAACTATTCCAGTATTGTCTGTGTTGAGTAGCAGCCCAGGTGTGAATCTGAAGCTTTACCCAACACTTCGATATCGGAATAGCTGACTCAGGGCCAATGAAGTCATGTGATGCTCCAGTGCGAGCTAACTCATCAGCCAATTCATTTCCAGCGATGGAAGAATGGCCAGGCATCCATACAAGGTGAACAGCGTTTGCTGAACTCAGCTCCTCGATTTGAGTTCGACAAGCTATAACTATTTTCGACCTGGAGTTGGCCGAAGCAAGTGCTTTAATAGCAGTATGGCTATCTGAACAGAAGTATATTACTTTGCCCATTACGTGCTGCTGAAGTGCTGATTGCACTCCGCACATAAGAGCAAAGATTTCGGCCTGAAAAACGGTGCAGTGTCTACCAAGTGAATAAGACTGATGCAGCCTTAGCTCACGAGAATAAACACCAGCACCTGCTCGACCTTCAAGAAGGGAGCCATCAGTGTAACATACGATGCCGTCTGAAATACTTCTTTCCAGATATCCAGATGTCCACTCTCCCCGGGAAGGGAATTTCGTGGAAAATGTCCTATGTGAGAAATTACAAGCAATTGTTAGATCACTTGGAGCAAGGACAATTTTGTCCCAATTCACCAAAATTGGAAACAACGAGGTGTATGTTCATGTGCGGTTCACAGGAGTTTCCTCTAGTAGACCGAGTACCCGTAGACGGTAAGTGCAAGAAAGTGCTTCTTGTTTGAGATGAATGTGTAGTGGAGCAACGTCAAAGAGAACTTCGAGCGCTGCCGTAGGAGTTGAAGAGAACGCTCCAGACATCGCCATTAAGCACATCCTTTGGAGATGGCCTAATTTTGATTGGACCGTTCTCACTTCACCCTTTTACCACCACACAAGACATCCATAAGAGAAATATTGGCCGAACCACAGTTGTGTAAATCCATTTGATATACTTGGGTTTTAGACCCCAAGTTGTACCAAAAGTACGCCGGCATTGCCCGAAGGCCATACAAGCTTTCTTGATTCTGAACTCAATGTGAGGTGTCCAGGAAAGCTTGGAATCAAGAATGACTCCAACGTACTTTACCTGTTCAGTCACATCGATTTCAGAATCAAAGAGACGCAAAGGTCGAATGCCATTACGGTTTCGCCTTTCCGTGAAAAGAACAATAGATGTTTTACTCGGATTAACCGAAAGGCCATATTGGCGACACCAACCCTCATCTACCTGAAGGGCGTTTTGCATCAGGTCGAAAAGGGTGTTGATGCACATACCAACTAACAATGTTAGGTAGTCGTCGGCAAAACCATAAGTAGGAAAACCGCTATTATTGAGTTGCCTCAATAGCGTATCTGCTACGAGATTCCACAAAAGCGGTGATAAGACTCCCCCTTGGGGGCATCCACAAACACTCAATTTCCTAATCCCTGCTAGACGCAATGTCGAGAAGAGATATCGGTTTTTGAGCATTTGGTGAATCCAATTGGAAATCATTGGAGATATACCATGACTCCGTGCGGCTTCCAATATGGCATCGAAAGGCACGTTGTCAAAGGCACCCTCGATATCTAAGAAAACACTCAAACAAGTTTGTTTTTGAGCGAATGCTTTCTCGATATCGTAAACAACCTTGTGTAAAAGAGTCACAGTGGACTTACCAGATTGGTAGGCATGTTGGTTCACATGAAGAGGCACGTTGGCCAGATGAACATCACGGATGTGATGATCCACAATGCGTTCTAAGGATTTCAGAAGTAAAGAGGTCAAACTGATAGGTCTGAAACTCTTTGCTTCTTCATACGACGCACGACCCACTTTCGGAATAAACTTTACAGTGATATCCCTACAGGATTTGGGAATATACCCTGTAGCAAAACTGCAAACAAGTAGTTTTTTCAAAACATGTTTGAAATAATCAAATCCCTTCTGAAGCAAAATAGGATAAATCCCATCTGCCCCAGGAGATTTGAAAGGAGCAAAGCTATTAAGAGCCCACTCAATCGATTCTATAGTTACAATACTCCGAGCCGAAGCTAAAGAATCATAACTACAAGAAAAGACATCAGGATCATCCGAAGATGTAATATCCACACATCCAGGGAAGTGTGTGCTGAATAAGCATTCCAGAACTTCCTCATCAGAAGAAGTCAGATCGCCATTTGGCAAACGAAGTTCGTTCACCCGGAAATCCTTAGATTTTGCAAGGATTTTGTTTAACCGACTGACTTCACTCAAGCTGGAAACATTTGTACAAAGGTTTTTCCAGCCGGATCGTTCAGCAGACCGGAGAGCTTTCCTGTAGGCATTGCGAGCCGACCTGAAAGCCTCCGAACCAGCCGAACGTCGTCTGTTCCAACTCTTTCTACATTGTTTCCTGAGTTTCGCCAGATCAGAGTTCCACCAAGGGGTTCCTCTTGTGATCTTCACAGACCGTAGAGGGCATGCTTCTTCAAAAGCTTCCATGATGAAGGTCGTTGTAGTATCAACGGCATCATCTAAATCACTTGGAGTGTCAATGGATGGCGAATATCCATGAAATTTGGCTGCAACCAAATCAGTATAGAGATCCCAGTTTGTTGACCGAGGATTCCTGAAACGCAATGTTTGCGAAGTAACATTTAAATGTTCAAAAAAGATGTAGCGATGGTCAGATAAAGATTCTTCATCTGACACATGCCAATTGGTCAGCTCGTGACTAATTCTGCTAGAGCAAAGCTTTATATCTAACACTTCCTCTCTAGCAGATACCATGAAGGTTGGGCGGTTGCCTATGTTAAGTAATGCAAGATCTGTACTACTTAAGTATTCCATCAAACTGGAGCCTCTCAAGTTAATGTTTGAGCTGCCCCAGATGATATGGTGAGCATTAGCATCACTGCCAACAATTAGCGGAAGGCCTTTTGAAGTGCAGTATGCGATGACTTGTTTGAAAGAATCCGTAGGGGATGGTTCATCATGCGGTAAATACACAGAACAATAGACGTATTTCCTGTTGAGGTTTCCAACAGATACATCAATTGTGATAGCACATACATCTCTGGTGGTTAGTTCAGAGATGAGTGTAGCAACTATTGCGTTGTTGACAAGCACACAGGCTCGAGGCATGACACGCGAGTTTGCCATTTCATGTTTACTGAAAGTGGCAAACACCGGGTTCACAAGGTTTCCTAGATAGAAATTTCCCTTACGAAAGTAAGGTTCTTGTACCAAGGCCACTTGGGCTGTACCATTTTGCATAAGTCTGCAAAGATTGATCGTTGCTGTTCTTTTATGCTGAAGATTGATCTGAGCTATCCTAACCGTAGCCACTACCCAAACTAGGTAAGATTAAACTCTTCGCAATAACAGCACAACAAAGAACAGCAGCAATAAAACCAGATCGGTATCGATTGGAAAACGCCAAAGGCGAGGATACACAGAATACACTGTGTAATTCGCATAATGCGAAACCATATAGGTGAAAAATCAAACTAATTAACATCATCTTCATAATCCCGCCCTTATTTAGCCTCAAGTGAGACTGAAGAAGGGCAGCCGATTGTCTCGGAGAATCACAAGGTCCACTGCACCATTGCTCCGGTTAGCGCAGTAAGGGCAACATACTGTGGAGGGCGTCCTGGTACTCCACAGGCTCCGTTTGTGGTTAGGTATTTATTAGACCTCCCCCCCCCCCCCCAACCATTCATTCCTTGCCACGGTAAGCATAAAGCCGCATAACACCATGAATTAGGGGTCATATGTTTAGTGGACTCTAACCACTGGATCAGGCGGTCCGTAGAGTTATTCTTAGCCAATTGAGACAATCGCTACCGACACTACACAGCCATCTAGGCAAAGTTTGTTTATAATACATTCAAAAACAACTCAAATGAAGAGAATTCATAATGCGTAGCATGTAATCACATGTTAATGTACCTTTAAAATATATTTTATTCAGTACACTCAAACCTCCATTTAGGTCGAATCCATTTAGGTAAAATCTATTTAGGTCCCTCCATTTAGATAACATTACCTTAATGGAATCTGTTTGTGTTCAGAGCAGTTGGAGTGTTTTAGATTAGCAATAAGGTTGGTTTGAGGGAAATACGTTACAAGTGGAGTTAAGGGGAGTTCAGGGCGTGCTCAGGTGGGCACAACGAGGGGGGATGGGGTTGGATTGGGACTGTTCCCGAGCAGAGGAAAATATCAAAATAATAACAACGGAATCACAAAACCTGTTTTTATATCTCGGTTTGTTATTATTAACTTATTAAGTCATCACCGTTACATAACATGTTCTGTTGGGCAATCTTATTTTGTTATGATCGTGCTCTTGGTATATTTTCTTTAAATTACATTTCAATAACATGTTTTGTTGTAGTACAAGTTCAGTTATTATTGTGTCATTGAGACTGTACAAACATTTGATCATTAATATTACAACATAACTAGCTTTGCAATCAAAACTACACCATTCGAGATTGTCGTTGTTCACATCATTCCGTGAGGAACTGTAAGAGAAAATATTATTTTGTCATCAGTTCCTCTTCTTTCTGACATTACGTTTTAACTGTGACTGAGCCAACTTATCAGCCTTTTGTTTTATAAGCACTTTGAAAAATACACCTGTTTTTTTTGTCCCAATTTCAGTTAAGTATGAATATGAATATAGAGAGTGTAATAGAGTGTTAGCCATTTTATGGAACATTTTGGATCAACTGGTGGAATTCAAGGACGAACAACACTTTTTCGACAAAAATGTAAAAAAAAAAAATAAATCATCAAGAAGAAGAACTCTATTGATCATTATTTTTAGACATTTTATTTTTATTGATTTCACTGCATCGATCCCACTTAGATTCACTTGGATAAATGTGTCAATCAATGAGGTAATAATGTAAATTAATCTTATAAACAATGAACCACCTAATAAAGGGCTTCTAAACGTCGGTAGTTTTTCATCTTAAGTTGTTTGGAAAATAAACGAAAACTATTGTTTCTCTCTGTTTTCGATAATAAATCGCTTGCGACAACAATAGCGTCCCAATTATGAATGAAACATTTTACAATAGATGCTATTGTTGCGTATCCCATTGAATTCATATGGGACTTTGGAGGAGTTCCTATCTACAACAGAAAAAAAGGCAAATTTTGTTTTCAGATTGTTATCAATAACTTATTCATATCAAAATTTGTTATTGAAATATTTAAAAAAATTGCTGTTATTAAGTTGTTATTGAAACTAACAAAACATGTTATTAAACAGGTCTTCCAGGAACATTATTTTGTTATATTTTTTGTTATTTGTCGCTTATGACAGACAAGTTTAGAACAGGATATGTTATGTAAATAACATGAAAATAACTCTTTCCGTTACTCAGTTATTTTTCCAAAATAACACATTATATTATGCTGTTGCTATTCCCTTCTGCTCGGGTTTACGGTTTCCTAAAAACTTTCTTGAGCACAAAATCATCGAAACTACATACACAACATGTGTGCTTAAGATTGAATAAATGCCATGCTTACACAGCCTCAAGCAAGTTCAATGTTTGTTTAAGAATCTCTAAGATTCAGGTGATAGCACCTGATACCATCGGAAACCCTTCAAAACGAAAACGTAACGCCTCTAAAACACGCCAAAAATCATCTGAAGCTGTCTGAAATGCCTTCGGAATCCCCCTAAAACTCCCTCGGACCCCATGTAACGCACCCCTCAGAAACCCCCTAAAACTCCTACGTAACGCCTGAGTAACGCCTCTTAAACTCGTCAAAAATCATCCGAACGTTTTTGAAACGCCTTCGAAATCCCCCTAAAACCTCATCGGACCCCATGTAACGCACCTGAGACACTTAGAAATCCCCGAAAACGCCTTCGTAACGCCTCTGAAACTCTGAAACTCGACAAAAACCCTCTGAAGCTTTCTGAAATGCATTCGAAAACCCTCTAAAACACTAACGGATCCTATGTAACGCAACTGAGACCTTTCGAAACTCCCCGAAAATACCCCCTAAAGCCCCCCCCCCCCGTGCAACGCCTCTGACAACTCCCCCCCCCCCATCCCCTCTCTTCCTGAAACTCCCATGAAATCCCTTTGAAACCTCCCTTGACCTCCTTTAAATCTCCAGGGCACTCGCCCTTCTTTAACTTCTTTGCAATCTACAGATCCATTTAGATAAAAAATCTATTTAAGCAGTCCCGACTCGTGACCTAAATGGAGGTTTTGGTATACCCCACAAACTTACTTTTATATGCAAAATTTTGTTAAAAATCAATGTTTTGAAACAAAATTCAATCTGATATGGTCCACACAGCTTCTCCCATCATGTTCATGCTTCCAAGACTTCAATTTGTGATTAATTTTTGAAATTTGATGTGTTTTTCGGGGTACCCCAAAGTTACCCCATAATAAAAATAAGATTCTCGCTCAAATAAAAATTAAAGGACATCCAAAATACTCATAATTATTCGATCATTCAATTGTGATTGATATTTGATACCCCGGTAAAAGTTTTCAAAATATGAAAATAGGAAAAATACTGTTATAAAGAAAAATATCAAGGAAATTTGCAGTTACTCTTATACAAAGCCATGACAACTAATTAGTTTTGTATAAAACCACATCTAGCGGAAAAAGACCTGGAAATGTAAGTTCAAAAAACTGGTACAAAACCAAACTTCAACGGCTTCTCAATCTAACCCACGCACTTCGTCCACTTCTGATCATCCAATGAAAATTCCGCGTAAAATGCTTGAAGCTAGAATAGAATTGCATCGTTACTGGAATTATTATGGCCGCGTTGACAGTCAATCGAAAGGCACATGCATTCATATCTGGAAAATCCACCACCACCATTCGCACTAATATGCGATGCGGTGCGGTAGGCATGACAGCAGCGGTTTATCCTTCGATTCAAACTCATCAACGATTCCGTCTAATGGTCACCCTGAAGCATGGATGGAATAGCACTTGCTTCTGTTATGGTAACTTCGTCGTCAGCGTCACATTCCTTTTGGAAAATTCCGACACAAAACTGGCCCCTCACGTCCAATAATCACGCATTTCAAATAGAACGGTTGAAACAATCTATCCCTTCCCCGCACCAATACTTACGTCATATTGATGTCATTGTAGTTCATTTCACCGATTTTGTTCACACAGGACGACACGTTGACAATTCGGGCCCGGCAGTCCGCCGTTCCGGCAGCACGGAGCTGAGGTAGCAGTAAATGCGTCAGGAGGAAGTGGCCGTAGTGGTTGATGGCCATGTGGGACTCGAAACCTTCCTCGGTCAGTTTGAATGGGACGCACATAACGCCGGCTGGAAGAATAAAAAAATAGGAAAAATGTTACAAATTGATGGTCCGATTCAAGTCAAGCCCAGTTCATAGAAATCAGGTTCCAGTGAGTGTACCAATACAAAAACCACAATCTTAACCCATCCCAAAAGTCAATACGTACCGTTATTGATGAGGATATGGATTTTATCGAACTTGGACTGGATTTTTCCGGCAAACGTCCGAACCGATTTCATGCTTCCGATGTCCAGCTGCTCATAGTGCAACTTTGCTCCCGAGGCCAGCTTGCTGTGCTCCAGGTATTTCTCGACCACTTTTTTCGCTTCCGTTGGATTGCGGACACCTGTTGTTATTGTTGTTGTTGTGTTTGTTGACGGTCGCCATCACCAGTGAGTGTTGTTCCGTTCCGGCATAGTTCCGCGATGTGTGCCGGCGATGCGATGGTGATTGGTTTGGGTTCGAAAATTCCGATAGCCGAGGATGAAATACCGAGAACAAACAAAAATGATGCAGGGAAAAAAGCTTTTGAAATTGTTGTTTTTCAATTTCCGTTCTCACGGACAACGCATTCCAGCTAATTGCACAATGGTGAAGAAAGTGAAAATACTAGAAAAATATGCTTTTTGAGTTTCATATGAACCTCAGCACAATACATATTACTTTCAAAATCTTTTCTAAATAAATGTATCAACACATCTTTCCTCGAATTTTCTTCCTGGACCACTGCACGTTCTTCCCAGCGATGAAAGAATGCGGAATAACTCTGCATGATACCGAGAGCCGAGAGTCGGCCGATCCTATCGGATCATGGTGTTCCCCACCCACTCTAGAGTGAAACACAAAGAGCGAGTTGGCGTTACCCACCTAATATCACTTCGATGTCGCACTCGACGAGCTTTTTTACGATCCGCAATCCGATACCGCGATTTCCACCGGTGATGAGGGCAATTTTTCCCGGTTGTTTGTACAGTTCTGTGGAAGTAGAGAAAAGTTGATGGAAGAATGGTCGTTAGAAAATGGATTTCTCAAACGGTGTACAGGAAATAGAATTTAACACAATATGTACCTAGCTTAGTGCAGATAAAATATATCAGTTTAAGCATTCAACCTAAAACTTATAATTATATAAAAAATGTATTTTTTACGTCCTTACAAATTTTAAAAAATGATTGAAAATTCTTTAAAACATAGCTATGCATAGGTACTTTTCAAACGTCGAAAAAAGTTATGATGGATTGACACTTTTAGGATCTTTCTCGAAAAAATGTATTTTTTCACATCTATGTCATTTAATTTTATTTTTGATATCCAAAGATTTTCTACTTCTGTTCTTAAGATATCTATAATAAGATATATTAGAGCCCATTTAGATTAAAGGAAGAACACATTTAGAATTTTTTGTGCGATATTGTAAATATGAATCATTTTCCTCTATATGGGTGAAAATGTCAAACCATCATAACTTTTTTCAACGTTTAAAACGTATCAATGTTTTGAGTAATTTTCAACCAATAACATATTGTTGATAGTCGCTCAAAACTTCATTCAATTCGGTTCACTGCTCTCCGAGGTATAACAGCTGAAAAATTAGTTGTCTAAAAATAGTGTTTTACGAGAACGGTTCTAGCTTCGCGAAAGATTAACCAATCGAGCTCAAATTTGTACCAATGATGCACATATGATAGGTTGATAAACAGTCTAAATTTGAGAATTGTTGCTGCACTCTATGGAGAGTTACAGCATGTTGAACGTTTTTGTGAGAGAAAAAAAGTTTCCTATCCCAATCATTTTGGCCACCCCCTGTATTTTTGTAAATATTATAACTTTTTTCAACCACGTCTACGTTTGAAAAGTTTCATTTATGTTATTGAAATTACTCTTGCACACCCTAAATATAGGTGAATCGCCTATTTGGCTATTCACAAGCTCTTGCGCCTCATATGGGTAAACATTGTTGTCATTATAGATATTTCATAACTCCCTTATAAAATGTGCCATTTTTCTTCCATTTTTCTAGGTAAAAATCACTTCTATGATTTTTTTTCGATATTTTTTGCACCCACCTAAGAAAAACTTTCTGTCTGCTGTTTACTTTTTTGTTTGCGTTTCCATTCGTAATCGTGTAAGAATAAAAAGCAGCAGTTTTTGATCGAAAAAAATAAATGATACAAATCACAAATATACAAAAACATACATGTGGGATTTTTTTAAATGTGCCCTCATATCTAAAAAAAAACTTTGCAGCTCCTTCAGAAAATCTTCCAAATACAAATTTATATTTTTTGTGTGTACCAAAAACCACGCAGAGGGGGAGGAGTCAATATCCAGAAAACTGATTGCATGGTTTATGGACAGTTCCTTAAATGAAATTCCCTCCAAATATATCTTCTCCTAGAAATTAGTTTGGGAATCCCTTCTTAAAACATTCCTTGGATTCCATCCAAAACTGTTCCACGGTTTTCTTCAATAAGATATTAAAGATTATCTTACATAGATTGTTCCAGAAACATATCCGAGAATCATCCATTCAATCAGAAATGCATTCAGCGACTCTGTCTGAAAGCCAAAAGATCAGGATTCAGGAGAATACCTGAATACCTCTTAAAAAAATATCACGAGAAACTACTGGAGGAATGAAGTAATTCCAAGGAAAAAAATATAAAACATTTTTGGTGGGATTTTTGAAGAAATATGTAGAGAAATATCTGAACAAATCTCTCAAAAATTGTCTGCTTAAATCCCCGCCGAAATTGCAGAAAAAGGTACTGAGGGAATTCTCTAAGAAATTCACCAATAAATTTCTGGTTTACTGGTGGATTTTCTGAATGAATCTTTGGAAAAACTTCTACAGATACCTATGAAGAATTACTTTTACAACTTCTAAATGGTGTTGTATACAAAAACACCTGAAGAAAGAAAGTGTTGAAGGAAATCCTGCAGACACAAAAAAAAACATGGGTCCACTTGTGCCTAGTAAATAATCATTCCGGAAAAAAACCCTCAACGACGTACTATTTTTTCCCGAATTTGCTATGTAATTATCGTGGAAAAAACATTCTTGCTTGAATCCTTTTTATGAGTTTAACAAGAGTCCTTTTTAAAATTTATCTTCTGGATTACCTCTAAGAACACCGCTAGTAATTGCGTTGGGCAGTGCTTCCCAAACTGTGCGCCGCGGCGCCCTGGTGCGCCGTGAACATCTCTCAGGTGCGCCGCAGGCTCTTGAGCCAAAACATTGATTGATTGATTTGTCTTTATTTAAGAGACTTTCAGCCCTTGGCTGGTTCGTCTCTTGAGCCAAAATATAAAGAATAAACTCTTATTATTAAAGGCAGAACATATTTTTTGTTGTTTATGTTTTATTTAGTAAAACCAAGGTTGCAACCATTCATTTGCAAAAATTTACATTCATTTGCTATTATCTCAGTTCAGAAGCATGCTATCGAAAAACAATGTATGGATGAATTGAACCTTGTAGTTTTATCTGAAAGTTCGCCGAATAGCATTAGGGTCGCACACGCATACCAAAGTCGTGAGAGAGCTGTGAAGGCAACCCTCCACGCGGTGAATATAAATTTCATTCACGCTGTGGAAAGTTGCCTTCACAGCTCACTCACAACTTTGGAATGCGTGTGCGACCCCAATGTTATTCGGCAAACTTTCAGATAAAACTACAAGGTTAAATTCATCCATACGTTGTTTTTCGATAGCATGCTTCTGAACTGAGATAATAGCAAATGAATGTAAATTTTTGAAAATGAATGGTTGCAACCTTGAGTAAAACTAGTGTCACCTTACAGCCTTTTTTGTATTCTATACCAATGTCCTGCCTTTTTGAGGAAGACTTCAAAATAAAGTCACTCTAAGTGACTCTCCCTCTTCTAAATTTTCAATTAAAAAGTAAATATTCCAAAGTCCACGAATGTTTTCCGTAATTCCTAATATTATCATGAAACATCTAGAATTTTACAAAGTTTTCAAATTTTCGGAATTTTGATTTTTTGACTCTCAAATTGTAAAACTTTTCATTTCATTCTACTTAGTTTTCGATTTTATCAATGGCTTGTAATTCAAAGTTAATATTTCAACAAGCTTTTTTGAAGTTCTTTCCATAATATTGACATCTATAATTACTGTGAATCTCCAAGTCTTCGTGCTGTCTCAAACGTTCTGGGACGATATGTTTAACATACATCACTATCACATACCACTTATCGTAAAAAATCTGAGAAAATTTATAGGGTAACGATGGGTATTACCGGCAGGTTTGTTCTCTTCGTCATGGGGGGTTTTTGTGGGCCGAATTGTCTAAAATTTTGGCATATAGCTCAGCTTGGTTGGGAAGGATTTGAGGCCAACTCTGAGACCTACAGGTTAAAAAAAATCCATGACGAAGAGAACAAAACTGCCGAGAATACGTAAGTTCCCCTATGTCGATTTTGTCCATGATTCTGAAAACCGTCTTTTTTTAGTTATGTTTCTCCGCATACAAAAAATGACCCCTCACCGTCACTGTCAGCCGTCTTGACAGCTTCTGAACATTTTTATGTATATTTTCCCTAACTTTGGTAATCTACGTGCTTTATTTAACAAATTTAAAAGCTTTGCAATGTAGTCCTCCAGAAACCTAAAATTTGTGTTAAGTTCTTTGAATCTTCAACCATTTTTTTCTTTAAGAAGCATTTTAAAAATCTATTTTTTCAATTAGAAGAAAATATGACATTGAAAGATTTTTTATCGATTTATATTTGAAATTTTGAACTGAAGTTGTTAAAATTGTTAAAATTCTTTATAAAAAGTTGTTGGTGCGCCGCGACATTTTTGAAAATTTCGAAAGGCGCCGCGGTAGCAAAAAGTATGGGAACCTCTGGCGTTGGGTATTTTTTCAGAATTTATTCAAAGTTTTAAGTAATGTTTATAGAGCGAAGATTCTTGCAGGAGCCAAAAATGAAAAAAAAAATAATCTTAAGATAGTTCAGGTATTCCTCCAGGAGTTGATATGGATTCATTAGGACATTTCTTCAGGGATTATTTCACATTTTTTTCCTGAGATTCTCTTAACAATTCCTGCAAAAATTACTACAAAGTCTATCGGTTATCTCCAGCAAACCAGAAGGATACATATAAGGATGTTAATCTAAAGTTATATTAATGAACACATTAAGTTAGAATTATATAAGGTGCAATCATAGATTGGGTGAAATCGTATACGAGGACCGCAATTCCATCCGATTCCATTTGGCAGTATAAGTAATTTCAACTTTGCGTTAACAATTATACAACTTCAAGTTGACATTCTTCAACAACTTCAAATGCACTTGTTGTGATTCAATTGTAATCTTAAATGCGAGATCACTTTTGAGGTCATATTTGTAAAAATAAAGTTACGGTTAAAAATAAGAATACGGTGAGTGAATTTGGTCGAAGAGCTAGTGGATGATGAAAAGGAAGTATTTTTGGAAATATTTGTCTAGGCACATAATTTAAGTCAAATACGTACCGATGAACATGAGTTTTATAACTTATTAATTAATTAATGATCATTTTTTGGAATTTTTTTCATAGATATTATTTTTAAGAATGACTGCAAAGGGTTCCCCAGTTTTCACATGTAATATTTCAAAGATTCCTTCAATTTTTTTTTATTTCTTCAGTGGTTGTAGTGGGTTTGCGTTTTCAAGCAGAATTCCTTCAGGATTTTTTTGTTTCTGAAGGATTTGCTTCAGAAAATTCTCCAGATAGTTTGGGGATGTTTGTTTACAAATCCTTTCACAAATTGTAGATGATTTTCATGAAATTTTTTTCAGAGGTATCAGAAATCTAATGCATTCCACCTGTATCTTTGTCTTTTTCTTTGTGCGGATGTTTTTAAGGAAATTCCCTCAAAAATTTCTTTAGGATTTTTTTTTTTTCAAAAACCCCTCCAAGAATTCAGAACACAGTGGAGAGGCCCAGAACCAAGGGGTGTAAGTGAACTTCATACATTTTGTGTGGGATGCAAAATTGGTCAAAACTTTAAACCTCATTTACTCGAAAGTGGATTTTTGTCACTTACATCCCCACTTACGCTTTCAAGTCCCTCAGTTTTACTTGGAATTACATGCAGAGTGCCACCAAAAGTCTCCTATGATTTTTTTTCTGAAAATCAAGGGGTCTTCTTCTTGGGATCAAAGGCATGCATCCAGAAGTTGCTCCAAAGATAGTAAGAAAATTGCAAAGAAATATTTGCTCTGAAATTGAGAAATCTTCCATGGATTTCTTAGAAAGATCTTCACGGAATTCCTAAAAAAATCTTTAGTATTTTTTGTGCAATTTCTGGAAAAATGTCTGAAAAATTCCTAGAATATCTAGAAATTCTGCAGGGATCAACCGTAGCAGCAATTACTAAACTTTTTCTTTTAAAAATTGCTGCAGTAATAACTGGTGGAAATTTTCAAAGAATTCTTGGAGAAACACTGAGAACAATTCCGAAGAAACCCCTGTAGAATTTGAAAATAAATTTTAAGAGGATTTTCTGAAAAACTACACGGAGAAGTTTTGGAAGAAATTTCCTGCTGAAATTTCTGAAGAAGTCCCTTAAATTCTGAAAAAGTCTGTGGAGATGAAAATGCATCTTCGAACAAATTTCAAAAGAATCTCAGCAGGAAAAGATCCTTCTTCAGAAATTTCAGCTGGAGATTTTTTCCAAAACTTCTCCATGGAGTTTTTCAGAAACTCATCTGAAAATTTATATATTAATTCTACAGGGTTTTCTTTGGAACTCTTCCCAGGGCTTCTCCAAGAATTCTTTGAGAATTTTCACCAGTGATTACTGCGACAGTTCATAAAAGAAAAAGTTCAGTAATTGCTCCTACGGTTGATCCCTGCACAATTTATTCATTTGAGCAATCTTTATCAGAATCCCTGTATAAATCTAAGGAAGTAATTTTGAATGTATCACTGGATTCATATCTGAAGAAACCCCCGAAAAATTCTTGAATGAATCTCAACATGAATTTCTTAAGAACTTCTTGGAGAAATACCTAGGCAAACTTCTCGGGATACCCTTGATTTGACTCCTAGAGAAAAATTGAAAATGAAATAATAGAAAAACTGCTGTAAAAATCATATGATAGAATTCATGGAGGATTTTCTGCAAGTTATGTTTCAGGAAATTCTGTAGGAATACCTAAAAAACGCATAGATAAGCGTCTGCAATAATCTCTAAAAATACTATTAAAATATGTAACTACTATTGTAAAACTATTGAAATATTAAACAAACTTCCGTAGAAATTCCTAAGAATAGTTTTTGAATGAACTTCCTAAGGAATCGGTCTTTAAATGATTGGATTCATCCTTAGTGAATAAATTTCCAGTAAAAGACATGAACGAATACATTGAAAAAATCCTGAAGGAATCATTGAAAGTAATAATGCAAGAATCTCTGGAGAAATTCATGCAGGGTTTTCTGGATGAAAACCTGAATGAATTTCTCGACACATTCACACATCATGCGAAAATTGTTAATGGAGTCCCTAGAGCAGTTCCTGATCAAATCTTTTCGTAAACTTTCTGAGTAAATGCTTTAAAGAATTTCTGAAGGAATCTTTGGAAAAATTACTGAAATTGCAAAAAAATTATGAGAGAATGTTACAAAAAGGAATCCGTGGGGAAATTTCCGATGCATTTTGTAAACGAGTCCCTGGAAGAATTTCTAAAGTAATTTCTGGTGCAGTTTCAGAAGAAACCCAGAAAAATTTACCCAAAAGATTTGTTGGAGAAATTTATGAATATCTGAAGCC
This sequence comes from Aedes albopictus, assembly GCF_035046485.1. Taxonomy (NCBI): domain Eukaryota; kingdom Metazoa; phylum Arthropoda; class Insecta; order Diptera; family Culicidae; genus Aedes; species Aedes albopictus. Next base: position 348,187,798 of record NC_085138.1, read on the forward strand.
CTGGAGAAATTTATTAAATTACCCCTGGAAGAATTTATTAAAAAAATAACGCCGGAGGAGTTTCTTCCTTGGTAGATTTTAAGACCAAATTTCAGGTGTAATTTCTGAAGAAATCTGTTGATAAATTTTGGATGATATGCAGAGAAGATTTCCTTGGACTCGCAATCTTTGGACTAATTCATGGAGGAATCTCATAAGGAGTTTGTGAAGGGGTGTTGAGGAAAACTTTTAAAAGAATACCTGGATGATATTTTGAAGGAATCTTTGTAAGGATTCGTGATGCAGTCTGTGAAAGATTTTCTAAGGAAATCCCTGGAGAAATGTATGTTAAAGAATCGTTCAAAGCATTTCTGAAGGAATCTGTGAATGAATTTCTCAAAGAATTCTCGCACGGACTCTCTAAAATAATTAGGGATATTTTTTATGGAAACTCATGTAGCTTTTCTATAAGAGATTTTAAAGAAATTGCTGGGGATTCTCGTATAAAATTTCCAGAGAAAATTCTAAAGGAAATTCTGCAACAATCCATGAAGATGTTCTGGAGAACTTTCAAACTAAATTATTAAATGACTTTCCGAAACGAATTCCTGGAGCATTTTCTGAAAGAATCAATGGAAGGAATTCAGTGAAGTTTTTTTTAAAGTTCCTTAATTAATTTCTGGGGTAACCTTGGGAAAACTTTGGAGAAAATTCTAGAAGAAACTAAAAATTTTCTTAGGGAATCAATGTAAGAACTCCTGGAAGATTTATCAGAAGAATCTTCCAAGGCGTTTTTAGAAGGAATCGCTGTAGGAATTTCTGAATAAATACCTTGAGAATTTTAAGATGTTTTTCTCAAGACATTCGTGCAATGTTTTAAATGAATCCTTCGATAATTTTTTGGAGGAATTTGCAAAAAAAAAAAAAAAAATTGGAGAAACCACTAAATAATTTTAAAAGAAATTCATGGGAAATTTCAAAGCAATCCATTTTTCTAAAATTTTCTTGAACAATCTTTCGAGTTATTTCGGAGAAAATAACGAATGAAGAAATTCATCTCCGTTAGAAACTGAACAAATCCCTAAAGTAAATTGCGGAATGAAATTTTTATAGGTGAATAAATTTATGAAGAAATCCAGGGACAAATTTTCAAAAGAATCATCGAAATATTTCCTTCATTCTGAGGGATTTCTGAAAGAATTTTTGGAAGAAGTCCCAATATGTATATGTTTGTTTTTTTTTGCACGGGTGAGTGAACAAAAAATTGGACCCCCTCACAAATGTATCTTGCTTTTTATAACATATATTATATATTTATAATGAGCAATTTCTATTACGTATGAATCATACAAATTTAACAAAACGAATCAGTTCTGAAGTGAACTAATACGTGCTCTCGGTTACAATTTCAGCAATTGCGACATTAGTTTTTATCTGCTAACGATCAACCCACCATTTCCGATATACTCACGTAAGTGCACACACTAGCTTCACCTCATCCACCCTTCGATCATACTGACCGAATCTACACGCACATCCCATATAGATTAAATATCATTATTATTGCTTGAACATACTCGTACAATGTACACGCAACATAAGCCATCGTAGCCAAAACTGCACACCGCGCATTTAAATCCAAAAACTGTCGAAAAAATGTGCCACCACAGCTGCATCGCCCTGTCTGTCTGACTACTGCTGCGAGGTAGGTACCGTAATTCGGGGTCTAATTGATATCTTGAAAACAATTTTTGCTGAAAACATCAGTGGCAATTGAAATATTGCCAAAAGAATTTCTGTAAAACCAGTACCCAGTAGATTTCTATGGAACCATGTTACAGAATTTTGTTCAACAAATTTAAACTTTAAGTTAAATAACTTCAAAAATCAAAAAAAAATAGGAATGCCACTTTGGGGCGAAATTGATCAGTATAGCATCGGATGGAAAGGAAAATTTCCTTCTCCGCTTAATTTTGCTCTTCTAAAACCGAAGAACGCGTTTGAAATCTTACAACAAGTGAATTTAATGCTTTAAATGCAAAATTAAAATTTAAAATTTCCCCTTAAACGCCTAAAGGTAGGCAATTTCATTTGAAATAAGTGATTTCTATCACAATAAATGACTATTTCATCATAAAATGAACTTTTTTTTAACTATGTCATGTTCTGATTAGCTACATAACTTCCCAACCAAGGGTTTACAAAAATGTTTAGACAGAGAATTTACGGGAAGTCCTATTAGCAATCGATTGTTTAGTAGCAATGATGTCAGCTAAATGAGAAATACACTGCAAATTCCTTAAGAACTAAGTCAAAACTAACTTTTTTTCTAAAAATTGAAAAGTCTACACTCATCTCTAGACATCTACGAACCAGATGACTTAAAAAGTTTGAGATCATTACAACGCTTAAGAGTTCCTAGTATGGAATTACAATGTAGTACCCGAATGATCAATTTGACCTCGGTTTACGGTACTTGCAAACATATAAAGTTGCACTTTTGGGAGCGATGCCGAAAATTGGAATTATCGTTTCATACGCTGGACGCGACCAGCCGCGAGCGCGTGAAATTTTAAACCCCCACTATGTATAATCCGCGCGTAAATGTGCAAACATTAACATTAATGGGCTTACGGGCCGCACTTTTCTACGCTATGTTGGTGCGATGAAAACTGTGTCGTGAAATTGCTGTGAATATTATTTTTAAACTGGATAAATTAACTTTTCGGGCCGGAGCCCGTGGCGCAATTAGTCACACGTTTGCTTCATATGCAGATGGTCATGGGTTCGATCCCAGCCTCGGCACTTTCGTCAGTTGCTGCTCTTCCCCCCTGAGAGCAGCTGACATTGATCCTCTTCTGAGCCCATGGCTTAAATGGACCCGGATACTTGGACATCGGCGAACGGCAACTCATAATGAACCCCCAATCGGACTGGAAACAGGAACAACCAACAGCCACACATTGTCATCCTCGTGTTCCTTATTCTACCATGATATGGTGGAAAGTGGAGGCAGCGCAACGGCATCCAGTTCGATATAGTAGAATTAGAATAGAATACATTTAGGCGCTGTACAAAAGTGTAAGTACAGCTTCCAATTGGAATCGCTCATGCAGTGCCCTAGTGGACAAAAGAGCTGTAAATTAGGTTAAGTGATTGAAGAATAAAAATAAATACTTCAAAATTATTATTGCATGCAAAAAGAAGATGCTGCTTTATCAACCTTTACAGTTTGATTTCGATACAGTACTCATCAGGAAGAGTGGAAATTTGCTATCTCACTCCGAAATATCGTGAATGTACAAGGAACGGGTCACGTACCTACATTGTCGGAATGTAATTGTAATTGATGATTTTTCAGTTTTCATGAAATGGGTACATTTCTGTTGTTCTTGTGTGGTGAAAGTGTATAATTAACCCCACTAATGATACCGGAGCTATTCAAACATTAAAAGTCTCTTCCGTGGAACTCACGCGGCTTCCGATATGCGTTCAACATCGGAATCGTCCTTCCGGAATCTAGGTCATCAAAGGGGATAATGTGCCTTCTTCTGTAGATCGTCGTCGTCGTCGTCGTCATCCGCTGATGAATTATTCCATGCAGATCCCTGCTGCCGGAGCGCATCACGCCCAACCCCCCCATCCACAGCAGCGGGAGCCTCTTGAACCTGATTAATTCATCATTCATAGGACGCAAAGGCTGATTGATGTGTTCGATCGATAAGTGAAGTCCTCCGAGCGGCACAAAGAAGACGCGATGCGATGACACAGCACGCTACTGGATGCAGCCAACAACGATGACAAGACCGACCGACCGACGGCGTCGACGACAACGCAATTCATCGATGGCTGAACACTGGTCTGAGTGAGTAGATAGGCACACGATGCGTGACTGCGTGACAAGCTAGTATGAGGATTGAGAGATAGGCTGGTTACAGATTTGAATAATGATTTTGTTTCAATTCAATAACGAGCCGCGTGTGTCATGTCTTCAGACACTGAAAGTATCCATCGAACTAGCAATAGGTACACTCTTGTTTTTGGGGTTTGAGAGTATAGTTAGAAATTTTAAGTTATGCCATCATTAAGCCTTGACTAAAACTTTCGCCATGAACGCTTAGAGTCCTAAGGTCCTCCTCAACTGCAGAAAACCAACGTGTTCGCAGCCATCCACGAAGCCGATGGCCCCTTCCAGACTCTCTGCTGAATATGAATCAAGCTTGTTGTTTCTTCGGCATACGAGCTTCGTACCCAGCCCACCACAGCCTTCCATGTTTTAGTCGTATCTGTTTATGTGCTTGGTACAATTCGTAGTTCATGCGACGCGGTCACATGCCATCCAGTAAACTACCGAGTATTGATCGCGTAACCAGTGTTGCTGTCAAGGGGAGGGGGCGTAGGCTTTGGTGAGCACCCTTAGCATTTTTATAATTTTATGCCAACTAGCTTTTATAACTGAACGCAAACCTAGGAATCTCTGCATGATTTCCTTCAACATTTTCTTCAACATAATAGAAACTAGTCCGAAAAATTTTACGAAAATGTCTTCTTAACAATTTCTGATTGAATAGCTGATTGAAATTCTTTCATTAATCGGCTTAGGGACAAAACGTCGAAAGACAAAACGTCGAATGCCAAAACGTCGAATGCCAAATGGTCGAATGCCAAAACGTCGAAAGGGACAAAACGTCGAAAGGACAAAACGTCGAAAACGTCGAAAACGAGTAATTTAAGCAAATAGTGAGTTCTTTATTCTTTTAAAGGATACTCATTCTTTCACTTGTATCTGCCAACTAGTTCAGAGGGAGCCTTCCTGAGGCTCCCTGAAACAACACCTCAGGGTCGGCATGTTCCTTGACCAGTTCTTCGTGAGTAGGGAATATTCGCACTGTCGTATATAAAAAAGGAACTGAGCTTGGATGTGTCATCAAATCTTATGTGCGTCCTGACCAAGGTGCTGCCCTAGGACTTTGTGACGCATCTGCATACATGCGTAATTGCGCGAATACATGCGCCACAATGAAATGGGACATTTTGGCATCGGGCATTAAGATTCTGCACCGAAATCCGGATTTTCCGGTAATCCACGGTGACCGAACTGGTTCCCCCTCTCAATGGCTGGTGACTTTCTGAATCGAATCAACCCAAGATAGTTAGAATTTGTGAAAAAATGGCAGACACATGACCATTTAAGTTTACCAGGTACCAGGGTGCCATGTTTTTGCGGGTGCAGTTCTTGATCAAATTTTGACCTGAACAATGTTCAAATATGTTTGATCGCAGCGTGCCGTTTTTGAACTTTAACGCAAATTGATCGCGTTCAAATGCAACACTGCGAGTAGCACACTGCCACAAATTTCCTTTTACAAATTTTCAGCATTACGTCACAGCTTCCTTCAGGGTAGCTTCGATGGTAGCCTCTAGCCTAGCTATTGTCTGCCGGATCTCTGGCACCTTTAGGGTTGTGATGGTGATTGTTCTTTCAAGGGCGTCTGGTTTGGTTTACGGCACGACTTGCCGGTACTTTCCATCCCAACATAAGGGGTGGGAGGGAATGTCTTCCTCATTCAGAACCGGAGTTCTACTTGAAATAGCAGGGTTTTGACTAGCTGTCCTTCTCCGCAATTCATCCGGTATTCACAGGATATAGTACTAGTACAACAATGCTAAGTATCCTCGCAATTATCTTTACTCAGCAACTGAAGCATTATAGAGTGCAAAATGAGTCACTGACCTTCAGCGTTCGGGCAGTGACCCCAGATAACGAGACAATGTTTATGTGTCCCCGTTAATCAGTTCATCATTCTGCCATCTTGGTGGATCTACCGTATCACCACCCCTCTCAGGCTACCAACAGGATCGATTTAAATTTACACAAAATTAAAAAAAAAAATCCACGCTGAACTGTGAACACATACACACTTTTCGACGTTTTGTCCTTTCGACGTTTTGTCCCTTCGGCGTTTTGGCATTCGACGTTCTGGCATTCGACGTTTTGGCATTCGACGTTTTGGCATTCGACGTTTTGTCACCCATTCTGTTCTGTGATATTGTTCTGAGTACATCCTTGCCAGAATTTCCCTAAAGATAGCTTTATATTCCTGGAAGAATTCTTAAAGTCTCCTGAGAGCCTTCAAACAATAACAGAAGGAAACCCTCGATGTAGGAATACTTGAAGGGAATCCCTGGATGAATTCCTGTAGAATTTGACTCTTAAATAGAATCATTGGAAAAATCCTTTAATTCACCTGAAGGAATTCCTGGACGAATCGCAGGAATTTATTGAAAAATAAATATTTGCAGAAATTTAAAAAGAATTCTTGGAGGAATTTGCTGAACAAATTTCTGGAGAAATTCGTACACAAATTTTGGAAGGAGATCCCTGATGAAATATCTAAAGTAGTCCTAAGATAAGTCCTAAAACAATCTTTGAAAGAAAGCATTGAAGCATTCCATGGAAAATTTCTAGAGGAATCCCTTGACAAATTTTAGGAAAAATCCCTGCATCCTTGAAGTAATTCAAAAAAGTCTTTAGATTTTCGTGGAGGCATCCCTAGAGGAATTCTTTGATGCATCCCTAGAAACCATCATAAAAAATCTGAAATTCCTGAGGGAATCTCACTATTTTTGAAAAGATCCTGAGAAAAATTTCTGAAGAATTCATTTGGGGAATTCCTGCAGCATTTCCTGGAAGAACTAAATAAATAAATAAATGCCTGGAGGTATTCCCGAAGAAATCCCTGGAGAAATTCCTGAAGGAACTCCTGGAAGAAATTTTTTGAGGAATTCCTAAAGCAATTCCTGATGGAAACCCTAAAGCAAACCATGGAGGACTTTCTGGATGAATTCCTGGAGGAATTCCTGGAACAATTCCTGAAAAGATGTTTTAAGGAATTCCTGGAGGAATTCCCGAAGAAATGCCTAGGGGCATAACTGGAGGAATTCCTGGAAGAGGAATCTCTGGTGGAATTCCTGGAGAAATCGCTAGAGAAATTCATGGAGAAATGCATAGAGGTATTTCTGGAGGGATCCCTGGGGGAATTTCTGGGAAAATGCCTGGAGAAATTCTTGGAGGAATTCCTGGAGAAACTCCCGAATGAGTTCCTGGTGAGAATGCCAGGAGGAATTTCTAGAGAATTTTCTCCCAGCAGCTCCTGGAGGAATTCTTATGGGAACTCTTGAAGGAATTTAAAAAGAAACCACTTAGTAAATCCCGGAGAGTATCTTTAAGGATTATTTGGAGAGGTTTTGGGGAGAACTATTGGAGGAACTCGAACGATTTCCTAAAAGAAGTTCCAAAAAAGATTTTTGAGAAATTTTCGGATGAACTGTCGAAGCAATATCCCGAAGAACACTTGAAAAAGTTAACATTGCAAAACTTTAAAAATCTCCGGACACACTCCTTGGGACATTTCAAGAGAAACTCCGAAAGTCACATAAAAATTCTTTGAGTATTTCCCGGGAATTCTTTCCAGTGTAAATTATGTAAGTTGGGGAAGAATTCCCGGAGAATTTACCAAGCATTATCAGTGGAGATACGAAGAGAGTTTCCCAGTGAAAGCTCTGGAAGAATCCTAGCCGCAGTTCGTCGTAGAACCCTAGGTGGACTTCCTTGGAAAGTTTTCATTGGAACTTTTTAATTAATTTCTTGTTGAAATTTATTACTCTGGAGCCGATCTCCTGAAAGGATTTCCAGAGGAACTCTTAAGACAATTTCCAGAGAAATTTTCTTCAGATTTCCTGGAGGAATTGCGAGAAAAATTGCAGGCAAAACTTCTGGAAGAATATCCGTCAGAACTAACGGAAGAATTCCCTTGAGAGATTTCGAAATAATTAAGAAACTGCCGGAAGAACTACTGGAAGAGTTTTTGGAAGAGTCTGAAAAGAATTTACGGAATCATTTCCGAAGGAACTTCTAGAAAAATCCCCAGAAGATTTCAGCAGAACTGTTGAAAAAAAATCTTGAAGGAACATTCGGATTAGTTCTCAGAAAAACTAATAGAAGAATTCCCGGAGTAATTCCTAGAAGAATTTCCGAATAAACAAGTGATAGAATTTCAGATAACACTTCTAAAACAATCACCGAGAAACTTTTTATATTTTTTTTTTAGAAACGTCTAGATTCTGGAGGAACAACCCGAGAAATTTCTCGAAAACCATCTTTCGAAGTTTTGGAAAAAAAACGACTCTCCAAAGAACATCCAAAGAAACTTCCGTAATAATTGTAACTGAGAGTAACTGATGGAAAAATTGTCAGACAAACATCCAGAAAGAGAAACTGTTGCAAGAATTCTCAGAGTAATTTATAGAATAGTTCAAACAATAACAAATTACAGAAATAATTTCTACAATAAGTTCCGGAAAAACATCTAAAAGGCATCAGGAAGGAACAGCTGGGAGAATTCAGGAAGAAACTCTTCGGAAAGAGCTTCCTGGAGAAAATTAAATCTAGAGGATTTTACAGGCAGTTCCTAGAAGAACCACCAGTAGTGGAATTTCAAGAGAAATTCTTGATGAAACTATTAAAATTACCGAAGCAGCTCTGAAGGAAATCTTAAAAGAATTCCCGATGGAATCTTTAGATGAATTCAAGGTTAACTTCAGGAAGAATCCTGGGTGGATCTAGAGGTTCTTCTGACAGAAATGCTGGAGCTTCCGGTAAAACTTTCAGAAGATTATGACGGAATTGCAGAAGGAGTTCGCGGCGTAATTTCTAGAGGAGCTTTCTGTGAAAGTCCTACATCCGTCTTTATTATTGTGTTATTGAACTTCTTGGGAAAATCCTAAAATAGACTTCTGGAAGAATTTTTTGTGAAATAACTACTGACAGAAATCCCGAAGCAACTCCTGGAAGATTTCCCGAATGTTTTTGGTTGAAATCTAATAAAAATTCCCGATGGAACACCATGAAGCATTAACAGAGAGCTCCTAGAAGAATCACCAGTGCAACTTCCAGATGAATTCTTGACAAAACTACTCCAAATCGTAGGGAATCTAAGAGATTTTTGGTGAAACTTTTAAAAGAACTCCTATTTGATAATTTTGCAGATCTCACGGTTAACTCCCAGAAAAACCACATGTTGAAGCTAAAGAGAAATTGCTGGCGGATGTCCTGGAGTACTCGTTGTAATTCCTGGAGACATTCTAGGCAAAACTTGCAGAGAAACCCTCGATTTAATTTCTAGAGGAATTTCAGACCAAACTTCCAGAAGATTACCGGACGGCAATCCTGAAAGATTTTCCACGGAGACAACTGGAAGAATTCACGACAGTACTCGTGGAGAATTTCGCACCGGAACTACTGAAGGAAAGCCCTACCCGGGCAGAGTTCAAGTACTGACGATCAAAATGTGATATTGGTTTGTTTGAGATAAGAGGTAAAAGTACTGAAAATAATAACATAAATTTGTTCTTGAACAATCTAACCAATAGCAAAATATAATATTTGAAGATCAATCAAATAGCTCACTGCTATTGGTTAGATCTTACCAAGAGCTAAATGTGCTATGATGATGATGTACCAGGAGTAAAATTGAGATATTATTTTCAGTACTTTTACCTTATCTCAAACAAACAAATATCACTTTTTGTTGTCCATATCAAAATATGGTATTTTTCCTCTGCTCGGGTAAGAAATTCCAATCACCTGCGTTGGTGAGATTTCCAGAGGATGCCGTTTAGGAGTTTCTGGTGGAACTCCCAGAAAAATTCTCGGTGAAACTGTCCTCGATACTTCCAGAGGAGCTCCAGGAAAAAAATCCAATGAAACTTCCAGATAAATTCACCCATTTCTGAAAGAAATTGCTGTGGAATTCCTGGAGTTCATAGAATTTCAAAGGGAGTTCAAAGGAACTCCCAGTACAACAACTGGGATACTTCCCGGCTTAATTGCTAGAAATGTTCCTTCCGGAAATCTTGAATAGTTTCCAAATTTTCCATTGGAACCTTGAGGAACACCCGATATAAGCACAAGAAATGTGGGAATGCCAATGCTTATAACAATAAAATCCCATTAGGTGCAAAAACGTCAACTAACAAATGTATTCTCTCTCGTATCGTCCCGTGTCGTCATGTCACACGTGTGCGTCTCATTATCAATTTTTGGAAATTTCTTCAGCAATTTCTGTAGAAATTCCTCCAGTAATTTCTGTAGAAATTCCTCTTGGAATTCCGTAGAAATTCCTCCAAAAATTTCTGTAGAGATTCTTCTTGGAATTTCTGTAGAAAATCCTCTTGGAATTTTTGTACAAATTCTTTTTAAAATTTCTGTAGAATTATTATTGGAGTTTATGTATAAATTTCTCTAGCAATATCTGTGGAAATTCCTTCGGGATTCTTTCATCCAGGAATTTCTGTAGAAATTCCATTTGGAATTTCTGTGTATTTCCCCTTTGAATGTATGTAGAAATTCCTCCAAAAATTTCTGTGGAAATTCCTCCAGGAATTTCTGTGGATATGTCTACAGGAATTCCTGTGAAAATTCCCCCAGGATTTTTTTGTAGAAATTCTTCTAAGAATTTCTGTGGAAATTCATCGAGGAATTTCTGTAGAAATTACTCTTAGAATTTCCGTTGAAATTCCTCTTGGATTTTTGTTGACTTTCCTCAAGAATGAATGTGGAAATTCCTTAAGGATTTTCTGAGGAAATTCTTCAAGCAATTTCTGTGAAAATTTGTGCAGAAGTTTCTGTGGATATTTCTATAGGAATTCCTGTGGAAATTACTTCTGGATTTTTCGTGGAAATTCTCCAGAGGTTTCTATGGAAAATCCTCCAGAAACTTCTGTTGAAATTCGAACAGATTTTATTGTGGAAATTCCTTCGAGAATTTCTGTGTAAATTCCTCCGGATATTTCTGTGGAAATTCCTCCAGGAGTTTCTGTAGAAATCCTTCCAGCAATTTCTGTGGAAACTCCTACGAGAATTTCTGTGAAAATACCTCAAGGCATTTCTGTGGAAATTCCTCAAGGAATTTCTGTGGAAATTCCTTCTTTCGTTGGAAATTTCTCCGAGAATTTCCATGGTAATTCCTCCAGTAGTTTTTGTAAAAATTCCTCCGGAAATTTCTGTGGAAATAGCTCCAGAATTCCTTCAGGATTTTTTGTGGTAATTCCTCCAAAAGTTCCTGTGGTAATTCTTCAAAAAAAGAATGTAGCAATTCCTTCAAGAATTTATGTAGAAATTCCTCCACGAGTTTCTGTGGAAACTCCTGCGAGAATTTCTGTGAAAACTCTTCCAGGAATTTCTGTGAAAATTCCTCCAAGAATTTGTGTGGAAATTTCTCCCGGAGTTTCTGAGGAAATTCCTCCAGGAATTTCTGTGGAAATTCCTTCAGAAACTTCTACAAATTCCTCCAGCAATTTCATTGGAAATTTCTATGTTAATGCTTCCAGTAGCTAATTCATCCGGGAATTTCTGTGGAAATTCCTCCAGAAATTTTTGTGGAAATTCCTCCAGGAATTTCTGTAAATATTTCAATATTAATTACTGTGGTAATTCCTCCAGAATTTTTTGTGGAAATTCCTTCAGAAGTTTCTGTGGTTATTCCTCCAAAAATTTATGTAGCAATTCCTTCAGGAATTTCTGTAAAAAAAAATCCTCCAGGGATTTCTGTGGAAATTCCTCCAGGAACTTCTGTAGAAGTTCCTCCAGCAATTTTTTCTGACATTCTTCTGGGATTTTTTATGGAAACTCCTTCAAGATTTTTTTGTGGAAATTCCTCCAGGAATTTATGTGGAAATTCCTCCAGAAGTTTCTGTGGAAATTACTTCAAAAAAAACTGTGGAAATTACTCCAAAAATTTCAGTAGAAATTCCTCCAGGAGCTTCTATAGAAATTCTTCCAGCAATTCATGTGGAAAATCCTCCGAGAATTTCTAAGGAAATTCCTCCGAGAATTTCCCTGTGAAATTCCTCCAGGAATTTCTGTGAAAATTCCTCCAGGAATTTCTGTGGAAATTTTCTAGCAATTTCAATGATAATTGCTCCAGGAATACTTGGAGGAATTCATTGAAGAAATTGGAGCAATTCCAGGAGGAATCTCTGAAAGAATTCCTGAAGTAATTACTGGAGCCATTCCTGGAGGAATCTCTGCAGAGTTTTCTGGAGGAGTCTCTGATGAAATTTCTGAAGAAATGCCTGTAGGAATTCCTGGACGAATTTTTATAGGAGCTCTAGGTATTCACTTCAAATGTACTGTCTTATAAAAAGGACGTTGGGTTAACAACCAGAATCGATTTCGGCTTAATCCGATCGATGAGTTTGCGCTGCTGGTTATATGACTATAGTTGACTGGATATCTAAGACTTTTGAAAATCCATAAATTGCACCATTCATAAACAGCTGATAGTCAAACGAACAACGACTGCACTGAACCAGTCTACAACGATGACAGTCCCGTCGTCGTCGTCGTCATCTATGTTGTATAATGCATGCATCAAAGTGAGAGCTGCATGGTCTTCAATTCTTCAGCATTGGCAGCCTTGCCCGCCCATGGCATGCCATGGGAGTGTTGCAATGCTCCTAATGCTCCCGGCAGCTCCCGGTAATGGATTAATTACGATATCGATGGATGAGTGACTTGGTCTTGGAAGTGTACACATGGCATCGCTTCGTGTGCCAATGCGGGAGCAAAAGAGAATGCATTAATGAGGCCGTAGTTGTCCCTGTGTCGAGATGTTTCGCCTGGCTAGACGCACGCATTTATCTGGGTTAGGATTTAGGGCTTCGGGTGTTACAAATGACAATGAAGGATAATGGAAGAGATGGAGTACATGGTAAAAAACGGTGCTCAACCAATCATGCTTACATTCACGAAAGCCAGCAATATACTTGCATTATTGAATCAATTAAAAAAAAGTTGGATCAACAACAGTGTATGGTGAGATTTAAAAATTTCATGGAGTTCGATCTAACATGAAGTTACATAAAGTAACAAATAATTTTAATGTTCGTAAAATAGTATAAAACGAGCTCACCTATGAATGTATCGTAAATAATCCTTTAATTGGCTATAATTGCGTTAATTTTGATTTGATGGCTTCCAGTCTTGGGTCATGCCTTCTGTGCATATGCCAATCCACCAATCTTCCGCAGCTAAAGTTAATAATCGTTCACCATTTCAGACATAATAACGCAACGCACCGACTATCATACATACGCGGAACACACATTTCCTATACATGCAGCTATATTCCGTGTAGCATCCGGTGCGATTGATTTTAATTTTCGGTCCTTTTGCCCCTATCCTTAAAAAACAAATTGCAATTTTTAAACGTCCCTTTTCATTCTGATGGTCCGTTTACCAGCCGGTCGTCGTGTCATCTGAGGGACAAGAAAGAAGTGGTCAGTCAGATGGCTTCCGGTAAATCCACATCGTCGCCATGGTCTGGTCATGTCCGAACAGACAAAAGCCGAAAATCAGGCTGATGAGTCCATGTGTTAAATTTTCATTCTGCCCTCGTCGCACCGAAGGGGCCGGTCCGAAGCTGTTAACAGAAGGGACCGAAATTGGATCAATCCAACATGTACAGTGGATCATGATTTTCGGCAGTGATTTTTACCGTCGCCCGGGCTTTGTTCGGATGGAATTACTGAGTATTTTTTCCCCTCTCAATTCCAATGGAACGGTTTTTAATGGATATCTGATAGGATTTCGCGTTGGGACTACGGCTCATCGGTCCGGAACCACATTCTGTTAATATTTACCAAGCATTGATTAATGTGTTTGTTCTCAATAATTAAAATCCGGTGACGAAAAAAAAACGCAGAAACTCGGATCGGTAGAGGTTGAAGTTGAATTGCTTCCGGTGTTGGGGAAAATTGAATCCGATTGAATTTGATTGGCGCCATTATTAGGGGTTTCCATGAGGGGGGAGGTGAGCGATGCAGTAGTGCGTGTGCCCTGAAATTAATAACCGGGCTCATTACGGCGAATAATGCGTAAATGTGATTTGCTGTGCCCGAACGCCATCTGGGCGTAGTTGCAGTTAACGATGGTAATCGACGCATAATGAGAATCAAATATGTTCAATGCGTGTGATGATTTCCGCTGAATTCAAGAGATGTGTGATTTAAGTACTAGTTGTGCAAATACAGAAAATATAATAATACATTTAAATTTCACAAGATATTTCATCGGGGAACACTACAGAAATTCCGATGAAGATTTATCAGGAATTTCTGCAGAAAATATTTCAGAATTTCTGTGAACATTCCTCCTGGAGGAATTTCCCAGAAATTCCTGGAGGAATTTCCCAGAAATTCCTGGAGGAATTTCCCAGAAATTCCTGGAGGAATTTCCCAGAAATTTCTGGAGGAATTTCCCAGAAATTCCAAGAGGAATTTCCCAGAAATTCCTGGAGGAATTTCCCAGAAATTCCTGGAGGAATTTCCCAGAAATTCCTGGAGGAATTTCCCAGAAATTCCTGGAGGAATTGACCAGAAATTCCTGGAGGCATTTCCCAGAAATTCCTGGAGGAATTTCCCAGAAATTCCTGGAGGAATTTCCCAGAAATTCCTGGAGGAATTTCCCAGAAATTCCTGGAGGAATTTCCCAGAAATTCCTGGAGGAATTTCCCAGAAATTCCTGGAGGAATTTCCCAGAAATTCCTGGAGGAATTTCCCAGAAATTCCTGGAGGAATTTCCCAGAAATTCCTGGAAGAATTTCCCAGAAATTCCTGGAAGAATTTCCCAGAAATTCCTGGAGGAATTTCCCAGAAATTCCTGGAGGAATTTCCCAGAAATTCCTGGAGGAATTTCCCAGAAATTCCTGGAGGAATTTCCCAGAAATTCCTGGAGGAATTTCCCAGAAATTCCTGGAGGAATTTCCCAGAAATTTCTGGAGGAATTTCCCAGAAATTCCTGGAGGAATTTCCCAGAAATTCCTGGAGGAATTTCCCAGAAATTCCTGGAGGAATTTCCCAGAAATTCCTGGAGGAATTTCCCAGAAATTCCTGGAGGAATTTCCCAGAAATTCCTGGAGGAATTTCCCAGAAATTCCTGGAGGAATTTCCCAGAAATTCCTGGAGGAATTTCCCAGAAATTCCTGGAGGAATTTCCCAGAAATTCCTGGAGGAATTTCCCAGAAATTCCTGGAGGAATTTCCCAGAAATTTCTGGAGGAATTCCCCAGAAATTCCTGGAGGAATTTCCCAGAAATTCCTGGAGGAATTTCCCAGAAATTCCTGGAGGAATTTCCCAGAAATTCCTGGAGGAATTTCCCAGAAATTCCTGGAGGAATTTCCCAGAAATTCCTGGAGGAATTTCCCAGAAATTCCTGGAGGAATTTCCCAGAAATTCCTGGAGGAATTTCCCAGAAATTCCTGGAGGAATTTCCCAGAAATTCCTGGAGGAATTTCCCAGAAATTCCTGGAGGAATTTCCCAGAAATTCCTGGAGGAATTTCCCAGAAATTCCTGGAGGAATTTCCCAGAAATTCCTGGAGGAAATTCCCAGAAATTCCTGGAGGAATTTCCCAGAAATTCCTGGAGGAATTTCCCAGAAATTCCTGGAGGAATTTCCCAGAAATTCCTGGAGGAATTTCCCAGAAATTCCTGGAGGAATTTCCCAGAAATTCCTGGAGGAATTTCCTAGAAATTCCTGGAGGAATTTCCCAGAAATTCTTGGAGGAATTTCCCAGAAATTCCTGGAGGAATTTCCCAAAAATTATGGGAAATTACTCCAGGAATTTATGAGAAATTCCTCCATGAATTTCTGGGAAATTTTTTCAGGGATTTTTAGGAAATTCCTCTAGGAATTTCCTTGATATTCATCCCGAAATTTCTGTGGAAATTCATCTGGGAATTTCTGTGGAACTTCCTCCAAGTATCACCTCAGCAATTAATGTGGAAATAACTCCAGAAATGTCTGTGGAAATACTTCCTGAACCTTTCGCAGAATTTCCTCCAGAAATTTCTGTGGAAATTCCTTCAGGAATGTCTGTGGAAATTCCTCCAGGAATTTCTGTGGAAATTCTTTTAGAAATTTCTGTTGAAGTTTATCTAGGAAATTTTTAAGAAATTCCTTGAGATTTTCTGTAGAAATTTCTCCAGTAATTTATGTGGAAATTTATCCGGGAGTTTCTATGGATATTCCTCCAGGATTTTCTTTATATATTGCTCCAGGTATTTCTGTGAAAATACTTCCAGAAGCTCCTGCGGAAATTCCTTCGGGATCTCTTTGAAAATATCTTCAAGAGTTTGCCCAGTTCCTCACCAGATTTTTCTCTAATGCTTTTTAGCTACTCACTCACCCTATTCTAGGTCTATGTATGTACTCATTAGGTCACAATCAATCCAAAAAAATGCTACAGTCATAGCTCATTTTTCCAGTTTGGTATCTCAAAAGTAGCGTACCATTCCATCCAAAATGTTCAAGTACTTTTAGTGTACTCCGATGAAACACCTCCAAAATTTAATTATCTGCTCAGTTTACGCTCTTCCTTCTGTTCACCACATCGGAAAAGCTCTAGATTTTTCCGTAAAGTTAACTCAAGCAATCAACAGACACACTACTCTGAAGCACGTTTCAAAGTCAAGAGGCAGAGCAATAATCTCATTCTTCACGTTCGATTAGTTTCGTTCGTTCGTTCGTTCTTTCGGTAAGCAAGCATATGGCAACTTTTTCGAACTGCATCTCTGCTCTCGGTCTGCTTTCTGGCCACATATGGGTGCTCTTGAACCCAAAACAAACAGGATTTCCCGGATTTTATCAGTATGCAGCTGTTTCCCATTCTGTCCGGGATTGGAAAAAGCCTGGCCCGGTATCATCGCATCGGATCGGTTCTGCAATCACAAAGTTAGAAACGTGGGGTTATTGTGAAACTGAGCACTACGACTGGCTTCAGGGAAAGAGCCACACCTGAGTAGGTCGGGGTACTCTTCAAATCCGATGGAGTCAGACTTCGCTCTGGCAACTACTGCCCAGTGCAGCCTCACTGCTTAATTCATTAGAGTACGGGTGCTAATATTTTTCCATTTGTTTATCGGTTTGCGGTTGGTTTTCGCAAGCCAGATCACGGCGTGTGTGTGTGTGCCACTGACCACCGTCGAGGGAGCTGTCCGCTTTAGATGGACAACAGCGTCAACCACCATCAGTCAGAAGCAGGTACTATCAGGGATCCAACATTTCGAGAGCATGTGGATTTGTTTGAGCAAACAAACAGTCTGTTGTTGTGTACAGTTGATTCAGTCCCAGCGGTAGGCAGCAGCGAGTGGTTTTGCAAACCGAGCTCGTTTATCTTATTTTATTAGAAATGGAGATTGACTCGTCGCGACGCGTCGGAGATTTGCAATGCAGATCAATATATCGGTTCCAGAGTGGTGCTTGGTAATATACCATACTGATTATTACTACATGAGGATAAACAACTGCAAATGATTATAAGGTTTGTCGAATTAAATTACTGGCAGATCATTCCACGTCCTGCGAGAATTCCCCCTAAATATCCTGGATAAATTTTCTCAGAAGGAAAAAAATCTAGAAAAATTTCCACAACAATTTCTGAAGGAATGTCCTCAAAAATTCGTGAACGAATGTCAACAGAAAATCCACCAGGAATTTCTGGGAAATTCCTCCAGGAATTTCTAGGAAATTCCT
Organism: Aedes albopictus; assembly: GCF_035046485.1. Taxonomy (NCBI): domain Eukaryota; kingdom Metazoa; phylum Arthropoda; class Insecta; order Diptera; family Culicidae; genus Aedes; species Aedes albopictus. Next base: position 348,205,371 of record NC_085138.1, read on the forward strand.
CCAGGAATTTCTGGGAAATTCCTCCAGGAATTTCTGGAAAATTCCTCCAGGAATTTCTAGGAAGTTCCTCCTGGATATTCTGGGAAATTTCCCAGGAATTTCTGGGAAACTCCTCCAGGAATTTCTGGGAAATTTCTCCAGGAATTTCTGGGAAATTCCTCCACGAATTTCTGGGAAATTCCTCCACGAATTTCTGGGAAATTCCTCCACGAATTTCTGGGAAATTCCTCCACGAATTTCTGGGAAATTCCTCCACGAATTTCTGGGAAATTCCTCCACGAATTTCTGGGAAATTCCTCCACGAATTTCTGGGAAATTCCTCCACGAATTTCTGAGAAATTCCTCCAGGAATGTCTGGGAAATTCCTCCAGGAATTTCTGGGAAATTCTTTTGCGAATTTCTGGAAAATTCCTCCAGGAATTTCTGGGAAATTTTTCCAGGAATTTCTGGGAAATTCCTCCAGTAATTTCTGGGAAATACCTCCAGGAATTTCTGGGAAATACAGGAGCAATTCTAGTAGAAGGTTTTGCAAAAATACTGAAATAATTCTCGAATAATTCCTGAATAAACTTATGAAAAATTCCAGAAAAAAATTTGCCAGAAAATCCTAAGAAAGTTTTTATGGAATTTCGGAAAGATATCGTGTACGAATTCCAAAAATATTTCTTGAAGGAATTCTCGCAAAAATCAGCAAGCACTCTTTAAGAAACTCCAGGGCAAAAACACGAAAAATCCCGAAGGGGAAATCCTTAAGAAACTTCAGAAAAAAGTTTTGATAGAATTTCAAGAAACATTTGCTGAAGAAAATTCCGAAAAGGATCCTTTTGGAATTCCTGTAAAAAAATTGCGAAAAAAAAAACCTGAAGGTTTCCCATTACCATTTTGTGAATAAAATTTGAAACAAAAATCTGAAGAAGTCTTGGGCAAACCCACGAAGAAATTATTGCAAGCATCCGTGGCTATAGTTGTCAAATCAAAAAGAATCGCCTAAGAAATTTAGAGCACATTTTTTTAAAAATTCTTAGAGAAGTTTCCACAGGATTTTCTAAGGGTGTATCAAAGGAATTCTGAGAGGAATTTCCGTAAAATTGTGGAGGATTATTTTCTGAAGAAGTTCTTGAATAAAATTATGAAAGAACCTCTAGAGGAATTTGTGAAGGAATCTCCTGAGCAATTGATAAAAAAAAAATCTAAAAAGACTTTATGAAATAATTCACAAAGGATTGTTTTAAGGGATCCTTGGACGATTTCCCAAAGGAAAATGTGGAGAACTTTCTAAAGCAATCTATAGACAATTGCATGAAGAAATCTTTTGAAGAATTTCTGCAAGTATTTCTGAAGGATTTTATACAAAAAAAAAAAAGGGGTGATGCACTGAGTAAAACATGTAAAGAAATCCTTTAAGTAATTTCTGGGGACGTGGAGCGGACCTGGTGTGATGGTGAAAGCACGTGACTGCCTATCATGTCGAGGACCTGGGATCAAATCCCAGTCTTAGCTTAGGGCAAAAAATCTCGTTATTACAGACAAACAAATCTGGAGAAACCCCTACAGGAATTTCTGCGGGAACCCTTGGAAGAACTTCTGAAAGAATCCGTAGAGAAAGGTTTTTTTTTGAAAGAATTTTTAAGCGAATCAAAGGAAGATTTTCTTGAAATCTATGAAGGAAATTTATGAATCCATGGAAGACTTTCCATGAATATTTGGAGAAATTTCTGGAGGAAAGTAACGACAAATGTTCATAGAAATCCCTTTGAAATTTCCTGTTCAAAAGTTTGAAGAAATGCGTATCAGATTTTGTGAAAATCGCCGGAAAATTTCTGAAGGAACCTCTAAAAATTTTTTAGGAGGAATACTTGATTGTATTTCTAAATAAATCCATGAAGACAACTCATTACAAGATAAGATTTACAAAACATAAGACAGTTATTTAGAAAAAATTGAGAAGTATCCCTTATATTATTGAAGGGATCCCTGTGGTAATTTCTTAAGCAAAAAACACCAAAACCCTGAAAAACAATTATTTGTTGTTAATCCAAGTGTACTTTCCAAAATAATTCCAAGTGTACTTATTTCTTCAAAACAATAACCTTTGGAGAAATTTCTTAAGAAATCTCTGGAAAATTTTCTGAACAAATTTTTGGAAGATGTTATGAAAAACCCTCGGAAAATATCTGAAGAAAACTCTGAAAAATTTTCTGAAGGAATATTTAATTGAATTTCTGAATATGTAAATAAATGCTATGAAAGAGCAATTTTATGAAAAAATCGCAGAAAGAATTTCTGAAGCAATCCATGCATGTATTTCAAATGATTCTGACGTGAAAAATCGAAAATAATCACTAGTAGAATGTCTGTAGGATTTTCTAAAGAAATCCCTGCAGAAGTTTTTGAATGATTTTTTTTTCATCTTTTTTTAAATCCGCAAAATAATTTCTGACAGAATCACAAGAGCAACTTTTGGAGAAATTCGCAAAGGAGCTCTGGGAGAAACTTTCGAAGAAGTATTTGAGTATTTCCCAAAAAAAAAGTTGAACAATTTCTGAAGGAATGCCTGGAAAAATGTTTGAATAAATATCAACAGTCATTGATGGAAAATGGAAATTCTGGAAAAAACTCAAGAGCTATTTCTGAAGCAATTCGTGCAAGTTTTAATTGCAGAAATTTATGATGGATTCTCTCCAGGATTTCCCAAAGCAATGCTTGAAGAAATTTTTAGAATAAATCCATGTTCGATTTTGATTTGAAAAAAGGTGACGAAATTTCTAGAGAAATTACTATAGAAATCCTTGAAAAAAATTCCAAAGGAATCGCGGGAAGGATTTTTAAAAGGATTTTTGATTGTCTTCCTGAAGAATTCCGGGAAAAAAATGTTCTCATTCTGGAAGTTTTGTTTTTATCTGAAGAGCTTGTAACCTTTTGAGTAACTTGAATTGAAGATTTTTTGTACAGAAGTGTTTCCAGTTTTCGAGCAAAAAAAACTTCGATTCATTCTGTTCATTTGACGCACACTTCCATAATGCTGAAGAATATACTTTATACTAGACTTACAAGTTGTAAGTTGTAAGTTACAGTTGAACTGTATATATTTAGCTATATGTTTCTTAAACTTAAGCCTTATTTTCCCACGATTTGAATGACTATTTTCATGCGTAAAAAGAGTTCCCTCAAAAAAGTGCTTAAACAAAAATGATTGCAAATGAGCTTATTTTTTTTTAAAATTGGGGTTTTCTTCAGGTTTTAAACTAACTATATTGTGGAGATTTCATAGAAAAAACCGAAACGGAAAAAAAGACCAACACAGCTTCGAGATAGAGCATCCTAAACATTTTCAATTACACTCAAATCTACATTAATGTAATGAGTCGGGGATACCTCAATGGATTCAGTTGTTTTTACTTGAATAGAATATATTCTTTTCTATTGCAGTTATTGTGGAGCGGATCTGGTGTGATGGTTAAAGCACGTGACTATTACGCCGAGGACCTGGGATCGAATCCCACTCCCGACAAACTCGCAAAATGTGAGTTCTTCCTTCGGAAGGGAAGTAAAGCGTGGGTCCCGAGATGAACTAGCCGAGGGCTAAAAACCTCGTTAATACAGATAAAAAAAACTATTGCAGTTTATGTCAAAGTAATACAGTATTATCGAAATAGGCCAATAGACTATTATGCCGAAAACGTTATAAGGTCCAGAAAGATCATTAGGTATTGTTACATCAAAGAATTTGGCCGAAGAGGTCATTAGGTGGAATAGGTAATTGGGCTGAGTAGACCTTTTCGGTCTAAAGATTTTATCTGCCTTAATACACATTCGGCCTAAATGCGTTTTCGGCCCAAAGATAGTTGCGGCCTAATGACGTTTCCAGCCTAATGACCTCCCAGCCAGCAATTTGGTTGCTATATCGAAATTGCAACTTATATTTACATTATATAGCACCAAAGAAATCGTATTCAATGCACGAAACAGGCATATACATACTAAAGTGGAGGCCATATCGAGACATATATACGATTACTGCGATTATATCCAACATAATTTACGATTTCTCGAAAAACTTCTACGATTTCGCCGATTTTATCCGTCTAAATATACGATTATGTATGATCTTATTACGATTGAGAGTACCAATATACTACTCAAGATTTTTAAATAAGAAAAAACAATTGGTGTTCAGTGGGAATCGAGCTTAGGTCCTTTGATTGAGAACTGCGCTTTATCTCTATTGGCTATATTGCCAAGTTGGAAATAGAGAGTTCAAAGTGAATGTCATGAAACGAATAAAAAATATCATGATACGGTGCGAGACTTGTGGTGGGAGCGTTGTTGTTGTGCATTGAGTGGCACCAAAAGTGGTGCCGTGCAAGAGGCCCGGAATTCACATCGTTGTTCGAATCAATACATAACTTATTGTAAGTCATCTGCTAGTATGAAAATCTATATATTTGGTTGAAATTATTGCTACCATGGTTGGAATGTGTCAACAACAATAAAAATGCAAATTTGTGATGAATACCATTTTTTTCTTTTTCTCCATCATACAAATATGTAAGCAAAACCATTTACGATTTCCGAGATTAAGATTCGATTATTAAAAGTGCAGTAACAATCATATGCGACTGTAAAAATGAATATACGATTTCTACGATTTCATTCACTTCGTATATGACGCAAGTGTGACGCAAACGATCAATATACAACATTGTTATAGTTGTATACGATTTCACCGATTTTCATCATACCTTTAGGTAGCAAGCTCGATTTATCAGATTCATATACGATGTGAAGCGACAATTTCTACGATTCAAAGAAATCATATATACGATGCTAGCGAACTTGCAGCTTGACACAAAGAATGTATGTTTTTTACGATTTTATCCGATTCTGTGCGATCCTACTGATAGTATCTCGCACCTTTTATGATCGGAGACGACTATATGAAACAAAATCGCAATTGAAATTTAATTTGGCATGAAATGCGATTTTACATATTATTATACAATTCTGATTCAATATATGAAAATATACGATTTTTTCCACACAATGCATTGTGTGGCATTTTTTGGCAACGGTTTCGTGCATTTTTTGGCAACGGTTTCGAAAACACCTGTTCTTTGAAACGGTTATTTGGCCGAATAGGTCATTAGGCCAGAAAGTTCAAGAGGCCGAATATGTCATTTAGCTGAACTTGTCAATAGACCGAATAGCCCAGCCAACCACATATCGTAAATCATTGCAATGATTTACGATGTGTGGTTGGCTGGGCTATTCGGTCTATTGACAAGTTCGGCTAAATGACATATTCGGCCTCTTGAACTTTCTTGGCCTATTGACCTACTCGGCTTAATCAGAGCGTTAATGATAAATCATAAATTTAATCATGATTAATGATTAATGATTAAGATAAATAAAAAATCATTGATCATAATCACAAAAAATTCTCATTTAATCATTAATCATAAATCTTAATCATACTGATTTCGCAATTTAATCATTAATCAGTAATCATAATCATAAGAAAATAAAATAATCAATCATTAATCATTCATCACCAAAAATGATTCACCATATAAAATATATGATCCAACTTGAATTGGTTCAAATGCTGTTCTAAATAATATAATTTATGATTCTTTTCTCAAAAATCTCTCAGACACAGTTACTTTTTACTTTTGGAGCTTCAAAAATATTTTAAACAACAAATATATTTTAATCATTTCTTGTTTTTTGTGATTGATTAATCATGATTAATCATGATTTTTAATCCATGAGCCATTTTTAATCATTAATCATAATCAATAATCACAGATAAAATCAATTTTAATCATTAATCACAATCATTAATCATCCCAAAAATCAAATTAATCATTAATCATAATCAAAAATCACCGAAATTGGAATTTTAATCACCAATGATTGATCATGATTAAATTTTTTGTTAATCATGAACGCTCTGGGCCAAATAACCGTTTCAAACAACAGATGTTTTCGAAACCGTAGCCTTTTTTCGTTTTTTGTTTTGCTGTTAAAGTTAATTTTCATTTATGTTACGTTACTTAAATGGAGCGACCTTAATGCAGTTCACTTTCATGGATTTGAGGTTTGAGTGTACTTTCCGATACACTCCTCATTATCTTCCATACGTTTATTTTATACTTTGCTAAAAAATAAAACAACAGGCTCATGATCCCGAATAGCAAACCTGATTTGAACATTATTCTAATGCGCGGATTCAAACAGTCCAAAAATCTCCACCCAAAGCTTTTATGCAACCCGTTTCTGTTACACACACTGTTCGAACTGTCGTTACTGATCCATAAATATGAATATTCTGCTTCTTAGAAGAGTCATTCGTGGTCTTTATCCATGGCTTGATCGTGATAAGGGGCTGTCCATAAACCACGTGGTCATGAGGGGGGGGGGGGGGGGGGTTCGGCCAATGACCATTTTGTATGGACGAATAAAAAATTTGTATGGACAAATGACCACGCGGGGGGGAGGGGGGGTTGAGGAGTCCCAAAAAAATGACCACGTGGTTTATGGACAGCCCCTAAATTGAACATAACTCTGAGCAATAACTTGGGTACCATCCATTAATGACGTAGCATTTGAAAGAGAGGGGCTATCTGAAATTGCTACGAACCATACGTATGAGAGAAGGTGTAGCGGGGTCCTGAAATCGGTTGAAACAATTCTTTGTCATTCATGGATGCTCCCTCATAGTGCATTGGTTTTGGTAAACATGGACTTTTGAGCTTATTTCATTTGTTTTGTCAAAGATTGTAATTCCCCAACCTCATCGGAAATCCCCAAATCCCATCCAAATGGTTTGATACTCACTGACTTTGTTGGACCCACGTAGCAGAATATCCTCCACAATTCCAACAAATCCGCACTGCTGAACCTTCATCTCCGACACGAATTGGGACCAATTTTTGGGCATCTCCTTCGACGACTTCATGAAGAAGAAAATCAGTACGGCGATCGCCAGCACCACAGCGACATACACTAGCACTGCCATGGTGGTCTGTAGGTAGTATTTTCACCTCTCACAATCACAAAATCACAACCCCCAACCGGCTGAGGTTATCACTTGCACAGCGACCGAACCGCTGCTGCCTCCGCTGCTGACACAATAAAATAAAATCGAAACCAACCCGAAACGGACCGCGATTTACGACTGCGAGGCGGCGCAATTTCTAACGGTATCCACACCAAAGCACCCAAAAATGCGCTTTCGATTCCTCTACGTAGATACGAACTGCGTGCGCTGCGCGGGCGATGACAACGAACTCGGCGACCAAAACGACGACGTGAACCGCCACGGACCAACTGCTGCAACGTTATGCGCCGTCGATCAGCGGTAGCACCTTCCCTAGGCTAGGCAGACGAGTAGGCAGCTAAGCTGGACGCCTGGACGATGACGACGACGCGTGATTTCGGCGAGATTCACTTGCTTGCGTCTGGCCGGCGTCGCGGTTTCGGTGCGTCGCGGGCGGCAACGGGTTCCTCGCTTGGGCAGCGTGACAGTCTTGCTTTTCGGCAACTCTTTTCTTTGCGGGAATTTCGTCAGACGCCGGATTTCGGGGCTGCTGCTGCTGCCGCGAGATAGTGCCCAACACTAAAACGCGTCTGTGGAAGAGACGAGCGATTGATTGGATGTTAGGTGAAACTTTGATTCGTAATGGATTACGTCGATATGGCGAACTGGTTTTCGGTGAGATGCTGCGGTTTTTTGGGGTGTATTGCGTAATTGTTGGTACTCGGTTCAAGGGTAAGCTAGAACAATATGTTGTCTCTTATAAGAAATTTGTAGTGCGTTTGAATTATCTAGCATTCTCGTTCTGTGTTTTGAAGAGAAACTATTAAATTATCGCAAAAGTGATATACGCGTCTCTTGAAAGATTTTACAGGTTGTGATAGTAGTCGTCACTGGTAGATCCTTTGACAACAAGCATCAAGACAAGCATACATTTTTACTGATTTTTAAATCATTTATTATATAAAAAGCATAATAAAAATGTCATGACAAAAACAGAGTTGGTTTTCAAACTTCAGCGCCTTCTGTACTGGTACGTCCCTAATGAAATGACTTCACCATATTTCTTAACATTTCTAGAAAATTTTCGAGGATTACCTCCAGGGGCACCGCTAGAGATAAGTTCAAACTACAAACATACATTAATTTGTTCAACATCACATTTAAGACAAGACATAATCAACAATAGTATGCCACAATACTCGGTTTGTGGCTGCCGCTCTCCATCCTCGGTCGCGCCCAATGCTGGCCAGGTTACGTTCCACCTGGTCCGCCCATCGTGCTGTCTGCGCTCCACGCCTTCTTGTGCCAACCGGATCAGTAGCAGCTTTGCAGGGTTGTTGTCCGGCATTCTTGAAACATGCCTTGCCCACCATATCCTTCCGGCTTTCGCCACCTTCTGGATGCTGGGTTCGCCGTAGAGCGCAGCGAGCTCGTGGTTCATCCTTCTCCGCCACACACCATTCTCCTGCACACCGCCGAAGATCGTCCTTAGCACGCGTCGCTCGAAAACTCCGAGTGCTTGCAGGTCCTCCTCGAGCATGGTCCATGTCTCGTGTCCGTAGAGGATCACCGATCTTATTACCGTTTCGTACATGGTGCATTTGGTGCGCGTGGGGGAATCTTTTTCGACCGCAGGTTTTTCTGGAGCCCGTAGAAAGCCCGACTTCCGCTGATGATGCGCCTTCGAATTTCACGGCTCACGTTGTTGTCAGCCGTCAGTAAGGATCCGAGGTAGACGAGTTCCTCCACCACCTCGAAAGCATCCCCGTCTATCGTAACATTACTACCCAAACCGATGCGATCGTGTTCGGTTCCGCCTACCAGCATGTACTTTGTTTTTGAGGCATTCACTACCAGTCTGACCTTTGCTGCTTCGCGTTTCAGGCGGATGTACAGCTCTGCCACCGTTCCAAATATTCTGGCAATAATGTACATGTCGTCCGCAAAGCACACAAATTGACCGAATTTTGTGAAAATCGGGCTGTTGAGCCCGGCTCGTCGCATCACACCTTCCAGAGCGATGTTGAAGAGTAGGCATGAGAGTCCATCACCTTATCGCAGTCCCCGGCGAGATTCGAATGAACTGGATAGTTCACCCGAAACCCTTACGCAGTTTTGCACACCGTCCATCGTTGCTTTAATCAGTCTAGTCAGCTTCTCAGGAAAGCCGTTTTCGTCCATGATTCTCCATAGCTCTGCGCGGTCGATACTGTCGTATGCCGCTTTGAAGTCGAAGAACAGAACACGGGATGCGTTGAGACCCGGTATTTACGGCATTTCTGGAGGATTTGTAGTACGGTGAAGATCTGGTCCGTTGTCGACTGGCCGTCGATAAAGTCGGCTTGATAACTTCCCACGAACTCATTCATTTTAGGTAACAGACGTCGGAAGATGATCTGGGATAGCACTTTGTAGGCGGCATTTAAAATGGTGATCGCTCGAAAGTTCTCAAATATTAACTTGTCGCCTTTCTTGTAGATGGGTCAGATTATCCCTTCCTCCCACTCCTCCGGTAGCTGCTCGGTTTTCCAGATCCTGACTATCAGCCGATGCAGACAGGTGGCCAAATTTTCTGGAACTATCTTGATGAGTTCAGCTGCGATACCATCCCTACCAGCTGCTTTGTTGGTTTTCAGCTGGTGAATGGCATCCTTAACTTCCCTCAGCGTGGGTATTGGTTAATTTCCGTCCTCCGCTGCACTGGCGTCGTCGTTTCCTCCGTTGCCGTGGGCTTCCGTGCCTACGTTCTCCACGCCATTCAGATGCTGATTGAAGTGCTGATTCCCCCTTTCGATCATCTCACGTCCGTCCGTCAAGAGGCCTCCGTCCTTATCCCTGCACATTTCGGCTCGCGGCACGAAGCCGTTGCGGGATGCGTTGAGCTTCTGATAGAACTTCCGTGTTTCTTGGGAACGGCACAGCAGTTCCATTTCTTCACACACCGCTTCTTGCAGGCGGCGCTTTTTCTCCAGAAAGAGGCGGGTCTGCTGTTTCCGTTTCTGTTTATAACGTTCCACGTTCTGTCGAGTCCCTTGCTGCAGCATTACCGCCCTCGCTGCGTTCTTCTCCTCCAAAACCGTTCTGCACTCTTCGTCGAACCAATCGTTTCATCGACTCCGTTCCACGTACCCGATAGTGTTCTCGGCTGCGTCGTTGATGGCTGCTTTCACTGTACTCCAGCACTGCCGGTGGAAGCATAATTGTCCCATGTGCATTTTTGGCAATATTGAGATTTTGCAGTCCATGACCATGTATCGTGGGGTACTATCATATGGGGAAATAAAAATAGGTAGTTTGTTCCGAAAGTTGTTGAAAAAATACATGGCCGATTTGTAACATTCTTAAAAGTGGACGCATAGGCGTCACGTTTCATTGGAAGTCCTGTGGAACTATAAAATCGCTCTAAAACAAAAAAATAGTGCTCAAATTAAAAATTGGTTGATGTTAGAACACGATTCAGCACTTATACTTCATAGTTGAGACAATTTACTTTTTTCGAACTTTGGACGCGATTTTCTCGATTGTCTGTTTTTGTACATGGGACATTTATGCGTCCACCGGCAGACTTCCTCTAGAGGGACCTCATCGAGCTCGCCCTCGTCTGGCAACGCGGCCTCGAGATTCTGCGCGTATGCTGAGGCGACATCCGGTGGTTTCAGTCGCTCTAGGTTCTACCGGGGTGGTCGCCAGTACCGTACATTGTTGATGACGGAGAGTTTTGGGCGCAGTTTGACCATCACCAGATAGTGGTCGGAGTCGATGTTGGCGCCACGATAGGTTCTGATGTCGATAATATCGGAGAAGGGCCGTCCGTCAAGATTCCGACTGCTGTGATGATCTCCAGGTGTAACGATAAGGGAGACTATGTTGGAAAAAGGTGCTACGTATGGCCATGTTTTTGGAGGCGGCGAAATCAATGAGTCGTAGGCCGTTTTCGTTCGTCTACTGGTGGGCGCTGAACTTTCCAATCGTCGGTCTGAATTCTTCTTCCTGGCCTACCTGAACGTTTAAATCTCCTATGATGATATTGACGTTGTGGCTTAGGCACCGGTCGTACTGGCATTCGAGCTGCGCGTAAAATGCGTCCTTGTCATCATCAGTACTTCCGGAATGTGGGCTGTGCACGTTTATTATGCTGAAGTTAAAGAATCGGCCCTTGATCCTCAACCTGCACATTCTTTCGTCGATCGGCCACCAACCGATCACGCGCCTCTGCATATCACCCATCACGATGAAAGCTGTTCCCAGCTCGCCTGTGTTGCCGCAGCTCTGGTAGATGGTATGATTACCTCTAAACGTTCGCACCAAGGATCCTGTCCAACACACCTCCTGCAGCGCTACGATGCCGAACCCGCGGTCCTTCAGTAGATCGGCGAGTATGCGGGTGCTCCCAATGAAGTTGAGAGATCGGCAGTTCCACGTACCGAGTTTTAAATCGCAAGTCCAATTTGTTCACTGGGGTCGTTGTCGTTGGTCTCGGTTCGTATTATTCTGTTGCTGATTTTCTGTTACAATGTGTTTTAACGGCTGGCTCCTAGGGCCCGACACCAACCTCCTACTTTCCGGAGGACTATAGTGCACGGTTGAGCTTAGAGTGCTTCCCTGACACTAGGATGTAGATCAGCCCCCCTTCCCTGTCAGCCTACGACCAAAGTTCCCACCGGGGTTGGTTACCCGATCTTCCCTAAGGTTGCTCGTAGTTTGCGGCCGGAACCACGAGGAGGTAGGGATAGGAGTTGTTGGGCAGAGGCTAGTGGATCACAATGGGATCTGAACTGCACAGCATACCCAGCCTTTACCGTGCTAGTTTGAACTCTTTAACGTTTTATCAAACATTTTCTCGAATGTTTGCAGCAGATTCTCGCAGGATGTCTTGGAATGATTTTTAGTAAGAATTCCTCTAAGGATTCTTTTTAGTAACCCTTGAAAAAGCATCCCTGTTTATGGATTTCTTTAAAAATTTATCCAGTCGTTCTACAGATCCTCCAGCAACTGGCCATGGCACTTCTTCAGGAGTTTCTCAAGAAATTTCTCAAAAGATTGAAACTGGTCTACGGGTTTCCTCCGAAATTGCTTCCGAAATATTTTTCTTATTATCGTACAAATTCTTACGAAGGCTCTCAAAGCTTATGGAATTTTTTTTTCATAGGTAGGGTTCACATATACAGGGTGTTAGGTTCCTGAGTGCAAACTTTTTAAAAGGTAATAGATTACCATGTCGGGGCCCGTGGCGTAGTGGTCCACACGTTCGCTTCATAAGCGGATGGTCATGGGTTCGATCCCAGCCCCGGCACTTGCAATTTTTTCGTCAGTTGCTCTTCCCCCGAGAGCAGCTGGAACCTGACCCTCTTCGGAGCATATAGCTCTAACGGACCCGGAATTTGGATATTGGAAACCGCAACTCATAATGGACGACCCCCAATTGGACTGGAAAAGGAACAGCAGCCCACAGTATCATCGTGCTCATCATTCTACCGTGGACAGGGTAGACAATTGGAAGCAGCACAAAGGCACCTGTTCGATATATGTAGTAGAATAAAAATAGAATACATTTAGGCGCTGTGCAAAGTGTAAGTGCAGCGTCCAATTGGAATCGCTCACGTAGTGCCCTAGTGGACAAAAGAGCTGTAAATTAGGTTAAGCGATTAAGAATAATAATAGAGGACCATAAATGGTGAAAAAAATTGTTCTACGCATATGGTCAAATCTCAACCGTTACGTAGTTATTGAATTTTCCATGTTTTTACTCTTATTGCCTTAACTGGCTATAACGTTAAAATGGTCTAACATATCGCATTTTTTTACCCTTATTCGAAGGATTACTGAATTTTCTATCAAATGGCCTGTTTGAACCGATTGGTTTAGTGAAATAACTAAGTTTTCAAGAGCAAATAGCTCGAAAGTAGTATGTTTAAATTTGTCTTTGTCAATTATCTTTGAAACATGCGTAATAAATAAAAATTCTTTCTTTGACATAAAACTTCTATCACTTATTGTTTTCTTGCAATTTCTATTTAAGTGTCCGGCATAAGAGTCAAAAACATGAAAAGTTCAATAACTACGTAACGGTTAGGAATTGATCATATGCGTAGAACTTTTTTTTTTTCACAATTTATGGTCCTCTATCACCCTTTAAAAAGTTTGCACTCATGAACCTAACACCCTGTATATGAACAAACACTAAATTGTGAAAAAAAAATTCCGTTCCAGATGAGCCGTTTTCTTTGAAAAATCATAACTTAAGAATGAAGCATCGACATTTGTGGAAATTGTCCACATGTTGGTTGATTTTAGACCGTCTTGATTATTAATTTGCACAAAAATAATCATTATTCAGAAACGAAAAATAGAATCGCATCTTGAAAATTTCACAGAATAAGCTTAGAAAAACTTCCCGAAGAAACTTATAGGGAATTCCTTGGTTAAATTCTCAGAAAAAGTTGGAGAAATCCTTTTATTATATTCTTGAAGATTGCTGAAATGTGGATAAATATCTGAAAAAAAATCCAGAATACTTCACGAAACTAATGGGCAAGCATCTGGGTAACTCTCGCTGAGACCAGCCCACTATTTACACCTTGTCTTCAAAAATGGTTAAGATGGCAATTTTCTGAAAGCCCTCGCTAAAAAAGTAAGGAAAATGCATCTGGTTACTGAAATTGATGGACCCCCCGTTAGTTAGAGCCACAACAATTTTTGAAGACCCCTCGATTTTGATCAAATGGTGACTAATTTAAATAGTTATATCTCGAAAGTTACTCCAAAAACCACCTCAAAACGAATTGTTGTTGAAAAGAGGAAAGATAGAGCTACTATTTACAATAATAAAAAGTTTGGTCTGCCATATTTATTGTGGCCGCCACCTTGGATTTTTATACCAAAACATTTTTTTCACCACGATGGCAACCACCGATTTTCAAATTGTTTGCATCAATTGAAAGATGAGACATTTATACATAACATATCAAAAAATAGAGATGTCTTTTTTTTCCTTTCAAAAGTTATCTTTCAATTGATGCAAACATTTTGAAATTCGGTGGTTGCCATCACGGTGAAAAAAATGCTTTGGTATAAAAATCCAAGATGGCGGCCAAAATCAATATGGCCGACCCAACTTTTTAAAATTATAAATAGTAGCTCTACCTTTCCTCTTTTCAACAACATTTTGTTTTGAGGTAGTTTCTGGAGAAACTTTCGAGTTATAACGGTTTAAATGAGCCACCATTTGACCAAAATCGAGGGGTCTGCAAAATTTGTTATGGCTCTAACTAACGAGGGGTCCATGAATTTGAGTAACCAAACGCATTTTCCTTACTTTTTAGCGAGGACTTTCAGAAAATCGCAGCCTTAAACATTTTTGAAGACAAGGTGTAAATAGTGGGCCGGTCTCAGCAAAAATTGCCCATCTGCAAAGATTCCTAGAAATTTTTTTCGAGATATTACGAAAGCAATTTTCGTAGAAATTCCTAGTAAATATTTTTGAATAATTTTCTTAAGAATCCGTGGAATTATCCTTACAGGAAATGCCGTATAAATTTCTGGGGTAATACGTTTAGAATTATGTGGAGGAAACCCTGAAGCAAGTTCTGTATGAATCCCTAGAGCGATTCCTGAACAAATTGTGGTGGAGTTCCTGGAGAAATAGCTGAACGAATTTCTGAAGGAACATCTGAAAAATATTCTGAAGAAACCACTGGAAGAATTTATCAAAGAATTTTTGAAAGAATGTGTAAAGAAACCCATGTAGAAAATATTGAAGGATTCCCTGGAGAAATTTCTGATGATTTTTTTAAACGAATCCCTGGAAGAATTTCCGAAGTAACTTCTGATGAAGTTTCGGAGGAAGGAACCCTTGAAAATCTACTGAAACGGTTTCTGGGAGATATCCGAAGGAAAACCTGTAGATATTTTTAAAGAATCCTTGGATAAATTTTTGAAAAAATAATCGTAGGAATTTCTTTATTGTTTTGTTTTATCTGTATTAACGAGATTTTTAGCCCTTGGCTAGTTCATCTCGGGACCCACGCTTTACTTCCCTTCAGAAGGAAGAACTCACATTTTGCGAGGTTGTCGGGAGTGGGATTCGATCCCAGGTCCTCGGCGTGATAGTCAAGGGTTCTAACCAACACACCAGGTCCGCTCCAGGGAATTTCTTTAAGGTTCTTTGGAAGATTTTAATGCAGAGTTCTTGGAATCTAAAGGAATTCTAAAGGAATCTTTGGCTTAATTCTGCAAGTGTGGAGCGGATCTGGTGTGATGGTTAGAACACTTGACTATCACGCCGAGGACCTGGGATCGACTCCCATTCCCGACAAACTCGCAAAATGTGAGTTCTTCCTTCGGAAGGGAAGTAAAGCGTGGGTCCCGAGATGAACTAGCCTAGGGCTAAAAATCTCGTTAATACAGATAAAAAAAAAAAAAAAAAAAAAAAAAAAATTCTGCAAGTATTCCACAGAAAATTTCACCTTGGAATCCTTGGACAAATCTATGGAGGAATTTTCAGGGAGATATTTTTTAAAGCATCCCCGAAAAAAATTCTGAAGGAGCACAATATTCTCAAGAAATCCTTGGAAAATTTTTGATTTTCTTGATGAATCTCTGAATGCATTTCTGAAGGAATCCGTGAATGATGTCCAGAAAGAATTCTCGTACAGAATTGTGAATGGAAGCTTTTCTGGAGGAATTCCGAAGGAAATTCTGGCGGAGTTTCTGAAGCGATGCATGGAAAATATTCTAAAGAACTATCAAAATAAATCTGTGGAAGACTTCCAAGAAGGAATTTCTGCCAGAATTCAAAGATATTTCATATATTTCCATTGGGTAGGCATCACCTCCAATAAAAATTTAAATGTATCTTCATCCACCACATCGCTCAACTTTCCAACTTGCTTCACCATCAGCTGAACAATCGATCTTCAAACTCTTCACGGCTAATAACGCCCGCCAAGGTCAGTCAATTGTACAATGTACATACTCATTTATCTTGAACTTGAACGACGACGTCATCTGTGGCTTGCGCGTCGCAATTAGAGGAGCCTCACCATTTTGTACTTCAACAACCGGCGCGGCCTGGCGGGCCAAATGAGACAAAAAAAAGCCTAATCCACAACCCATTGTAAGGTGCCATCGAACGCCATCACTTACCGGTTTCTCGTCTCGTCGCATCGACACCACGACGCGGCATGGCATAGCACCACCGGCACCGGTGATGTGCGTCTATTTGTCTTGACGCAGAATCTTTCCAGCAAACGAGATATTACCTATAGCTGCACTATGGTGCAGAATCTGGACTATTGTGGCAAAGGTCCTAAAATATGTATACAAGTTTTCGCCGAACTTAAAAGTACATAGCAAAGAGAGCTCCTTGTACATTACTCTTTATTCGTATACTAACTAAGCACGTTTTCCGTTAAACTATACAGTCGAGGTGGTAAAAGCAGACATTTAACAAAACCATGCTCAGAGTGACAGATCCACGGTTGACACTGAAACTTTTCGTTATGGAATTTTCCTTGATATTTTGGACATAGTATGTATCTTCGTACCTGTCGATACACCAATGCAAAAATTGTCAATTATAAAAGAATCTTTCCTTGATTTCACCCGAATAATGACCCACAGTGCCTACGTGCTAAACCGAAACGTTGGGTGCGCGAAACTATATGGTGTCCAAGCGCAGCAAAAAAGCAACTTGCCATCGACTTCGGCACTAGCGTGCGCAGGGTTCTTGCTTAGGGGGGGCACCATAATGATGGTGCAACATATGTATGATCATGGTGCAAAACAGAATTATGGTGTTACACCCAATATGAATCCCCAAGTAGGGGTTTCAACATGTTGTGGTGCTAACATCGCCAAGTACTTCATATTGGGATTCTGGAGAAGGCTTCGGATGGTGATGATTTCAAGGCATTACGAAACTTTAATATGAAGTCATTATCTCGACTCTTATAAAATTTTATAAACGTATCAAATACAATGGAGAATATCGAAAAAAAGATCAAGTATAGAAAAAAATATTGTCGTTGTGAAAGAATTTTAATCCTGGGCAATTAGTGATGCTAGAATTGGAGAATGTCAGAATTCCTAGATAGAACATTTTGATCGAAATCCTTGTTGCAATCTACAGAGATTCCTCCAGGATTTCTCCAAAGATTCGTGCATGATTCCTCCAGGAATTCCCCCAAAAAATCTTCCAATAATTCCTTCAGAAATTCCTCCAGGAAGTCTCAAATATTTCTCCAGGAATTCCTCAAATAATTCCTCCAAGAATTCCTCCAGTAAATACTCTTCCAAAATTACCTCCAGGAATTCCTCCTGAATTTTTTTTCAGGAAAAATCCTCTAGGAATGTCTGCCAGAATTCCCCCAATATTTCCTCCAGGGATTCCTCTAGAAATTGCTCCACGGAATACCCCAGAAAATTCTAAAGGAATTTCTGAGGAATATCTTCCTGGAATTCCTCGAGAAATTCCTCCAGGAGTTCCTTCAGAAAATTATCCAGGAAATTCTCAACGAATTTCTTCAAGAATTCCTGAATCCATAATTATTTCAAAAACTCCTTCTTAAGTTCTTCAACAAATTCCTTCAGAAATTTCTCGAAAAATAACGCCAGAAATTCCTACAGGAATTCCTTTCAAAAAAATCCTCCAAGAATTCCTCATGACATTCCTCCAGGGATTTCTCCAGAAAATCCTCTAGGAATTTCTGCCAGAATTTCTCCAGAGAATCCTAAAAGAATGTCTCCCGGAACTGTTCCAAAAATTTTGCGAGGAATCTCTACAGGAAATGCTCTACAGATTCCTCCAGTAATTTCTCCAGGATTTTTTCCAGGATATTTTTTCAGGAATTCCTCCAGGGATTCAATAATTAGTTTCTTCAGAAATTCCTCCAGATATTCCAGGGTTCCTTCAGACATTTCTTTAGAAATTCCTCCAATATACAACTAGTGTTTTCTCTCAGGAGTTCTTCCACGGATTCCTGCAGAAAATCCTAAAAGAATTTCTTCCAGAACGCCAGAAATTCCTACAGGAATTCCTTTCAAAAAAATCCTCCAAGAATTCCTCATGACATTCCTCCAGGGATTTCTCCAGAAAATCCTCTAGGAATTTCTGCCAGAATTTCTCCAGAGAATCCTAAAAGAATGTCTCCCGGAACTGTTCCAAAAATTTTGCGAGGAATCTCTACAGGAAATGCTTCACAGATTCCTCCAGTAATTTCTCCAGGATTTTTTCCAGGATATTTTTTCAGGAATTCCTCCAGGGATTCAATAATTAGTTTCTTCAGAAATTCCTCCAGATATTCCAGGGTTCCTTCAGACATTTCTTTAGAAATTCCTCCAATATACAACTAGTGTTTTCTCTCAGGAGTTCTTCCACGGATTCCTGCAGAAAATCCTAAAAGAATTTCTTCCAGAACTCTTCCAGGAATACCACCAGGGAATCCTCCAGAAATTTTTTTTGGATTTTTTCCAGAAATTTCTTCAGGAATTTCTCCCGGGATTCATAACTGAATTTCTTCAGAAATTCCTCAGAAACTTCTTCCAGAAATTCCTTCAGGAATTCCTTCTCCAGGAAGACTCATATATTTCTGCAGAAATTCCTCAAATAAATCCTCCTGGAATTCCTCCACTAAATACTCCTAAAATTCCTCCAGAGATCCCTCCTGACATTTTTCTAGAAAAAATCCTGAATGTCTGTCTGTCAGAATTCCCCCAATATTTCCTCCACGGATGCCTCCATAACATGCTAAAGGAATTTCTCACGGAATTCTTCCAGGTATTCCTCAAGAAATTTCTCCAAGAATTCTTTCATGGATTCCTCCAGGAAATTCTCAAACAATTTCATCAGGAATCCCTCCAGGGATCCATCCATGGATTTCTTCAGAAATTCCACAAAAAATCCTCCAGAAATTCTACCAGGAATTCTTTCAAAAAATTGTCGAGGAAGAACTCCTAAAATTCCTCCAGCACTCCTCTAGGAATTTCTGCCTGAGTCCCCCAAGAATGTCTCCCGGAACCCTTCCAAGAGTTTATCCAGGAATTCCGCAAGAAATGTGTCCAGGAAATCCTCCACAGATTCCTTCAGGAATTTCTTCAGGATTTTTTCCAGCAATTTATCCAAGAATTCCTGCAGGAATTCATTCATAAATTTGTTCAGAAATTCCTCAAAAAATTCCTCCAGGTATTCCTTCACAATTTCCTCGAGTAGTTCCTTCAGACATTCCTCCAGAAATTCCTCCGAGATGCCTCCAGGGATTTCTCCCCGAAATTCATCCATGAACTCCACCAGAAAATCCTAAAGTAAATTCACCCGAAACTCTTCCAGGAATTCCTACAGGAGTTCCTCGAATGATTCCGCGAGAAATTCCACCACGGAATCCCCTAGGAATTTCTCCCGGATTTTTTCCTGAAATTTCTTCAGGAATTCCTCCAGGGATGTAATAATGAATGTCTTCAGAAACTCCTCCAGATATTCCTTCATAAATTCCTCGAGAAGTTCCTTCAGACATTCCTCCTTTAATTTTCCAGGAAGCCTCATATATTTCACCAGAAACTCCTCAAATAATCCCTCTGGTAAATACTACAATTATTGCTCCAGAGATTCCTCCTGAAATTTTCTTTTTGGAATGACTGTCAGAATTCCTACAATATAACTTCTAGGGATTTCGCTAAGAATTGATCCTCGCATTTCTCCAAATAATCCTAGATGAATTTTTAACGGAACTGTTCCAGGAATTCCTCCTAGAATTCCTCAAAAAATTCCCCCATGGATTCCTCCAGGAAATTCTCGAGGCATTTCTTCAGGAATTTCTCCGAGGATTCATCCAAGAATTTCTTCAGAAATTCCGCAAAAATTTCTCCGGGAATTCTTTCAGAAATTTCTTAAGGAAGAGCGCCAGAAATTCTACCAGGAACTCTTCCAGGGATTCCTCTAAAAATCCTCTGGGAATTTTTACCAAAACTACAGGGATTTCTCATTGCATTCCTCAAAGAATTTTTCCAGAACTGTTTCTAGGAGTTTCTCAAGGAGTTCCTACAGGGATTCGTTAAAAAATTTCTTCAGAAATTTTTTCAGAAATTCCTCGAGGAGTTCCTTCAGAAATTTCTACATGAAGCCTCATATATTTCTCCAGAATTTTCCCAAATAATTCCTCCAGGAATTCCTCCAGTAAATACTCCAGAAATTTCTTCAGAATTACCTCCAGGAATTCCTCCAGAATTACCCCCAGGAATTCCTTCAGAGATTCCTCATGAAATTTCTTCTAGAAAAAATCCTCTAGGAATGTCTGCCAGAATTTCTTCAATATTTACTCCAGGGATTCTTCAAGGAATTGCTCTAGAGATTTCTCCAGAAAATCATAAAGGAATTTCTCCCGTCACTCTTCCAGGAATTCCTCCTGGAATTTCTCGAGCAGTTCTTCCATGGATTCCTCCAGGAAATTCTACAAGAAATTCTCAAGGACTAGTAAATACTCCAGAAATTTCTTCATAATTACCTCTAAGAATTCCTCCAGAGATTCGTCATGAAATTTCTTCTAGAAAAAATCCTCTAGGAATGTCTGCCAGAATTTCTTCAATATTTCCTCCAGGGATTCTTCAAGGAATTGCTCTACAGATTCCTCCAGAAAAGGAATTTCTACCGGAACTCTTCCAGGATTTCCTCCTGGAATTTCTCGAGCAATGTGGGCTTCGCGGCCGAGTGGTTAGCGGCGTCAGTCGTTTAGGTGTCTCGTAAGCCTCGGAGTGTGGGTTCGATCCCGGCTCCAGTCGGGGAAAACTTTTCGTCAAACGGAAAATTCTCCACTGGGCCACTGGGTGTTATATGTGTTGTCCGTTGTCTAATGTTGTAATGTTCAGTCTGTAGTGGCCACAAGGTCGAAGACGGTGTTATTGTCTTTAAAAATTCATCCATGCATTCCTCCAGGAAATTCTACGGGAAATTCTCAAGGACTTCTTCAGGGATTCATTCCTTCAACGATTTATTCATGAATTTCTTCAAAAATTCATCCAGAAATACCTCCAGGAATTACTCCAGAAAATCCTCTAGGAATTTCTGTCAGAATTCCTCCAGACAATCTCAAAGAGATGTCTCCCGGAACCCTTCCAAGAATTCCTCCAGGGATACCTCCATGGATTCCTACAGGAATTTCTCCAGGATTTTTTTTTCAGAAATTCCTTCAGAAATTCCTCCCTCCATGGATTCCACCAGAAATTTCTCAAGGCATTCATCCAGGGATTTCCCCAGGAAATCCTTCACGGAATCCTCCACATAATCCTCAATCAATTTCTCGAATTTATCCAGAAATACCTCCCGGAATGCAAACATGGATTCCTCCAGGAATTTTTCCAAAGATTCCTCAAGAAAATCTTCCAGGAATTTCTCCAGGAATGTTTCGCAAAAACTACCTCAAAGAATTCTTTCGGAAATTGCTCCAGGAATTCCTCCATTATTCCTTCAAAAATTCCTTCGTTAATTCTTCAAGATGGAATTAACGGATGGAACCTCCGGGAATTTCTACAGAGATTCCTCCAGGAATTTCTGCAACGATTCCTGAAGGAATTCCTGCTCAGATTTCTCCAGAAAATTCTGAAGAAATTTTCCCGGAACTCTTCCAGGAATTCCTCGAGAAATTTCTCCAGGGATTTCTACAGACATTTTTTCAGGATTTTTTTTCTAGAATATATCAAGGAATCTCTCCAGAAATTTCTCCTGGGACAACTATAAAAAAATCTCTATTAATTGCTCCAGAAATTCATCTAAAAAGTTCTTCATGGATTCCTCCAAGAATTCCTCTAGAATTTATCCATGAATTTCTCCAGAAAAAAAAACTTCTCCTGGAACTGTTCCAGAAATTCCTCGAAAAATTTCTTCAGGTATTTCTCCATGGATTTCGCCAGGAATTTCTCCAGGAGTTTCTTCAGGAATTCCTCAAAAATCCCTCTAGGAATTCTTTTGCTCGAGGAGTTCGTTTAATCATTCCAGGAAACCGCAACTATTTTTCCAGCATTTTTTCAAAGAATTCCTTCAGGAAATCCCCCAGAAATTCTTCCAAGAATTCCTACATTTTTTTAGGAATTTCTCCAGAAAACCCTCTAGGGATTCTTCCAGAAGTTTCTCTAGTAATTCTTTAGGGATTCATCCTTGAATTCCTTTACGGATTCCTTCAGGAATTCCTCCTAGGATATCCAGGGATATCTCCAGGAATTTTCCAAAGCTTTCTCTAAGATTTCCTCTATGAATGTCTCCAGGGATTCAGCCAAGTATTCCTCCTGAAAATACTCCAGAAATTCTTCCAATAATTCTCGGAAGAATGCCTCCAGAAATTCCTCCCAAGATTTTTTTCACGGATTCTTCCAAAAATTCCGTCAGGAATGCCTCCACTGATTCCTCCAGAAATTGCTCCACAAATTCCTCCAGTAATTTCTGCAAGGATTCGTCATTGAATTCCTCGAGTAATTCTTCCACAAATTCATGCAGGAATTTTTCCAAAAAATCTTTCAGGAATTCCTCCAGCAATTCCTCCTGGAATTCCTCCATGAATTATTTCATGGATTGCTTCTGTTACCCCTCCAGTGTTTCATCCTGTAATTCCTTCACGGATTCCTTCAGGAATTCCTCCAGGGATTACATCAGGGATTTCTCCAGGAATTACTCATAGCTTCCTCCAGGAATTCTTCTAGAAACTCCTCCAAATGTCCCTCCAGAAATTTCCTCAGGGATTCCTGCATAAATTTCTCCGGACATTCTTCCAGAAGTTCCTCCAGGAATTCTTACAAGGAAACCTCCAGGCATTCTTCCAAGGATTCCTTCAGGAATGCCTTCAGAGATTCCTCCAGAAATTCTTCCATGAATTCCTTCAGGGTTTCTTCCAGGAATGCCTCCAGAGTTTACTCCAGGAAATCCCCCAGGGGTTCGTCAATGACCCCTGCTGAAACTCTTCAAGAAATTTGTCCAGAAGTTTTTCGAAATATTTCTCCACAGATTCCTCTATGAATTCTTTCACGAATTACTCTACGGATTCCCCCAGGAAATTCTTCAAGGATTCCTTTAGGAATGCCTCCAGGGAGCTCTTTCAATAATTTTTCCAGCAATTTCTTTAGTAGTTCCTCCTGCAAATTCTACAGGAATTTCTAGACACCTCTTCCAGTTTTTGAGAGCTTCTTTCAAGAATTCTTTCGAGCACTTCTTTAGTAATGCCTTCGGAGATTCCTCCAGAAAGTCCTTCAAGGATTGCCCCTGAAATTTCTCCACGGATTTCTTCTAGAATGCCTCCACGGATTACTCCAGATATTTCTCCAGCTGGTAAAGTGATTCTCAAAATGATCCACGGAATGCTATTTTGATGGGCGAATCACAAAATGGTACATAAATTCAATTGGGTTTTTAAATTTTCAAAAATGTATCGATTTTTCATTTTTATACGAAAGAACACCTTTTTCTGAGCCACTATGTTTTTTTCAGATTTTTAGAACTTTGTTTTGGTACCTAAAATCAATTTCAAAGAGATTTTTTGAAATCACCTTTTGACAGTTGGGCAACTGCTTGACAGCTCCGCCCATACAAAATGCGACGAGGGGTGATTCGGCAAATCGCTTCCATACAAACTTCAAATTGATTTTTAACTGGGTTCCCGGGCACCAAAATTCATGAAAATTTGGATTTCGGCTCAGTTTGACATGCAGATTCAGAATATGGGATTATCTCAAAACCGCTAAAGAAGCCAATTGTGGATGATACAATGAACACCAAGAAGGTGTATAGAATTTTAAAAAGGTGTGTGATGTGAGTATGGTTCATTATATACCTTAATGATCAAGGGAACGTCGAGATAATTCATGCGTGGCCAGTAATTGCAATTTGATTTATAGAATGCTAAGATAAAACATGAGATTTGGAGATGGTGTAAACATATAAATGTTGGTGCTGCATAAAAATCAAAATGCGTGAGGCAATAAAGGTGCATGATGTCACCGCGGTGTATAGGATCTTCTGATAACACTGAGTCATTGGTATGGTGCATTGAATGCTAATATGGAGCATGTCATTCAAAGATGGTGATTGATGTCAGTATGATGCATTAGAGTTGACATCGTACAAGAAATGCTATTTCGATGTACGAAACTTCATACAATAAATAGTGCAATAGATGCCTAGATGATATAGTGATCGCCACGATTACGCATTAAAAGCTTTAGTAATGCATGAAATTTAACGATGGTGCATTATTTCGTAATTAGACACATATTAGATTCAAAGATGGTGCGTGAGATGTTGCCTAGATGATTCTGTGAACATCATGGTGGTGCATGATGGCTGTATGGTGCATTAGCTTCACCATGATTCTGTTATACTCGTCATGTTTCATATTAAGGTGCACTTGCAATTCGTGCAAAGGTGCAGGAAACTCAATGTGGCACAGAAATCAACATGTGCCAGGTACGTGGAATACTATTTTGTATGCGAAACGCCAAAATGGTACATCAAATTCAAATGTAAACCACATCATAATGGTGCATAAGATACCTAGATGGTATAATGAATGCCAAAATGGTGCATGGAAGGCTTGGAAGAAGGCGTATGATGCTTGTGAGCTGCATTAGTTCTCACCGTTATTCAAAGATTATCAACATGTAGCATGGTTAGGTGCACGAACTGCAAAAATGGTGCATAGAATACAAAATAATAGTATTTTATGTGATGCTCACAACATAATGGTGCATCAGATGCCTAGATGATATAATAAACGCTGAAATGGTGCTTGGAAAGCTTTGATGGTGCATGAAATTTAACGATGGTGCATATCAGTATGATGCATTAGGTTCCTAGTTGATTAAAAGATAGTGCATGAGATCAGCATAATGCGTGGATACCTAGATTATTCTTGGACGCTTTGAAGAAGGTACATGATGTTAGTGTGCTGTATTAGTTGTCACTGTTATTCAGCGACACTCGACATTGTGTATGGCTAGGTGCACGAATTGCAAAAATGGTGCTTGGAATTCAATGTGGTGCCGAAGTCACCATGGTTCACGTACATGGATTACAGTTTTGGAATACGAAATGCCAAAATGGTGCATGTTTTTCGAATATGGTGCTGACATAACTGATTAGTTAAAAGATGGTGCGTGAGATTTGCCTAAAAATGATTCTGAGAACATCATGGTTGTGCATGAGATACCGAGTGAGATACTAAGAAATTGTATGCATCAGGGGTGCATTTGTTGCCACCATGATTCAGTGATTCTCAACATTGGGTGGTTAGATCCAAAATTAAAAATTGCAAAAATGATGCATAGAATTTAATGTGGTGCGGAAGTCAACATGGATCAGGTACATGGAATACAATTGGCTTCTTTAACGGTGTTGAGATAATTCGATATTCTGAATCTGCATGTCAAACTAAGCCGAAATCCAAATTTTCATGAATTTTGGAGTCCGGGAACCTATTTAAAAATCAATTTGAAGTTTGTATGGGAGCGATTTGTCGAATCACCCCTCGTCGCAGTTTGTACTGGGCGGAGCTGTCAAACAGTTGCCCAGCTGTCAAAAGGTGATTTCAAAAAATCTCTTTGAAATTGATTTTAGGTACCAAAACAGAGTTCTAAAAATCTGAAAAAAATCAGAGTGACTCAGAAAAAGGTGCTCTTTTGTGTAAAACCAAAAAATCAACACATTTTTCAAAATTTAAAAACCCAATTGCGTGTACGATATGGCAAAATGGAGCTTATGAAATTCAAATGTGAATTAAATGCTTAGATGACGCGTGAGATGGTGCTTAGATATTTATGTGTGCATCATGGTGGTACATGGAATGCAAAGGAGCTACAAGATGTCTGTATGGTGCATTAGTTTTACCATGATTCAGTTATACTCAACAAATTCCATATGTAGGTGCACGAATTGCAAAAATGGTGCAGGAAACTCAATGCGGCACAGAAATCAACATAGTCCAGGTACAAGGAATGCTATTTTATATGCGAAATGCCAAAATGGTGCATCAAATTCACTTGTGAACCACATCATAATGGTGCATAAGATGCCAAGATGATATCCTGAATGCCAAAATGGTGGATGGAAAGCTTTGAAGAAGGTGCATGATACTAGATGATGCATTAGTTGTCACCGTTTTTCAGAGCTTATGGTTAGGTGCACGAATTGCAAAAATGGTGCATAGCATACAAAAAAAAATATTTTAAGTGATGCTCACGGCTCAGTGATATGATAAACGCTGAAATGGTGCTTGAAGAGCTGTGATGGTGCATGAAATTTCATGATGGTGCATATCAGTATGTGGTATTAGATACTTAATTGATAAAAAGACATTTCATGCGATCATCATAATGCGTGGATACCTAGATCATTCTGTGGACATCATGATGGTGCATTGAAAGCTTTGAAGAAGGTGCATGATGTTAGTGTGCTGTATTAGTCGTCACTGTTATTCAGTGATACTCGTTATTTTGTATGGCTAGATGCACGAATTGCAAAAATGGTGTTTAGAATTCAATGTGGTGCCGAAGTCACCATGGTTCAGGTACATGGAATACAGTTTTGGAATACGAAATGCCAAAATGGTGCATGTTTTTCAAATGTGGTGCTGACATCACTTATTAGTTAGAAGATGGTGCGTGAGTTTAGCCTAGACGATTCTGAGAACATCATGGTTGTGCATGAGATACTAAGAAATTGTATGTGTCAATGGTGCACCATAGCTCAGTGATTCTCAACATTGCATGGTAAGATCCAAGGTTCAAGAATTGCAAAAACGGTGCATAGATTTTTTTTATAGAAGGGGGGGGCAGGTGCCCCCTCTTGCCCCCCCCCCCCCTGTGCACGCTAGTGGACTTCGGGGTATTACAGATTTAGTGGTTTCGTTTTTTTTTTGGCTTTGATCACATTTGACGTGTGTTCGCAGCGATGGTTGATGGTAATGGGGGATATGAAGAATTGAGACAAAAAGGCCACCATCGATCGACCATACAGCAGCTTGTTGGATCACCGAAAGAAACGTTCAATAGCTAAAGCAATTTTCTGAATATGACCGTCAAGGTTGAAATGATGGAGCGCAAGAAGTGCACCCAGTGGGGTGGTAATTACGGTCTAAAGTGAGCTCCGCGCACTTGGATCCAGGGTCAGCGAAACGAATGGGTAAGGTTAGAAAGAAGTAATAATTTGATCGAGAATGATCTATGCGAAAATCAATTGTATCTCTGCAGATGGAGAAGTGTATGCAACAAGTAAGAAGCATACACTCCAGATTAAAATTTGGGATCGCCCCCTCATGAACATAGAACTTGTCCAGACTCATATTTACTTACGCCAATTTGAGCATGATTTAAACTAAAATCTTGGTTTATCCAAGAGATGAAAAGTTGAAGAAAGTTCAAACATAATTTTACAATTTTTTTTTAATCCACCTAGTGGTGATAGTGCCTTTATCGTCGAATAAATACTCAAGATATTTCCGTCGCCATAAGCCGAAGTGTTCCTGAATCCTGAGAACTGAACTCTAGAACGGAAGAAATCTCATTTTCTTCTTTCTTTGGTCACAGTGCTCGTTGACTCGTTAATGTGGAGGGGTAGTGTGAAGTTGATAAATGATAAATGTATTTGAAGAAAAAATATCCAAACAATTAAGCAAAACCGCTTAACTAATCGGATTTGGTAAGAAATTTTCTGGAGGACTCTAATCTGGGTTATTTATTTGTGCCCTATCTCAACATGTTGAATTCCGACCAAAATTTTCCAAGGGGGGACCCCCCTTGACTTCAGAGAAAATCGAAATTTGTGGCAGCCTTTTTCAGAAAAGCAAGAATTTATCAAAGCCATAATCGAATTTGGAAACTTAATGATGGCTCAGATGCTGACGTTATGTAAACGTATAGGCAGAGCTAAAAAATATCAAAGCTCTCAGTTGACCGCTTGACCACCTTCACTAGCACTGGATGCCGATCATTATCGAGACATTTCGGTAAAAAAAAAATTCTACACACTTTAGTCTTTATTTTATTATCATTGGTTATACGATTCATGTTAAATTTGACAAAATAAAAGTGCAGGCAAGTGACATCTTCCATAATAAAACCCATTCAAATTTCAACTGTGTTACAGAGCGCGAGGGCTAAACCAGTTGCATCAAAATTGTGCGCAGTAATTTTAGACGCAAAATGATTGGCCACTTCCAACGGAACATCTGGAACCGGTTCCGGAACACAACCTGCTCAAATATGTTATTTGTGGATTGATTGGTAATTGTCGGTGACAAATATCGGAAACAGCTTGTTTACCGTGACGCGTTTCGACCTACTATTCTTCAGTCATCATCAGACACGTTTAGGTGGATGCATCCCTTCAACTTCGTCAGTTTAATATATTAGCATTTCAGATATGGGCTGAAACTATTTTCCTGGTTACCGCACGCTATGTCCAAAGGGAAGTATTATGAAAACTGAATGTGCCTCAAAATTTATTCGCTAGGACCTCTAGATTCAGAAAATGTGTGGTTTAAAATAATCCATCTTGGGTTTTTTCCCATACATTTTTATATGGGACGAAATTGACCTTAAAATGACTTTTTTCGTTATTTGTATGGGAAAACAGGAAAAAATCAATAATATCAAAAAACCCAAGAAGAATTATTTACACACGATTTACACTCGATTATAATAATACTTCCCTTTGGACATAGCGTGACCGTTCATCTGGTAATTGATAAAGCCGCTATTTGGTGTGTCGCATGCATGGGTTTGGTTCCAGAACACAACCGGTTCAGATATGGTCCGAAACTATTTTCCTGCTTACCGTTCATCTGGTTATCGAAGAAGCCGCTATTTGATGTATCGCATACATGGGTTCGATTCACTTTTATATTTGGCCACGTTCGGTGGGACACCCGGAACCGGTTCCGGAACACTACATGTTCAAATATAGTCTGAGACTATTTTCCTACTTCCCATTCATCAGATAATCGAAAATGCCGTGGTTTGATGGGTCGCATGCACGGGTTTGTTACATTTTCATATCTGGCCCCTTCCTGGGGTACCGATCTGGAACACCTAAATGGCCATAACTCCGGAACGGCTGGACCGATCTGAACCATTTTCAATAGGAAACAATGGGACCATATGCCGCGTCGAATGAACCATCGGTCGTTGAAATTGGTTTATATTTACTATCTAAAAATGTGGTGAACTTTTTTGTACACATATACACACACATACATACACACAGACATCATCTCAACTCGTCGAGCTGAGTCGACTGGTATATAACACATGACCCCTCCGGGGGCTCTATCAAATTTTCGTTTTTGGAGTGAACATATAGCCTTTCGGTACACCTTGGTGTACGAGAAAGGCAAAAAGAAACACCTCACGGGTCTGTGTACTTAACTTATCACAATTCAATACAAAATCAGCAAATCATTAATAATGCGCCGCTTTTTGTTCTGAATGAATCATGAACAAAATGGGTAATTTTGTATTTTTTTTGTCAAATTAGTCAATTCGTTTATTTGCGCATGTCATTGTTATTGTTCCACATTCGAGGAGACCATAGAAGATCGGCAAACGTAATTATCTGGATTTGGCAAAACCCAGCGGCTATCAGCACGTGCGCTACTGCACCACTGCTTGCGAACTTCATTTCATTGCTTCAGTGCTCTCTGAAGATTCTCTGTCTGAGTAGCCTTCCTTGAAGCAGCACATTATTGCATTGCATTATATTTACTATGCATCACTCAGCAAGTTGAGTTGCCCAAGTGCAACGGTCAATAACGTTTGGGAATACGGTGCGAAATTTACTGTTTATACATAGAGGTAAAGTATATGTTTTAAATCGCCCATACTCAAACAACCGTTTTAACATTTTTTTTTACGACTTATTCTGAATTTTAATATACCTAACTCTAGTTTACAAAAAAAAAAAAAAAACGGGAGTCATAACTTTCTATAAATGATCAACATTGCTCCAAATTATATAGTGATGTTTATTTTCTTAACGAAAAAAATGTACTATTAGTGAATTACATAAACAATGATTAAAATCATTATCATAAAAAAGAGAATAAAAACGGATACACTAAAACCTCAATTTATTCATGTTATTTTTATGCACTTTTAATTCATGCATCTTTTTTATGCCCTGCATAAAGAAGAGGGAAAGCAACTCAGAACCTATATTGTGCATAAGAATATTTAAAAAGGACGGTAACTATTGCAACGGTGGCCAGGGGGTGTTCATAGGATTGAGCAAATGGAAGTCGCAGAGGAGTTTCAGGGGGTCCCAAACGGTTTCTGCGGGGTACCAGGAGATCTCAGGGGGTTTTCGAAAGGTGAGGTGTAACGTGCGTTACATTGGGTCCAAGTGGGTCTTAGAGGGATTCGGAGGCGTTGGGCAGGCGTTTTTGGGGGTTCAGATGCGTTTGGGACCGAGGGGATTTTAGATGGATTTTGGAGGCATTTCAGGAAGTTTCAGAGCCTTTTCGGCGGGATTCAGAGGCGTTTCGGAAGTGTTACGGGGGAGTTTTCGGGGGTTTCGGAGCGTCTCAGGTGCGTTACATTGGGTCCGTGTGGGTTTTAGGGGGATCTTTGAGGCGTTTCAGGAAATTGCATCCCGAATCCTTTGAAACGCCCCTGAAATGCATTTTGATTCATTATATTCTTGAAACCCCCTTATACGACCCTGTCCTGAAATACCTCGAAACGCTCCTGAAATGCTATCATACGCCACTAAAATCTCTAGGAACGCCCTTAAAATGCTCCTGAATCCCCCTGAAATTTTCTGAAATTACTCTGAAATGTCGTGAAATGCCCCTCAAACCCCATGTCCCCCAATTTAAAGGCTTCTGAGATCCCTTGAATTGCCCTTAAAGCACCTTGAAACGTCCCTGAATCACCCTAAATTATATTGAAATGCCCCTGGATTCCCCGTAATTCCATTATAA
This sequence comes from Aedes albopictus, assembly GCF_035046485.1. Taxonomy (NCBI): domain Eukaryota; kingdom Metazoa; phylum Arthropoda; class Insecta; order Diptera; family Culicidae; genus Aedes; species Aedes albopictus. The sequence continues at coordinate 348,236,358 of NC_085138.1, forward strand.
CGCCATCAAAACCTGACAGACCGCCCACCACCACCACCACCTTAAAAAAATGAACTATTTTTGACGGATTTTAATTTTACTGTCATTTATTTTTTTTTATTGTACGAATTTGCATAAAATCTTTAAAATGTAAGCAGCAATTTAGTTTTCATAAAATTTATTGAAAATAACTTCAAATTTTATGGTTTCTGTAGAAATCTGTACCACATTTCAAAAATCTGTATTTTTCTGTACTCTGTATCCTGTCTGTATAGAAAGTCAAAAATCTGTATAATACAGAAAAATCTGTATATCTGGCATCTCTGGGGATGTCAGTGGCGTTGCTGGGGGTTTCAGGGACTACTATAAGGTCTCAGGGGCTTTTCAGAGGGTCCTAAGAGTTTCAGCGTGGTACCAGAAGGTACCAGATCTTAGAGGCATCTCAAAGGGATCACCGGGAGTTTCAGAAAGTACCAAGAGATCTCAGGGGCATTCCTAAGGGCCTTAGGGGGTATCAGGGTGTACCACAAAACTCCTTGTTTGGGTTGTAGCTGTTAGGTAAAAATGATTTATGTCCTTTTACAGCTGTAACTTATATCTCCAGGTTATCCAAAACATCCAGAAGTTTTGAACTTAAACTACTGAATACAAATGATTTTGTGTTCATTTTAAATCACTTGAACTTTATCCATTACATTCAAAGATATATTTTATAACATGAAATGATAGTGGTCATGACCTGCTGATGTTCTAGGTAACATAAAACTTTCTGAAGCTCTGATTGTAAGGCCCTTACATGTAATAGGATACTAAACTAATGTATGCATGTCAGAACTTATTTCATTAGATTCATACTTGTAATTAAGAGTAAGCGAGTTTGACTCCACATCAATGACGATTGCTTAGGGCATTCTGGAGTTAAGGTCTTTATATCTACACTCGTAACAATATATCAGGTACATTTCAAACTTAGTAGTGCGTTGTGGTAGTTGAATATACACCTTAGGGGCATCCTGAATCGTCTTAACTATTCTGAGGTTAAGATATATTTAAATGTGGAATGGTCTATAGAAAACCGGAAATATCAGAATTTACCGATTTGGCAGCGTCGATTTATTACGTAACGCTACAATTAGCATTTATCGACCCCCTCCCCCTCCGTAACGATTATTTGTATGAAAAGCCAGATGTTTTCCTATGGGCCGTAACGCTCGTCCATACCAACCCACGACTTGCATTACATGTATGAATCAAATATGATAAATTCTGATATGTGTACTAAGCTTTGGATGTGGACGATGCCTTATTGCGAGTATAGATCTAAAGGCCTTAAACATAAAATATTATAGATGACCACAGGTACCCCTAACGTTCTGCAAAACTTTCTGCCATGGTTTCTATTGCTGGTATGACTCAAAGGCGCCGTCCATAAATTAGGTAACACTCTAGGGGGTGGAGGGGGTTTTGGGGGTCAACCTCCTCCCATTGCCGATGTTACCACTAGGCGACCCTCCACTCTCTGACAAAACATGAAAAAACCCCTGTCTTTTCGCCTTTTATGTGCACGGGCCTGATGGTTCATAATGCAACTCATTTCGATTGCTTTATGAATCATAATGAAATTGTTTTTTTTTTTCAATTCTTTATTACACCAAAGAACCTAACTTCAAAATAACTGACAACTCTGAGAAAAAGGCTGCTGTTGTGTGGGCTTCATACCATTTGTCACCAGGATTAAACGTGTTCAACGTCAATGCTGATGACTGTATTTCATCGAACGGTATATGGATTATACGAACCGCTTACCTCGTGTGTACACGTTTTTTCTTTGGTGGACGATTTGTTAGACTTCGGGGAGAACTGTAGATTTTTTGTTAAAATACTGGAAAGGTTCGGTAGATTAAATTGTATTTAATTAGTTATATAAAACATTCATGTAGACTACACTGTCAAATGGATTAAACTGAATAAATAAATTAACAAATATGTTCCATTTCAAAGGATCTTAGAGGGTCTCTCCGCGATTTCTGCAGGTCCCTAAGGTGCTTCGGGGGGTCTTAGAAAGGTTCCAAGAGGTCTCAGAGACGTTTTAATGGGTATCAGGGGCGTTTCAAGGGGCCTCGGGGGGGGGGGGGGGGGGGGGGGTTCCAGGAAAGTTTACGGGTGTTTCAAGGCAGGTTTAAGGGGTCTCACGGGTCTCGTGGGGTTCCTGGGGGTTTTAGGGGATGCTACGAGGTCTCAGAAGCGTTTCAGCGGGATCCTGTGAGACCCAAAATGGTTCCATGGAGTCTCAAAGGTGCTTCATGGTGTCTTAGGGGTATTACATGGTATCTCAGGGAATTCCAGGGGGTCACAACTGCGTTTTAGGGGGTTTCGAGCGTTTCATTGGATACCAAGGGGCTTCAGAGAGGTAACTGGAGGTCGCATAGGCGTTTCATGTGGGTTCTCTGTCGGAACGACAGAAGGCGGAGGTGCCTGAAACCCTCTGGAATGCCTCTGAAGGCGAAGACCCTAGCGAAAAAGAAAGACTTTCGATTGAAAGCTGTAACTGCCGACTAGCTCAAGAGGGGAGCCTTCCTGAGACTCCCTGAAACAACACCACAGGGTCGGCATGCTTCTCGACCAGTTATTCGCGGGCAGGGAATATTCGCACTGTTGTACAGAAAAAAAACTCACGTCACTTCACATTTTACACATTTATTCCCGGACTTTTCCGGCCTCTTCTACTCCCTGCGTTTTCCCACATTCTTAATCTACTCTAACCTGTCTTTTCATCTGTTAGGGGCCCCTTTTTCTACCTTCCACCTTTCTCCACCACACAGTGTACTCCTCCAGGTCTTCAACGATAGCGACGTGCACGGGTAGTGTCTGTCGGTTCTTCTGCGGCCTTACGGGGTGGCGAAGCAACGCGATGGCGGCATTTACAGGTCTCTCGGCGGCCGAGTAAGTTGACGGACTCGGTCAGCTGCGGAACTCTCTGGGTCTTCTCAATGAAGGGGGGGGGGGGGGGGGGCACTTGAACTCCTACAGAACCGAAGTTCTGTCCAAAACAGCGGGGATCTGTGAAACCGAAGTACGGCATTAGAGTTGAACTGCGTGTTGAGCGGACCAAGTTACCTGTTGTCCTTCTTCACTTTACCACTTTTCACTTTTCCTTCGGCTCTTTTTTGGCGGGTATAAAACGTGTGGAACTTCCGCACTACTTCAACCTTTCAGGTTGGCGATTCTTTTGTCAGTCCATCATGAACATAATGGAGTGCCGTTGAGTCCCTGACCTTTACTGTTCGGGTAGTGACCCGAGATCACAAGCCATAGTATTCGTGTCCGTTAAGCAATCTCTCAAAGAATCCTTCCATCTTGCTTTCCCTTATCGCCACCCCTTTCGGGCTACCAACAGAATCCTTCTTTCCCTCTGGTGGTGGGTTGTGGAATCTCCAGGTATGGCGGCGCGGTAAGGTAGACTATCCTACTTTTGCCTGACAACTCATTGACGAAGAAAACTGCACAACACATACGAACACTACCTGCACTATTTTATATTAAACACGATATACAATTTACACAAACTCTCAAAAACACTCCACACTGAACTGCGAACACTTACAAAGCTCGGCTCGTGGAACTGCAAATCTCTCAATTTAATCAAGATCACTAACATACAGGGGACAGGCAAAATTTTCACTTTTCAAAAAATGTCCAATTAGCTGTAACTTTTCGAAAAGTGCATAAAATATTCTCAAATTTTCACTGTATGTTCATCAACTAGTTGTGTATCAGTGGACAAAATTTGAAAAAGATCGGGCTATTCTGCACGAAGTGACAAGCGTTTTAGAAAAAGGTAGAATTATCCGATAGCCAACTTTGAGCTGTTATATCTCCGGATTCAATGAACCGAATGCAATGAAATTTTATCCATTTACGACTTATAAAATGAGCTCTGAAAAACGTTCTACTTAACTAGAAATTATTAACAAGAGAAAAAGTTATAACGATTTCATTATTTTTATGATATTTTAGTAAATTTGTCTATTTTTAATATGCATCCCATTACTTTTTCCATGAATTGCTGCCTATGTTGTTATTTTCTTTCAAAACATATCTGTATTCAAGACAATCGGAGGGAATTTAAATGAACTATACACGGTGTTGAATAAGTTCTGATACACAGTAAAATTGAATTTATTTCCCATCTGTAATTCAGATTTGGAAAGTGAATGTATTATTTGAAAGCTCACATAATACTGATCAAATACAGTATATGTTTTGAAATAAACTGTCCTTTATCCTTTTGTAATAATTGCAAATGTGTCTCAAGTTCCTTTCGGCCGGCACGCACGTCTGTCATTGGTATTTCGACTAGTTTTTATTGACTAATGGCGTTAAGTTAAATCAAATTAGGTTGTTGTCCTCAGCATTAGTGGTAGCAACTATGGCCATACGAAATGGCCAGATTGGATGAAGTACGGACTCATTTTATTTTGATCTTTAAAATTGCTAAAATTGCCGCTGTACCTGTTTTAATGACTGAAATAGCAGTGTAAAGCTTTTGTCTATTAATTTAGTTATTTTTATTTAGTATAGTGAGATGCAAACTCAAAAGTCAACGTTTTAGACTTATCGAAAATTATTTCAGCGTGCCGGAGCTAACAAACTTTAGATACATCTAAGGCTTATAAAAAAAGTAGAAAAAGACTTTATTCAAAACCATATGCTATTTTTGATCAGTCTTATATGACCTTTCAATAAACACATTTACTTTGAAAATCTGAATTACAGATGTGAAATTAATTCAAGTTATATGGTGTATCCGAATTTATTGAACACCGTCTAATTAGCATCTTGAATTTTGAAACGATGTTGAAATTTAAGAAAATTTGGTGTTTTATTTGAAATATAATCTAATTGTTATAATTTTCTTCCGTGTTAAAAATTTTAAATATTGTCAAACGTTTTACAAAGCTCATTATATTAGTCATAAATGGTCAAAATTTCATTGCATTCGGTTCATTGAATCCGGAGATATAACAGCTTAAAGTTGGCTATCGGATAATTCTACCTTTTTTTAGAATCTTTATAACTTCGTGCAGAACAGTTCGATCTTTTCCAAATTTTGTCCACTGATACACAAATAGTTGATGAACTTACAGTAAAAATTTGAGAATATTTGATGCACTTTTCGAAAAGTTACAACTATTTCAAAATTTTTTGAGAAGGGAAAATTTTGCCTGTCCCGATCATTTTGTCTATCCCCTGTACTTGCCGATATACTGAAGATCCCGGGTTCGGTATTGTTGCGCTGCAGGATGTGTGTTTGACAGGATCAACGGTGCTAAACGTTCACGCCTGACATTGACGTTCGAGGTAATCATACAATCTACCAGAGCAGCAACAACAACGGCTTGCTTGGTACCGCTCTTGTAGTGATGGGCGATATGCAGGAGCGGGTGATCCGGTCTAACATCGGTTCTCCAACTTCAGCATAATCAACGTGCACAGCCCACACTCCAGTACTGATGATGACAAGGATGCATTCTTGCGGAACTCGAACGCGAGTACGACAGCTGCCTAAGCCACAACGTGATGATTCCAGGAAATTTAAACACGTAACTTTGCCAGGCGATTGTTGAGAAGTTCACCAGAAGACGAACAATAACAGTCAACGGTTTCGCCGCGTCCAAGAACATTGTCATACGTAGCAGCAAAGTATCCCTTATCGTTGCGCCTGGCGATCACCACAGCAGACGGAAATCAAAGTTGACCTCGTTTTGATTGACGGACGGCACTTTTCCGACATTATCGACGTCAGGACCTATCGTGGCGGCAACATCGACTTCAACCACTATTTGGTGATGGTCAAACTGCGCCCAAAACTCTCCGTCATCAACAATGTACGGTACCGGCGACCGCCTCGGTACAACCTAGAGCGACTGAAACAACCGGATGTCGCCTCAGCATACGCGCAGAATCTCGAAGCCGCGTTGCCAGACGAGGGCGAGCTCAATGAGGCCCCTCTAGAGGACTGCTGGAGTACAGTGAAAGCAGCCATCAACGACGCAGCTGAGAGCACCATCGGGTACGTGGAACGGGATTGACGGAACGAATGGTTCGACGAAGAGTGCAGAACGGTTTTGGAGGAGGAGAACACAGCGAGGGCGGTAATGCTGCAGTAAGGGACCCGACAGAACGTGAAACGTTACAAACAGAAGCGGAAACAGCAGACCCGCCTCTTTCGGAAGAAAAGCGTCGCCTGGAAGAAGTGGATTGCGAAGGAATGGAACTGCTGTGCCGTTCCCAAGAAACACGGAGGTTCTACCAGAAGCTCAACGCATCCCGCAACGGCTTCGTGTCGCGAGCCGAAATATGTAGGGATATGGACGGAGGCCTCTTGACGGACGGACGTCTGGTGATCGAAAGGTGGAAGCAGCACTTCGATCAGCACCTGAACGGCGTGGAGAACGTAGGCTCAGGAGCCCACGGCAACGGAAGAAACGACGACGCAGTGGAGGACGGAAATGAACCAACTCCCAAGCTAAGGGAAGTTAAGGATACCATTCATCAGCTCAAAACCAACAAAGCAGCTGGCAAGGATGGTATCGCAGCTAAACTCATCAAGATGTGACCAGAAAAGTTGGCCACCTGTCTGCACCGGCTGATAGTCAGGATCTGAGAAACCGAACAGCTACCGGAGGAGTGGAAGAAAGCCCCATTCACAAGAAAGGCGACCATTTGGAATGTGAGACCTTCAGAGCGATCACTATTTTGAATGCTGCCTACAAAGTGCTATCCCAGATCATCTTCCGTCGTCTGTCACCTAAAACAAATGAGTTCGTGGGTAGTTTCCAAGCTGGTTTCATCGACGGCCGGTCGACAACGGACCAGATCTTCAATGCACGGCAAATCCTCCAGAAATGCCGTGAGTACCAGGTCCCAACGCATCACCTGTTCATCGACTTCAAAGCGGCATACGACAGTATCGACCGCGCAGAGCTATGGAGAATCATGGACGAAAACGGCTTTCCTGGGAAGCTGACTAGACTGATTAAAGCAACGATGGACGGTGTTGAAAACTGCGTAAGGGTTTTGGGTGAACTATCCAGTTCATTCGAATCTCGCCGGGGACTGCGACAAGGTGATGGACTCTCATGCCTACTCTTCAACATCGCTCTGGAAGGTATGATGCGACGAGCCGGGCTCAACAGCCGGGGAACGATTTTAACAAAATCCTGGCAATTTGTGTGCGGACGACATGGACATTATTGCCAGAACATTTGGAACGGTGGCAGAGCTGTACACCCGCCTGAAACGCGAAGCAGCAAAGGTCGGACTGGTGGTGAATGCCTCAAAAACAAAGTAAATGCTGGTAGTCGGAACCGAAAACGACCGGATCCGTCTGGGTAGTAATGTTACGATAGACGGGGATACTTTCGAGGTGGTGGAGGAATTCGTCTACCTCGGATCCTTACTGACGGCTGACAACAACGTGAGCCGAGAAATTCGGAGGCGCATCATCAGCAGAAGTCGGGCCTACTACGGGCTCCAGAAGAAACTGCGGTCGAAAAAGATTCACCCACGCACCAAATGAACCATGAACCCTGCCTGTGGAAAAAAGTTTCATGACCTGTAGAATCTGTAGATTACAGATGCTTCGTGAATTCCTCCAGAAGATCCTCATTTTGAGAACCCACTGAGAACTTCTGTAGGGAGTTCCACCGGAAACTCGTCTAGAATTCACACCGAAACCATCATCTACCGGGAGATCCAAATCTTCCAGAAGTCCCAGCGTGAGTTTCTAAGGATGCTCTACATGAAATTCTTCTAGATCTTTCATCAATTTTTTTTTCTAGGATATTCACCGGGAAACCCTCTAAGACTTCCTGCAGAAAATCTTCATGAGTTTCACCGGGAAATCCAAGCGTTACACCAGTATTTTTTTCTAAGAGCACCATCGGAAATTAGCTTTACCGCATTTTTTTAAGACAATCATAAAACAGTTCCACCAGGAATTCGTCAAGGACTTTCACAGGAATCATCCTAGGAGTTCCACCGCTAATTCTTCTAGAGTTTCTACCAGGAATCTTTCTAGCAGATTTTTTTTTCAGTAGATCTTCAGAATTTCGTTTAGTTGTTTCTCGAGAAATTTCTTCAGGCGATCGTCCGGAAATTTCTTCAAGAGTTTCTTCAGAATTTGTCCCATAATTTTTTCAGGAATTCCGAAGGAGATGAACCTGTAATTCTTTCAATAGTTTCTCCGGGAAACTCTCAGAGGAATTCTCCGAAGTAATTTTAGATGATTTATCGGTAAAACCCTTTTTGAAGAATTCTCAGTTTTACTTCTGGAGTGGTTTAAAAACAGCCTCAAAGTTCTGTCACTAATGTTCCCTAGACTAAGCTTTAATGGCTCAAAATTTAGTTATTGTTTCATGTAATAACCTAATTCTTGGCCACAGTATTACATACTTCACTTTTCAAGATCAAACTATCAATAACCATTACATAAACCGTACCAAACAATTTATCTTAACCAGGTCAAGGTATCGAAATCGATACTTGACCAATTTCTGCCAATGATTTAGGTTCTCCCTATATTCGCATCCTCCAAACCACCCCCACCGAACCTCGTCTCTCACCCAAGACGACAATCAATCCACAGGTTAATTATGACCTCGTTCCTTCCTGACCTGAAACTTTCATTCACAAATTCGATGCTTCCATTCCTGCTAGTACCTACTGAGCTGCTGTGGAATGTGGAAGATATTTCCGTCCCATAAAGCACCACCTGATTCCCGACTTATACACAAACATAAAAAATCAGTTTTCTGTGAATGAATTGCATCGAATTTTTTGGCCGGTGTGATGTCAGTGTACGTGACATCGTGCCGAAGATTCACTGGAGCGAGAGAAAGCCGAAAGAGAGCGCCACGTGGAGCATGCGCTTCACGCATCAATGCTCTCTTCTGTGGAGCGCTGACGTTTGCATTGTTATCGTGCCGGGTCAGGATTTTGTTGGATCAAATGATAAACAGTAGGATAAGAGAAATACAATGTTTTTACTTACCAGATCAGGAATTTCACAAGCACTTAATTTGAAAATCAACACTTCGAATGCGCAGACTTTTTATTCAATAAATTTCACTTTTTATCCCTGTATGTCTGTAATGCACTTGTTCAATCGAATCGTTAAGGAACCGTCTCGTCTCATGAATAACGTTTGGCTCTGTTTACTTTTATGTTGGATACAATTTAGCCAGCAGCGAAATTACTCCCCTTGCCTTGTTGTGATTCAGCTCCTCTCTTCATTGATAATATTACACATACTAACTAAAATGCCGATACAAAAGTTCAAACCCGTTACTAATCTCTACCTGTATGAGTATATTTGTTTGCATGAGCTAGCGAAGCGAAAACAAAGCAACATTGTGTGACGTTTTGAGCGTTACCGGTAATTGGTAACGCACCTTGACCGCCAGATCAAGATGGCAGCACTTGTTGGAAGCTTCTGAGCGTATGAAGCTTTATCGTTAAGTTACATTTGTAGTTTTATATATTTCGTTGATCAACCATCTTTTTTATACCTACTACAGTAAAACCTCCATGAGTCGATATTGAAGGGACCATCGACTCAAGGAAATATCGAGTAGTGGGACAAAAATCCTTTGGGATGCTTATTGGAGGGACCATCATAGTAACCCAGAAATTATTTTTCAGTATGGAAAAAAAATACCTCCATGAGTCGATATCGAATCAAGGAACATCGACTCATGGAGGTTCGACTGTATATGACAAACAGTTACCATACAAATTCTTACTTGATTCTCAATTCAATCTAATGGTTATACCCGCTACTGATATACTAGCTCTCAAACTCTACTTCTTCAAATTTCAAATGGATTCTTACGAACTAACTATTCTACCGGTATTAAATTGTCCATTCCTCTTGGGAAGGCATAAAGTGTTTAATAAAAGCAATATCTCTCTTCCAAATTCCTCCGAAAGTTTCCAAAATCCAATGAAAAATCCAAAACGGCTAGGCTTTCGTTTTCCCATTCTCATTTAGTTCGAGTAGAACAGTTCGTAGACGGAGCGGGGCAGATGTTCGGACACGATGGTCTGGAGCTTTTCGTAACGGGATAACGGCGTGTAACGGAACAGCGGGAACGAACGGATGATGGCATCGGTCAGGGCGCGCACGGTCGAGTGGAAGTCACCGTCCTGCGGGGGAAACATAAAATTATTGTTAATTTGAATGTTTTACGTATTTTTTTTTTTGAGTACCGTCTAGGCGCCATTCACCGTGGGGGCTCCATTCACCGTGTGCCTTCGAATATTTTTTTCATTATTTCCATATTATGATTGAATGATATGACAATTTCCCTTCAATTTCATCAATACAACATTTTATTGGTGAAATTGAAGGGAAATGGTCATATCATTCAATCATAATATGGAAATAATGAAAAAAATATTCGAAGGCACACGGTTAATGGAGCCCCCACGATGAATGGCGCCTTGACGGTATTTTGTATTGGTATTTCGTTAACCCGTATCAACCTAAGTCAGCGCTTACAAACTAAAACTGTCAGCTAATTTCAGCGAATACTCAACGGATTTGAATATATATTCACATTATACTCGTACACATGTCTAGTTTGTAAAAGTGGACAGAGAACGTTGGAATGGTCCCTGTGGCCGAAGTTATTCCACTGGGTCAGTTTTCTATAAAAGGGTCGTTTTTTTATACATTGGAAAACCGTGTTGTTGTTTTCTCCATTTCTTGTCTCTTCAACAGCACAATTTTCCAAAGTTTCGCTCAAAAAGCATCGAATTAGACAATGAATCATAATATCCACGCTTTTTGAACAATTTCCTCGCAGAAATGGAGCATTAACCATCTCACCATACAAAAATTCATTTCATTACTACAAATCTAGTACTTCACCGATCGTGCCCTATTCCTCTAGGGAAGCCTGCTGGCGTTCCTTAGAAAATTCATCCTAGGATTTATCCAGGATTTCCTCCTGAGATTCCTGTTCCTCCGAAACGTATGGCCAAACTTTAACCATTGCGTTCTAGATAATAAAGGATTGATAAGCCGAATTCCCTAACCTAGAACATAGATCCAGATTCCTCCAGCGATTTCAGATTGCTTCTACTCTTTGTAATCCAATAATTGCCAATCTTAAATTTTCAGCAAGAACATTTTACTGAAGGATGCTCAGCAGGTATTGTATGGGAAATCCAGAAAAAATCATGGAGAATTCCTGCAATAATTGTCCAGACTCTAGAGGATTCCCAGCAGAAATGCTACATTTCTAGAGAATTCTCGTTGGGGTTGCTTCAGAGGTCTCTGCAAGGATTTCATTCCATATCCTTCTTGTGATTCTCCCAAGTATTCTTTCAGAGACTTCTCTTAGGATTTCTAGAAACTCCTGCTGCGATTCCTTTGGAGATTTTCTTTTTCAAGGATTCCTTCAGGAATTTCTTTTATGGTATCAGCACGTATTCCTACTAGAATTTCTCCAGGAATTCTTGCTGGGTCTCTCAACCATTTTCAGCTGACATTTTTCCAATAATTACTGTTGGGAGTCCTCCCAAAATTCCTGATTCCCAGAAGATTCCCAGCAAAACTTCCTGTTAAAGTATATCTGAAGTTTCTAAATAAATGCCAGCAGTATTCCTGGAGTAATACCAGCGAGAATTCTAACATGAAGTACTGGTAACATTCTAAGACAATTTCTGTAGTAATCCTTGTAGAAGTATTTGAAAGACTCACAGGGACATTTGCCCCGTCTCTAATTCCCCTCTCTCTCGTGTTCATCGAAGAGAATGAGCGAAAAAAAAAAGCAGCCACACTAGTTGGAGGCTGTTCATAAACCACGTAGACCAAAATTTGGCAATCTCAGACCCCCCCTCCCCCTCGTAGACTTTTGTCCATACAAAAATTTTGAAATTTGAATGGAGCGTAGACTTTGCCCAACCCCCCCCCCCCCCCAAGTCTACGTGGTTTATGAACGGCCCCTTGCTGTAATTGCACGACATATTCGAGCTATACCCAGCTAACACACGATTGCATATGATGTTGAATAGGATGCTAAAGTACAATAAAACATAAACATTAGGCGACAATCCCCATAAACATTAGACATCACTACCTAGAAGCAATACAAAATGTAACCTTACTATATAAGAAGCAAAGTAAATAAAGAAAGATCATTCTAGTAACGTACATCATGCTGCATGGGCTGATTCAATCCGAATGATACCTCAGAGGCGATATGCCCCAACAAACATGTTTGCTGTACAAGAGTGGAAGAAACAACTCCTAAGCAAACTTCAGCTTAAGAAACTGTTATTCAGTCAGTTCTGTTACTTGGGGCGTATACTACCCAACTAACAATCGCAAGCCGCAAACAAGCATGCATTCTCAATTGTTGCTTTAAACTAGTAATGATTGCTGAACTAAATTTATGCTGTACACAATACTTTACAAATGCTTTTTCAATTGAAAAAGTAGGCAATGTTCAACCTTTCGTATCAGTATTAACAATTCAACAATGATTTTTCATATGAGCCTAACTGATTTGATCGATTTCTCTTCTTCGTCTCTCTCTTTCGCTAATAACTTAATCAAAACAAACAAAATCATTATTCTTTTTGTTTCTATAGCAACATGTAGTCGCCTTCTTCGCATTCCAACCAAAAAAAAAAAATCTTTGGAAAACTCAATACACATTCTGTGATAACACAAAGAGAGGATCGATGAAGTGAACTCGAAAATGTCAGTTAGGCCCAAATGAAAAATCAGTGTCGAATTGTAAATTAAAACACTTTTCAACCGTTTAATAAGATTTTTATTCGACTAGCAATAATTGCTTCACAAAATAGTTTAACAAGACCTTTTTCTGCTTCTTGTTAAGTACATGTAAAAATTTGCACATGTATCTGTATAATGTGTTTTTCACAAGTCAAAAAAGCGCTTTCGTTTCATCATACTTCGACTCAGTGTACAGGATGAAAAATACCTGTTTTTACTGAACAGCAGCTGTATTAATGTGTTGTTCAGTTGTTAACCATACACAGAACATCAATCACCACTGCTGAATGGCAGTCGAAGTGTGATCATTATTAATCCACGAGAAGTTTATGTTTTGATTTGAGCGCTTCAATTTATCATCTCCAGGATGGCGCAGATAGGAAGGCATGCGGCTGGCAATCGACGGGTCTCGAGTTCGAAGCTTGATTTAGGTAGATTTATGTGTAGTTGTTATTTCATAAGAGTTGTTCACAGCGTAAGTGCCAATCATAAACGCTCATGGTAATTGACAAATTTTGCATTTGATTTAATTTTAATCATTTTTGCTCAAGCTGAATAACAGCTTCACTATATAGCTGTAAGACGATTAAGCAGCAAACAATTCAGTTGGTACACAACACTATGCTTTATACTTTCTTCACAGACAAACAGACGTAACACTCTTCAAAACGGCTTGGCACATGCATATAACGATCAATTCAAATTCCATTTGATTTCCGTGATCCTTCCACCAGAGGCGCTAGTGTTCAATTGCTTCAACGTTTTCCGTTGTACACGTTGCTGAGTGATGCAAACGAGAATTACAGACGATTTGTGAAGTAGTGTGCGTGTTAGACAAACGTCAAATCAAAATCCTTCATGGCCGACAGTGTCTCGCGCGGGTCTACCAACAGGTGGCAGTGTGTTCGTGAAAAAGACACTGTGCAAATTTTTTTGATGGATTTCCTTTAAGAGTTACGTCTGTTTGTCTGTGCTTTCTCCAAATTTGTGGGAACAAAACCCGAACAAAGGTTGTGCCTGAAAAATATCCAGCTGTTATTCAGCATCATGCTGAATTAATTCGACATGAATGTGCTTGTTAAATGAGCGATTGCTAGTTGCTAGCGCGGTTAAATAGAAGCATGTACGCATATGGCCTCCATTTTAGCATCCTATTCAACATCATATAGAACTTCGTTTTTTTTTTACTCTTCAATCACTTTACCTAATTTACATCTCTTTGTCCACTAGGGCACTGCGTGAGCGATTCCAATTGGAAGCAGTACTTATACTTTGTACAGCGCCTAAATGTATTCTATTCTAATTGCACTATATCGAACTGTTGTTTGTTCCTGTTTCCAGTCCGATTGGGGGTCCATTATGGGTAGCCGTTCGCCGATGTCCAAGTATCGGGGTTCATTTGAGCCATGGGCTCAGAAGAGGGTCAGTGTCAGCTGCTCTCAGGGGGAAAGACAACTGACGAAATTGCCGGGGCTGGGATCGAACCCATGATCATCTGCTTATGAAGCAAACGTGTGACAAATTGCGCCACGAGCCCCGGCGGACTTCGTGTTAGCTGGGTTATTCCTGCAAGAATACCAGGTTCCCCCCAGGTATTCCTTCTGTGATCCCTCCAGGGATTTCTTCGAGGATTCCACGAGGAAATCTTTTGGGATTTTCTCCAGGTTAAGATGTAAGATCTGTTTTTCTTGGGGCGTTATTCCGACAAGAAAAAAAAACAGAAGGTGGTGTATTTTATCACAAGGAATAACTTTGTAGAACACAAGAAAATTCCCTAAAATCCCTAGAAAATGTTATAACAAAAAACATATTTCAAGGGGTCGTTCACAAAAAAATGATACATTACTCTTAATGAAATGAGAATGAGTGAAATCATCACAAATTTCTAGAAGAAATTTCCAATAAAAAATATAAGAATATTGTCTTGCAGGGAAAAAAAAATCCCACATGATTATTAATCATAGCCAGTAACATTGATTTACAAGGAGAAGATAAATAATAACTATTTATAATATTCTCTATCAATGCCCCAACACCAAAATCCAAAATTTACTTCTATTGTTTCCACCAATAATGTTGTTCTTAAAATTCACAACGGGTTGGAAGAATCCAGAAAAAGAAATCGCTAGAAGAACTCCTGGAATTCTAATTTCTAGAGAAGTCCTAGGTTGAATTGTTGGAAGAATCACAGCGGGCATTGCTTGTTGAATTCCAGCTGGTACTCCTGGAGGATGGCAAAGAGCAATTCCTGGAGGCCCTGGATAGCATATTTGTGGGATTTCCGGGAGGAATTACCGGATGAATCTCTATTAGAGCGTAAAAACTTGAACAATTTAAAGAAGAATAGACATTTGAGGCTTACATTTGTGGAAAAAAAATACCACTTGTTTTGGTGGGATTTGAACCCACGACTCCGTGTCGTTAGTCCGGCGCTTTTACCATCTAAGCCACAAAACAAATTACAATTCTGTGGACTAGGAAGCAAACCTGGATTCGAAGCCTTTCTATTCCGCAGAATCGTAAGTTTTGAAGCACAGAATTAAAATTTGTACGTCTATTTCGGCGACAGGTATAGCAGAAAAAAGACAATAAATAAATTTTCTCTATTAGAATTCCAGGAAGATTTCCTTGGATGATCCCAGCAAGAATTCCTGTAGGAGTCCTAGGAGAAATTCCTAGAATTATTCCGTGAGGTATAATAGTAGAAATTCTAAAGGAATCGCTGGAAGCATCGCAATACAAAAAATCCAATGAAACTCCTTCGGGAACTCCTGGAGGAAGGTCTTTGAAGAAGTACTCTAAGGAATCTCTAAATGAATTTAGCGTACATTCAATTAATTGTCTGGGGTATTTTCTCTCTAGCGATAAAGATGGTGTGAACCGATTGAAATGTTAGCTAGTACTAATCGGATCTGGTTTATTAAAAATCAATTTGGATTACATTGTGGTCTATTGCGTGTGTGGATGGCATGTGGAGTACAATAGTGTGTTTTGTTAAGAGAATTTGGAGAGCTATTGCAAATACTATTGATAATTGTTTTCGGTGTGTTGGGGTACAAATCGGTCGCATATGCAGCAACCTGGTTGGATGCTGTGGATGTTGCACCGATTGGCGATGCGACACAAATGAAATTGATGATATCCAGAGAAATCCCTGGAAGAATAAGGTATTCTAGATGAGTCCTCCATGGTATTGCCGGAAAAAATTTCTGTAGGAATCCCAGGAAGATTCCCCGGAAGAATTCCAGAAAGAATGCCAGAAGAATTCATGGAGGCGCCACGGTTAGTATTTCTTGAGGAATCCGAGGAAGAATTGCTGGAAGAACCTAGAACCGCAGGAGTATTTACGGAGGATAAAATCTCTGCAAAAATTCTTGGATGAGATCTAGGAGAAACCATTGGACGAATTGAAGAAATTTCCGGAAGAATCTCGGCAAGAACACCAGAAGAAATTTCTAGAGGAATCTCTAGAAGAATTCTGGAAGGTGTCTGTAGGTAAGAATTTCTGGAAGTTATCTAGCCAGAATTTCTAGAGAGCTGTAGAAGAATTAGTTGAGACACCCGTAACGTGGGTAGATCACCTTGGAATGGTGCGTTACGGTGTAAGATCTACCATATCAAGTTTTGATCTTGCTATTTTCCGGCCGGGTTTATTTAAATGCAGGAACATTCCAGGATCAAAATTTGGTGTACTTTTTTACACTATTTATTTATTTATTTATTTTACTCTATTTATTTTTCACTGCTAATATACCGTTTGTTTCAGAGGGATGCAGGTAAATTTAACCTATATATAAATAACCATTTACAAAAATATAACAGTGGAGAACGTATCACAATTTAATACTATTTTCTATTTCAGATTTACAAACAGGCAATCAGCGATAAAAACGGCGAATTATCTCTTTATTTTGAAAGGTCAAGATTACCGTACGATACAGTGACAAGTAGACCGCGTCGATTTATTCGTACCGAGTTCCATTTTTGTTTTTCATCACATCTTCAACTTATATTACGCGTTGCGAACTTTCGCGGATAATAAATATGTACAACGGTTTTATTATAAGCAATCTTATTAACACGGGAACGCGAAAAAAAAGTAATACAAGAACATAGGTGAAACTCAAAAGCAACGATTTTAGTTGTTTAGTTGTCCAGTTTTCTCGTAAAGCTGCGGCGCGGGTTTCGGTTTTTCAGCATTGGCAGTAACACTAAACGGAATTGCATACAGTTTATTTTCTTACTGAGAAACGATAAGCTTAAAACGTGCGTTATTACGAGTTGATCCGACATAAGCGTGGTTTAAAAATTATTCATACCCGGTATATAATTAAATATAATACACAAACATACAATAAAATTTTTGTATTCTTCCGACAGCCGGCTGGCGGAAGACTAAATCATATCAAGGGTTGCATAGTTCATATCACATAGCAATGTGAATCCAGATCTATGTAACTTTCTATCCCATCCCTTCCCACTAACAAACTTCCTTCCTGTGACAACCGTGGGGATGCGGAGGTACACACGGTCTCTAGTAGCAACGGATGTCACACCAACATTCCTTCCCTTCCCCGATGACCGTAAGGACGTGGCCGGCGCCGGTACTGACAATATAAAGTTTTGAACCTTCAAAATTGCACATTGAGGATGGAAAGCTACACCCAGGCCCCATCCTTTTGGTTCCCTGTGCAATGTTGACTGTTCTGGTCAGTAACGGAGTAGCAACTACGAATTGTACGGTCATCTCATGCTCAGCCCGAGCAGAAGGGAATAGCAACAGAATAATAAAATATATTATTTTGGCAAAATAACTGAGTAACGGAAAGAGTTATTTGCATGTTATTAATATAACATATCATGTTATAAACTTGTCTGTCATAAGCGGCAAAATAACAAAAATCATAACAAAAAAATGTTCCTATAAGATCAGTTAAATAACACGTTTTGTTAGTATCAATAACAACTCAATACAGTAGACGTTCGGTCGGTGCAAACGGTTTAACTGCAATGCTTTTTAACTGCAAGTCCGGTAAGTGCAACAATTTTGCAGTTATCGCACCGCCATCCGTCAAAATGATGCGCCATGTTAGCCCAAATGAACAGTCGGATGAAGTTCGCGTTCATTTTACGTCAGTTGATGCTTTGTTGACACTGTCAGGCGTTGCAGTTATCGGATTTTCGTTCGCTAAGTGAAACGTAAACATGTTGCAGTTATCGAACGTCTACTGTAATAGCGAAATTGTGAAATATTCAATAACAAATTTTGTGATTAAAAAGTTATTGATAACAATTTAAAAACAAAATGAGTTCTAAAATCTATATCATAACAAAGTAAGTTATAATATTATATAAATAGCAAAACAAGCGCTGCATGACATTGTAGCTGAGAAGTCAAAGTGCTGTAGTTACGCGCATGGTTCTGGTAGAGAAGTGGAACCATCTTGGCAGAGCTTCTATTTTAAATCCCCTTAATATGTTGTGAAATTAAAAACCTAATTAAAAACAAGATATGTCTAACAATTACTTTAATTTAGAGAATTTGGGGCGTTTAGTTGTAAAGCCCTGACCGTGCCAGATTGAGTGTTTGAAGAAATTAACATAATTCGTTAACCCCAACCGCCCCCTCAAATCAAAATCAAATAAAACGTTAATTAAGAATACTTAGGGTGTCCAATTGTAACGCCCTGACCGTACTAGATTAAGACTTACTTATTTAGTGTTTGAGGAATTTAACGTAATTCGGTACCACGCCCGCTGCCTCAAGAGGCAGAATCTAACAAAACGTTAATTTAGAGTACTTGGGGTGTTTAGTTTTAACGCTCTGACCGTACCAGATTGATATGGTAAGATTATAGGATGTTTACAGTGATGACCCTTAATACTCTAATCTAATACCGTTTTATAAGATTTTGACTCCTGAGGGGGAGTTGCGTGTTTGTTTAAAACCTTTTTATACTTCCCTTGTTCCGTTGTGTTTGATTCTCCCGGGGGACTCGAGGAAGGACAAACTATTCCATTTGTATTTTTCGGAGCCTCGTAGGTTGAGCCAGCATCCAGTCGCACTGCACAATGGGGCGAGGTGTTGTTCAGTTCTTTATTCAATCTATACATGTTCTGGCTGAAGAAAGTGTCCCAATTTTTGCGGTTGCGGAAACACTATACTTGTTCTTCAAAAACAAATCGTATCTGAAATTACAAAAAAGATAACGGGCCGCACAACTCCATAAGCGGCCCGCATGTTTTAGTATTGTTTAAAACATTGACGAAAGTTACAGAGCCCAAATCTTTCAAAGCAACAAACAATTACTAAGCGCCGTTTAACATACTGCTAGATAGGTTCAAATAAGTTCCCTTTCCCTCAACCAATTTGAATTTTGTAGTTGATAAGGTGGTGTAAAGTAGTTGGCATCGTCTTAGGCAGCATCCATTAATTACGTAACGCTACAATCAACATTTTTCGACACCCCTCTCCCTCGGTAACGGTTTTGTGTATGAAACCCCGAAAATTTATGACACATTTACACTGTTCTTTCGAAAATCATTTTTAGACATCTCAGACGCCCCCTTCTCCCCCTCGTTGACTTGTTTTCACACCAAATTTTCTAAACTAGTATGGAGCATAGATTTTGGCCATACCTTCCCTCCACCCTCAGAGTCTACGTAGTTTATGGACAGACCCAACTCATGCCGCGGGAAATTTTCAAAATATCACAACACTCCACCTCAATTACACCTAAACCTCATTTTACGTCCACTATTGGCTTAGCGAAATAAAATTCTACTGTCAAAATAATAATTAAAATAGACATTTTTATATTTTTGTACACTTCTCCTAATCACGGAGATGTTTTAAAAAATATAAAAATGTTGAGTTTGCTCATTTTCTTGGCGGCAGATTTTTTTGTCGCAAGTCATGCATGGACGTAAAAAAAGGACAAGGTGTACAACTTACCAATCGCACTGGTCAGCTTGGAAATGTTCCTAGACCGGAACTCCAGCAACAGCTCCTCCGGCACATCCAGCTTCTGGTCCAAATTCGCGCGACGATCTCGCCGCTCCACAGGAAAACCATAGCGAATCTGCTGCAACACACCACACAATCGGAACCGGCACAACAATGTTTTTGTTTGTCTGACAAATTTCTCTGCTTTTCGGGCTTTTCGTCACTCACCACCACCCGACTGAAGATGCAGTGTTGGGGAAGATTCAAAAATTACGTCCATCATTTTTTGGGATTTCTAGACCCCCCCTCCCCCCTCTGTCACGTTGTTTTCCTATACCTAATACACGTACTGTCACACTTTTCTAGACCCCCCCCCTGCCCCAAATGTCGGACGTAATTTTTGAACGTTCCCTTGACATGGTTGGAAACGTCAACATGCACACTTCTCGCGTAACATTTTGAAAGGGTCTATACCAGGAATGTAAACACTTTATAGAATTTAATGTAAATACATATTTTGCTTCACATTTCAGATGTGTATTCCACATCACAGCAATAGGGCACTGCATGAATTTCTCTCCTTTTCTTTCACTCTAACAGAAAGTTTTGGAACGTGAATAAGGCAATCCATGACGACATACCGCGATGGAAGTGACAGCTTAATAAATATGTTAACACAGTGTGAGTACAAATTAACAAAGTTTCGTCAAGTGTCGTCGGTGCTTAAAAAAATCCTTTGTATTCAACTGTCATCCCAATCGCTGGACGTCAAAAACACATGGTAAACAGAAAAAAAATCAGCTGATCGCATCTGTCTCATGGATCGTCTTATTCACGCTGAGTAGCCGTCCGTGTGCATCGGCTCTTACCCTCACCGTCAAATTTTCTGTGAGAGTAAGCAGGCTAGCATAAATTCATGCAGTGGACCATAGCAACAACATTAAACTGAAATGTGATGAAAAATCTTTACGTACCCCATTTGTCAGATTTATGGTAGGGCCTCTTTAAAATGTTATGCGAGAAGTGTCGTGTTGTAAACTTTAAAGCTGACTATAGACACTATTATGTTTCCGGTTCAAAACCGAATTAGCGACATTTTTTCTTTGACTTCCGCTGCTTTTGCCTTGCGTTAAACACAATGTCGGAAGTGGGGCGCTGTATAGAGCACCAGGTGTACAATACAGCGCCCCACTTCCGACATTGTGTTTAACGCAAGGCAAAAGCAGCGGAAGTCAAAGAAAAAATGTCGCTAATTCGGTTTTGAACTGGGAACATAATATAGATTCCATAGACTCGCGGAAGCGAAGACAACTGTAGCCAAACGAGCATGACGTCACGATTTCAATAGCGACAATAGATTGCGTGACGTCATATACGCTCGGTACTCTCTAAATTCACGGTAAAACACACTAAAATCGTATAGGGCACTGCATTGTTTTGATTATGTAAGGGATTTTGACGTTTCTTGGCCTTGTTGTTTACAAAATCTCTGTAAGAGTGAAAGAGAAGGAGAGAATTTCATGCAGTGCCCTATTGCTCAACCATGTGTCCGCGAGTCATAGTGGAATCTATAGTGTCTATAGCATTGACTAGTAAACGAAAACATTGTTGTTTCGATCCGAGAGTTTTGAATTCTTCATTACACCAACAAAGCTAGCCATGAAAATGTTTGACAATTCACAGGTCATTTTGACAGACCACACACATGCACGAAAAAGATGGATAACATATTCTACTTTATCGATCTTGATGCCGTCCTTTTCAAGGTCATGTTACATCTGTCAAAATGACCTGAGAATTGTCAGTCATTTTGAGGTTAGGTTCGTTGGTGTAATAGAGAATTGCGGGTGCAGTTATTGTAGCAGTAAAAAAACAAAATCTACATCAAATGCGAAAATCCTCCGACCGTATAGGATCCAGTGTTGCTGTGGAGAAGCGAGGTCGCCTTCCAGAATGCGTACTAAATGTGACGGAGATGGAGCTTTTGACCCAGGCATTCAAACATTTCGCATGGAATCAAATGTGAAAAACATTGTGTGATTACGGTCAACACGAAGGTAAATTTGCGGTGGGATACCGTCTACCCCCGTTGGTTTGACCTCATCTAATCTGAACACTTTTTAATTTGACCCCCTCTAATCTGCACATCGTTCAAACTAAAAATGGTTCAACCGTCATTTTGCTCATGGAACGGGGTGAAACGGAACGCAGAACCAAAACAAAACAGCAAAAAGGGTTACCATCAGTGTATTTTTCGATGCTCACAGGGTTACTAGAAGTTCAAATTAAAAAATGAGCCCCGTTGGTTTGCATGAGGTGTCGTTCAAACCAACGGGGGTAGACGGTAGTGGGGTTTTCTGCGAAATGGGGACGCGGTTGCATTCCATGGGGGGAGTCTATGAATGACGGGGGAGTTTTTGTTCTAGATAAGATCATAAGGGCCTGTCCACAAACTACGTAGACTGTGAAGGGGGAAGGGGTCTCAGATGAAAGTCTACGGCCCTTACAAAATTCAAAAATTTTGTATGAGAGAAAGTCTACGAGGGGGAGGGAGGAGGGGCTCTGCCAAATTTGAGTCTACGTAGTTTATGGACAGCGCCTAATTAGATCCATGCAAGGAAAATATTTATGCCTTGAAGAAAAAACAATATTTTTGTGTTTATATTTACAGTATTTACCAATTTATGTTTAAAACGGCAACATATAAGTTTTTTTTTGTCAAGGATAGCGCAAAGATGTGCGGAAATGCTAATTTATATGTGCTGTTGCAATTGGCTTCTTTAGCGGTGTTGAGATAATTTCATATTCTGAATCTTCATGTCAAACTGAGCCGAAATCCAAATTTTCGTGAATTTTGGTGCCCGGGAACCTACTTTAAAATCAGTTTGAAGTTTGTATGGGAGCGATTTGTCGAATCACCCCTCGATGTATTTTGTACTGGGCGGAGCTGTCAAACAGTTGCCCAGCTGTCAAAAGGTAATTTAAAAATATCTCTTTGAAATTGCTTTTAGGTACTAAAATAAAGTTTTAAAAATCTGAAAAAAATCATAGTGACTTAGAAAAAGGTGCTCTTTTGTATAAAATCAAAATATCAGTATATTTTTTTAATTTAAAAACCCAATTGCTTCGAAAACTTCGTAAACTACTGCGCGGTTAACTTTTAGTTCTCTACATATTTATGGCCATTCAACACCATTCGGCACCATCAGGAACTGAGCCTAAACACAGATGGCCATGGAGAAATCCCCACACACTTGACGCTACGGCAACACAAATATGTTAGAAGGCGGGGGTGGGGGGTGTTTAGAAGGGTGCCAAGAATATTGTTAACCCTTTTAGGATGTTGCGGTCAATAAAAAATGCTATGATCAACGTAAATTTTGAATGATATAGTTTTGATTGCATAATTTGTTATTATTGTGCTATTTATGATCAAAAATTTGCACAGCCTCAATAATGAAATAATAACTGAAATTGTTCTCCAACAAAACTTGGTATTTAAATATTATTTAAAGAAAATATACCAATGGCACAATCATAACAGAATAAGATTGGCCAACAAAATATATTATGGAAAGGTTATGCCTCAATAAGTTAATAATAACAACCCCAGATATAAAAACAAGTTTTGTGATTCAGTTGACATTCTTTTGATATTCTCCTCTGCTCGGGAGCTGTAGAAGAATTAGTTGAGAAATCCCTGGTTTAGTACCTGAATAAGATTGGCCAACAAAATATATTATGGAAAGGTTATGCCTCAATAAGTTAATAATAACAACCCCAGATATAAAAACAAGTTTTGTGATTCAGTTGACATTCTTTTGATATTATCCTCTGCTCGGGAGCTGTAGAAGAATTAGTTGAGAAATCCCTGGTTTAGTACCTGGATGAAGGCCAAGAGGAGCTTCTGGAGGAATCCCTGGATAAAATCACTGTAGAAGTTCATGGAGGTATGGCGGAGGTACTTCTGGAAGCATTTCTGGAGGTATTACAGTAAAAATTTCTGTAGGATTCCTAGGAAGAATTGCTGCAATAATTACAACAGGAATTGCATGAAAAATCACAGCTGGGTTTTATGGAGAAAGGCCAAGTAGAAGTCCTAGAGGAATCCCATGAGAATTTTCTAGAGGAATCTCTGAATAAGATTCCTGAAAAAACTACTGAAAGAACCCCATGAAGATTTTCTTAACAAACTCCAGCAAGAATTCTGGAGAAATGCTGAGAAATTTTTTAGGAGACACCATAGCAGAAATTTTTAGTGAAATCCTAGAATGAATTGCTTAAGGAATCTATTCAGGAATTTCTGGAGAAATTCAATCAAAAATGCCCGGAGGAACTCAAAAAGGAATTCCTTGGAGAAATGCGTGATGGAATATTGAGAGAAATCCCTGGAAGAATTGGTAGAGGTATTCTGGAGGAATCCATAGAGGAGTCCCTGAAGGGATCGTAGGAGGAAGTCCGGCGGCTCAACATCGAGCAGCTGCGTAACGTAGAAGTGGCTCAAGACTACGTGCAGCAGTTAGCTGTGGCCCTACCAACGGAAGAGCACCTTGGCGCAGCTACACTTGAAGATGGCTGGAGGGACATCCGATCCGCCATAGGTAGCGACTCGGCTGCAGCACTAGGCTTCGTAACTCCGAATCACAGAAACTACTGGTACGACGGCGAATGTGAACATTTGAAAAACAAGAAGAATGCAGCATGGGCGAGAATGCTGCAACACCGTAGGAGAGCGAATGAGGCACGTTACAGACAGGCCCGGAACAGGCAGAACTCAGTCTTCCGGATGAAGAAGCGCCAGCAGGAAAAACGAGATCGCGAAGCGATGGAAGAGCTGTACCGCGCTAAGGACATACGGAAGTTCAACGAGAAGCTGAGACAATCACGGGAACCTTCTCACGAGTGAGCGTGAGGTGGCTGAGAGGTGGCGCCAGCCAGGCCCGTGCACAGAAGTGGCGCCAAGGGAGGGGTTTTTGCCAATTTCGGCAAAAGGCGGAGGGGCGCCTAGTGTATGAAGTGTCGATAATGGGGAGGGTTTAACACCCAAACCCCCCCCCCCCCTTGTGCACGGGCTTGGCGCCAGCATTACGATGAGTACCTCAATGGCGACGTTGCAAGCACCAAAGATGGTGTGGTAACAGATCTAGGAGTACGTGCACAGGACGAAAGATTTCCAGCCCTTAACCTCCAAAAGATTGAGGAGGAGGTTGGCCGGTTGAAAAACAACACATCCGCTTGAGCAGATCAACTACCAAGCGAGCTTCTGAAATACGTGGAGAAGCACTGGTGAGAGCACTACACTAGGTCATCACCAAGATTTGGGAGGAGGAAGCATTACCGGAGGAATGGATGGAAGGTATCGTGTGTCCATTGCGTGCGCAGCTTTTTATTTTTTCTCGCTCGTTCTCTTTTTTTAAACGCAAGTAAGAGCGAGATAAAAGATGGGACAAAGTGCCCTGTTTCTTTCTCGTGTATGTTTACGGGAGTGAATGAGAAAGAAGAAAAAGCTGCGCACGCTAGAGGCGTCCAATCTACTAAAAGAGCGACAAGTTGGATTGCGGGAACCATCGCGCGATCACACTACTGAGCGCTACCTACAACATATTCTCTCAAATTTTATGCCGCTGTCTATCACCGATTGCAAGACAGTCCGTGGGGCAATATCAGGCTGGTTTAATGGGTGAAAATGCCGCGAATACAACGTGCCCACACATCACTTGTTCATCATTTTTAAATCGGTGTATAATACAATCGAATGAGATCAGCTATGGCAGATTATGTACGAATACAGATTCCCGGATAAGCTGATACGGTTGATCAAGGCGACGATGGAACGAGTGATGTGCGTAGTTCGAGTATCAGTGACTCTCTCGAGTCCCTTCGAATCTCGCAGAGAGTTACGGCAAAGTGATGGTCTTTCGTGCTTGCTATTCCACTTTGCGTTAGAGAGTGTAATTAGGAGAGCGGGGATAAAAACGAGTGGGACGATTTTCACGAAGTCCGTTCAGCTGCTTGGTTTCGCTGATGATACTGATGTTGTAGCTCGAAAATTTCAGACGATGGCGGAAACGTACATCCGACTAAAGAGTGAAGCCAGGCGAATCGGATTATGTAGTCATTAATATGACGAAGACAAAGAACATGATGACAAAGGGCTCTAGGGATGAATCACCGCGCTCGCCACCCCGAATTCATATCGACGGTGATGAAATTGAGGCGGTTGAAGAATTCGTGTACTTGGGCTCACTGGTGTCCGCCGACAACAACAACCAGCAGAGAAATTCAGGGGCGCATTGTGGCACAAAATCGTGCTTACTTTGGACTCCGCAGAACTCTACGATCGAATGAAGTTCGCCGTCACGCGAAGTTGACTATCTACAAAACGCTGATTGAACCGGTAGTTCTATATGGGCCCGAAGCATTAACTCTACGTGCAGAGGACCAACGCGCCCATGGAGTTTTCGAACGGAAGGTGCTGCATGCCTTATACGGTGGAGTGCAGATGGAAGACGGGACTTGGAGAAGGCGAATGAACCACGAGCTGCATCAGCTGCTGAGAGAACCAACCATCGTCCACTCCGCGAAAATCGGGAGGCTACGGTGGACGGGTCACGTCATCAGGATGTCGGATGGCAACCCGACTAAAATGGTTCTCGAGAGTCATCCGACCGGTACAAGACGACGTGGAGCGCAGCGAGCTAGGTGGGTCGATGAAGTGGAGGACGACTTGTGGACCCTCCGCAGAGTGCGGGACCGGAGACACACAGCCATGGACCGAGTGGAATGGAGACGACTCTCCTGTGTACAGCAGAGGTCATTCAGGCCTTAGTCTGACCGGTGTGCTCGATGAACAAATCGAGATTTGAATTAGGAAAAGAAATCCACGTACTTCGGTGAGACTTTAACTCACGACTCCAAATTTGCAAGACGGGCGCATCTATTTCTTCAAGCTACGGAGTCACTCGACTATCTCCGTCGCCAGTAGGCGTAGAACTGAACTCGATTCCACAGTCGCACATGGTTAGCTTCTCTTCGCAATCCGAACCTCCTTCGGATGGGATTAGAAGGAGGAAATGTCTAGGGCGTCTCGAGCAAAGGCGGTGGTTCACACTACAAAAATGATGAAAAAAAAAACAATTAGTTTCTAAACGGATTTATAAGTTTTATTGCATGTAGTTCTGTAACATAGTGACAATGTCGTCCTCGATTGCCAATCCGAGTGGCGTTCTCCCATTTGTGTCCGTGACGTCCACTTGGGCTGAGTTATCGATCAAGACTTGCACAACGTCGACGTGACCCCGGAGGGCCGCCATATGCAGAGGCGTACGTTGCATTTTGTCACGGGGGTTCACGTGTACACCTTTTTGGATGAGAGCGTGGACTGCTGTGTCCAGACCTGCTTGCGATGCCAGGTGAAGCGGTGTTTGGGACTTTCTGTTTGTTGCTTCCAATTTGGACGATCTTTCAATCAGTAGATGTGCAGTTTCTCCATTAACATGCTGCAAGGCCAGGTGGAGTGCTGTATTGTGGTCCTTGTCCAGAGCGTCGATAATTGTTGTCGAAACGGCGAGGAGCTGGCGAACGATTTCCGAGTGGCCGTGCTGAGCTGCCAGATGGAGCGGCGTTTGCTGCTTATTGTCCTGAGCGTTGAGCTTAACATCCGATGAAAAGTTCAGCAATACTTTTACGTTTTCAACAGATTTTTTGTCCACAGCCAAGTGTAGAGGTGTACGTCCCTCAATATCCGGGAGATTCAGATTCTCTGGTAAGATCAACTGGGGTACAATTTTGTTGCGTTCATAATGAATCGCTACGTGAAGCGGTGTCCATCTCTTTTTGTTTTGGAGATTAAAATCGGTGCGCTCGTTGATAAGCATCTCAGAACATTCAGTATATTGACTACGTATTGCTAGATGAAGAGGCGTATCTTGGTTCGAATCCTAAAGGTTTTGATTGGCTGATCGCAAAAGAAGAAGTTTCACTATTTCCTCATGGCTGCCTGTGGCCGCTAAATGCAGAGGTGTACGTTGTTTATCGTCGATAGCATTGACTTCCGCTCCTCCATCCAGAAGTAGTTTAACTACACCCAAATGGCCACTGTACGTTGCATAATGAAGAGCAGTAAATTGGCAAAAGGCTTGAGCATTTGGGTTAGCTGATTTTTCTAGTAGAATTTTGACAATTGCCTCATGGCCTGCATTGCATGCTTTCATAAGAGGTGTCATATTGTCACTGTCCCTAGAGTCAATGACAGCTCCATGGTCAAGCAGTGTTCTTAAAACGTCAGTGTAGCCTCGCGAAGCTGAATCATGTAATGGCGTCGATCCCCAACCTGTTGCATCGTTAACATTAACGCTATATCTATCCAATAGTTTTCGTACAATCTCCACGCGACCTAAGCCAACGGCTTTCCACAACACATCTTGTAGAATTTGTGCATTATCTTCTTCCGCAGCACTCACCAATACTAGAAGATACTCGAAAGTTTCTAGGTTCCCTGATGAAGCTGCAAGTGCTAGAGGAGTTTCCTTTCCGGTGTATTTGATGTTAGCTCCATTAGCTATCAATATTTTTACTATGTTGGTATGCCCTTTTTCAGCAGCTTTTTGCAGTGGTGTGTATTTCTTTGAGTTCAAAACATCGATGCTAGCTCTACGGGTCACCAGAAGTTCAACGATAACCGAATTTCCATGTTCGGCAGCCAGATGAAGAGGAACAATGCTGTCCTCGTTCCTTGCATTAATATCGACTGACGGATTTCCAATGAGCAATTTGGCTAACTCTGTGTGATTTCGTAGCACGGCTAAGTGCAGGGCTGTGTTTTCACTGCTATCCACAGCATTTAAGTCTAGTTTTAAGTCTGCTGAATGGTTCATCAGTAGCCTAACAATTTGTATATGGTTAAAGTTGACCGCAAAGTGGAGTGCCGTTCGCCCGTACTCATCTTGAGCATTTCCGTTACACTTGTTGGTTTGTAATAAAACGTCAGCAATTTCCAGGAAGCCATATTGCGCTGCCAGATGTAGTGCAGTAAGCTTGCTATTGGACTTGGCGTTAACATCAGCATTGTGATTCAATAGAAGGCTGACTATGTTTGCATGCCCATGGTAAACAGCCCAAATAAGAGGTGTGATGTTTTCGTCAATTGACATGTGTTCGGGAAACTCTTGTTTATTTCTTACGAAATCTGCCAACGGGTTTATCTCAGTGTTGGAAACTATATTGGAATCCATTCCGTAATCTTCGAGGAGATATTCCACAATCTCACGGGAATCAATAGAAACGGCCAGATGTAGAATTGTACCATAATCATCGATGCGAATATTCTGAAGAGCATTGTGTTCGAATAAGCTTTTTGTCACATTGACGCATACTGCCTCACAAGCCCAAAAGGCAACGCTCGGGGTTAGTTCACAAATCGTGTTTAACACAGCCAAACATTTAGTGTGCGTTTCTCCTGATATTTCTTCAATTAACTGGAAGAAAAACTTTCGTACAACTAACTGTTTCTTAAGAATTGGATTTAAAACATGCTTGCAGTGCTCAATATAATCGCACAAATATTTTGCTGTGAAGTATTCTCCAAATGATAAATGCACAAATCGCACGGTCTTTCCGGAAGTATTGATCAGCAATGACTTGTCGTCCCCATTTCCGACTCGGTTCAAAAATTCTTCGTACGTTTTTCCATGCACTTCACGGACGACTTTTTCTAGTTCTTTGATATTAAGCTCGTTGATGGCCGCCAGTTGGTATTCCAGAGTGTTTTGATCAAACAATGCTTTTAATTCTCCATCGAATGATTGCTTTGTGATGTATGCGTCCAAATTAAATTTCTTCCGCATTTTCATGCAAAAGGATTTCTTCACGAATTGCTCGTACAACGTAACTTCATTGAACCCTGTAGTTGGTAGATAGTTTTCACCGTCAGTCTCACAATCTGTTAGAAGACATTTTTCAACATTTTCAACGTTAACTTCAGCCAACATTCTCACCATCAATGGCACTCCGGTGAAATCATACTGGGAACGTTTTATGCCACGATGAAATGTTTGCAGTAGTTGATTTGCAAACTTACAAAACTTCGCCATTTTTGTTTCATCCTCCTTCGGAACGTTCCAAAACTTCTGTAAAAAGTCCAGTTGATCTTTATTAGCAAACGGGACCAAATTGACATACCGAATGGTGTGTGAAAGCTGTTGAAGCTGTTGCTGCACGTGTTTGCGTCCACTGATCATCAACTGAACACGTTCCATTGACAGCAGTTGCTTGAGAATAGCAATCATCTTACTACTTTCGGCAGATGGAACTTCATCAAATCCGTCCAGAAAAAACATAATTCGACTCTCCGTGTTCTGCGTATGTGCTCTAATCATGGTGCAACTCTGCTCAGAAAGCGATCCTTTGAAGACTTGTTCCAAATTGATTTGATCATTCCGCATTTTTTGTAGGTTTTCTGTGAGATCTTTCAAATAAATCATGTAAAAGTTGGTTGAATGGTAAACTCGTTGCATTGCGAATGAAACATATTGCATAAACGTAGTCTTTCCCATGCCGGGCCCTGCTATGAGGACTAAACAGTTATTACTGTTAAACTCCTTTGTCAGCCATTCGGGAAACGCTTTTTCAGAGACTCTCAATGAGTTTCCACAGTCTATCTCTCGAGGCACATAATATCGCTCCAAAACATCCGGTTGTAACATATGGAGTTCGAAATCCTTAAGTATTGCTTCTTTGCATTTTTCCGCTTTTTCAGAGCCTAGGGAATCCATGGTCCTGGTTGGCTTCTTTTCCAAGTCTGGTTCATACCACTCTTTAAATGTCTGATAAAATTTAAACATCGGTTGATCTAGCTGGCTGCTGGTGAATTGGCCCAAGCTGTTCGGAGGTATATTTTTTCTAAGCCACAATCCTATCTCGTTTTTAGCGGCAGTCTCCAAAACGTTGGGTTGGCTAACACACATGGTGAAATTTTCAAAAAATTCCTTCAACTCCGTTTCTCCAACAAAGTCGGGAGGTTCTGTATATTTTGACTTATTGGCATCCAAAAAACTCCTACCATTGTCACATTTTAAGGTAATGCCAAGGGCTGAAAATCTTTTTGATAAAGACAAATCAATCAAACATTCTAAGGCATCGAGGTCTTTTCCAAGTAAGCAGCGAATCTCTTCTATCATCTTTTTCATGGCCGGTGATTCGTTGTTTTTCTCGTCATCCCTGACTAAAATTTTGCAAACGACAGCTTTATAATTCGTAAGCAAAGCATTCCGCTTTTTTTCATCCCCTTCGGTTGTTTTAGGGGAGATTAGATTCGCTATCGCATCCACTATATCGTAGAACTCCTTGTTCGCAGACCGAATTAGCTCGTTATCTGTTTTGCTCAACTTAAACGTTTTGTACTCACCTCCAAGTGAAGACAAGTCTACTGTTTCATCAACTTTTCCAGGAAATATTTCCAAATATCCACTGTTACGGATCGATTCCTCGTCCAGGCTTTTATTGGTGAACAAAAAGTATCGCTTGTTTCCCTTGATTTTCTGCGCTACTGCAATTCTTGATCTCGCATATTTAAACAGATCAAAATCTTTTCCAAGCAATCTAGCATCTGTAGGAACGAGTACTTTGGTCAAAATTTTTCCCTCTTGCGTAGGATCTGCGTGTTTTGATTGAAAAAGCCACGTTACGTTAAAATCTTCCACATACATGGCGACGTCATCGAACTTCCCTGCCTCCGGCAATTCCGTGAACAGTTTGAACTTGTACCCCTTCAAAGCGACGCGCACAAACAACATGAATGCCAGCTCCCGTTGGTATTTGTGGCCATGCTCTGCCTCATTCTTACTGCTCTCGTAATTCAAAGCGGTAGCCGGGTCGAATTTTTTTGCTTCCATGATGAGAAATACAGGAAATCTCACAGATTTGCTAGCCCTTTTGATGAAATATCTGTTACCACTTATTCCAGGTATTGAAACTTAAATTGAACAACGCAACAATACGTCCAACCGAACCGAATGTCGATGAATAACTCGTTTTATTTCATACCATTGGAGCAATTTGAGTGGCGAGAATTCGAAAATCGTTATCTAATCTTATGTTGCACAAGCAGCAGCGAAGCCGGGGATTTTTGACCCGTTGCGGGAGCATATTAGCGCGGGTCATTGTGAATGCTTTTCAGATAAAGGTTTCTTTTTGGTTCCATTACGAGTTCTGTATGTATGTTCTGTATGCTATCCACAAGATGGGCTGGCTGAATTCCTTCCGAGCGGTGGATTCCATCGCCAACACTTCATCCAAGTCGTGTTACATCTAGTACAGTAGCGGCGGCGATAAAGCAGAACGCGGAGTTGGCTTCATAGTGAAGCGAGTAATTTGGTGGCAGGAGAAAGTTCCTTCCGATCCGTCATTGGAACGGAAAGCCTGCATGCATGGTCCACTGCACGAATGTATTCTGGTCTGCGGTTTGTGACATTCGCTGCTGCTAGGGAATAGCAGTCATTAGTATCTACTTCGCACGAAAGAATATCCGAAAACACACCTGGTGACACTTGCTCCCAGATAGACCATGCGTTGGTTGATAGGCGACATTTTTCTGACGTCATTCGTCTCATGCGCTGATTAAAGTGAATTTTTTTTTACAAGAACTTCCTAAAAGAACGAATTGAAACCTTAACCTTTGCGTTAAGAATCCCTTGTCGTATCGCATGGAACAACCAGACACTTGGGTTGTGTGTAGGGCAGTGCATACGGTAGTTGCTATGATAATTTTTTCTAACTCATTGATGTTTCGTGACCTTGTTGTTCACGATTCAGACAATTTCGCCAGTTTTCGGACTAAGAAAAATTTCGTCAGCTTTTCATGGGTGGTATGATCAGATTAAAAATGTGAGGTGCGCGTGCGTGGGAAAGTACGTTGATTTATGACATGATGACGGCACGGTGGCACCCCTGGCCCTGTAGGTTTTTCTGGGATTCTACAGAAATTCAATCAGCGATTTCTCAAAGAAATCCTTCGCGGTTTCTCCACAAATTTGGTCCAGGACTCCTCCAGGAGCTTTACGTGGGATTCCCAGGGATCTATGCATTCCTCCAAAAACTTCTTCGGGCTTTTCTAGGAATTCCTTCCAAGATTCTGTCAGGAACTACTTCTAGGAGTGCTTCGAAAACTACATCAAGGATTTCTACGGCAATTCCACCTGGAACTTTTTCTGGCATTTTTCCAAGAACCTCTTCCATGATTCCTCCAAGCACTACTTCCAAGATACTATCGGGAGATCCATCAGGGATTGCTCCTGGATTTTTTTCTAGACTCCTGCCAGGAATTGCTTCTGAAATTTCTTCAGAAACTCCATCGTGGATTTCTACGGGAACTTTTTATTGGGATTCCTTTTGGAACTCTTTCTAGGAAATTCTTCTGTAAATCTTTCAGAAACTGCTTCCAGAATTTCTTTCCAGAATTCATCTAGGAACTCTTTTCTGGATTCCTTCAAGCTGCGTTTGCCATTCCTGCAGACCTTTCTTAAATCCCTCTCGAAGTTCATTCTGGAATTCTTAAAGATGTTTCTTATGGAAATCCTCCCGAAGTTTATTAGGTAGTATTTTGAAAAATTCCTCCTGCAGTTTTTGTTTATGGATTCCCTCATGATGTTCCTATAGGATTTTCTTGAGGAAATACTCCAGCAAGTTCTTTCTGGGTTTCATCAGAAGCTATTAGGAGAATCTCGGATGGAATTCCTGGAGGATTCCCGAAACTCCATGAGAGATCTCTTGAAGTCCCAGTAGGAATTTCAGCAAAAATCCAGGAAGTACTCCAAAGGTAACTTCAGAAGGAACCTCAAAAAGAATATACCCAAGATACATAACTAGCTGAACAACAGTTTCTTAAGCTAAAGTTTGCTTAAGAGTGGTTTGTTCCACTCTTGTACAACCAAAATGTTAGTTGGGTAGCTCCCTGAGGAACCTGAGAAGGAAATCATCACCTTACCTCACCGATAAGGCCAAGACCGGGGTGGCCTCTGCTGTACATAGTAGCCGTCTCCATTCCACTCGGTCCATGGCTGTGTGTCTCCAGTCCCGCACTCTGCGGAGGGTCCTCCACTTGATCGACCCACCTAGCACGCTGCGCACCACGTCTTCTTGTACCCGTCGGATGACTCTCGAGAACCATTTTAGTCGGGTTGCTATCCGACATCCTGATGACGTGACCCGCCCACCGTAGCCTCCCGATTTTCGCGGTGTGGACGATGGTTGGTTGTCTCAGCAGCTGATGCAGCTCGTGGTTCATTCGCCTTCTCCAAGTCCCGTCTTCCATCTGCACTCCGCCGTAGATGGTACGCAACACATTCCGTTCGAAAACTCCAAGGGCGTGTTGGTCCTCTGCACGTAGGGTCCATGTTTCGTGCCCATAGAGGACGACCGGTCTAATTAGCGTTTTGTAGATGGTTAACTTCGTGTTACGGCGAACTTTATTCGATCGTAGAGTTCTGCGGAGTCCAAAGTAAGAACGATTTCCTGCCACAATGCGCCTCTGAATTTCTCTGCTGGTGTCGTTTTCGGCGGTCACCAGTGAGCCCAAGTACACGAATTCTTCAACCGCCTCGATTTCATCACCGTCGATATAAATTCGGGGTCGCGGGCGCGGTGATTCCTCCCTGGAGCCCTTTGCCATCATATACTTTGTCTTCGACACATTAATGACTAATCCGATTCGCCTGGCTTCACTCTTTAGTCGGATGTACGTTTCCGCCATCGTCTCAAATTGACGAGCAATGATATCAACATCATCAGCGAAACCAAGCAGCTGAACGGACTTCGTGAAAATCGTTCCACTCGTGTTTATCCCCGCTCTCCTTATTACACCCTCTAAAGCAATGTTGAACAGCAAGCACGAAAGACCATCACCTTGCCGTAACCCTCTGCGAGATTCGAAGGGACTCGAGAGTGTCCCTGATACTCGAACTACGCACATCACTCGATCCATCGTCGCCTCGATCTATCGTATCAGTTTATCCGGGAATCCGTATTCGTGCATAATCTGCCATAGCTGTTCTCGATCGATTGTATCATACGCCGATTTGAAATCGATGAACAAGTGATGTGTGGGCACATTGTATTCGCGGCATTTCTGCAACACCTGGCGGATGGCGAACATATGGTCCGTTGTAGTGCGTTCACCCATGAATCCAGCCTGATATTGCCCCACGAACTCTCTTGCAATCGGTGATAGACGGCGGCATAAAATTTGAGAGAGTATCTTGTAGGCAGCGCACGCATACCAGGAATCGGCATATTATCCCAAGTAATTACGATATATCGAACTTGAATGAACCTAAAATCTTCTTTCACAGGGTTTCAGTTTATGGTCTAACCTTTCAGAAAAGCCTTGGTTCAAAATATTCTATTGGTGAAAAATGAAATAAATCATATTTGAAGATTCGAAGATTTGAAGATCTATCGAATTTCAGTACATTAGAGCATTTTTTGTTGATGATTAATTTAGCTTCGACCAAATCTTTAGTGTCTGATAGCCAAAAAAATTGTGAGAAATATCTTAGAATAGTATACTTAATTTCTTACTTGCTACTTTTGAACTCGAATTCATCCCGGTCATCAATGCCTTATGGAGAAATCATATCCACTGGACCGGTTATGGGACAGACACCTTTTATCACCTAGAGCTTCAAATACCGTTAAACCCTACCCAACTACAAATAATTCAATAACGTTTTCGCGACCGAGTATGATCCCTATAGCTTCCTCCCTTGTATAATATTCGCATTTCGTATTTCGGCAGCCGTGTGATGTGACCAGCCCATGAAAGTCTGCCGTGTGTTAAGCTCATCAATTGTTTTAGTGAATTGCAGTTTACCAACAATGCACGACTCAAGATGTGGTAGGCCTTGAGTAATTATTTGGTCTCTGTGGTAGAGCACTAGTTCAGATCATGCAAAGAATATAACTATAATAAGATAAGTTTAAATAAAAAAAATGTTTTTTTATGCAATCATAATAATTTTCAATAAAAAGGGCCCTAACACTTTGGAAACCCCATACCAAACATACTTGAAGAATGACAATTTTGTAATTCAATGCATTATATTCAAACTCATCGTAATTTAGCACATAAATATTCGTGGATATGTTTGAGCTTTCTTGATGTCTACACCATTTTTGAATAAAATTGATAAAATAATACTTGCTGTTAAACTGTAAATATGTATGTTAGCTCAGTATAGTTGTATGTATGTATTCTGCAAGCCAGAATATGAGAAATATATACTTTTGTAGCTTTAACTGCCTTACCACAATAGATAAAACAAATAATTGAAAAAAAAAACAAAAAAAAAGGGTTAATATAGATTCTTTTTTTTTCTAATCGAAACTTCCCACAAATATTAGCAGTCGATAAGTATGCATACATGAGTCAAGAAGCAATATTCTATTCTTAAAAAGTGGTTTAGAGTGCCCGCCTGGCATACACGCACCAATGTGTGAACCCTCTGCCAAGCCAACCATATCCCATCAACACTACAGCATTCGCATGAATTTGAGTAGATGCAGAGGTATATCGGTCTGCTGTGGATACATATGATTGCAATCATCACTTCCTTTCCCTTCCCCACATTGACCGGCAACCTGACGTCGCGTCACAGGCGCCATTCTCGCCCTAAAATTAGAAGATCACCAACGCTCACATACTGAAGATAACTGCTAGTCCCCGGCACATCTCTGTGGTTCCTTGTGTGAGTGGTGATACTGGAGTAGCATCCACGGTTGGCCAATCCAGCTCAAGCTCTAAAAAAGTGGTTTACAGTGAAAATATATAGGGTATTGGTTCCCTTATTAAGTATGTGGCTCCCATTTTCATCCTACGAAAAACAAAGGATTGACGCGTTGTTTGTCCTATTTCTTATTTTTGTAGTTTTTATTAGAAGTGAGCACCCATGAAAATAAAAAGAACGGAATCAATCGGTGCCGTAATCGCTTGTTTTCGAATAGTATGAATATGGGAGCGTACCCTAATTACTACAGCAACTGCGCAGAAATATCGCTTAATTTTCCAAAAGGAATAAGATCCCTTTGAACCTTTACGATCCACCCTGTGGTACTTTGTTTGGTATTATTCTGATCTTGTCTAGCCTAGCCTATATATGTATACCATAGCAGTTCTTTTGTTCCAATCCAAAATATAGCTCAGGATATAATTAGACAAAAAGATGCCAAATTGACTTTCTGGAAATTTCGGCTTTCAGTCTAACAAATTGCGTTGATTAATCTCTTTTCATCGCCGACGTTACTGTTTGCTGTAACCGCAATTTCTCTGTTGTCTACCAAAAAATGGACAAAATATGCGACTCCCAGTGGCCCAATGGAGAGTTTTTCTTTTGTTAGAGTGGGAATTGAACTCACACTCCGTTGCTTACAATATGTCTAAACGACTGGCGCCGCTAACCGTAGCCATTACGATGTTATGTAATGAATATTGAGGTAAAAACACGGTAGACTACCTTGGGCTGGTCATAAAACACAGATACCGATTGTTCGCACATAGACTGAAGAGAAAAACCGTAACAAGATAGTTAATAAGTATATTATTATGAGATAATTGACAGACTGCCGTTATAAGCATAGTTGTCCCATGTTACTTTTTGACGATTTTGACTTTTTTGCACCAGGCGCTCTATTTATACGTATATTTTCATATAACATCAAAAAATAACATACTTTGTTCGAAGACTCAATGAAAAGCATGTCAAGTCAAATTGTCCCACTGTTGAATTTCTACGCATGTCTGTCCCACAACTGAAATTCTACGCATAACAGTCTCACTATAAAATTTCTAAGTAAAACCGATACATTAAGCATTTTTAGTAACTTGCTTCACCTAATAGCATGGCTATTTCAATACTGTATGGTATAAACTCTTCTGTTATGTTGGCATTACGCTCCAGCTGGAACGTAACTTGTTTTCCAGTTAAACAAATACTGTTATTTCTTCGCAACTTGCAGTTTCAATCTAAATTCAAATATTACTGGAATGCGCGTTGAGCTCATAAATCAAACATAAACATTTTAACTTAATTAAGAGGCTCAAATGTCGTGAAGGATGACGAAGCCGATCCAATATAATGATAAAGAGGTTGCTGAATTGAATGAGTGGTATATGTGAAAATTTTCAGAATTTAAGCAAGCTTGAAATATTGTGAGTGGATGGGTTTCACTTTTTTATTTCAATATGTTATCCCAATAATTGGATTAAATTAGTGTGTCGGTAAGTGAGTGGTTTAGTTATCGCCTATTAAGAAAATAAAAAGAACACTTTTGAGTTATACCCAAATCGACGACGGACTGCTGGAGGTACTGAACAAGCAATCAATATATCAATTGATGAGAGATCAACCGAGTTAGTGAATTGAAGAGTAAGTGAGTGAATTGGTGAGCGAGACTTTGTAAGTGTGTGGGTTGATGAGTAAATGAGTAAGATGATAAGCGAGTGATTTGATAAGTGAGTTGATTTATTATGGGCTGATGGGTAAGTGAGTCACTGTTTTGAATGAATGTGTTAATGAGTTATTGAGTAACTTCATAAACAAGTGACCTAGATGCTCAGAGACTTGATGAGTAAGTGAACTCTTGAATTAACTGTTGTTAGTAAGTTGTGTCGTAGATAAGCGGCTTTCCGTGTACAGGTCGGACTCGATTATCCGGGGATTCAATTAACCGGAGGGGCGATTATCCGGGGCTCGATTATCCGGCAAAAATGGCTCGATTATCCAGGGAAAAGTTTGTTTCTGCCTTGTTTGCAAATTTTTAGATTAAAATATGTCAAAAACTGTGATAAACATCAAATATGACACCTGTAAATAGGATTTAGCCTATTATAAAATAGTTATTTTTTCACATTTTTCAGCTAAAATTTCATTTTCAAAAAAAAACATGGTTATTACAATACCAGACGTTGAGTTTAGGCACTTAAACGTCATGTATGTGAGCTTCTATGTTTATCGAACAGTTTTTGATTGAAGAACATCAAAAACCAAAGAAAAGAAGCATGGCTCGATTATCCGGGTGATTCGCTTATCCGGGGTGAAATAATTTTGTAGTCACCCGGATAATCGAGTCCGACCTGTATATGTAAAAGAAATGATAGAGCCCAAAAGGATTATATTCTTATTTATTGTATTTGTATTAAAAGTGAACATATGCAGTACCGTAACTTCTTGTATTCGAATAGGATGAATATAGAACCGTACCATTACCTACGACATATTCTGACCCTTCATATTCAAATAAAGATACATGAAGCATGAAGCCTCTAATGGCAAATCACTCCCAATCTTTGCTGGGGTTCCTATTCATATGACAAATACAAGCAGAGGAAGGCATGGTGCAGACTGTTTTGAAAACTTAAGCTGTTGTATTTCTAAACATATTTTATTTCAATGATATGTACATATTTCTAGTCATTTAAAATTAGTACAAAAGCTTAATCAGTTGTATGCTTTGTTGGTCATTACGCAAAATAGGCCATTAGGCCGAAAAGGTCATAAGGCCGAAAAATTCATTAGGCCGAAGAGGACGTTAGGGCCGAATAATTCAGGCATAGAACAAGGTCATTTCGCCAAGACCTGGCCAAAATACCATTTCGGCCTGAAGACCTTTTCGGCCTAAAGACGTTTTCGGCCTAAAGACGTTTTCGGCCTAAAGACGTTTTCGGCCTAAAGACGTTTTCGGCCTAAAGACGTTTTCGGCCTAAAGACGTTTTCGGCCTAAAGACGTTTTCGGCCTAAAGACGTTTTCGGCCTAAAGACGTTTTCGGCCTAAAGACGTTTTCGGCCTAAAGACGTTTTCGGCCTAAAGACGTTTTCGGCCTAAAGACGTTTTCGGCCTAAAGACGTTTTCGGCCTTAAGACGTTTTCGGCCTAAAGACGTTTTCGGCCTAAAGACGTTTTCGGCCTAAAGACGTTTTCGGCCTAAAGACGTTTTCGGCCTAAAGACGTTTTCGGCCTAAAGACGTTTTCGGCCTAAAGACGTTTTCGGCCTAAAGACGTTTTCGGCCTAAAGACGTTTTCGGCCTAAAGACGTTTTCGGCCTAAAGACGTTTTCGGCCTAAAGACGTTTTCGGCCTAAAGACGTTTTCGGCCTAAAGACGTTTTCGGCCTAAAGACGTTTTCGGCCTAAAGACGTTTTCGGCCTAAAGACGTTTTCGGCCTAAAGACGTTTTCGGCCTAAAGACGTTTTCGGCCTAAAGACGTTTTCGGCCTAAAGACGTTTTCGGCCTAAAGACCTTTTCGGCCTAAAGACCTTTTCGGCCTAAAGACCTTTTCGGCCTAAAGACCTTTTCGGCCTAAAGACCTTTTCGGCCTAAAGACCTTTTCGGCCTAAAGACCTTTTCGGCCTAAAGACCTTTTCGGCCTAAAGACCTTTTCGGCCTAAAGACCTTTTCGGCCTAAAGACCTTTTCGGCCTAAAGACCTTTTCGGCCTAAAGACCTTTTCGGCCTAAAGACCTTTTCGGCCTAAAGACCTTTTCGGCCTAAAGACCTTTTCGGCCTAAAGACCTTTTCGGCCTAAAGACCTTTTCGGCCTAAAGACCTGTTCGGCCTAAAGACCTTTTCGGCCTAAAGACCTTTTCGGCCTAAAGACCTTTTCGGCCTAAAGACCTTTTCGGCCTAAAGACCTTTTCGGCCTAAAGACCTTTTCGGCCTAAAGACCTTTTCGGCCTAAAGACCTTTTCGGCCTAAAGACCTTTTCGGCCTAAAGACCTTTTCGGCCTAAAGACCTTTTCGGCCTAAAGACCTTTTCGGCCTAAAGACCTTTTCGGCCTAAAGACCTTTTCGGCCTAAAGACCTTTTCGGCCTAAAGACCTTTTCGGCCTAAAGACCTTTTCGGCCTAAAGACCTTTTCGGCCTAAAGACCTTTTCGGCCTAAAGACCTTTTCGGCCTAAAGACCTTTTCGGCCTAAAGACCTTTTCGGCCTAAAGACCTTTTCGGCCTAAAGACCTTTTCGGCCTAAAGACCTTTTCGGCCTAAAGACCTTTTCGGCCTAAAGACCTTTTCGGCCTAAAGACCTTTTCGGCCTAAAGACCTTTTCGGCCTAAAGACCTTTTCGGCCTAAAGACCTTTTCGGCCTAAAGACCTTTTCGGCCTAAAGACCTTTTCGGCCTAAAGACCTTTTCGGCCTAAAGACCTTTTCGGCCTAAAGACCTTTTCGGCCTAAAGACCTTTTCGGCCTAAAGACCTTTTCGGCCTAAAGACCTTTTCGGCCTAAAGACCTTTTCGGCCTAAAGACCTTTTCGGACTAAAGACCTTTTCGGCCTAAAGACCTTTTCGGCCTAAAGACCTTTTCGGCCTAAAGACCTTTTCGGCCTAAAGACCTTTTCAGCCTAAAGACCTTTTCGGTCTAAAGACCTTTTCGGCCTAATAACCTTTTCAGCCTAAAGACCTTTTCAGCCTAAGACCTTTTCGGCCTCAATTTATTTTCGGCCTAAAGACCTTTTCGGCCTAAAACCGTTTTCGGCCTAAGGACATTTTTGGCCTAAAGACCTTTACGACTTAATGACCTTTTCGGCCTAATGATCAATCCGGTTCAATGACGTTTTTGGCCTAATGACTTATTCGGTCATGTAAATACTTTGATGTAACAATATTTTGCGGTTTTTTTTCGACCAAACGATGTATCGGCTTGATGACCTTTTCGACTTAACAACATTTTCGGCCGAATGACCTTTTCGATCTTATAACGTTTTTGGCCTAACGTTCCAATCGCTTATTTCGATAACACTGTATATATGTATGTATTTCGACGTAAACTGCGATGGAAGAGCTATTTAAGTAAAAAAATAATCTATTTACGTAATGAATACATTTAAATATATCCGACTTATTTCTTTAATGGAGATTGGAGTGTACGACACCCAGTGGCCCAATGAAGAATTCTTCGATTGATGGAAAGTTTCCTCAGACTGGAGTGAGAATCGAAGTCACACTACGTGGATATCAATACGCCTAAATGGCTCGCGCTTCTAACCGCACGGTGACGGAACCCATACTATATAACTCACTTTCTAACTCACTAATTCACTTATCAATGCACTCACCCCTACGGAACAGATCTCTCATACTCATAAACCAACATACTCACTTACTAATGATGTCACTCACTGACTCACTAACTCATTTACTTACTATCACACTCACCAATTTAACAATTCTCTTACCAACACATTAAAAATAACGGGGCAACTCCCTGTAAGCTGTAACTTTCCTAATTCGTAACTGACTCACATTCATCCTCTTATCAATTCATCAATCAACTTCTTATTCACCAACTCACTCACGTAGTTCCTACTTACCCGATTATTAAGAAAGTGTTAATATGTGATGTCACTCTTATGTTGTCTTTCGGCTCCGTTTTGCCTCGAGAAATTTGAGCCTTATGCATGAGAGTCTTATAATGTTATAAGAGAAGCTAACATTATTTGTTATTAAAAAATATAACAAAAAAGTGCAGAACAGACCACATCGAGCGTGAAAAGAGACGACAAATTATCGTGGGACTGATATGCGTAGAAATTTCGCCAACAGGACCACATTTCTAGGCATAACAGTCCCACTAATCATTTTTTTTGGTAAAAACA
The DNA here is from genome assembly GCF_035046485.1 of Aedes albopictus. Taxonomy (NCBI): domain Eukaryota; kingdom Metazoa; phylum Arthropoda; class Insecta; order Diptera; family Culicidae; genus Aedes; species Aedes albopictus. The sequence continues at coordinate 348,278,729 of NC_085138.1, forward strand.
CTATATTTTTTCAAATATTTGATTGAAAATACTTCAGGCATGAAAATATAAGCGATTTCTAACGATAATATGAAAACTTAAATCAGATTTGTTGCACCATTTGGCCAAAAAACATGAAAAACCTGTTTGAAACTTCAACCGCGATTTTCTCAGTTTCAAGTTTTTCAACATGGGACAACTATGCGTAGAACGGCAGCAGACATTTCATGGTTAAAAAATACTAAAGACTTGGTCTAAGCTAAATTAATCATCACAATAATGCTCTGAATTACTGCAAAATAGTGGAAAACCTTCAAACATGATTAATTTCATTTTTCGCCGATAGAATATTTTGAACCAAGGCTTTTCTGAAAGGTTAGACCATAAACTGAAACCCTGTGAAAGGAGATTTTAGGTTCATTCAAGTTTGATAATATGTCGGGCCCATATAGCCGAGGCGGTAAACGCACGGGTATTCAGCATGACCATGCTGAGGGTGACGGGTTCGATTCCCGGTCGGTCCAGGATCTTTTCGTAAAGGAAATTTCCTAGACTTCCTTGGGCATAGAGTATCTTCGTGCCTGCCACACGATATACACATGCAAAATGGTCATTGGCAGAGGAAGCTCTCAGTTAATAACTGTGGAAGTGCTCATAGAACACTAAGCTGAGAAGCAGGCTTTGTCCCAGTGAGGACGTTACGCCAAGAAGAAGAAGAAGAAGAAGAATATGTCGGTTCCTGGTATGCGTGCAGCGCTCAGTAGTGTGATCGCGCGGTAGTTCCCGCAATCCAACTTGCCGCCCTTTTTGTAGATGGGACACACGGTACCTTCCATCCATTCCTCCGGTAATACTTCCTCCTCCCAAATCTTGGTAATGACCCAGTGTAGTGCTCTCACCAGTGCTTCTCCACCGTATTTTAGAAGCTCGCTTGGTAGTTGATCTGCTCCAGCGGCTTTGTTGTTTTTCAACCGGCCAACCTCCTCCTCAATCTCTTGGAGGTCAGCGGCCGGAAGTCTATCATCCTGTGCACATACTCCTAGATCTGTTACCACGCCACCTTCGGTACTTGCAACGTCGCCATTGAGGTGCTCATCGTAATGCTGCCACCACCTCTCGACCACCTCACGCTCGCATCGTGAGAATATTTCCGTGATTATCTCGGCACATGTCGGCTGTTGGCAAAAAGCCTCTGTGCGAGCGGTTAAGCTTCTCGTTGAACTTTCGTGTGTTCTTAGCGCGGTACAGCTCTTCCATCGCTTCGCGATCTCGTTCTTCCTGCTGGCACTTCTTCATCCGGAAGACTGAGTTCTGCCTGTTCCGTGCCTGTCTATAACGTGCCTCATTCGCTCTCGTACGGTGTTGCAGCATTCTGGCCCATGCTGCATTCTTCTCGTTTTTTAACTGTTCACATTCGCCGTCGTACCAGTCGTTTCTGTGATTCGGAGTCGCGAAGCCTAGTGCTGTAGCCGAGGTACTACCTATGGCAGATCGGATATCCCTCCAGCCATCTTCAAGTGTAGCTGCGCCAAGGTGCTCTTCCGTTGCTAGGGCCACTGCTAGCTGCTGCGCGTAGTCTTGAGCCACTTCAACGTTACGCAGCTGCTCGATGTTTAGCCGCGACGTTCGACTTCGACGCGTGGTAATAACCGTCGAAAGTTTTGAGCGCATGCATACAGCTACTAAGTAGTGATCCGAATCTATATTCGCACTGCGGTATGTGCGGACGTTGGTTATATCCGAGAAGAATTTACCGTCGATTAGAACGTGGTCCAGGTGGCTTTGTGGATATCTTTGCGGGGGAAGAAGGTGCTTCGGACTACCATACCACGGGAGGCTGCAAAGTTTACGTATCGCTGGCCGTTTTCATTCGATACGGCGTGCAGGCTGTTTCGCCCGATTACTGGTCTGTACATTTCCTCCCTTCCTACCTGCGCGTTCATGTCGCCGACAAAGATTTTCACGTCACGCGGCGAGCAACCATCCTATGTTTGCTCTAACTGCGCGTAGAACGCTTCTTTCTCGTCATCAGGTCTCCCTCTTGTGGGCAGTGGACGTTGATGATGCTGTAGTTGAAGAAACGGCCCTTAACTCTCAACATGCACATCCTTGCGTTGATCGGCTGCCACCCGATCACACGTTGTCGCATCTTGCCCAACACTATAAATCCTGTTCCCAGTTCATTGGTGGTGCCACAGCTTTGGTAGAAGGTAGCCGCTCGATGCCCGCTTTTCCACACTTTCTGTCCAGTCCAACAAAGTTCCTGCAACGCCACGATGTCGAAGTTGCGGGAATGTAGTTCGTCGTAGATTATCCTGTCACATCCTGCGAAACCTAGTGACTTGCAATTCCATGTTCCAAGCTTCCAATCGTAGTCCTTATTTCGTCGCGTGGGTCTTTGCCGATTGTATTGAGTCGTATTTCCTTCAATGTTATTCGCAATATTGATTTTTACGGGTGGCTTATTGGGCCTACGCCAACACTCCTGTCTCGTCGGAGGGCCATCGTGCCAGTTCTGTTTAACGTCTTAACCAACACTGGGATGACCACGCTGATCGGGCTTCCACCTTGGATCTAGCTGGGCGTGGTGCAGCGTTTCTTACTCAGCCGCTGGATGCCAGAACAGACGCTGTTTGAGCCGCACCTCCTTGGTGAACAGACGCTCGGGTCGTGTCTCCTCAATCTAGCTGAAGTCAGAAGGACAACAGTGCCCAGGCTGCACTACCAGCTAAGCACACAACTCTTAGCTGGCGGTCTTTGTCATCGCTTGACCCGTGGAAGCATGAGGTAGGAACTTGTGAGGACCAGAGCTATGTTGGACGCTCTCCTTATCGACTCACCGTTTTGCAGCCCTGCGGTTCCTCCAGAAATTCTTATTATGATACGTCCAGCAATTCATCCAGTGAATCCTTTACGAATTTATCCTAGCATTGTGGCTGGAATTTTTCCGAGAAATTTTTCTGAGATTCCTTCAGAAATGCCTCCTGCGATTCCTTCAGGGCCTTCTCTATAGATTCTTCCAGAATATCTCTACCGATTCTTGCAGGGAATTCTCTAAGCATTTTTTGGATTCCCCCATGCATTCCTGACGGGGATTCTCTAGAAATTCCTGTATAGTTTCATCCAGCAATTTCTCCTAGGATTTTTGCTGCACTGATACATCCCAGAATCCATCTAAGAATACCTCCTGAGATTTTTTTTCTGTGATTACTTCAGAAGCTCTCTGGTAATTCCTCCAGGAATTGTCATCCAAGGATTCTTTCATAAAATTCTCATGGGATTCCTCCAGGAACTCCTCTTGGCCTTCCCTCCAGAAATTTCAGCTGGATTTCTCAAGCAAGCTATTCTTGCTGTGGTTCTTCCAAAAATTCCTCCTAGGACTCCTCCAGAAATTTTTACTGTGATACCTCCAGTGGTGTCATCGTGGTTACTCCAAGTTACTCATTGAGTAACCAGCTCTTCAGTTGAGAAAAAAAAAATTTTTTTTAGCCCTCAGGATAAAAATACGCTTTTATTGAAAAACGTTTTATTTTTTTTGTGCATACCTTATTTAATGCAAGCTGTAACAATATAAATATTAGATATTATTCGCATATACCGCAATATTTGCTCTATTGGTGTGCAACCAATCAGAATTGGGCCCTTAACCTTATACTTATCCGCCCTCATGAATATCGAGAAAGTTATCTTGTAATTTACCTACTAATATATCTTTTCGATTTGACCAATTTTCACTTCCGCCCCGAATTCGCCAAATTGATTTTATTTTTCTTCTTGCGCCCCCATGAGTATCAGAAAAAGTTATCTTGTAATTAATTCACTGATATACCTTACCATTTTTTTCTTACGCCCCCACGAATAGCAAAAAAATTATCTTATAATACGCCCATGTCTGATTTTACATTTTTTTCTTATGCCCCGAAATCACCAATCGAATTTTTTTTTTGTGCCCTCATGAGTATCTGTGATCTTACCATTTTTTTCCGCCCTCATGAATAGCAGAAAATTTAGCTTGTAATTCGCCCATGTCTGATTTTTTTTTTCAATATTTTCTGCCTCCTCGAAATCACCAATTTATCATTATGTTTTGCGCCCCGCAAAAAAATCACAAATCAAATCATGTAATTCGCCCACTAATATAGGTACCTATGTGGTTTTACCACATTTTGCTTCCGCCCCAAAATCATCTTCTTAATTTTAATATTTTTTGCGCCCCCATGAATATCAGATATGCAATCTTGTAATTCGCCCATAAGAGATTTTCCCATTTTTTTTTTCTTTCGCCCCGAAATCACCATTCTTTTTTTTGCGCCCCCTTGAGTATTAGAAATAGTTTTCTTGTAATTAATCCACTGATATACCTTTGTGGTCTTACCATTTTTTTGTCCGCCCTCATAAATAGCAGAAAATTAAGCTTGTAATTCGCCCATGTCTGATTTTTCAATTTTTTTTTCCGCCCCGAAATCACCAATTTATTATTTTTCTTTTGCACCTCCTTAAATATCGTAAAACTTATCTTGTAATTCGCCCACTAATATAGGTACCTTTGTGGTTTTACCAATTTTTTCTTCCGCCCTAAAATGACAATTTTAATTTTAATATTTTCTCCGCCCCATGAATACCAGAAATACGATCTTGTTATTCGCCCATTCAGGATTTTCCCAATTTTTCTTTCGCCCCGAAATCACCATTCTAATTTCATTTTTTGCGCCCCCTTGGGTATCAGAAAAAGTTATCTTGTAAGTAATCCACTGGTCTTGCCATTTTTTTCCACCCTCATAAATAGCAGAAAATTTAGCTTATAATTCGCCCATGTCTGATTTTTCCAATATTTTCTTCCGCCCCGAAATCACCAATTTATTATTTTTCTTTTGCGCCCCCTTAAATATCATAAAACTTATCATGTAATTCGCCCACTAATATAGGTACCTTTGTGGTTTTACCACATTTTGCTTACGCCCCAAATTCACCTTCTTAATTTTAATATTTTTTGCGCCCCCATGAATATCAGATATGCAATCTTGTAGTTCGCCCATAAGAGATTTTCCCAAGGATTTTCCCATTTTTTGTCTTTCGCCCCGAAATCACCATTCTATTTTTTGCGCCCCATGAGTATCAGAAAAAGTTATCTTGTTATTCGCCCATGTCTGATTTTTTCAATATTTTCTTCCGCCCCGAAATCACCAATTTATTATTTTTCTTTTGCACCTCCTTAAATATCGTACAACTTATCTTATAATTCGCCCACTAATATAGGTACCTATGTGGTTTTACCAATTTTTTCTTCCACTCTAAAATTAAAATTTTAATTTTAATATTTTTTCCGCCCCCATGAATATCAGAAATACGATCTTGTAATTCGCCCATTCTGGATTTTCCCAATTTTTCTTTCGCCCCGAAATTACCATTCTAATTGCATTTTTGGCGCCCCCTTGGGTATCACAAAAAGTTATCTTGTAATTAATCCACTGGTCTTGTCATTTTTTTCCATCCTCATAAAAAGCAGAAAATTTAGCTTGTAATTCGCCCATGTCTGATTTTTCAAATATTTTCTTCCGCCCCGAAATCACCAATTTATTATTTTTCTTTTGCGCCCCCTTGAATATCATAAAACTTATCATGTAAGGCCGGAACAAATCTCATTTTCTTCTTTTGTCACTTTAATCATAGACTCGTCAAGGGGAGGGGGATAATAAATAATAAATGTATTTGATGAAAAATTACCCGAACAATTAGACAAAATCGTAAAACTCATCGGATTTGTTAAGAAATTTTCTCGACGACTCTGATTTCACCTTAAAATTTTTAAATTTCTTGAATAATTTATTTGTATCCCCCCTCAAAATGTCGAATTCCAACAAAAAATTCCCGAGGGGGGGGGGGGACATTAGAGAAAACCGAAATTTGTGTCAGCCTAATTCGCCCACTAATATAAGGTACCTTTGTGGTTTTACCACATTTTGCTTACGCCCCAAAATCACCTTCTTAATTTTAATATTTTCTGCACCCCCATGAATATCAGATATGCAATCTTGTAATTCGCCCATGAGAGATTTTCCCATTTTTTTTCTTTCGCCCCGAAATCACTATTCTATTTTTTTTTGCGCCCAATGAGTATCAGAAAAAATTATCTTGTAATTAATCCACTTATATACCTTTGTGGTCTTGCCATTTTTCTCCGCAGAAAATTTAGATTGTAATTCGCCCATGTCTGATTTTTCCAATATTTGCTTCCGCACCGATATCACCAATTTATTATTTTTTTGCGCCCCCTTAAATATCGTAAAACTTATCTTGTTATTCGCCCATGTCTGATTTTTTCAATATTTTCTTCCGCCCCGAAATCACCAATTTATTATTTTTCTTTTGCGCCCCCTTAAATATCATAAAACTTAACATGTAATTCGCCCACTAATATAAGGTACCTTTGTGGTTTTACCACATTTTGCTTACGCCCCAAAATCATCTTCTTAATTTTAATATTTTTTGCGCCCCCATGAATATCAGATATGCAATCTTGTAATTCGCCCATAAGAGATTTTCCCATTTTTTTTTCTTCCGCACCGAAATCACCAATTTATTATTTTTCTTTTGCGCCCCCTTAAGTATCTCAAAACTTATCTTGTAATTCGCCCACTAATAAAGTTAACTTTGTGGGTTTTTCATTTTTTTCTACCACCCTAAAATGACCATTTTAATTTTAATAATTTTTTCCGCCCCCATGAATATCAGAAATATGATCTTGTAATTCGCCCATTAATTTTCCCAATTTTTCTTTCGCCCCGAAATCACCATTCTAATTTCATTTTTTTGCGCCCCCTTGGGTATCAGAAAAAGTTATCTTGTAATTAATCCACTGATATACCTTTGTGGTCTTACCATTTTTTTCCGCCCTCATAAATAGCAGAAAATTTAGCTTGTAGTTCGCCCATGTCTTTCCATATTTTCTTTCCAATATTTTCTTCCGCCCCGAAATCACCAATTTATTACGACTCACTCAAAGTGCAAATTTTCGGTAATACCAATCCGTGTGGTCAATTATGAATTTCAAATAACTCAACTTACACATTATTATTTTTTTTCTTTGGCGCCCCCTTAAATATCGTAAAACCTGTCTTGTAATTCGCTCACTTATATAAGTAACTTTGTGGTATTACCAATGTTTTCTTCCACGCAAAACTGACCATTTTAATTTTAATATTTTTTCCGCCCCCATGAATATCAGAAATTCTATCTTGCAATTAGCCCATAAAGAGATTTTCTAATTTTTCTTTCGTCCCGAAATCACCATTCTAATTTAATTTTCTTTTTGCGCCCTAATAAATATAATAAAACTTATCATGTAATTCGTCCACTAATATACCAGTGGTTTTTCCATTTTTTTCTTCCGCCCCAAAATCACCATTTTTTTTGCGTCCCCATGAGCATCAGAACAAGTCATCATGTAATTAATCCACTGATACAGGTAAGACCTCAATACCATTTTTTTCCGCCCTCATGAATAGCAAAAAATGTATCTTGTAATTCGCCCATTTTTTTTCTTCCGCCCTAAAATCTGGATTTTATTCTATTTTTTGCGCCCCCATGAACATTTGAATTGCTATCCTGTAATTCGCCCATTCAGAATTTTCCCCATGTTTTCTTCCGCCCCGAAATCACCAATCAAATTTAATTTTTTTGCGCCCTTATGAATATCAGAAATGTTATCTTGTAATTTGCCCATTCAAAATTTTCCTATTTTTTTTTGTGCTCCGAAATCACCATATTAATTTCAATTTTTTTTGCGCCCCAATGAGTATCAGAAAAAAATATCTTGAAATTGGCTAATTTATAACATTTATATTTTCTAATTTTTTTCTTCGCCCTAAAATCACCAATCTATTTTTTTTTTCTTGCGCTCCCCCTAAAACCTAATTCAATTGCATAAACAGCACAAAACTGCTATAAACGTACCAAAGTACCGGAGCCCATATGCATACTTACGACAACTTTTCTCGATTTCTTATGGTGGCTTATAGAATATGCTAGATTTTCGAAAATTCGACTTCCTATGATTAATATGGTGTTTGAAATTATTATGACCATAAAAAAAAAGTTTCAAACCTTCACGTCTAAAACTCAGCCTTGAACACGGAACCTTGACACCCGCAGTCTGATGCCGTACCTCTACATCAATGTAGTTGTCTTGATTGTTAAGTAAGCTTTACTCAATATAAACTCAACCACTCTATCCCAAGACACTAGTCTTACTACACTCGTTACTTTGCTAGCTTAACATATATGTTAATATGGTATACCTACCAAGTTATGATATAGGGCACTGCATGGAATTCATTCTTTCACTCTTACAGAAATTTTGTGCCAAGAAACATCAAAATCCCATACAAAGTCAAAACAATGTAGTGCCCTTTAACTTGTCGCGAATGAGCCATTTTACGAAGTAACAGCAATTCTTTATTACACCAACGAACCTAACCTCAAAATGACTGACAGATCTCAGGTCATTTTGACAGATGTAACATGAGCTTGAAAAGGACGGCAACAAGATCGATAAAGTAGAATATATGATCCGTCTTTGTCGTGCATGTGTGTGGTCTGCCAAAATGACCTGAGAAGTGTCAAACATTTTCATGGCTAGCTTTGTTGGTGTAATGAAGAATTGATTTTTACGGGTTATTTGACACTAGCTCCTTTCAAAATTCATTGATAAAATCGGCTCGTAAAATGGACTATTCAGATGTCGCTATTTACATCTTTGTTTGCTGACAATATAGTGTTCGCGTCGTGTGCATATCGTCGCCTTCGTCGTTGTCATAGTCGTCGAACAAAAACTTCCCCGCGACATATGCTAATTTAGCCAATCGGTAAAACAGTACAATATTCCAGTTGAAATGTATTTCTCAATGATTGCACAGCAAGTTATATGCCTTCCCCACATATTGCACAAAAAAAACCGTACAACAACACATTATATCTTTCATAAAATGATCATTTGAAATCTGGTTCAAATTATCCTTTTGAGTAGGACGTATTCTTTTACCATGTTAAATCGGTGACAATAATGAACCTCCGGAATTTTTGTTAGCTGGCAAATCCAGTATTTGTCGGCGTGGACATCAGGAATGATGATAATGAAAGCCATTGCAAATGGAAAATAGCAACTTCCAGAACAAAAAATGAATATAATTTGACCTTTTTATGTAAACAAACCATTTTCTCCTTATCTCACCAAGCGCCTCTACAATTGGGTTCTTTAGGGGTATCCGGATTATTTCATAATCGGATTCTCCGCCCAAAAATCAATCGAAATCCAAAATTTCATAAATAAAAAAAAAAGAAAATCGGGTTAAGTACGGTTCCTTTGAATTCCACTAAGAATTTGCATCCTTTGACAGATACGTATTTCGACCTCAACTGTAAGGTCGTCTTCAGTGTCTTGTACTTGAGTCGAGTCAAGTACAAGACACTGAAGACGACCTTACAGTTGAGGTCGAAATACGTATCTGTCAAAGGATGCAAATTCTTAGTGGAATTCAAAGGAACCGTACTTACCTTACCTTACCGGTCAGGCTAAGGCCGGGGTGGCCTCTGCTGTACATAGTAGCCGCCTCCATTCCACTCGGTCCATGGTTGCTTGTCTCCAGTTCCGCACTCTGCGTAGGGTCCGCAGATCGTCCTCCACTTGGTCGATCCACCTAGCTCGCTGCGCTCCACGTCTTCTTGTACCGGTCGGATGACTCTCGAGAACCATTTTAGTCGGGTTGCTATCCGACATCCTGATGACGTGACCCGCCCACCGTAGCCTCCCGATTTTCGCGGTATGGACGATGGTTGGTTCTCTCAGCAGCTGATGCAGCTCGTGGTTCATTCGCCTTCTCCAAGTCCCGTCTTCCATCTGCACTCCGCCGTAGATGGTACGCAACACCTTCCGTTCGAAAACTCCAAGGGCGCGTTGGTCCTCTGCACTTAGGGTCCATGTTTCGTGCCCATAGAGGACGACCGGTCTAATCAGCGTTTTGTAGATGGTTAACTTCGTGTTACGGCGAACTTTATTCGATCGTAGAGTTCTGCGGAGTCCAAAGTAAGAACGATTTCCTGCCACAATGCGCCTCTGAATTTCTCTGCTGGTGTCGTTGTCGGCGGTCACCAGTGAGCCCAAGTACACGAATTCTTCAACCGCCTCGATTTCATCACCGTCGATATGAATTCGGGGTGGCGGGCGCGGTGATTCCTCCCTGGAGCCCTTTGCCAGCATGTACTTTGTCTTCGACACATTAATGACTAGTCCGATTCGCCTGGCTTCACTCTTTAGTCGGATGTACGTTTCCGCCATCGTCTCAAATTTACGAGCAATAATATCAATATCATCGGCGAAACCAAGCAGCTGAACGGATTTCGTGAAAATCGTCCCACTCGTGTTTATCCCCGCTCTTCTTATTACACCCTCCAAAGCAATGTTGAACAGCAAGCACGAAAGACCATCACCTTGCCGTAGCCCTCTGCGAGATTCGAAGGGACTCGAGAGTGTCCCTGATACTCGAACTACGCACATCACTCGATCCATCGTCGCCTTGATCAACCGTATCAGTTTATCCGGGAATCCGTATTCGTGCATAATCTGCCATAGCTGTTCTCGATCGATTGTATCATACGCCGATTTGAAATCGATGAACAAGTGATGTGTGGGCACGTTGTATTCGCGGCATTTCTGCAACACCTGGCGGATGGCGAACATCTGGTCCGTTGTAGCGCGTTCACCCATAAATCCAGCCTGATATTGCCCCACGAACTCTCTTGCAATCGGTGATAGACGGCGGCATAAGATTTGAGAGAGTATCTTGTAGGCAGCGCTCAGTAGTGTGATCGCGCGGTAATTCCCGCAATCCAACTTGTCGCCCTTTTTGTAGATGGGACGCACGATACCTTCCATCCATTCCTCCGGTAATACTTCCTCCTCCCAAATCTTGGTAATGACCCAGTGTAGTGCTCTCACCAGTGCTTCTCCACCGTATTTTAGAAGCTCGCTTGGTAGTTGATCTGCTCCAGCGGCTTTGTTGTTTTTCAACCGGCCAACCTCCTCCTCAATCTCTTGAAGGTCAGGGGCCGGAAGTCTTTCGTCCTGTGCACATACTCCTAGATCTGTTACCACGCCACCTTCGGTACTTGCAACGTCGCCATTGAGGTGCTCATCGTAATGCTGCCGCCACCTCTCGACCACCTCACGCTCGCTCGTGAGAATATTCCCGTGATTATCTCGGCACATGTCGGCTTGTGGCACAAAGCCTCTGCGCGAGCGGTTCAGCTTCTCGTAGAACTTACGTGTGTCCTTAGCGCGGTACAGCTCTTCCATCGCTTCGCGATCTCGTTCTTCCTACTGGCGCTTCTTCATCCGGAAGACTGAGTTCTGCCTGTTCCGCGCCTGTTTGTAACGTGCCTCATTCGCTCTCGTACGGTGTTGCAGCATTCTCGCCCATGCTGCATTCTTCTCGTTTTTCAACTGTTCACATTCGCCGTCGTACCAGTCGTTTCTGTGATTCGGAGTCGCGAAGCCTAGTGCTGTAGCCGAGGTACTACCTATGGCGGATCGGATGTCCCTCCAGCCATCTTCAAGTGTAGCTGCGCCAAGCTGCTCTTCCGTTGGTAGGGCCACTGCTAACTGCTGCGCGTAGTCTTGAGCCACTTCTACGTTACGAAGTTGCTCGATGTTGAGCCGCGGCGTTCGACTTCGACGCGTGGTGATAACTGTCGAAAGTTTTGAGCGCATGCATACAGCGACTAAGTAGTGATCCGAATCTATATTCGCACTGCGGTATGTGCGGACGTTGGTTATATCCGAGAAGAATTTACCGTCGATTAGAACGTGGTCGATTTGATTTTCTGTTTGTTGGTCGGGTGATCTCCAGGTGGCTTTGTGGATATCTTTGCGGGGGAAGAAGGTGCTTCGGACTACCATACCACGGGAGGCTGCAAAGTTTACGCATCGCTGGCCGTTATCATTCGATACGGCGTGCAGGCTATTTCGCCCGATTACCGGTCTGTACATTTCCTCCCTTCCTACCTGCGCGTTCATGTCGCCGACAACGATTTTCACGTCACGCGGCGAGCACCCATCGTATGTTTGCTCTAACTGCGCGTAGAACGCTTCTTTCTCGTCATCGGGTCTCCCTTCGTGTGGGCAGTGGACGTTGATGATGCTGTAGTTGAAGAAACGGCCCTTAACTCTCAACATGCACATCCTTGCGTTGATCGGCTGCCACCCGATCACACGTTGTCGCATCTTGCCCAACACTATAAATCCTGTTCCCAGTTCATTGGTGGTGCCACAGCTTTGGTAGAAGGTAGCCGCTCGATGCCCGCTTTTCCACACTTTCTGTCCAGTCCAACAAAGTTCCTGCAACGCCACGATGTTGAAGTTGCGGGGATGTAGTTCGTCGTAGATTATCCTGTCACATCCTGCGAAACCTAGTGACTTGCAATTCCATGTTCCAAGTTTCCAATCGTAGTCCTTATTTCGTCGCGTGGGTCTTTGCCGATTGTATCGAGTCGTATTTTCTCCTATGTTATTCGCAATGGGGATTTTTACGGGTGGCTTATTGGGCCTGCGCCAACACTCCTGTCTCGCCGGAGGGCCATCGTGCCAGTTCTGTTTAACGTCCCAACCAACACTGGGACGACCACGCTGATGGGGCTACCACCTTGGATCTAGCTGGGCGTGGTGCAGCGTTTCTTACTCAGCCGCTGGATGCCAGAACAGACGCTGTTTGAGCCGCACCTCCTTGGTGAACAGACACTCGGATCGTACCTCCTCAATCTAGCTGATGTCAGAAGGACAACAGTGCCCAGGCTGCGCTACCAGCTAAGCACACAACTCTTAGCTGGCGGTCTTTGTCATCGCTTGACCCGTGGAAGCATGAGGTAGGAACTTGTGAGGACCAGAGCTATATTGGACGCTCTCCTTATCGAAGGAACCGTACTTAACCCGATTTTCTTTTTTTTTTATTTACAGATATTCCCCTAACAAGCCCAGGTTAATCATCATCAAAATTTCATATTTTTTGGAGTCTTAAACTATTTTTAAAATGAATTTTAAGTTTGTATGGGGAAATTTTTTTGTTCGGGTCGAACTGTCATTTTATCGATTGGACTGTCATTCTATCCACGAAAATTGAAACTCTTTTGTTAATTTTACCATCAAAACAAAGGTACTGGAATGTAATAAAATCACGTTATACTCAGTAAAATGAGCTCTTTCGATTAGGCTATAGAAAATAGGAATTTTTTTTTTCACTACACAACCCAAATTGGTAATCCGAATTAGCCTATAGTCATCGGAGCTGAAGCATAATCACTGACGACTGACGACAATGGGTAATATCGTCGGGCCGCCACCAAACCGGACTTCGCACAATCAAGTCGCGACGTTTTTTAATCATGTCAAAAATAGGGCGCATCCTTCCCGTTGTTGTCAGCAACACAGCGCACTAGATGCGAAACAGTTGCGACACTTGTAGACTAAGAAAATGGCAATTTTTGATTGAATGTCGGTCTTGATTCCAACCGGATAGACAATAAAAAGTTTGTGTCACTGAGTCAGCAGCTCTTGAATGAACCGTCAGTCCGAAAAAGTTTTGTCGTTTCTCTTTATAGACATTTTCGTTGAGTGGCTTGCACCGAACAGAGGGCAGGCCAGCGAATAATCAGCTTCACGGGAATGGCTGATCAGAAAAAAAAAATGCAAAAATAAAACACGCCTCCATTTGGAATCAAACAAAAACCTTTAGATTGGCAGCACAACAAGCCTACCATCAGAGCTAACTCAACAGCTCCGAAAGAACGAGACTAAATTGCCAATTAAAGCTTGGTTCGCCTATCGTCTGCAATCGGATGCCATGTGACGAAAACATGTTCGTTTTTCGTCGTTGCAAAACGAGACAAAAGAGAATGACGAAAACTATAGCTCCCTGCGTTATTTTCGGTTCATCCTAGTCGTGGATTCTTTGTCGGTCGCTGATGATGATGCAAGTGAGTTTTATTTGCTGACGAAATTTTTAATTTTTCGTCGTTGGTCGATGACGAAACAGATGGACCCTGGAGATAAGGAGCAGGGAATGAAATTGTCGATCACGATTGCGATAGTAGAAAACTCTCCCACACGCATTATCGGCGAAAAAAGACGTGCGATAAATTCAGACCCGGGTTTCTCCCGAGAATGTGTTTTCGCTCGTTCCGCAGCGCTGAAAATCGATTATCATCAGCAATGAAAAGTTGACTGGTTTGCTTTCTGCTCTTTGTTCGCCTTTCCGTAGTCCCGTCGTCACCGGCTGTAGCTTTTATGTATAAAATTTCTATCCTCTCTCGAGCAGCTTGTGTGGTCGAGTGGTTATGGTGCGCGCTCATATACATTTTTGTGGAGAGCCTAGGTTCGAATCCCGTTAGCGGCAAATTTTTGTTATTTGCCGTCTGATAATTATCGCGATAACTTTGCAGGCACCAGGGTGCAAGGCCGCCATTTTTAAGAATCCAACATCTTGTATGTAAACATTTGTGTATCCACAAAGGATTCCATTGTGGATACACGATAGATGTTGGCTGGATCTGACACACGCAATAGGTGGGATTAGGGTTGCCACATACATGTTTGCAGGCGATAAAGTTGGATAGCGAAAATGAAAAGAGCGATTTCCAGTTTTCGGCTGTCTTTGATCGGAGACAAACAGCAACGACCGATAAACATTTCTCACAGGAAAAGTAGAAACAGAAAAAATCGGTTGCTCGAAAAACGCCGTTTTTCGTCTCAATTTGCTGAAAATTTCATTCCCTGAAAGGAGAAAATCGTTTGTTTACATAAAAAAAGACAATTTTTGTCATTTTCATTTCATTTCAATTTCATTCGCAATGGCTTCTGATATTGATATCATCATTCTCGATGACCATGCCGACGGACATCGGATTGGCCAGCAAACAAAAAATCCGGAAGATTTTCCGCCGGAGACATAGCAAGAGCTCCTCAAGTTAATCACATAAATTGTTCGTAAGTACCGGGGTAAGTACCTACCGGATCTTAGCGCTTCTGAAAGAGAATAAAATTTCCTTTCCAAAAAGCTGGCCAATGCGCTGTCTGTCGGCGTGGGCATAAAGATTGATGATAATAGAAACCATTACCAATGGATAATAGCAACTACCAAGGCAAAATATTAGTTATTTTTTAAGACGAAAAATTGATTTTTTTTATGTAAACAAACGATTTTTTCCTCATCTCACCTAGCGCCTCTACAATTAGGGGCCATTCGAATTATTCCATTCTGAAGGAACCTCTTAGCAGTTCCTGGAGAAATCTCGGAGCAGACTCCTGGAGGAATCCCAGATAGAACTTCTGAACAAATCTATCTAGGTATATAAACAAAAATGGTATGGTGTTTGTATTTCAGGAATAGGATCGGAAACGGGGCAACGGGTGTACTTTATTTTCACTGTTGCATTCGGACAGGGCGCCGACGTGTTCGTACGAAAAAATAATTGGAAAAAGTATACGGGAAGGCAAGAAATACGGGAAAATCTGAAATTGCGTTTTGAGTGGCACTTTTTTATGGACTTGGATGTCAAAAACACAGTAGGCAAGCAGTACGACGTACTTCAGAATAAATTTCAGGATGAATCTCTGGAAGAATCGTTAAAAAAACTCATCGAGTTTCCCAAAAGGACACGGTAAAAAATCTGCACTCTGATATGAACAGATTGGCACTTGAATTCGCACTACTGTTCAAACAGTTTGTTATTATCTAATTATCATTTGAAAAAGAATGTTTTGATTTCAAAATAAAAAATAAAAAAGTGTACCCCGTAAACACCAAGATTCGATACCAGAACCTTGAGATTCACGGTCTTCAGCTTTTCCACTACACTACTTTACATCGGACAATAAATTGCGAATCGAAGCGAAGCACTTTCTACCACCAGTCATCTATATTTATGTTCATGCCCAAAACAGTCATTACCAAATCAACAGCTTTTCGCTTTGGATTGTATTGCTTTGTACATTAGTGCAAATCGAAGTGATTTTCAGTTGATTTCTTCGGTGGGTTTGTTTTGGTTCTCAAATCAAAACTGACAGCATTGCGATTTAAAAGGAAAATAATGTCTAATCATGTTGATTGGGACGTTGAATAGTTATTTAAGAGATTTTTCCCATACATCCAGCGTGCAAAATTTTTACCGTGGAAAAAATCTTAAAAGGGGGAACTCTGGAGCTCTGTTTGCACGAATTTATACTGCCCTGCTTACTCCCACACGAAATTTTGACGATTGAGCGATGTCGGCACCACTCAAACGTCAAAATTACTGTGAGAGTAAACAGACCAGCAAAAATTTGTGCAGTCGGCCTTTGCCGCACATCACATTTTTGGTAAAAGTCCGCACGCAACTGAATTTTCCACGAGCGCGAACGACGACGGGCCAAGTGAGCGCCAACCAAGGCGCCAACGGGAACCCGCTTCTATTGGCGTTTCAGCGCATGACCGGTGTAAATCCTCATGAGCTCTGTTGGTAAGACCTCTAAATTATCAAGCTACACGTTTGTGGTTTGATTCCAGGTCCTTTCATTTTCTTTATTAAAATCTATTTTTGGTTGCTGGGGGGGCAACATTTACTCCGCCGGCTAGGAGCAGTTGGACGAAGAGCGAAACAAAACGAATGAAGATTTTAGTCCTGTTCAACGACGTAGGTTGAACTTGCTCGAAGTTGCTGCATCCTACTCATACCTATATATTTGTCAACAAATGAGAAAGAGCGGGATGTTCGAGCAAGCTCGAGCAAGTTCAACCTACGTCGTTGAACAGGACTTTTGTTTTCTTCACGACGCAAGCCCTTCACGACGATTCGCTGTCTGAAGTGAATCATCCGATGTGGAACGAGCAACCGTGATGCTCCTAATGGGAAGCAATTAGCTGCGTTTATGCTAAAATGCCGGTAGAGGCGCTTTTCGGATAAATGCGGTAAACGTGATAACAGTGTAAAGTAACAGCAAAGGTTGCGCTAGGCGATCCTAGACGGCACTCGTGCTCCACGTGTTTTTCACATATACAGCGGCGCCGCCTGGCACCTATCCACTCGAAACATCATGCGCATCACGGGTAGAAAATGCCAGTCAGGAAAAAAAAGTAAACAGCTTGAAATTTGTATGGTGGTGCAATAAATTCTCTATTACTGCAATGAATCCGGAAACGCAAAGGGAGAATAATCTTGTTTCTAATTTGCAAATTTTGCCCCAGGGTACAAATCGCTGCGATGAGGAACAAGTGCAAGCCAGCGATTTGTCCATACAAGAAAAATAATTTTACTTCAAATGTGGTGGTGCCATCTATGAGAAAAACAAGCTTTGTTTTTACCCTATTGTTTATTACATCAACGAACCTAACCTTGTTGTCGTCCTTATCATGCTCATGTTACATCTGTCAAAATGACCTGAGAATTGGCTTCTTTAGCGGTGATGAAATAATTCTATATTCTGAATCTGCACTGAGCCGAAATCCAAATTTTCATGAATTTTGGTACACGGGATCCTATTTAAATATCAGTTTGAAGTTTGTATGGGAGGGATTTGTCGCATCACCCCTTGTCGTATTTTGTACTGGGCGGATCTGGCAAGCAGTTGCCCAGCTGTCAATAGGTGATTCCGAAAATTTCTTTTGAAATTGATTTTATGTTCCAAAATAAAGTTCTAAAAATCTGAAAAAAATCATAGTGGTTCAGAAAAAGGTGCTCTTTCGTATAAAATTAAAAAATCAATACATTTTTCTAAGTTCTAAGTGGTCAATAATTTTGAGGTTAGGTTCGTTGGTAGAATTCCAATCGCCTGTCCAGCGTCCTATGTCCGTTCACATCACTTAAAACAAATGGCCTGTACTGATTTTGGTATCACAACGATTGAACTCATTACCTACTATATTTCTGGTAAATTAAAATTGGTTGGAGATGTGAATTGCACCTTGAACTCACCCGCTCATCCGGATCGATAAATACAAATTTTCCGTTCCTGCAGCAGGATCCCATCAAGCAGTCTTCAGCCGCTTTTCAAAATTTCTTCACTTTTCAGGCTGCCGGAGCTACTTTTCGTTGTTTTATCCGCTTCTGCTGGCCCGCGTAACACACTGTACTGCAGATAAAGAAAGATTTTCACTGACACTGTGTACTACCCTGATAGTGTCTCGGTTCGATTCCCGCCTCCACCCACATTTTTTTTTAAACATGTGTTGGTCAATGGTGCGGTACCGCCACTACTATCAAGGCTACTCAAAAAATAAGACAAATAATGAGAAACTAGCGCGACAGGGCACACGCACACATGCAACAATTTTTTTTCCAGTTTCCAGGAAGCCAATAGGCTTATTCGACGGAAGCTGACGAATAAATAAATAAATCCTCCGCATCTGGTGGCAGGAATGAATAGAAATACACTAGAACTCCAATGGCGCTGTAGTCACTCTTGCTATGCCTCCTGCGGGCTAACTTCCGGATTTTTTGTTTGCTGGCCTATCCGATGTCTGTCGGCGTGGACATCGAGAATGATGATATTTGAAGCCATTGCAAATTGAAAATAGTCCCTTATAGAGCGGAATATAAGTTAATTTTGAAAACAAAAAATAAACTTTTGTTGTAAACAAATGATTTTCACCTTATCTCACCAAGCGCCTTCACAATTAGGGCATGTCCATAAACTACGTAGACTCTTAGGGGTGACGGGGGGGGGGGGTGGGTCTGGCCAAAGTCTACGCTCCATACAAAATTCGAAAATTTTGTGTGAGCAAAAGTCTACGAGGGGGGAGGGCGGGTCTGAGATGGCCCAAAAATAGTCTACGTAGTTTATGGACAGCGCCTTAGCGCATTCGAATTCTTCTATTGCTAGACAACAGTTCCAGCAGGTAGAATTATGCTGTAATATTTAATAATATTTAATAATCATAATTCGTTTCTTGAAACGAATTTGCAAATGTAAACAAGACTGCGGGACCACTATTGACTAAACTCAAGGGGTTTCATTATTGTGAAACGTAAAACGCATAGAAAAGCAATGCGCGCGTCTCTGGTTGTGAAAGCCACATATGAAAATTTGAAATTATCGTTAGAAGCGTGGTCGATGGAAATTTCGCAAGTGTTACATCTGTTTGTCTGTGACTATATTGACCAATCCAAATTCCTGTGTGGTAGTGGTTTGTGTACAGATTTCCCGTGTTAATCTATCTGTAAGAACTTTGTAAACATCTTTTGTTCTCACGTATATGGATAGGCTTGCATTAGGTTTCGTGAGACATATTTTGGATAACTCAATTGTCAACAAACAAAGATATAAATAGCGGCATCTGAATTCGTGACAAGTTTTATGAACTGACAGATCATAACTTGGTAGGTATGTTAAATTTAGGTCAGCAAAGTAACGAATACGGCACTGCATTGTTTTGATTTTGTATGGGATTTTGACGTTTCTTGGCCTTGTTGTTTACAAAATTTCTGTAAGAGTGAAAGAGAAGGCGCGAATTTCATGCAGTGCCCTATTCTTCATTACACCAACAAAGCTAGCCATGAAAATGTTTGACACTTCTCAGGTCATTCTTCATTACACTAACGAACCTAACCTCAAAATGACTGACAAATCTCAGGTCATTTTGACAGATGTATAATGAGCATGAAAAGGACTGCAACAAGATCGATAAAGTAGAATATGTTATCCGTCTTTTTCGTGCATGTGTGTGGTCTGTCAAAATGACCTGTGAATTGTCAAACATTTTCATGGCTAGCTTCGTTGGTGAAATGAAGAATTTTGGCAGACCACACACATGCACGACAAAGACGGATCATATATTCTACTTTATCGATCTTGTTGCCGTCCTTTTCAAGCTCATGTTACATCTGTCAAAATGACCTGAGACCTGTCAGTCATTTTGAGGTTAGGTTCGTTGGTGTAATAAAGAATGTAGCAAGACCAGTAGCAAGATCAGTGTCTTGGGATAAGATGGTTAAGTTTATATTGAGTAAAGCTTACCAATAATCAAGACAGCTAAACTGGTGCAGTGGTACGGTATCAGACTGCGGATGTCAAAGTTCCGTGTTTCAAGGCTGAGTTTTGAATGTTAAAGGTTAGAACTTTATTTTTATTTTTTATTGCCCATTGCACGGTGACGTCATCAAGAAATCGCTCTCTTTCTCTCTTACGGGAAATTAGAAAACAACAGGACCAACACCTGTCAAATTTGACAGGTACTGGTCTTGTTGTTTTCAAACTCTCTGAAGGAGCAAAAGAGATAGAATTTCGCCGTGAGGTGGTCTATTACACCCACGAACCTAACCTCGAAATGACTGACAGATCTCAAGTCATTTTAACATGAGCTTGAAAAGGACGGCAACAAGATCGATAAAGTAGAATATATGATCCGTCTTTGTCGTGCATGTGGTCCGCCAAAATGACCTGAGAAGTGTCAAACATTTTCATGGCTAGCTTTTTTGGTGTAATGAAGAATGGTCATAATGGTCCACTGCACGAATTTATTCTGGCCTGCTTACTCTCACGCGAAATTTGACGTTTGAGCGGTGTCGGCACCGCTCAAACGTCAAATTTCGCGTGAGAGTAAGCAGGCCAGCATAAATTCGTGCAGTGGACCATAATTTCAAACATCATATTAATCATCGGAAGTAGGGCCGTGCGAGCAGAAAAGTCGACGACGAGAACGAAAACTAGACCGTTCTGTAGTGTATATGATGAGCTTAATAAGTAAATTATTTGAAAATACTTTAAATGTTGAATTTGGTTTTGAGTATACATTTTGAACGTTGTATCAAATACTTTGAGAGTGCATCAGAACTGTCACATTTGTTTTTGAGCTTTTCGAACATGAAGCTTTCCACTTTCGAACATGGGAGCAGCGGCAGGACAGTCGTGTAAATGTATGCGTGCGATGCATGCTCGCTAGACTGATGGTCGATGGCACTAGAATGATGGGGAAGAAAGAATATGTGAGAGTGAATGAGAAAGAGAATGCGAATCGGGCTAGGCGGGCTCAGCCTTCAGGTTGAGCGTGGACTACGTGATTCTGTTGGCTAAACTTGAAACGGATGGATGCTTGTTGTGCGTCGTCTGGTCGAGTTTTTGCTCGTGACTTTTCGCGGACATCGGATTTCGTGACATCGGATGACTCATTTGAGCCAGCGAATCGTCGTGAAGGGCATGCGTCGTGACGAAAACAAAATCTTCATCCGTTTTGTTTCGCTCTTCGTCCATGTGTGCCTAGCCGACGAAGTCATTGTGGCCACCAGCAACACACACACAAAAAAAAGATTTTAATGAAAAAAATATTGCACCTGGAATCAAACAACCGACCCCCAGATTGCCAATCCAACACTCTTACCAACTGAGCTAATGAGGTTTTACACCAACGTATGCGCTGGAGCGCCAATAAAACCTATTCTCTGTTGGCGTTCGCTTGGTCCGTCATCGCTCGGTAAACAAAGAGGACGACGAAAAAGTTGGTGGGCAACTACTATTTATGAAATTCAAATAACTCAACGTACATATGTACAGATGGGTAAATTATTGGTTAAATTGGGAAAAAATCCACAGCTCAGGTGAGATTTGAACTCACGACCCTTATTCGCTAGACAAGTGCTTTACCAACTAAGCTACCGAGCCAATTAATGACCCGGCAACTTAGTTGTCATAAGGTTCAATTCTACTCTCATCGATCTATATCATCTTCCCCTAAACCGCAAATATAACCATCTCTGTTGTACATATGTACGAAGAGCGAAAGCGATTTGTTTATTGTTTGAAACTGTTTGCCTATCGTACAGGCAACGCTTCCTCAACCACTTGTAGAGAAAGAACAATGCTACCTGGAAGGCGATCAAACGCGTCGTTCGCATTCTATTTGATACGACGGGTAACTACGTAGAGGTAGATGCTCGAAAACGACTCTTTATGATTGAGCTTCGCCGTGAAGCCCGCAGTCGGCGACGAAAAGGTTAGTCGTCACCGTTGTTCTTTCGGACGAAGATTGTTTTATTGTTATCTTCACGATCTTCACGCTGTGGTGACGAGAAGGACGATTGTCAATCCTGATCGGAAGTCGAATTTTTATTCAACCGAAAATCTAGCATATCCTATAAGCCTATAAATTGTAGATCAACTGAAATTTGTAAATCACCTGCATTTAACGGCAGCCGAGCAGCATGCTACTGGTCAGACGATTTGTTTACAGATTTTGAATCATTTTCGCTTGAAATTTACGTGCATCTGCTATAAATCATGCCAGCCAATCTCCGTCATCAGCTTATCGAACGCTGCTCGCAGCTATGACGGTTTCCCCCGTTGTTTTTCTAAGTACTCTTTGCAGCAGTCGAAGCAGGTCGGCAATTCATTCGTTATGGTAGAAGCAGTTTAACTTTAACTATTCTAAACAAGGTGAGACAGCCGTGAATGCTAGGGCAACGGAACTGAGTTCGGTACTCACTCGGATTTTAATTTTTCTTTATATTTTCTAACAGATATCTGCAATGTAATTTTGAGATCGATTTCATCCATATCCTTTCGTTACATTCAAAATGACCTGAGAAGTGTCAATCATCCTCAGGTTAGGCCGATTGTCTAAGAAAGAATTCTTTATTACACACAACAAAAAAATATAAAAGTTAAACCGCACGTAAATTGAAGATCAACTGATCTGAAATTTGCGGCAGAAAAATGTAAATCACCAACATTTAACGTCAGCCGAGCAGCCCACTGCTGGCCAGACAGTGTGTTTACAGATTTTAAAACATATTCGCTTCAAATTTACATGCATCTGCTATAAATCATGCCAGTCACTCTCTGTCATCAGCTACACGGTCAGAAAATTCACTCATTTCAGAGCTAAAAGTGGGACAACTCAAAAATGAGTAAGTTTTATTTCCAGCGCTAACGCTGGCCCAAGTGCGAAAATCTCATCAGTTAAAGTCGTATAATATTCTTACGGATGTGAAGAATATTATACGGCTTAAATTGGTTGAATTTTTGCACTTGGGCCACACTCTTAGAAAAAATCATGTAAATTTAAGTTCACTTGGATGCACATAAAAGGAGCGGCCCGTTTGACACAAATTTACGTCTTCTATTTATCTATATAAATAAAAATGGAATGGTGTTTGTATGTCACGAATAGGCTCGGGAACGGGCCAACGGCTCTATCGCTGGAACGGGCCAACAGCGCTATCGCTGGAAATGCAATTTACTCATTTTTTGAGCTGTTCCAGTTTAGGTCAGTTTTGTGTGAATCTTACTTATTTTGGAGTAACTTTTTCTTAGCGTGTACACGAACGGCTGCTCGCAGCTGTGGCGGTTTCCCCGTTGTCTCTTTCAGTACTCTCTGCAGCAGTAGGAACATGTCGGGAATGCGTGCAATATGGTAGAAGCAGTTTAGCTTTGACTGCCTACAATCTATCAAGTTGAGATAGTCGAGTGAGTTCGGGCATGCTACTCACACCCCGATGATCTGAGTTCAATTCTCGCACGGAGCTCAATTTTTCTATATTTTCTATCAGATATCTGTAATGTAATTTTATGCAATTCAGTATTATAATTTATATTTTATGTAACTCATTTTGGTATCATAATGGCCATTTTTTCCGTACTGGTTCATTATGCAACTGAAACGAGTTGCATAATGAAAAATAGTTGTATAAAGTTCATAATGCAACTCATTTGAGTTGCATTATGAACATTATGCAACTCTAATGAGTTGCATTATGAAAAAATCATTGCATAAAATTTTGTATGGAACTCGTTGCTAAACTCGATCTTTTCAGCACTCTTCGTATTTGTCCAACTCGGCAAGCCTCGTTGGATAAATGTACGACTCGTGCTGAAAAAATCAACATTTTGCAACTCGTTACATAAATAACTATTAAGATCGCACAAAAAAATCCATCATATATTACAGGGTCCTATTGTTACTACATTCGATCCGTCATAATTTTACAGGTTTTTTTCGAACTGTGCACCACCAAACCTGCACAGCAAAAAAATATGAAAGTTAAACAGCACGTAAATTGAAGATCAACTGAAATTTGCGACAGAAAAATGTAAATCGCCAACATTCAACGTCAGCCGAGTAGTCCGCTGCTGGTCAGACGGCTTGTTTACAGATTTTAAAGCATATTCGCTTTAAATTTACATGCATGCTATAACCCAGTCAACCAGTGATCGTATAAGATGTTGCATAAGATGATAAAGTGGAGGCTATATACATACGTACAGTATCAGACAATAAAAATGCACCAAAGTCGTTTTCCCATTCAAACTAGTCAACTTTGGATTGCCATATCTCAGTTATGTCTCAATCAATTGTTTTCATTTTTCTGTGACGAACTACAAAACATTTCAATTTTCAATAACTATTGACAAAATTTATTGTCAAAATTCAACCTATCTGTAACTTTTGTATCAATAGTTATCACTGAACTTTTTCAATAGTTTTTGAAAATTGAAATGTTTCGTATGTAGTTCATCACAGAAAAATGAAAACAATCGGTTGAGACATAACTGAGATATGGCATTCCAAAGTTGACTAGTTTGTATGGGAAAACGGCGTTGGTGCATTTTTATTGTCCGATACTGTACATTTTACATGCGCCTAGATGAAGGCATGCACGCATATGGCCTCCACTTTATCATCTTATGCAACGTCTTATACGATTACTGGTTGTCTGGGAAACCATGCCAGCCACTCTCCGTCGTCAGCTAAAGAACGGCTGCTCGCAGCTGTGGCGGTTTCCCCGTTGTCTCTCTCAGTAATCTTTGCAGCAGTCGGAGCAGGTCGGGAATACGTGCATTATGGTAGAAGCAGTTTAACTTTTACTTTCTGCTGTTCAACAAGCTGAGATGGCCGAGAGAGATCGGGCGTGCTACTCACACTCCAAGGATCTGAGTTCAATTCTCGATTTTTCTTAATATTTTTAACAGATATCTGCAATGTAATTTTAAGATCGCACATAAATTTCCATCATATATGACGGGGTCCTTTTGTTACATTCGATCCGTCATAATTTTACAGGTTTTGTTTTTCGAACTGTGTAACCTCAAAATGATTGACAATTCTCAGGTCATTTTGACAGATTACACACATGCACGAAAAAGACGGATCATGTTTCTACTCTATAGATCTTGTTGCCGTCCTTTTCAAGCTCATGTTACATCTGTCAAAATGACCTGAGAGTTGTCAGTCATTTTGAGGTTAGGTTAGTTGGTGTAATTCTTTATTACACCAACGAACCTAACCTCAAAATGACTGACAGATCTCAGGTCATTTTGACAGATGTAACATGAGCTTGAAAAGGACGGCAACAAGATCGATAAAGTAGAATAGATTATCCGTCTTTGTCGTGCATGTGTGGGGTCTGCCAAAATGACCTGAGAAGTGTCAAACATTTTCATTGCTAGCTTTGTTGGTGTAATGAAGAATAAAGAATTGGTGATTTGATGTTGCATGAAGAAGAAGAAGAAGAAGAAGAAGAAGAAGAGCGATGATGTTTCGAAGATCCCTACCCGTACCACACAGGGGATTATTTTAATGCCTCTATAAAATCTAAAACATCTAATTAAAAACGGTTTGATGTACACACACACTTAATTTTGATTACCGAGTTCGGTAATTTTTTGACGAGATTAAAACTGCTGAGCGACCGAACTCGTTCAGCAAAAATGCATTGTTTACCTTTTCCATACGATTTTGACAGGTGTTTTACTGAACCTCAGTAAAATCGATTACCGAAGCTACCGAGATCATACTGCTGTTCTAATCTCGTCAAAAAAGTACCGAACAGGCAATTCAGAAATAAGTGTGCAGTTCGAAAAAAAACCTGTAAAATTATGACGGATCGAATGTAACAAAAGGACCCCGTCATATATGATGGAAATTTTTGTGCGATCTTAAAAATTACATTGCAGATATCTGTTAGAAAATATAAAGAAAAATTAGGCGCCGAGCGAGAATTGAACTCAGATCCTTGGAGTGTGGGTAGCACACCCGAGCTCACTCGTCTATCTCAATTTGTTAGATTGTAGACAGTCAAAGTTAAACTGCTTCTACCATATTGCATGCATTCCCGACATGTTCCGGCTGCTACAGAGAGTACTGAAAGCACCAGGGTGCGAGGCCGCCATTTTTAAGAATCCAACATATTGTATGTAAACATTTGTGTATCCACAAAGGATTCCATTGTGGATACACGATAGATGTTGGCTCCTGTCAGATGCAATAGGTGGGATTAGGGTTGCCACATACGTGACTGAAAAAGACAACGGGGAAACCGCCACAGCTGCGAGCAGCCGTTCTTTAGCTGACGACGGAGAGTGGCTGGCATGGTTTTTAGCAGATGCATGTAAATTTAAAGCGAATATTTAAAGCGAATATGTTTTAAAATCTGTAAACTAGTCGTCTGACCAGCAGCGGGTTGCTCGGCTGGCGTTAAATGTTGGTGATTAACATTTTTCTGTCGCAAATTTCAGTTGATCTTCAATTTACGTGCTGTTTAACTTTATTTTTTTTTGCTGTGTAGGGTGGACGGACTACATATCAGGGTTGAAAAAATCTCATTCAATTGAATGAATTTCTGCTGAACTGAATGCGTTTGACATTCATTTTCAGCTCCGCTGTGAGATACTTGAAAGTGAACGCAGAAAAATTCAACTACATTGTGGAGGTAATGACTGCACCATCATCAACACACGCTCTGCGCTGATGGATGCTTCAATTCAACACCGGCCGCATGAATGCGACTCGCCCATAAGCAAACGTGGTGAATTTTTGTCTTTTGAGTGCCGGTCACAGGAAAAATGTTGCTTTTGAACCTTGCCGTCTCCCCAGTGTGAGCGAAGAGAGAATTTTTATTCTCTTTTCAATTGCCTCCGTGAAGGACAGAAGCTTCAACGTCAGAAGCGGTGTGGTGAAAAGACAAAAACAAAAACTCACGTTCGTTGGAAGCTTCGGAATTTTTGCAACCGTGCTACATATTGAACGTACAAATTAAAACTAAACATTTTTTTCTTGATAAGGTACTTAATTTGTAGTCCGTCCAAAGTCTAACACCGTACCTACATCAAACCGTTTTTAATTAGATTTTGTTTTAGATTTTATAGAGGCATTTTTAAATCTTTCCCTGTGTTATACACTCAGGGAAAAAACAAGCGAAATTCATCGAAATACCTTATGAAAATTTGCTATAACTAATTCTTATGGATGACATAAGAATACACAGCTAATCGCGTTCGGTAATTTTTACCGAAATCTCAACCGCTGAGCGTTCGGTAATGGATTTTTAACGAAACTCTGTAAAAATCTAACAAATTTCGGTAAAATGTTATCGTTTAACTGTCAAACTCTAACGAACTTCGGTAAAAGTTGTTACCTTTACCGAATTTTTCCTGTAATACAAACTTAACGGTTGAGATTTCGGTAAAACATTACCGAAGTCGGTGATTTTTTCTAACTGCGTACCTTATGAAAATTGATTGTGCTTGCTATTCTTTATTACACCAACGAACCTAACCTCAAAATGACTGACAGGTCTCAGGTCATTTTGACAGATGTAACATGAGCTTGAAAAGGACGGCAACAAGATCGATAAAGTAGAATATATGTTTAGCAAATAATACAATACGTGCTTTCAGTTTGAGCGTTTATTCAGGAATGGTCTAGTTAAGTCAAGTGTCAAAAGTCTGTTATCAGTCATGGCCTACTAGTGATTGGGGATAGCTTAGTTAGAAGATAAGTAATATTTAATACTACATTTGGTCATCCTGTCTCGTCGATGTCCCCATCGACATTATAATCTAAAAGTAAACTGGAATTTGAGAGCCATTTACGCATGTTATTCGGCGAACATACAGAGCTGAACGGTAAATTTGATATTTGAAAGCCGTCGATGTCTGTAATAAAGTAACGATCATTTGGCAGTATTTTTTTCACAACATAATGACCTTTGTATTTTTTAGATAGTTTATTGTCTGTGCTGGTTTTCAAAACAACAAAATCTCCTTCTTTATAATTTTGCACAGCTTTTCGTTTTCGATCCACCATTTCTTTATTATAAGCCTGAAGTTTAAGTATATTATCTTGAGCCTGTTCTCGAATTTCTAATAAATTACGTCTTTGTGATATAGGTTGATTATTTTTAACAAACATTTCAATGTTATTCGTTTCGAAATTCAAATTATTCTGTTGTATACCGAATAATACCACGCTAGGAAAGTTTTTAATGGCTCTATTATAAGTATTGTTGTAGACGTATTCCAAATTTGAAAGTAATTTGTCCCATGGGAGGTACGTATCATCAATAAATTTAGCTAACATTGGAGTTAAAGTTCTATTGATTCTTTCAGCCTGTCCATTCGCCTCTGGAGTATAAGATGCTGTTTTATTATGTGCAATACATCGATCCATACAAAACTTTTTGAAACTTGAAGAGGTGAAACAGCTACCTCTATCAGTAATTATTCTTATTGGTTTACTGTAGTGGTTAATATATAATATTAAACTATCAATGACTTCTTTTGTGTTTGTTGTTTTAGTTGGGTAAAATTTAACATACTTCGTAAAAGCATCTACAATAACAAGAATGTATTTGAAATTTTTCGATGACCGTAGCTGAATTGGACCATAATGATCTAAATGGATTGTATGAAATGGCACTTGACCTTTACCAATATTTTTTAGAAACCCTTCCTTTTTTGTATCCGATGGACTGTAAAAAATACAACTTAAGCAATTATTTATGTACTTTTTGACTATCTTCCTCATCTTTGCAAACCAATAAAACTTTTTGACTTCTATAATAGTTTTCTCTATACCAATATGGCCTAATTTATCATGACAAATTCGTATTATGTTATCAATCATTGTTTTGGGTACTACGAGTAAAAGATTTGCATTGTGTTTTCGAAATAATACTCCATTTTTTAATTCAAAGTTAGGGAAAGAAGTCGACTCCAAATGAGTTTTAATATTCCTAATTTTTTCGTCTTGCTCCTGTGCTAAAATAATGTTTCTTTCGATATCCTCAGTATCTAACAAACATATATTGGACTCCTTATACTGATTTGAATGTTTATTCAATATTTTTTCCTCCTTTTCATTCATTGATATTCTACTCAAAGCATCCACGTGCTGCATTTTCATTCCGTCCCTATATTCCAAACTGTAATTATAATTCTCTAAAAATAGAGCCCATCTGCTAATTTTAGGATTGATTTCTTTCTTAGCCAAAGTTTGGGCCAAAGCATTACAATCTGTGAAAATTTTAAATTTGATACCGGACAAATATACATGAAATCTTTTGACAGAATGGACAACCGCTAGTGTTTCTAGTTCAAAACTGTGTAACTTATGTTCATACTCATCTGTTTTCTTGCTATAGTAACTAACTGGGTGAAAATTTCCATTATTTTGCTTTTGCAATAAAATTGCGCCAAATCCATGAGAGCTCGCATCACAATGCAATTGTGTTTCAGCTTTCGGATCATAAATGGCCAAAACTGGAGCTGATAGTAGCTTTTCTCTTAGAAGTTCAAAAGCACTGATTTCGGTATCATTAAAAACAAATTCAATATCCTTTTTCAACAAATTATACAAAGGTCTAGCAATCGAGGCAAAATTTTTGATAAATTTTCTGAAATAACTAGTTAAACCTAAAAATCTCTGAACATCTTTTGTACTTTTGGGTAATGGAAAATTTGATATCGATTCAATGTGAGCTTTACTTGGTTTCCTTCCAAATTCGTTAATAGTGTAGCCCAAATAATCTATTTCGTAAAGGCAAAACTTACATTTTTCAAAATTTAGTTCCAGTAAATTTTTACTTAAAATCTCTAAAACTTTTTTTAAAATTTCAAAATGTTCTTCAATTGTCTCAGAAGCAATCAAAATATCATCTATGTAAACAACAACCTTTCCTTCATCTATAAGTGGTTTTAAAATTCTATTGATAAATCTTTGAAACACAGCAGGTGCATTGCATAGGCCAAATGGAACTTTTAAATACTCATATTGCCCATTTGGCGTAACGAAAGATGTGTATTTGGTACAATCAGAAGCAATTTTAATTTGATGGAAACCTGATTTTAAATCTAGAATGGAATATACTTTTTTACCTTTAAGTTTATCAAAAATGTCTTCTATCAACGGTAAGGGGTAGTTGTCACGATATGTATCTTTATTTAATTTTCGATAGTCTACGCATAATCTAATATCATCATCTTTCTTTGGAATAACTACAATGGGACTCGCAAATGGTGAATCACTCTCTTCAATTATCCCTAACTTAAGCAGTTCCTCAACTTTGTTGTTTACTTTAATTTTATCGTTCTGAGAAAGTCTTCTAGGCTTAAAATGAAATGGTGCAGCGGTCTTTAATACAATTTTCATTTCGTAATTTACTTCAGGAGAAATCGGTCGTTGAAAATTAAAATAATAGCTCTTTAAAATTTGATTTAAATTTGCCAAATGATGCTCACCAATATTACCCACAGTTTTAACGGTATTCAAATTACAAATCAAATTGTTTACCTTTATATCAGCTCTGGTTGTATCACCCTTAACTTCTTTTGGAAATACGCGAATTCTGCTCTCTTCAATTATTGTTTTCATTCCAGGGTCAAGAATCACGTCTCTTCCGATTATAGCATCATAGGAAAATATATACGAGTCAGGAACCACCAAAAAATTAATTCTGAAAAATAAATTTTGAATTTTTACCACAGTAACCAATCTACCCACAATCTTGAGTCCAGTTCCTCCGATACCCTTGAAAGATCTTTTACTATTATACGGAACAATGTTTGCGCGATTTACTAAACCAAGACGTATCAAACAAACTGGACTTCCTGTATCAAACAAAGCTTTCAATTTGATTTCAAACTCAGTTAACTCAATATCTACCAATCCGTCAAAGTCTACAGTCTTATTCTCCATGGTTTGGTTCTGAACTACAGCAAGCCTTGGAGGTATTCCGTTTGCACCGTCCTTTCTGTCACCAGTAATCCTCTTTGATGGTGGCCGGTTGTACGTTTCTCCTGTGTGGTGTTTTTTCGGTTTGAAACAGTTTGCAACAATGTGTCCCGCTGAGTTACAATTGAAGCAAACAGGAGCGCTTGAAAAAGTTTGTCTGGGTAGCCGAATAGTTTGAAAAGCTTTCAGGAGACTTGAAGTAGACGAGAGTCCGCTAATTTTAGCCTGGTTTTTCAAATGACGATCCGGGATTCCTTCAATTACATATTCAACAAATTCAGCTTCATTCATTCGCAAAGGCATGGCAAGGTTTCTTTTTTCCAGAAAGTATTCCAAAAACGTCTCTTCTTGTTTCCACTTGCGATGTGTTAGTTTTCTTCTAATTTCCAATGAACTGACTGCAACGTTAAAGGAGTTTTTGATCAGGTTGAGTACTTCCAAATAATGCTTCAAGAATAATTCCGGTTGTGAACATAGCCAAACACATGCATTTCCTTGCATGTGCTTGAAAATCGCTAACTTCATGACTTCTTCTTCAACATTAAATGTACTTCTTACTTGCTCCACTGTATTGGCGAAAAAATTGACATCCTCGGTTGGAGATCCAGAAAAGTACGGCAAAAAGGCACACAATTCATCCAACTTGATACAACGATTTGTTTGATTGACTGTAACATCCGTGTTTCTTCTGACTTCTCCACTGCCGCCGCTATTATTGCGTTCAAATTCCGCTCTATTTTCGTGACTTGATCCTGCGTGTACCGTACCAGATTCATTGTTGGCATCGAGAGAAGGAAAGCCTGTTCCGAGATTCTCCAGAGCTTCAACATCCGATCGCAAAGGACTTCGCAGGAACATTTTGGGTTACCCCACTTCTGAAGTTTTAGCAAATAATACAATACGTGCTTTCAGTTTGAGCGTTTATTCAGGAATGGTCTAGTTAAGTCAAGTGTCAAAAGTCTGTTATCAGTCATGGCCTACTAGTGATTGGGGATAGCTTAGTTAGAAGATAAGTAACATTTAATACTACAATATGATCCGTCTTTGTCGTGCATGTGTGTGGTCTGCCAAAATGACCTGAGAAGTGTCAAACATTTTCATTGCTAGCTTTGTTGGTGTAATGAAGAATGACATATTTCATAAGACAGACTTATGAAAAGAACAAAAAAAAATCCCAAAATGGTGCAGACTGGACTCGATCCATGAACGTTGGGATCCCCAAGCCCGTTTTTTATCCACACGGCTACCGACGTTTGAGAATACCATGTTGCTAAACATGAATAAAAGCCAAGCTGTGAGATGATTTTACGTCATAGAGCAGAGCTGCCACATTACCTGTATTCCGTACACGAAAAAAGTTGGCACCCCCTCGTTTATTTTGCTACCTCAAAGTATTTTACTAAGACTGAAAGCTTAAAAAATAGTTCCAAAAATATACTATTTTTTGAGTTAACAAACTTGTTCCATTGCCTTGCGGTTTAAAAATAAACGAGGGGGTGCCAAATTTTTTTTTCGTATACAACCCTGTATGTGGCAGCTCTGTCATAGAGTGACCTTATGAAATTCATCCGAATCATTATGAATTACACAGCAAAAAAATAAAGTTAAACAGCACGTAAATTGAAGATCAACTGAAATTTGCGACAGAAAAATGTTAATCACCAACATTTAACGTCCAGCCGAGCAACCCGCTGCTGGTCAGACGGCTAGTTTACAGATTTTAAAACATATTCGCTTTAAATTTACATGCATCTGCTATAAACCATGCCAGCCACTCTCCGTCGTCAGCTAAAGAGCGGCTGCTCGCAGCAGTGGCGGTTTCCCCGTTGTCTCTTTCAGTACTCTCTGCAGCAGCCGGAACATTTTTTGAATGTGTGCAATACGGTAGAAGCAGTTTAACTTTGACTGTCTACAATCTAACAAATTGAGATAGCCGAGTGAGCTCAGGTGTGCTACCCACACTCCAAGGATCTGAGTTCAATTCTCGCTCGGGGCCTAGTTTTTCTTTATATTTTCTAACAGATATCTGCAATGTAATTTTCAAGATCGCACAAAAATTTCCATCATACATATATGACGGGGTCCTTTTGTTACATTCGATTCGTCATAATTTTACAGGTTTTTTTCGAACTGTGTTGCCATAGGAATCCGAATATTTTCATATTATTTTCCTCTGCTTTCTGCAACATCTACACACAGCAACATCTGCAACCTATCTGCCGAAGACCACATTATCAAGAAGACTGCTGAAAATCGAGGTCTCTGCTAGCAGCGCCACCCCGGATAAAGGTGGCACTATTCATGATAGTATGTGTAAACTTTTACACAAAGGTACCACCTTAGCTCACCAGGCGGCGGTGCCGTCGGTGACGCTTGCCGTTAGTACGGGATAATAACAGAGTTGCATGTCTTCTTGATAAAATAGTCTTCGCTATCTGCAGCAGCCGAAGCAAGCCGGCAATTCGTACGTTATGGTAGAAGCAGTTTAATTTTGACTGACAGAAAGTCATCAACCAGAGATAGCCGAGAAAGCTCGAGCGTGCTACTCACACTCCTAGGATCTTAGTTCGATTCTCGCTCGAAGTTCAACTTTGCTATATATTTTCTAACAGATATCTACAATATAATTTTAAGATCGCACAAAAATTTCCATCATTTATGAGGGCGTTCTTTTGTTACATTCGATTCGTCAAATAGCTATTTCTCCTCAAATTTCTCAAGAAATTCCTCTCATAAATTATTTAAACTTTTCATAAAACTATTTACTCAGGACTTCTTTCTTTATTTTTCCAACATTTTTTTTTTTCAGAGATTCCTCCAGGAACTTTTCTGAGATTCCACCACGAATTCTCCAAAGGATTCCTTATATAACTTCGCCAGGGCTTCCACCAGGAATTTATCCGGAGATTCCTTCAGAGATTTTTCAAGGAATTGGTCTAATAGTCCATCCAGGATTTTTTTTTTCCAATAATTCCTCCAGGCATTCCTTCAGTTCACCAGCGAGTCTTCAAGAAAATCCTTCCATTATTATTGCATATAAGAATCTCTCTCAAGAACTTCTTCCACGGCTTCCCCAAGAATTTCACCAGGAGACTCTTTAAAAAAAATCTCTAGCAGTTTCTCCTGGTATGCCTCCAGGGATTTCTCTAGAATTTACTTCAGAATTCCTCCGGAAATTATTTTACTGATTCCTCCAGAAATTTCTCCAGGTACCCCTGCTCTTAAAATTCCAACAGGAATTCCTCAAGAATTTCCTCCAGAAATATTTCCGGGGATAACTCCAGGGAATCTTCCGAAAAATCCTCCAGGAATTACTCAAGAAATAACTGCAGAAATTACTTCTGGGATTACTTCGAGAATTCCTACAGGGTTTCCTGAGAGAATTTCTCCATGAAATACTGCTAAAATTCCTCCGAGAATTCCTCTAAGGATTCCTCCAGGAATTCCACGGGGATTACTCCAGGAAATCCTCCAGAAATCCTTTTTTTTATTCTTAATCACTTAACCTAATTTTCAGCTCTATTGTCCACTGGGCACTACGTGAGCAATTTCAATTGACAGCTGCACTTACATTTTTGTACAGCGCCTAGATTCTTTTCTACTTTATCGAACTGGCTGCCTTTCTGCTGCTTTCACTTTTTCTACTTCATACCTAGTAGAATGATGAGCACAAGGATGATGATGGATGGCCGTTGTTCCTTTCCAGTCCGATTGGGGTCCATTATGAGTAGCAGTTCGCCGATGTCCAGGTATCCGGGTCCGTTTGAGTCATGGGGCTCAGAAGAGGGTCAGTGTCAGTTGCTCTCGGGGGAAAAGCAACTGACGAAAAATTGCAAGTGTCGGGACTGGGAATCAAACCCATGACCATCCGCATATGAAGCGAACGTGTGACCAACTACGCCACGGGCCCCGGCTATCCAGAAATCCTGCCAGAAATTATTCCAGATATGCCTTCAGGAATTCCCCCTAGAAATCCTCCAGAAATTTCTCCAAAATATCTTCAATGAATTGCTTTACCAATACCTTTGGAAATTTTGCTAGGGATTCCTCAAGAGAATTCTCAAGAAGGTCCTCCAAGAATTCTTGCGGGAATACCTCCATGAATTCTTTCAAAGATTTCTCCTGAGATTTTTCCACAAATTCCTCCAGAATTCCGTCCAACGAATCCTACAGAAAATTTTCCAATTTTTTCTCCAGGAATTCCTCCACGAATTTCTCCAGAAGTTTCTCAAAGAATTCTTTCAGGAATTTCTCTAGGATAACCTCCAAGAATTCCTTTAGAAAATTCTCCGAGAATATCTCCATGAATTTTTCCATGTTTTTTGTCTAAATCAAAATTATCTTCCGGATAATCCTTTAGAAATTCCTTCAATAATTTTTCCAGGAATTTCTTAAAGCATTTCTTGAGGAGTTCCTTCAAGAATTCCTCGAAGAATTTCTCCATGAAATTCTCCAAGAATTCCTCCAGGACTTTCTCCAGCAATTTCTCCAGGATGTTTACCATAATTTCCAACTAGGGAGCATCCACACATGACGCAGCAGCAGTGGCGTAGCCACGGGGGGGGGGGGGTTTAGGGGTAAAACCCCCCAGAGCCAAAATTTCTGGAACAAATTTCCAGTATAAAACGCTTTATAACAAAGAATTTTTCGGCTGCGCCGCTATTTTTAACCTACGGCTTAAATTGAGTTTACATATTTACGAAATGTGAGTGTCAAATAAAAAATATTATTATTGAACATCGAAAACTCTCAGAGCAAATTTCTCGCTACGCATTGCGCAGCAGTTTTTGGACAACTTGCAACACCCTCCTTTCTCCTCGTGCTCTACTTTCCCATATCAATACATGGCTAGTAGCAATTTCAGAGACTCCCCCCTCTCCCTTAAATGGATGGTCCCCAAGAAAATCCTCCAAAAATTATTTCAGGAATTTTTCCAAGAATCCCTTCAACTTTTCCTCCAGGAACAGGAATTCCTGAAGGAATTGCTCAAGGTGTTTTTACAGGAATTCATCCAGGAATTACTCCAGAAATTCCTTCATTAATTCCTTCAGGAACTCCTTCAGAATTCCTTCAGTTTTTTTTCAGAAATTCTTCCAGTATCTCATTCCTCCAAGAATTTCTCCAAAAATACCTTTAGGATTTCCTCCAGGGATTCCCCATTTCAACAAGGAATCACTGGAAGAACATGTGCAGGAAAATCTGAAGGATTGTTGTTTAATAAAGCTGATACAAATTTCGATTTTTTATCTCCCTCTGCCCTTAAAAAAATATTGGTTGGATTTTGCGTTATGAGGGGGCACCTAAAAAATTTGTATCAAAATATCGAGTTTTGCTAAAAAAAAATAACAAATCCGATGAGTTTGTAATATTTTTCAGATTATATGCTTTATTATTTTTATCCCCCCCCCACGACCAATTAAAGAGTGGTGGGACAAAAAGTGAAACAAATATTTGTAACGCCCTACCTGCTCTTAAAAAGAATTCCTGAAATACCTGGAGGTTCCCAAACTTTCAGGTGCGTCACCCCCTTTTGCCAGCAGACATACTTTTCGCGACCCACCATAGAAATGCCCTCATTAGATGTCTGTTACAGTAAAATATTCTACTGTCCCTCGCAACCCCCTGGATGAAGGCCGGCGACTCCCCTGTGGGGTCGCGACCCACAGTTTGGGAAACCGCCCTAGATGAATGGAGAGTATGAATGGAGAATTCCTGGAGGAATTCATTGAAAAATTTCTGAAATTCCTGGCGAAAAATGAAGAGAAATTAGAGAAGCAATCTATGGAAGAATTCGTTTTGAGACCCCGAAGAAATCTCTGCAGAAATTTCCTATGGGAAGTTCTAGTGAAATTCCTGGTGAAATCTCTGGACGGAGTTCTAGGGGAATTCCTAAAAAAATTTGCGATGAACCCCAGGAGGAATGTTTGGCTCTCGTGAGAGATTTCTGGACCAATTCATGGAGAATACTCAGAAAAATTTGAAAGCCATATCTGCAGAAATTCCCAATGGAATTCTTGGAGGAAGTCTGGGAAAAATTCTTGGAGGCATTCCTGGAGGAATTCTTGCAGGTACTCCTAGAGAAATTCCGGAAGGAATTCACTGGAATTTTTTGGAAGAATTGCTGAAGTAATTTCCGGAGAAATTTCTCCAGAAACTGATTCAGACATTCTTCCAAAACATTTCAACAAGAATTTCTCCGATAACTTCAATAAGGATTCTTCCAGGAATTTCTCCCAGAATTTTTCGAGGAGTACCTCCAAGAATTTCTGCAGGAATGCCTCCAAGAATTCTTCTCGAACTTCTTCCAAGTATTCCATAAGAAATTTATGCAGAGATGTCTTTTATATTCCTCTGAGTTTCCTCCATGAATATATCCAGGAATCTCTCACGAGATTGTTCCAGGAATTCCTTAGGGAATTCCGCCAAACATTATTCTAGAGTTTCCTCCAGGGTTTCATCGAAGTTTTTTCTTGGAATTCCCCTAGGACTCTGTCCAGAGATTCCACCAGTAATTGCATTCGAATTTTTGCCAAGGTTCTTGGTTCAGTTCAAGCTCGCATCTCGAAGTGAACAGACGCTTTTGTTCTGCTGTCGAATTGTTTTCGGTTTTTGTTTATCAGTACACAGTACAATATGTGTAGCTCAGTTGCAGTGGATAAAACGTTGGCATTTCTTTTTCCAAGAGATGCCGCACAACCAAATGTGGCTGATATGGCCCGTTTCATCAAAGCGCTGAAAGGGGATCCTACGTCGATGGAAACGGCGTACCGTTCGCGAACGCTTTCCGGCCGAGTTCAAGCTCAACATGTTCACCGGAGTACGCGGAGTCTACATAGACGTGAAGCAAAAAATCCCAGAGATTGTGTATTTTCGTAATCGAAAAGGTAGATTGTACTACGACGGATTGGTACAAAAGTGTTTCAACTGCAATTCGGACACACACTTCAAGAAGGCTTGCCCGGTTCTTCGCGAGCAACAGAAGGAAGACGTACAGCAGCCAACAACAGTAGCGCACGTGGTCAACGAAGTTAAGGAGAGAGCAAAGGAGAAAATCATCGTTGATGATTTTGTGGATGGGCTATCGAGAAATGAAGAACACACCAAAAAACAAGTGAAAACGAAGAAAATAGAGGCAAAGCGTCAACGTTCGTTCGAATCTAACCCAGAATCTGACTCAGGGTCAAATCAACAGACACAAAAGAAGCAGAATAAAGCCGATGCGATCTCGAGCGACAGTGATAATAGCTTGACTTTTGTTCCTGTCTCATCTGTCAACAAGAGTAGATACCGAATAGCAATGTACGAATGGATCGACAACGAAGGTGAACGACGACAATTGATTAAAGAGGACAAACAGAAAATTGCTGAAACTATCGGAATCCCGTTGGATCAGTTGACTTTCTACCATAGTTGATTTTTTTGTATTTATTGTGAAGCTAAATTTTGTTATATCCTATTATTATAAACTATTGAATTTGGCTCCGTAAAGTGCCCCGCACAATTGAGCCTTTTAAATAAACGAATTAAGAAAAAGGTTCTTGGTTCGAATCCATATTCCAACAGACACTTTTTTTAAATTGTAAATCGGGTCCA
Source organism: Aedes albopictus (assembly GCF_035046485.1). NCBI lineage: Eukaryota > Metazoa > Arthropoda > Insecta > Diptera > Culicidae > Aedes > Aedes albopictus. The sequence goes on from NC_085138.1 coordinate 348,317,323, forward strand.
TGGTAAATTTGAAAAAAAAACATCAATCTGTTGAAATGAAATCAAACTCAGTCTGCACATATTTAGTGGCTTTGTGTATTTAAATTAACCCTGCAAAATAGTAAATTCAACCGCAAGCCGTCTTTCAGTTCTATAGAATTTGTTTAGGAATTTCTCCAAGAATTTCTCGAGAATCTTGTCCATTTATTTCTACAGAACATACTCCAAAAGATCCTCTAGGAATTCCTCCACAATTCCCCCAAGAATTTCCTTCAGAAATTCTTCGAGAAACTCTTCCAGCATTTTCTGCAAGAATTCCTCTAGGATTTATACAAGAGTTTTCCAGGATTCTATCTAAACATGTCTCCTGTAATTTCTTGAAAATTTATTAAAGGCATTTCTGAAGCAATTTCTGAAAAAAAATGGTTAAGGAATTTCTGAAGGAATTTTTTGTCTTGTATTGAATTTCCGAACCCCCTAAGCAGAATACCCTCTCCAAATGGGTGTAATCAGTGTTGTATCTTTTAATTCCACCCTTTTGCTTATCCTTTAACATATACGCGTATTTCGTCTACCACTTGTAATCTTCCTCAGTGTCAGTTATCCAGAAGTTACTGGTGAAATCTCTGGACGGAGTCCTAGGGGAATTCCAAGAAATAACATCTGCGAAACCCTGGAGGAATCTCTAGAGTAATATTTGGCGGAATTCCCTAAGGAATTCCTGGAGCAATCTCGTGAGAGATTCCTGGAAAAATTCATAGAGAAATCTCAGATGAACTTGAAAGGCATCTCTGCAGTAATTCCTTATGGAATACTTGGAGGAAGTCCTAGAAGAATTCTTGGAGGCATTCCTGGAGGAATCCTTGTTGAAATTCATGGAAGAATTCTTGCAGATTTGTTTTTGGAGAAATTTCTCAGGAAATTCCTCCAGAAATTCTTCCAGAAAATTTCTGCAAGAATTCTGCCAGGAATTCCACCAAGATTTCCAACAAGGATTCCTCCAAGAACTCTTCCCAGAATTTCTCTAGGAATACCTACAAGAATTCCTCCAGGAAAGCCTCCAAAAATTCTTCCAGGACCTCCTCCAAGAATTCCATAAGGAATTTCTGCAGATATGCCTTCAAATTCCTCTGAGTTTCCTCCATGAATTGGTCCAGGAATCTCTCACGAGAGCCTAGCATTTCTCTATAGATTCCTCCAGGGGTTCGTCGAAAAATGTTTAAGGAATTCGCCTAGGACTCTGTCCAGAGATTTCACCAGGAATTTCACAAGAACTTCCTTTTGGAAATTTCTGCATAGATTTCTCCGGGATCTCACCACGAATTCCTTCAGGAATTGCTTCTCTAATGTGTCTTAATTTTCCGTCAGGAATTCTTCCAGAAATTTTAAAATGAATTCCTCCAGGAATTCTGCATTCATTCTCCAATTCATCTAGGGATTTTTTTAATAATTCTTCCAGATATTTCAGAAAATCTTTTAAAGGATTCCTCCAGCAGTTATTTAAAAACAATCCTTCCGATTTTCCTGCATATGTTCTTCCAGTGATTCCTTGTTAATATCGTACAAGGATCTCTCATATGAATCCTTCCCTAAAATTTAAACTCCAAAAATTACTTTAAAAATTCTTCCAGGAATTTAAAAATTCCTTCACGAATTTCTCCTCCAATTTCTACAGAACTTCTGTTAAAAATCCACCATAAATTATTCCAGGGATTACTCAAGATATTACTCAGTTATTCCTAAAAAAATCGTCTAGGAATTCCTCCAGAAGTCCCATCAGAAATTGCTCTGGGGATTCATCCAACAATTCCTCCAGGGATTACTTCAAGACTTCCGCCAGAAAATCCCCCTGAAATTTTCTCCAGGAATGCCTCCAATGATTCCTTCAGAAATTCTCTTAAAACTTTCACCAGTGATTCCTCCGAGACTTCCTACTGGAGGTCCTCCAGAAATTCCTCCAAGAAATCGTTCAGGGATTCCTCCAGGAATAGTTCCATAGCTTTCAGAGATTGTTCTAGAGCCCTCTCCAGAAATCCATCCAGGTATTGCTCCAGGGATTCCTCCAGATCTTTTTTCAAGAATAACTCTAGAAAGTCCTCTCGGAATTCCTCCCGGCATATCTGTAGAAGAATTGTGATTTCGGATGAAAATTTATCACTCTTCAAAGTTTCGACGTCTTATTTTAGAAAATATATCGATATGATAAAACTCAATGCTTTAAAATAAGTACGACCACGGTTTTCATTAGTCAAATAGGTTCAAACTTTTACTGCAAATTTATTGTAATAATTTGAAATAAAAAATCTATAATTTTGCTTTCGGGGTGAAATCAATCAGTTAATGATATGCCTTTGTAAGTGCTGGAAATATGTTTTCCACGTGAAATAACCATCCCAGAATGCGATAAACTACGTCAATTTTTTGCAACGTTTTTAAATTTTAAGTTTTTTTTTTTTAAGTTTAAAGTTTGATAAATCCAAAGAAAACGCCTGCAACTGTGCAATTGCCTTACGTTTTACATATAGAACTTTTGATAACGAAATCGGATTGAGCGAATCCTTGCCAACTATAGGGTAGTGGACATATTTTGGCCCGGGCAGATATTTTTACAATATCTTCGCAATTTTTTATTGGAAGTTCCAATAATAATTTGCCGAGATTATGTAGGTCTAGGAATTCCTCCATGAATTTCTCCAGGCTATTTATAATCCAAGAAATTCTCCAGGAATTTCTCCAAGATTTTTTCCAAGAATTTCTCAAGGAATTTTTCAACAGATATCTCCAAAAATTTCTTCAAAATTCCTACAGAAATTCCTCAAGGACATCCTGCGAGTTTAAGATATGTATGGAAAACAACCAGATTAGTCGACGCACCAAAATTCGAATTTTCAACTTGAACGTGAAATCTGTGCTGCTATACGCCAGTGATACCTGGTGTGTATCAGTGGAGAACACTCAACGGCTGCAGGTCTTCATAAATAGATGCCTGCGGTATATAATTCGTGCAAGGTGGACAATTGGATCTCCAATGTGGAGCTCCATTGTCGATGTAATCAAGAGCCGATAGAGACAGAAATTCGGGAGCGAAAGTGGAGGAAGGTCGGCTACACTCTAGACAGGGGCGGAAACGAAATCTGCAAGTAAGCGTTAGACTGGAACCCAGCAGGACATCGCAGCAGAGGCAGACCCAGAGGCTCATGGCGGCGCTGTTTCAACAACGAAATCAAACAAGTCGACAGAAATTTGACCTGGTCACAGGTCAAGGCGATGTCTGGCAATCGTCCAGGATGGAAATCTTTCAATTCAGCCCTCCGTACCACCGTGGGTGCCCAGGACTAAAAGTAAAGTAATTATCTTCCAGAAATTGCTCCTGCAATTGTTGTGAGAATTCCTCAAGGAATCCTTCCACGAATTCCTAGGAGAATTCCTCCAAAAAATCCTGCAAAAATTACTTCAGAATCTCACTCAGGAAACACTCTAAGAATTTCTCCAGGAGTTCCTTCGAAAGTTCTTCTTCCTACAAGAATTGTTCTAGGAATTTCTACGTGAATTCCTTAAATATTTTTGTCAAGATTTCCTCCAGCAATTTTTCCAATAGTTTTTCCATAAATTTGTCCAAGAATTTTCAAGGAAATTCTACAAGATTTCCTGTAAGGTTGATACAAATTTAATTTTGACTTTTCTTTCCCCTGTCTGTCTCCAAAAAAATCAGGCTTGATATTCCAATTGGGGGGGAGGTGGGTTTGTCAGATAAAAAAATTAACGAGTATCGGGTCTTGCTAGAAACGAATCCGATGAGTTTTTAATATTTTTCATATTAAATGCTTTGTTATTTTTATCCCTCCCCCTCGACCAGCCAAAGAGTGGTGGAACAAAAAGTGAAATAAATATTTGCATACTTAGATTATCGCAAGTTCCAAATCGTTTTGGCATAACGTTTCGCCCTACTTCATTCAGCCATCATCAGATACAAAACGTTTGTTCTCCATCACTGTTGATAGACCACAGTGGTGGAGAACAAACGTTTTGTATCTGATGATGGCTGAATGAAGTAGGGCGAAACGTTATGCCGAAACAATTTGGAAAGTATTTTTCACCGAACAAAATCAACAAATTTCGAAACATACTTTGAGAACATTTGATATGAGATCCCATATTTTATTTTGAGAGGCGCAGAAGTTCATGCCTTTGGTATCAAATTTTGATGAGCGCAATTTTCTCATTCTATTTTTGAAATATTATGTTTCCAGTTCAAAACCAAACTAGCGACATTTTTTTCATTTACTTCCGCTGCTTTTTCCTTACGTTGTCGGAAGTGGGGCGCTATATTGTACACCTGCTCTACTGCGTCCACTTCCGACAACGTAAGGGAAAAGCAGCGGAAGTAAAAGAAAAAATGTCGCTAATTCGGTTTTGAACTGGAAACATAAAATATCAAGGGCATTTCCTTCTGCTGAAATTCAAAATGCAACTCATTGAAATGCGCAGGAAGTTTCACATTGTTATCAATTTACGATGAGGACTGTTTTCGAATCTGACATCGCCACTTTCTATTTAGGGATGCCGAAATAGTAGTTTACGCAACAAGGTGCAGAATGACGATTTTTACAGCACGAGTCGTACATTTATCCAACGAGGCTTGCCGAGTTGGATAATTACGACGAGTGCTGTAAAAATGGAGTTCTGCACCGAGTTGCGTACAACGTTTTTTGCAAGTTCATAAATTACTGCTTGAACAAAAATTTTCATCAAACTGCATACTGATGCTCATAGCCATGTTTAAGAAAATCTGATCATAGCAGGTTACACAGTGCAGTTGTCACAATTTTTCAAAACTGCATCCAGAAAGCATCAAGAAGATGATCAAAACTGAAAAGAGTGCTGTAATGATTCATTACGCAACGCAAATCAGTGCTGTAATGAACCATTACAGCACTGTTAATTTGGTGCAGGAAAGTAGGCCTTTTCCTGTCAGATTTGCATGAGGTAAAACAGCCTATTACGATGAGAAATTGCAAAAAAATATTACACTATTTTAAGTATATGATGAGCGCAATTTTCCCATCTAAGATTAACACTTTTCTGTGAGCGGGAAAATTGTTTTATTTGCTATATTTTGGGAAACCGTAAAATCGTCACATTGAGCCCAATGCTTGATTTATTTATATGGGGGGCGTAGCATCATAGGGGGCGCAGCTATTTTGAAATCTTGGGTAACCAGCTCTGATTTTACCATGACAGCACTGGATACCTCCCGGAATTCTTGTAGGGATTCTTTCCTAGGATTTCTCCAAATATTTATCATTGGATTCGTCCAGGAACACCTCTTGACTTTCATCCAGGAACTCCTCCTGGGATTCCATAAGCGACTCCTTCTGCTTATAATGTTTCATGAATGCCTCCTAGGTCTCCGCCAGAAATTCTTATTGTGATACCTGCATGAATCCCTATAGGGATTTCTCCTGGCATTCTTGCTGGGATCCTTTTAGGCAGTTTTCCTAGGATACTTCCAGAAATGCCTTTGAGTCTTCCAGCGGTTTTTCAAAAGACTCATCCAGGAATTGCTCTAGAATTTATATTCATGGGTTACTCTAAAAATTAATCATGGTTTTACTCCTGGAACTCCTCCTGGCCTTCTTCAAAGAGTACCAGCTGAAAGAATCCCAATAGAAACCTCTAGAGGAATCCCTAAACGAATTTAGGGATAAATTGAAATTTCCATTGAAATCCTAGGAGGTATTACTAGAGAAATCTCTAGTGAAACCCTATAAGAATATACGGGAAAAACTTGTAATCAAAAATTTTCGAAGAAATTCTCAAAGAATTTTCCGCAATTATCGATGGAATTTCTGAGAAAAAATAGTGAAAATTACTAAAAGTTATTGCCGTAGAATCCCGGAGACAAGGTTTTTACCCTTCTTACACCCATAAGAAGGGTATAAATACCGCTTGGAAAACCGACTTTCGATCCGAGGCCCGCAGGGCCGAGTCACATATACCAATCAACTCAGCTCGACGAATTGAGCAAATGTCTGTATGTGCGTGTGTGTGTATGTGTGTGTGTATGTGTGTGTGTGTATGTATGTTACAAAAAAATGTCACTCACGGTTCTCAGCCGTCTGTTGACCGATTTGAGTTCTCTTGGAAGCAAATGAAAGCTACTACATCCTAGTAGAACGCTATTGAATTTTATTTTGATTGGACGTTCGGTTACCGAGATATCTTTCAAAGAGTGCTAGGGAGTAGTACAACTTAATTATTTTAGATATTTTTGACAAAGTGTATCACCATAAATTTCTCAGCCGTCTATCAACCGATTTGGGTTCTTAAGGCCCCAAACGAAAGCTACTACATCCTAGTAGAACGCTATTGAATATTTTTTTGATTGGACGTTCGGTTACCGCGATATCTTTCAAAGAGTGCTAGGGAGTAGTACAACTTAATTATTTTAGATATTTTTGACAAAGTGTATCACCATAAATTTCTCAGCCGTCTATCAACCGATTCGGGTTCTTAAGACCCGAAACGAAAAATACTGCACCCTAGAAGAACGCTTTTGAATTTCATTCCGATTGGACATTTTGTAACCGAGATATCTTTCGGGGAGTACTTTGGAGTAATACAACTTAACTTTTTAAGAGGTCTTTGACAAAATGCTTCATAATAAATGAATCAGCCGTGTGTCAATCGATTTGAGTTCTCTCAGCATCAAATGAAAGCTACAGCATCCAAGTAGTATGCTATTAAATTTCATGCCGTTTGGACATTTTGTTTCCGAGATATCTTTCCACGAGTACTAAGGAGTAATGAAATTTACGCTTTTGAGAGATTTTTGATAAAATGTATCATAATACATTTCTCAGCCGTTTATCAACAGATTTTTTATGATCATATTTGGTTACACAAGTTAGTTATACATGAAAATGCAATTGCATCAAATACATAAAAGCTACTATCTCTTTGTAATATTTGAGCTTAATAAACAGTAGCAAAAATATCACGGAATGTATGTAGGAAAAGCCTTTTTACCCTTCTTACACCCATAAGAAGGGTATAAATATCGCTCGAAAAACCGACTTTCGATCCGAGGCCCGGAGGGCTGAGTCTCATATAGCAATGAACTCAGCTCGATGAACTGAGCAAATATCTGTATGTGTGTGTGTGTATGTGTGTATGTGTGTATGTGTGTGTGTGTGTATGTGCGTTACAAAAAAAAAAGTCACGCACGTTTCTCAGCCGTCTTTCAATCGATTTGAGTTCTCTTAGAAGCAAATGAAAGATACTACATCCTAGTAGAACGCTATTGAATTTTTTTTCGATTGGACGTTTGGTTACCGAGATATCTCTCGAAGAGTACTTATGAGTCATATTTCTAAACTTTTTAAGATTTTTGACCAAGTGTATCATAATAAATATTTCGGCCGTTTGTCAATCGATTTAGGTTCTCTTGGCACCAAATGAAAGCTACATCATCCTAGTAGATCACCCAGAAATTTTATTTCGATTGAACATTTGGTTACAGAGATATCTTTCGAAGAGTACTTAGGATTTATACAACTAAACTTTTTGAGATTTTTGACCAATTGTATAATAATAAATATCTTAGCCGTCTGAAAACCGATTTCGGTTATCCTGGCACCAAATGAAAGCTACAACATTCTAGTAGAACCCTATACAATTTCATTACGATTGGACATTTGATTACCGAGATATCTTTCAAAGAGTACTTGGGAGTAATACAGATTGACTTTTTGAGAGATTTTGGACCAAGGGTACCATAATAAATATCTCAGCCATCTGTCAACCGATTTGGGTTCTCTAAGCACTAAATGAAAGCTACAATATCCTTGTATAAGGCCCTGAAATTTTATTTCGATTCGACATTTGATTACTGAGATATCTTACGAAGAGTATTTCAATAAATTCTTTTTTATTATTATATTCACTTGTTATCTTGCATTAGTTTTTCCCCAGTCTATGGGAAATTATTTTTCAATAAATTATGCTGATCTCATACAAAGTGTATTCCAGCAGGTTATTGTTTTCAACAAAATTATAATTAACAAATTACAAATACACATGAATTTTATGAAAACTAACAATATGTTAAATGAAAGCTTTGAGTTTATATATTGTGGGAAAAATGCAAGAAACGGACAGCCAAAATAACTAGTTAATGCCAAAACTGATTAACTTAGTAGATATATCATTTTTGTCCTTTTTACACCATAACCATGAATACCAAGTACTTCGGAGCTAATTTATTCGACTGATTAAGAGATATTAGACAAAGTGCATCTCGCTAATTTTCTTATCCATTTGTTAATCGATTCAGGATTATTTGGCAGTTAACAAAACCCAAGCAACACACTTGGACGTTAATAAGTTCCTATAATTTAAATGCAACTACATTGAATGTTGTGCCCTTTGTACCAATCGTCTTATTAACGACTAAATTGCAACGAAAAAAGCGCAAGAGGTGGAGCCAATATAAAACATCCCTTCGTGTTATAAACGGTTTTAATTCGCAATCGATTTACAACCGAGATACAACTCATGGTCGACTTACAAATTGTGACCGATTCGACAACTAGTCAGCTAGTCATCAAATTCGTCACTGCCAGTGACTATGTGTCAACAGTTTCATCAATGTGATTAATAATTGTGTGGGTAAAATTTGCCGCAATAAAAGGCTGAACGAGAACGTCAATTTTATGCCGCTTCTGATTTATTGGTAAATCATGCATTCTAACTCAGTATTTCCAACGCGCCTCAGTCTACTTATCATTTTGCGAGTGAAAATTTAGACATTTGTAGTAAAAATGTACGCGCCATATTGCTTTGACTGAGTTCATTTCAGCAGCTTATTTAATGCACTCGTAAAATGCTGAAAATTAGTTTAGAATTTTTGCTTGCTAGATCATGTCTAGGGCAACATTGCTTCACACGGTAGGACATAAACAACCAAAAAAACACTTGGACATTTACTTTTCGCCAACATTCAAGGGGATATCCATTAATAACGTAAAGGAATTTGATCATTTTTTGAACCTCCCCTCCCCTATTTTATTATTTTTTTTTGTAGGAAACCCCAAATATTTTAGTACGGAGCATAAGATTTCTCAATCCCCCTCTCACCATATACTATTACTTAATTTATGGATAGCCCCCAAATACCTAATGACTATTTCTTAATTTATCTAAGTATTCTGCCAGCAACAGTGGAAGTGCTTATAGAAATCCTGTTTCATTGTAATGATCAAAACAAGATGATAAAACTTCCGTACCATATATTTAAAATCGGAATACTGTGTTTGACATTTTGCCTGATTAGGAGTCAAAGTTGGTTCGAAAAAATGTCAAAATTTAAGCTAACGGAATGCTGTATCTTTTCGCCAGATATTTTTAGGAAGCTTCGGAACACCACTATCTAGTCCGACTGTAACATGTATTCAAACCCTTCCAGTGGTACCAGTCCTTCAGTACTATGTAAATAATGCAGAATTTAACAACAAATGAAGCATTTACCAGTGCTTGCATATTCTTCTTGGTTTGAAGAAGGAATGGCATAATGTATGAATTCTTTATTGAGCAATTTACTGATGTTTATGATGTTATTTCGATTTAATTCCTAGTATTTTAATTATTTGATTATTGTTATTGTGCTTGAGTATTGTGATTACTTATGGTAGGATTTTTTCCTGTTAATGTCAATGTTAGGAGTTTTTTTTTTAATTTTTATTACTTTTTCATTAAAAAATATTGTCAGATGAAACATATAAATAAATATAAACAATATGGAGCAACTATGGTATAATAATGAAACAATTGTTTAAATATGAAAATCAACTTGCATTTGTTTTAGCTCCAATTAATTTTTTAATCACTTTAATTTAATAAAATTATAGAATATGTTGAAAAATTTGTGAAGAAAATGATACATTTTATTTGTACATGACTTGGTTTTTTTGGAAACATTTAAGTTTTTATAGTGCATTTTATTATTTTTATGATTTCAAAAACCTTTTGTCGCACATTTTGCAGCTTCCATCCCTTCTGTCAAAATTTTTCGTTATGTCCTAAATTAGTTCCAAGTAATCATGTTTATAACAATCAGTATCAATGTTTTGGTTGTTTTGGTTTGTAAACGGTCGTAACCAAGATTCATTGAAACAATCAGATTATACCTCAGTTACAAATTGGTTTCGCAAGTTTCAACTAACGATGACGTTTATTTACGTTGCGCTAGTTGTTATAAATATGGTATAACACAGTTTGGCTTTAAAAACAGGATTTTAACATCCGTTGTTTCATGAAAACTCAGTTGCAACATGTTTGCAACGATGATAATTTGTATTTTAGTTGCAGGTGCTACTTGGGAAGATACAATATTCCAGATTATGAAAGCTATTTTTTTAACATTCCATATAAGATTCTAGGAGGTGTCTGGCATTTCTGGTAAGTCCATGGTCTGATGCTATTTTGGGAACCAATGCACTAGATGTCAAATCCACAATATTTTCTAGAACTTTTGGTCAATCACACAAAATTAATTTGCTTAATACGCATAATACAACAATATTTTTAATAAGTGTAAGAAGGGTTCTGTTCACCATAGGTGGATTAAATCGGGTTTTTTTCAAATAAATTCCCAAAGGAAATCTCAATGAAATTTGCCGAATTAATTTCCAAAGAAATTACCGAAGAAGTTCTCAAAGGCATAATCGAAGTTTCCAAAATTTTCCAAGGAACTGCTGATGTAATTTCCAAATAAATTTTCAATGCATGTGTTGGCGCGGTTACACACCTGGTAACCCTATGGATTGATGGCATAACAATACATCAGGAGAGAGCAAGAAGATTTAGCAGTTTTGAGAAGGAATGCCGCACTGGAAGTGTTGATAGTAGATTGTTTATAGAGAATAAGTTGAAATTTATAGTAGTTTTTGAACGTTTTGAAACCAATTGCGTTGTTTAATGAATTGAAGCTGATTTGCGGAAAGAAAACTGTAAATTGTAAGTAGCAATAAGTATTAGTTTTAATTATGTTTATATGAAAATAAAATCAATTTCAGTTTAAGCTGATCGACCAAAAAGAGGATTGGTGTCTGTTTTAAAAATTAGTATCGTGATTGAATCACCGCAAACCTCCCCCCAACAGCATGTAACATCGGAGTTGCCGAGGGCATCCCAAAATCATGTGCTGCAGGAATTCCGTACATAATTACTGAAGAAATCTGGAAGAAGTTGTCTAAATAATTTTCAATAAAATTATACAAGCGATTTATAAAAGAATTTCCAAAGAAGTTTTTGAAGGGATTGGCGAAGGAACACCGAATAGCATATTTAGATAATCTTTCATTGGTTTTGATCACCGTTTACTTTATTTGTTGGTTTTGATTGGTTTTTCTCGGTGATGTTGAATGTCTTTTAAAAACCCAGATTAATCCACCTAGTGGTGATAGTGCCTTTCTCGTCGAATATGTACTCAGGGTTTTTCCATCGACGTTAGCCAAAATGTTCCTGAATCCTGAGAGCACTTTATATAGAAAAACAACAATTTTAACAAAGCCATAATCGGTTTGGGAAACTTATTGATGATACATATTGCGATGTTTTGTTCAACAGCAAAACAGAGCTGAACAATATCAGATCTCTCAGTTGACTGCTTGACCAACTTAACCCTAATCGTGCATTGTGGTCATTATGACCCCATTCCATGCACTACGGCAGTGGAGTGAGCGTCAGCACATGCATGAAGAAGGTTAACTTTATTAATATTATTGCACGATTTTGGTTCACTTCTATTTAATCACTTCATCACTTCTATTTAATCATTCATCAGGTTATCAAAAACGCCGCTATGGCTTACCACTTCCGGCGAGTTGCTCTTCTACATTTTACCACTTCCGGCGGGTTACTCGTCTCGTCACCAGTTCTGGAACACAAACGGTTCTCCCAAATATGATCTGAGATTATTTGCTGGCTAACCGTTTATCATGTTACTGAATAAGTCATTGTTATGTCATATATAAGGGTTCTCTTTTACGTTTGACCTTTTCAGGCTGAAAAAGCCTAAAAAGCCGTGATTTGAGGTATCGCATGCATGGGTTTGGTTTCACTTCCGGCACGGAACCGGTTGCGGATCACTGCCGTTAGATTCTTAAATAGTCTGAGCCTATTTGCTTGCTCACGTGTATTAGGTTATCAAAAAAGCCGCGCTTTGCTGTTTCGCATGCATGGGTTTGGTTCAATTTTATATTTAGCCGCTTTTGGAGGGATACCCGGAACTAGTTTCGGCACTACTGGCAGTCCCTAATGTGGTCTAAGCCTTCTTATTTGATAACTGGTCATCAAGTTGTCGGAAAAGCCGTGATTTGGTATGCCGCATGCACAAGTTTTGTTCATTTTTATATACGGCCACTTCCAGCGGGACATCCGGAACAGGTTCCGGAACACTACCGGTTCAGATATGGTCTGAGACTGTTTTCTTGCTAACTGTTTATCAGGTTATCGAAATTGCCGCGATTTGATGTGTTGCATGCATAGTTTTGGATCACTTTTATATTTGTCCACTTCCATCGGGGCATCCGGAACCGGTTCCGGAACACTACCAGTTCAGATGTGGTCTGCGTCTATTTTCTTGCCAGCTTTCATTAGGTTATCTAAAAACCCACGCTTTGATATGTCGCATGCATGGGTTTGGTTCACACTTTGAGACTGTTTTCTTGCTAACTGTTCATCAGGTTATCGAAATTGCCGCAATTTGATGTGTCGCAAGCATATCATTGGATCACTTTTATATGGCTACTTCCAGCAGGACACACGGAACCGGTTCCGGAACACTACCGGATCAGACATGGCCTGAGACTGTTTTCTTGCCTACTGTTAATCAAGTAATCAAAAATGCCGCAGTTTGATGTGTCGCATGCATGGGTTTGGATCATTTTTATATTTACCACTTCCAGCGGAACATCCGGAACCGGTTCCGGAACACTACCGATTCAGATATGGTCTGAAACTGTTTTCTTGCAAACTGTTCATCAGGTTATCGAAATTGCCGCGATTTGATGTGTCGCATGCATGGATTTGGTTCACTTTTATATTTGGCCACTTCCGGCGGGACACCCGAAACCGGTTCCGGAATACTACCGGTTCAGATATGGTGTGAGACTGTTTTATTGCTAACTGTTTGTCAGGTAATCGAAAATGCCGCAGTTTGATGTGTCGCATGTATGTGTTTGTTACATTTTTATGTATGGCCCCTTCCAAGGGTACTGGTCTGGAACACCTAAATGGCCATAACTCCGGAACGGCTGGACCGATCCAAACCATTTTCAATAGGAAACAATGGGACCAGATTCCGCGTCGAATGAACCGTCGGTCATAAAAATCGGTTGAGGTTTACTGCCAAAAAGTGATGTGAGTTTATTTTGTACACACACATACTCACACACACACATACACACACACACATACATACACACACACAGACATCACCTCAATTCGTCGAGCTGAGTTGATTGGTATATGTGACTCGACCCTCCGGGCCTTCTATCAAAAAGTCATTTTTGGAGTGAACATATAGCCTTTCCAGTACACTTAGTGTACGAGAAAGGCAAAAACCATTTAACGTTTCAACCTACTTTTTGCCTTTCTCGTACACTAAGTGTACTGGAAAGGCTATATGTTCACTTCAAAAATGACTTTTTGATAGAAGGCCCGGAGAGTCGAGTCACAAATACCAATCGACTCAGCTCGACGAATTGAGGTGATGTCTGTGTGTGTGTATGTGTGTATGTGTGTGTGTATGTGTGTGTACAAATAAACTCACATCACTTTTTGGCAGTAAATCTCAACCGATTTTAATGACCGACGGTTCATTCGACGCGGCATCTGGCCCAATTGTTTCCTATTGAAAATGGTTCCGGATGTCCCACTGGCCTGTGCCAAATATAATAGTGAACCATACCCATGCATGCGACACAACAAACAGCGGCATTTTCGACAACCTGATGAACGGTTAGCAGGAAAACCGTATCAGACCATATCTGAACCGGTAGTGTTCCGGAACCGGTTCCGGGTGTCCCAACGGAAGTGACCAAAAATAAAAGGGAACCAAACCCATGCATACGATACATCAGAGTGCGGCTTTTTTTTTTGAAAACCTAATGAAGGGTAACAAGAAACTAGTCTCTGACCATATCTAAACCATTTATAAACCGGTAGTGTTCTGGAACCGGTTCAATATGTCCCACCGGAAGTGATCAAATAAAATAGTGAACCAAACCAATGCATACGACACATATAAGAGTGGCATTTTTGATAACCTGATGAACGGTTATCAAGAAAATAGTCTCAGACCATACCTGAACCTTTTTTTCTGGAACCGTTTCCGGGTGTCCCACCGAAAATGGCCTTTTATAAAAGAGAACCAATTCCATGCATGCGACACAATAAATAACGGCTTATCCGACAACCGTATGGCTGGTTATCAAGGAAGTAGACTAAGACCACATTAGGGACTGCCGGTAGTGCCGGAACCAGTTCCGGGTGTCCCTCCGAAAGCGGCCAAATATAAAATTGAACCAAACCCATGCATGCGATACAGCAAAGTGCTGCTTTTTTGATAATCTTATGAACTTTAGTAATCAAATAGGTTCAGACTTTACAGGGCTGTTAGGTTTGTGAATGCATACTTTTTAAGGGGTGATAGAGGATCATAAATGGTGAAAAAGAAAACTTGCTACGCATATTGTCAAATCGTTACGTAGTAATTGAACCTCACATGTTTTTGACTTTGCTTGCATCAAACTGGCTATGAATTGAAAATGGTCGAACTTATCGCAGCTTTTCATCCCTCATTCAAAAGATTATTAAAGAATAGTAAGCTAGTCCCATGCCCTATTCATTGGTTCCCTGTGCAATTTCGATTGCTCTGGTCAATCACGGAGTAGCAACTACGAATTGTGCGGTCATCTATGCTCATGCTCATGCTCATTCAAAAGATTATTAAATTTTCTTCCAAAAAAGATCTTAGTTTTCTAAAGCAAATGAGCTCGAAAATAGTGCTTTTCAATTTGTTTCTATAAATTACACAGCGTAACAAAAATTAACCTTTGGTCTGTTCCAAGAGCAAAGTTATGTGTCTCTGACAGATTTTTGGCCGCTGAATCCGAATCCGGGTACAGATTTGATCCAGCACGTCACAATTTTGTGTTATACCTCAATTTATAGGGCACCATATGCGATTTTGGGCTTTTTTTGACTGCCAGCCATTAAGCATGGAAGTATTTTTTTTAACCAATCAAAGGATAAATTGGTCCATTAACATCTAAATTAACGGCTTATGCAAAATCTTTCGTTTTACCAAATCGAATTTGATAGTTTTAAGCGGCTGGTTGAGCCTTCGCTCTTCTGAATGCGATTGAAAATTGAATAGGAAATTTCCCTTTTCTGCTTTTTTTTATAAGGAGGTCAATTTTTAGCCCTAGGCTAGTTCATCTCGGGACCCACGCTTTACTTCCCTTCCGAAGGAAGAACTTACATTTTGCGAGTTTGTCGGGAGTGGGATTCGATCCCAGGTCCTCGGCGTGATAGTCAAGTGTTCTAACCATCACACCAGGTGCGCTCCCGGTCAAATTTTACATGAATCGTATTGAGCGTATTCTCAGGATCGGCTAACATCGACGGAAAGTTCATAAGTACATATTTGACGAGAAAGGCACTATCACCACTAGGAGGGTTAATCTGGGTTTTTTTTTATTTTTTCGGTCATCATCAGAAACTATTATAAACACATGAGAAGAAAATCACAAATTACAAACATATTCAAATTTCAAAAATTAACACAAAACAGTTGACAAGAAACACACAACACTTACAATTCCGCCGCCCGTTCGTCTTCCACGGCGGTGTTCTTAATTCTAATTATCTAATCTATGTCACTTCTCTGTGTCGTCGTTGTTCCGTTCGGTGTTGTTCGTCTTTCAATTTATTAATCAAGTTGTTATATGTGTTAGAGAACCCATCTACGTCACGCTGCAAATTAACCGTCGTGTCTTTATTTATCTTAATGTGGATCACCTCGGCTGTTAGTCTGCTCGCGTAATTTTCGATTCTCTCCAGAATGTGAGTTCTGGAGAAGTCGAAGCGATGACCGTTGTCGACCGCGTGTTGGGTGAGTCCCGTAGCTGATGCGTTGGTGCGTACAGAGTTTCTGTGTTGCGCAATGCGCTTGTCTAAGGTTTGCGACGTTTGTCCTATGTATTCCTTTGCTTCGCATGCCCCGCAAGGAATTAAAAATACCACGTTTGTTTCTTTCATTGGTGGTATGGCATCCTTCAGTTTGGTGACCATCCAAAACAGTAAGAAGATCCCGTACGTGGGGTTCGTTGCCGATGTGGAAACAGCGATAAAGAGGAAACCCGAAGCGGAAGAAATCAGAGGCGAAGTGTCAACGATCATGTCGAATTACGTAAACTACCAACGACAACCAAAGACGAAGGAGAACGAATGGATGCTCAAGGAGATGGTAAGGACCCGAAAGTTCCTGAACGAACATCCCGATCTGTACGTAATGAGAGCAGACAAAGACAACAAAACTGTGGTACTGGCTGCTTCGGAATATCGTGAAAAAATGGTACAAATGGTGAGTGACACGAACACGTACAAACCGCTGAACGAAAACCCTACGAATAAAAAAAGTAGGTTGAAACGTTAAATGGTTTTTTAAAAGACATTCAACATCACCGAGAAAAAACAATCAAAACCAACAAAAAAAAAAAATAATTAGATAATAAAGGTTCAAAAAATCGACGAAAATACAAAAAAATAGATCTCCGATTTTTTGATATGTTACGCCAAATTTCCTGAGTTTTGTAATAAAATTACAAAACCAGGGTTACCTCTTTGACCCCAAGACCATGAAAACGTGAAAAAACTAATATATTTGCTTATTTTTTTGCACAAAACACAATTTGGCCCACAATTCAATAGCCTTCAAACATAAAAAGAAGTTTAAAATCGGTTAACTGGTTACAAGTTATGATTTTTTTTGAAAATTATTTGTTATTAAAAATCTTGATTTTTGGGACCACCCTATCTAAAAATTGGTCACCCTAATGACGAAATAAAAAATACGGGTCTAATTATTTTAGATGAACTAGAAACCCACCAAGTTTCATGATAATCGGAGTTGCAATATATCGTTTTTCTATGGAATGGCTTCTGATTTTTTTCCGGATAGTTTCCTAATGTTTACCTTTAAGTATCAATTGGAATACACACAACACTTAAGAAAATTACAAGACTCAGTGAATGTATGGGATTGATTGTCAAAGACACTCCACTCACCGTATTGGTGTACTTCTCCAGCGAACGGATGGCCGTCTCGAAGTAGTCCTCTCCGTACTCCGATTTCTGCTCGTCGCTTAGCTGTTCCCACATGGCCTTGGCTTGGTCCATCATCTTGGTATCGTCGAGCCAGGCATCGCCGGACGAAAACTCGCTGGCACATACAATCGACACATTGACGGCACGGGTCTTCAGTTCGTGGCGCAAACAGGACGCTAGGCCTTCGATGGCCGCTTGGGTGGCACACTGGATTCCGCGAACCGGCGATGGGATATGAGCGATAGCTGACGAAAGGAACACCACACGGCCCTTGGCCCGGCGAATCAACGGCAGCATGATCTGCGACAGACGGGAGGCTCCTGTTGGGATGGAAGATGAAAGTTTGATTATTCATACGAATGTCCTTGGAAGGAAGTCAGAGGAACAGGGATCACAGTAATTCAATTTCAAACAGTATACTAGAGTTAAGTCTCTCTAAGCCCTGTTATTAATTTGTCTTAACCGCAATTTTTATTAGTTCATATGGACTTTGGCAGTATATTAGCTTTGCTTCCCATTGAAGTTGGCGTAATGCGAATTATAATTCAATGTATTTTGGAAGATAACGAACACTCATTGTCATGTTTGTGTTCTGAAAACCCCTCTTTCATTTGTTCCAATGCAATTGGTTCAAAAGTAATACCAAAGCACTTACATGTTCAATTATTAAAAATTACGTGTCGAAACGTCAAAACGTATTCAAATTGTCTATTTATGGAAAATGGCGTCCATTTTAGGGCACTAAAAATAGCATATCTCACCCAGCACATTGATGTCGAAGGACTTCCTCATGACCGGGAATGGGATCCACTCCAGCTCGCCAAGGGCACACCACATGTCGCAGTGAACCAACGCCCACAGTCCGTCGGCTCCCTCCGGCAGGTTCTCCGCAATGTACAAAGACGCTTCCAACATCTGAAACGAACGGAAAGAAATGGGGAAAATTGGTGTCAAATATACTTTATGCATATCGGAATCGGATGGTGGCGATGAGATAGATGCTGATTCCTTTCTTCCTCCCTTCCCCTGCTTGCCGATACCATCTCGGGCAGAAGAAAGAACTGTCCAAGACCAAGTAGTCCGCACTTATCCTATAGAAATGTCCCACATCGAAGAATGAGATCGGAATAGGGGTATGTGATATAATCTTGAATAATTTCGCCCTACGCGCTAGAATTTGAAATATCTTCATACAAGTTTATCCTGCATCAATCAACAATTCTTGTAGGAATTGGCACACCAAAGATGTTTTGCTGCTATAGTTTAACGTGATGAATTCACGAGTCACGATCAGGTGAGACAGTTCTGTTTGAACTATGATTCATAATCGTCAAAAATGCAAAGTATATGTGAAAATTCTAAGAAACTCAAGAAGCACTCCGGAAGAAAGTCCTAAAGAAATCTCGGAAGGAAATAGTGGAAATATCCCGAAAGGAACTCTGGTTCCTCTCGGGATGTTTCCCAAATTTCTTTCAGAAGTTTCCACGAGAAACTTTAGAAGAAATCCTAAGAAAATTCAGAAATAAATTCCGTAAACAAATTCAGGGGACATGCTGTGCGGATAATCCCAGAAAAAAAACAGATGTCTCGTGAAAAACATTCTAAAAATCACAAGAAAAACTTGTATAGAAACGCAAAAAGAACCCCCGGGAAGAATTTCTAAAAAAATCTCTGAAAAAAAATCCGAGAAAATCTGAGGAAGAATCCCAGGAAGGAAATCCTGTGGAAACAGTGGAAAGAAATGTGGTAGTTTTCATAGGAGGAACACTGAAAAAACAATCTCGGGATTAATTTCGAGAGGTGAATTGTTTCAGTAATAATTTAGATATTTCTTTGAGAATTCATTCCGTAATTTCTGTACAAACACATTCGGCAATTCCTTAGAAAATCTATTCCGCAATTGCTTTAAGAATTTTTTTATGCTAATTTGTGTGGAAATTTCTTTGTTAATTCCTCCACCCACACCTTTGTATTTTTTGTGGTAATTCCAGTGCTGGGACAACTTTCTGGGATTTCCTCCAGAAATTCCTTTGATAAGTTTTGCGGCAATCACAATGAGATTCTTGGATTTTTTTCCGGAAATTCATTTGAAACTCCTTTGGCAATTTGTTTGTAGACTTATTCGGTAATGCTTTTGATAATTTATTGCGATAATCTTTCCGAAATATCTTTAAAAGTTCAATCAGCATTTTTTTAATAAATTCATTCTGCAACTTGTACATGAGTAAAACAGATAGCTCCTAAGTAAACCATTTGTTTCTGGGAATTCCATAATATATTTTGATTTTCTTTGAATATATATTCAGAGCTTCTTCGGAAATTCTTTTAGGAAATGATTCGGGTATTACTTTGGAAATTATTTCGACAATTTCTTTGTGAAACGCATTGCGCCGAAAACTTTTGAAGCCAATTTCTATGTAAACTTTTTTTTTAGTAATTACATTGGAAACATTTTTCGTAACTCATATGAAAACTGCTCCGACAGTTCCTGTGGGAATTGATTCGGCAATTACTTTATAAATTTTATCGTATTTTTTCATATTTTTTGGGAGTTTCTTCGTCAGTTGTTTTGGGACTTCTTCAAGCAATGTCTTTGACACATCATTCAACGATTTTTTTTAAATTGCCTCGGAAATTTCTTGCGCATTGCTCAGGAAATTTCTCTGCAAAGAGACCGTGCGATCCTCACGACCACGAGATCGCACCATGTATGCATCTTCTTCTTCTTCTTCTTCTTCTTCTCATTTGTGATGGGACCGGTGACAGAGACCATATGCCCAGTGGGTCATGTATGCATCTTATGTATAGCTTTTTGACATGTTAGATTTTATTCTTCGGACACTATGGAAATTCATAATCTTCAGCAAAGTTGTCAAAAAGTCCTATGTTTAAATCTCAACGTGGCTTGAAAAAGTAATAGTAAATCTTAACGTGGTGCTAGTTAGCATTTTAAAACAGGTTTTGTACACATCTTAGAGGTCGCCTATTTATTATGTAAGGCCGTGAATTTGCTTCTTTTGTCGTAGTTCTAGGAATTTCACCACGGGTTCTTCCATAGATGGGGATTTTTTTTTTATTATCGTATAAATTGGGCCGAAGGGTCACAGATTTTCATGAAACTTTTTCCACAGGCAGGGCTCATGGATATATGAACAAAAGAAAAATGAAAAAATAGGGTCGCCTATTTTCCCAGAAAACTCAGGTGGAATTTTTTTGTTTCCCCCTGACACTACTTTGAAAAATCATAACTCAAGAACAAAGCATCGTAGGAACAAAGTTTTTTTTAGAAAATGAAAGAAAATTTTCTCAAAAAAAAAAAGAACTGGCAAAAGTTTTTCACAAAATTTTCCACAGTTGAGAAAATTTGTAAAGAAAAGCCGGAAAAACTATGCCCGAACTAGTGGAAATTTCTCAAAAAAATATTTTTGAGAACGATATTTTATAAGCTTTAATCGCTGACATTTTTGGAATGCACTTTTTTTTCGTTTTTGAGATATGGCCAATTTTCTTTGAAAAAATGTCCAAGTGTGCCATGTAAGCTTTTTCTTTGAAAAATCATAACTCAAGAAAGAAGCATCGTAGAAAAAAAGCTTTTTTTTTTAGAAAATGAAAGCAAATTTTTTCAGGAATCCAAAAAAATATGAAGTAAAAAAAGTTTTTCACAAATTTTTCCAGCGTTGAGAAAATTCATAAAGAAAAGCCGGAAAAACTATGTCCGAACACGCGGAAAATTTCCAAAAAATTTTTTTTGAGAAGGTAATTCCATAAGCTTTGATCGCTGAAATTTTTGGAATGCACTTTTCTTTTCTTTCCTGAGTTATGACCAATTTTGTGAAAAATGACCATGTAAGCCTATATTATGTTCGAACATAGTTTTTCCGGCCTTCCTTTATGAATTTTCTCAACGGAGGAAAATTTTTTTCCACTTCATATTTTTTTGGAATCCTGAGAAAATTTGCTTTCATTTTCTGAAAAAAAAACTTTGTTTTGACGATGCTTCGTTCTTAAGTTATGATTAAAAAAAAGGCTTATATGGCACATTTGGACATCTTTTAACAAAATTGGCCATAACCAGTGCTGTCATGGTAAAATCAGAGCTGGTTACCCAAGATTTCTAAGTTTCAGCGCCCACTATACCGGTACGCCCCCACTATTTGTTTCTGTCATTATCGCGGAAGGGACATTTATTCTTAAATTCCTTTCATGAGTTTTGCAAGAATTCTTCTTAAATATTCTAGGAAAATCTGCAGATTACCTGTAGATGGATAAATTCCTTTAGGGATTTCTAAGTATTCTCAAACAATTTCCGGTAAATTTACAGAAATAAGATTGCCGCAGGATTTCTGAGAATGATTTAAACAAGAATTTTTCTAAGTATCCTACATTTTGATCCCTGTCAATGAATTTCTTTGCAAACTTTTTTTCCGCCTGAGATTCCTTAAAGTATTAAATATTTAGGAAATTCATCCAAGGATTGCTACATAAATACATGATTGAATTCTTTCATTTGTGAAGGAATTACTTCAGAAATATTGTCAGAATTTCTTCCAGGAGTTTTTCTTTGGGATTTCTTCCCAAATTCTTCCAAGCTTTTGTCAAAAAATTTTACTAGGAATTTCTCCAAAGATTTCAGGAATTTCTCCAAATATTTCTTTGGAAGCTGCAATTCCAGGAAGTTTTATTTTCACAAAGATTTGGATATTTTTTCGGAAATTCCTCTAGGGGTTTATTTTAGAATTTGAGGGGGTCAGAAGCAAGGAAGTGTAAGTACCGTAATCCGGGGTACCATTGATCAGCGGGGAAACATTGATCGGCTTGACTGACCTCATGAATTGTTCAAACAAGCATTTTACATTGAATCAGTTTCTGCTATCGAATGGTATATCATAATCTGCTTTTATTTAGCTATTAAATGACATGTAATTCATGAAAATTGAATTTCATAAACATTGAAATAAATCGATTTGTCAATAACTGTGTTTCGTAGCGCAATGAGATACATTGTCAAACATTCATGTATGGCATGAATACTAGATACAAAATGAGGTTCAAAATCACTGTATCACTTAAATATCATATCCTAGAGTTTGATTTAATGAACTGAACTTTTATGAAAATGCTCTTTTTCAATAAAATATACTATTTATTGAAAGTAGGCTATCAATTACTTAAGCAATTGCCTACCTTTAGGCGTTATTTGCGGTTTGGAGGTTTTTAATCCTAAAATAACTCAAAAAGTACATAACTTGTAAGAGTTTGGACTATATATTCAAAATCAGCGACCCCGAATTTAGTAAGTAAGGGTATTTTCGTTCGTCACAAACGAACATTGTTAACTTAGGTGATCAATGTTACCCCAAATCAACATAATCAAGAAATAGATTAAAAAGCCTATTTAAACATGCTTGAAAGTTTCACAATACTTTATCAAACAGCTTAACGCATACAGAGAGAGTCAGTACTTGTTTTAAAAATATAAAACGTGTAACGTTTGCCTTAGCAAGGGAGTTAATCAAGAAAAATCGAAAGTCTTGATCAATGTTACCCCGGCTTACGGTAACAGAAACCAACTTTCCCGTAAATGAGGTTTTAAAGTTTTTCATCAATTTTACATCCCATACACAATGTATGGAGTTTCATAATAGACCCTATTTTCAACGATTTATTGTTATTTTTATAATCATTGTAAAAATAATCTTAAAAAAGTTTCTGAAAGCTTGAACCTGAAGAATTTTTTGATATGTTCAGCTCAAAATCGTCAAAATGGTCACTTACACCCCTTTGATTCTTGGCCCCACAATTATGATTTTATTTCAAACACTTTTTCAGAAATTATGACCTGTTGGAATCTAGAGAGAAGTTCTAATCTAATCTAATCTAATCTAATACAAACGCAGCCAGTACGAGAAAGCATCCTGGAAAGTAATCAGGTTAGATTAGACCCAATTACTTTTCTTGTCAATATTGAGGCTTGCAGCATATCAATAATATGGTGCAAACGTCAAAGCGGCCAGGCCTACTGCGTTGTATTTGCCGCAAAGATGATTCTTCGAATTGTCTCGAGTTTAAACGATTGTTTTCCGTCGAAGCAATTCTATAGAATCTGCAGGGGAGGAGGGATGCGTGGACATACCGTACCAAACGCTCCAAATATGTGTTAAATATGATTGAGAAATATGGGAATATGTAAATAATGATACTGAATGGAATATGGTGAATATCGGAAAGCTCTCACCTATTTAGCTTGTGCGGTCCGAAGCTATCTTGATAATCCCCGAGATTCTAAATTTCCAATCTGCGTCTGCCGGACAATTGGTAGTGGTAGCGGCACACGACAAAACGCGAGAACAACGACGAGTTTCGTCACTTTTGACTTTTCCCGTTTCCGACTAATTCTACGACACGAAACTACTGAACTCTCCGGAACACGTAGTACCGGCGGTCACGCCACGACCGGAATCGCGGAAAAAAGGACAGCGGAGAAACTTTATATTAGAACACGCTTTCATTTTCGCAATCAAAATATTTAGCACTTTTCTATCTTAAAACATGGACTGGAGTCGAAATTTTCAATACTTGAGGCGTAGCACCCGCCGAATCACACACAAATCTTTGCAAAATCAATCATTGACACTTGCGCACTCGCGGAAGAGCCATCCGGATGACGTAACACCGGACAAACCGTCAGCGGAATCGCGAGAAAAAAAAAAACTTTCGAGCGCGAACGAAACCACGACAAGCAGATCAAAACACGTCTGCACGCGGCAACGCCTACTGGGCTTTTTTTCCTGTTGGCATCTAGAGAGAAGTTATGACAAAACTGGCCATCCTGCTTACTTTCGATTCTCACCAATTATTGATGGCGCTATGTTGAAGAATTTGTGAACATGTTTGAAAAATAATTATTGTATGATGATAATATTCACCATTTTCTAGGCGCATTAGTTCTATGCTGCTTCAGTACCAATATTCACGGTTGAATTGAATGTACATATTACTTTGAAATTATCGCTTTTTAATTGCGAATGATATTTCCTCTTGAATTTTCCATGAAGAAACATCGTTGCACCTTTGGTTTCGATTAGGATTGAAAAAAAAAATGTGAGTTCCCTTTTGGGTAAAGTCCCTTTAAACAAAAAAAAAATATGAGATGTTTATATTTTTGTTTAAAACAAAAAAAAAACACATGCATATGGTTATCATTGATGGTGAAAAATTGTTCAACACAGATTTAAAACAGTGTTATTGGTAATCCTAATACGGTTTGAATTTAGCTGGAAGATGCCCTTAAAGAGGTGATCACGACGCTTTGATGTATAAATCAGTTTTATTGGAAGTTTAAAAAAATGTTATAAAAATCTCTTATAGAGCAAAATAAAAGTTTGAATATTTCTTAAGTTATACAGGTCTGTCAGGTATTATTTCGTTCGAAGAGTCCAATAAATCTTTTTTTTTAATGACAAAGGTATGTATGTTCAAGACAATCCTTTTGCTTTCTAAGAAGTTCCTGAAAGATTTCTTCAGTAATGTTTGTGAAATTTCGAAAAAAAAAACTTCAGAAAAATCCCTGGATGAATATCTTAACAGATTTTACAGAGATCTCTTAAGACATCACAGGGGATTTTGATGGAACCGCAAGAGTAATTTCTAAAAAAAAATCTTGTAGGAATTTATTCAGAAATCATTGGAGAAATTTTTCAAGCAATTCTTCGAGTAACCCTGGGAAGAATTTTCGAAGCAATCTCAGTAGAAATTTTAAGATAAATTTCAGAAAAACTAGCTGAAAGAACTTTAGGAAATCACTTTTTTTATCTGTATTAACGAGATTGTTGGCTAAGTTCATCTCGGAACCCACGCTTTACTTCCTTTCCGAAGAAATAACTCACACTTTGTGAGTTTGTCGGAAGTGGGATTCGATCCCAGGTCCTCAGCGTGATAGTCAAATCTTCTAACCATCACACTAGGTCCGCACCACAAATCACTCAATGAAATTTCATAGAAAACCCTAAAATTCTAAAGAAGTCTCTGGAGATAAAAATTTCTCTTCGAAGGAATTTCAAAAGGAATCTCCCATTTGGCTTTCCCGAATTTTTAAAATTTATTCCTCATTCCCACAGCATTGATGTCAAAGAAGCGAATAAGCACAAAGCATAAGAGCATATGAAGTCATTTTGGAATATTCAATTCAACTTAATACGTTTATTAGGGTGTTCCAGAACAAATTCTATCAAAAATACAACTTTTAAAGGTTTTTCGGATTACAAATATGATGATTACATATCATTCTTTTAATTTTATTGGCATACGTGGTTCGAAGAACTTGTAGCAAACAAGTATAGCTTTCTATTTTTTCCGGTAGAATTAATTTTCGACGAGTTTTAGTATAGTTATGATTTTTGGAAGTTCGAAAATAGTCGAAAAACACAAAATTGATTTGATGAACCTCTTAATTTTAATGGATTTGGCCGAAAATTTTGACCAGTTACTTCTTTTTGGATGCCAATCCAAATATGGGAGTGGACTTGAGAATCAAATATTTTTTTTTTTTAATAGAGAGGTTTCCGATGAATTTTTTAAATGAATTTCAAGAAAGCTTTCTGAATCTATTGTTTGTGAAATTTCAGAAGTAACCCATATTAGGCCGTTACAAATATTTATTTCACTTTTTGTCCCACCTCGACCATCCCCTCGACCTTGTCCCCTCGACCATCCGAGGGGGGGGGGATAAAAATAATAAAGCATTTAATCTGAAAAATATTAAAAACTCATCGGATTTGTTGAAGAATTTTTGGCAAGACCCGATATTTTGATATATATTTTTTTATCTGCCCCCTCAAAATGCTAAATCCGGCCAAAAATTTTTGAAGGGGGGGGAGACAAAAAGTCAAAATTAAATTTGTGTCAGCCTTAATCCATTTAAAAAAATTTCTTGGAGAGGAAATCCCTGGAAAATAATCTAGAGAAGAAAATAGCCGGAGGAGTTTCCGAAAGAAACCTTGGTAGATTTTAAGACCGAGATCCTGTAGTAAGTTCTGAAAGAATCCATGCAGACACATGTACAGAAAAGGCGAAATAAGGTAGGGATTTTATGCAAGGTTCCAAAACACGAGATTCCTGGAGAATTTTCTAAACAAATCCATGAAGCGATATCGGAAAGTCCAGGGAAAGTTCCTGAATTAACTTCTAGGGTTATGTCAGGCATACGTCTGGAGAATTGTAAAGGAAACTACGGATTTTCTAAAAGAATTAAGTAAAAATAACCCACCATCAGTCGCATCAAAAAAAGTTACACGAGCGGTCGCGTCGTGTACTCAGTACACGGCATACGCTTTCAATTATGGTTTACTAGATACAATGTTGGTGTCTTTAGCAAAAATGGCCAACTGGATAATGCGCGTCTGATAGTGGACATGTGGAACCGGTCAACACGATCTGGTCCTGTCCCGGGTGTCGGAATGGCCCTCGCGGGAACCTGTTTCGAGGACATTTCAGTTATGGCACCAAAACTAGGCATCCGACGGCTCTATCTTCATGATTTTCCATATCCATTATTTTAGTAACCATGAAAATGACCAGTGACCTCCCTGACCAACCCCTGGCCACCGGAATGTGCCCTAGAGGAACCTGTTTCGAGGACATTTTGACCATGACCCCAAAACTAGGCTTGCGACGGCTCTATCTTCACGATTTTTCATATCCATCATATTCAGTGCTGAAAAATTAATTTCGTCTTATTTAAATTCAACCACCTACAGCTCATTTTAGAAGCTGAACCTGAGAATATGATATATGAAAAACTTGTGCGGCTAAACCAGTTGTGCAAGAAAGTCACGGAAAAACCGCAATTTTTCGAATATTTAAGGTAAATGTCACGGACTACCTTTGAAAAATGCCAAATGATATTCACCGTGAATATCATTCGCATTTTTTGAAGGTAGTCCTTGACATTTACCTTAAATATTCGAAAAATAGCGGGTTTTCCGTGACTTTCTTGCAGAACTGGTCTAGCCAAGTTTTCCATATACCATATTC
Source organism: Aedes albopictus (assembly GCF_035046485.1). Classification (NCBI taxonomy): domain Eukaryota; kingdom Metazoa; phylum Arthropoda; class Insecta; order Diptera; family Culicidae; genus Aedes; species Aedes albopictus. The sequence goes on from NC_085138.1 coordinate 348,344,728, forward strand.
TCAGGTTCAGCTTCTGAAATGAGCTGTTGGTGATTGAATTGAAATATGACGAAATGAATTTTTCAACACTGATCATATTAGTAACCATGAAAATGACCAGTGACCTCCCTGACTAACTCGTGGCCTCCGGAATATGCCCTGGAGGAACCTGTTTCGTGGACATTTTGGCTTTGACGCCAAAACTAGGCGTGTGACGTCTCTATCTTCATGATTTTCCATATCCATCATCTTAGTAACCATGAATATGACCAGTGACCTCCCTAGCCAACCCGTAGCCACCGGAATGTGCCCTGAGGGAACTTTTTTCGTGGACATTTTGGCTTTGACGCCAAAACTAGGCATGCGACGGCTCTATCTTCATGATTTTCCATATCCATCATCTAGGGCAAATCGCCAATTGTTACACACCTTAAAAACTCGCCAATTGTTGCACACCTCATAAGAAGAGCATGGAGTGTGCAACAATTAGCAAGTTTGCAAGGTGTGCAATAATTGGCGATTTACCCTAAGTAATCGTGAAAAAGACCAGCGCTCGCGGTTCCTACTCTGTATGAGGGCGGTCATGCATATAATTTTCGCTTATAGCATGATGAATCTGTTAATTTGATACATATTTGCCTCCCAAAAGCGTTTATTGTATTGTATAAAAACATGTCCAATCTAGTTTTGTAATTTTCGAATAGAAAGAAATAAAAAATAGTTTTTTTTGCTTCACGGAGCCGAAATTTTTTGTTTTGTGATTTTGGTTCCCAACTGATTTGTATACAGTCATACCTCGGTATGACGTAGCCTCGATATTACGTAACTCAGTATAACGTAACTTTTACCTCTATATAACGTAACTTTTTTATGGTTCCAATGTTTTGCTATTTGAATAATAAGCGTGATTCACGGAATAGTCTTTATGATATTACGCTCCTTCTGGAACCATAGCAGACTTGTTTTGCGTTATACGTTTCGCAGTTATATGATAGTTTTCAGTGTCAGAAATTGTGTTTAGCTGCTAACTGCAACATGTTTACGTTTCACTTTACGAATGAAATTGAGTAACTGCAACGCCTGACAGATGTTATAAAGCCATCAATTAACGTAAAATGAACGTGAACTTCATGCGACTGTTCATAGGCCAGAGGAACTTATTCACCTAGCGTGAATGAGGATGAAGTATCAGTTACTTCTGCATTTCGTTATATGAAGATCCTGCTTTTTCTCTTCGTTTAATTCATCCACATTCATTCAATTCCTCCAGCCTATTAGGGCAAACGTGGCACATCATTTTGACGTTTGGCGGTGCGATAACTCCAAATTTGTTGAACTTACCGGACTTACAGGTAAAAAGCATTGCAGTTAAACCGTTTGCACCGACCGAACGTCTACCGTACTTATTCTTGACATATCATTCCTACTGAAACATAACCTTCCAACTCCAAAAGACATGACAGTAGACAGCAGTGGAAGAAAATTCGGTTTCATGCGATACTGCGAGTTATAACGCCGGGACAAGTCTGCCTAGTCTTAGAAGAACCCTGAAGAAAATCGCTCAAGAAATTCTCTGATAAATCCCTACACACTCAGATTCAATTTCGCTGTTCGGTAATTATTTTACTGGAACAATTCGGTAAAGTTAAAAAAACACCGAACTCCGGTAATTATTGTTCGTTTTACAAGTGTTCGGTATTTTTTTTACCGATCGATTTGTGATTTAGTCACCATCTGTCAAAAATATCACAGTACACACTGTAAAATGAAGAGATTGCCGTATCCTGTAAAAAAATACCGAAAAAGTACAGACTCCTCACGCTTCATTACCGAACTTCTGTAAACTGTTTGCTTCTGTCAAAGCCGTCACACCGTTGACATACTTTCCACTCTTGTCAACTTGCTTCGTGAATGTTGTATCAATTTCTAATAGAAAGTGAAGTTATCGAAAGAAAAGTGAAGCGATTGGATCTTACAGGCCCTATCATCATCGCCACAGCAGTTGCGTAAGCATTCATACATTAATTGTGATAACTGCGCATTAATAACAACATGTTGTTCCATGTCCTCCTGCGTGCCATTTACATGAAAACTGTCTTGCTAGATGAAACCTCGTCCTCGCCTATTTAAGCAGATATGCATTTGAATGTGATAATGTTACCACCTACTTTACTATTGTGCCACATTTTGCCTAATAAATGAATAAAATCTAAATTATGTCTGTTTTCTAATTTAACAATATACCGAAGTACGGTAAATCTCCCAAAAAACAAAGAATTACCGAAAACCTACGGTAGTCCACGACACAACATTACCGAACACTCCGGTAATTTTTGACAGCTCGCCGAAAATCTGAATTACCGTACGTTCAGTACTTTTTTCGATTACCGAACGAACTATACCGAACGTTCAGCTGTTGAGAATTCGGTAAAAAATTACCGTATACTGTAAAATAATCTAAGTGTGTAGATAAATTTCTTGATAAATTTCAGGCGAAATTTTGTGATATATCCCACGGATTAATTATTTCGGTGGAAATATTGCAAAAGTATTCTTAGTATAATTCCTAAAGGAAGTCATGGAATAACCACATGAAGAATTTACGTAGAAATGCCACGTGCAGTACCAGAGGGAATTTCTGAAGGGATTCAAAGCAAACTTCTAGAGGAATCACAGCGAGAATCTATGGAAAAGGGGAAATTCCTGAAGGAATCATTAAAAGAAATGCGTTGAAAGAAAATGTGGCATCCCTGGAGTAATTCAACAGGGTTCCTGGAACCAGCAATCTTTGATTGGATCTCTGAAGAAATTCTTGATGGTTTTTGCCAATATCCTAGCTTTCGGAAGAATTACCGGTGAAATCTCTGAAAAAAAAAAAAATAGAAAAGAGTTCAAAATGTGCTACTGGGTGAATCTCAGCAAATACTTATTGAGCAGGAATAGTTGAGGTATTAGAGCATTTCAGGTATGACTGGGAGAATCTCATTAGAAATTTTAAAGGGAATGGCAGGATGAAACCTTGCAAAAATCTCTGGAATCCCATGGGGAATCCTAGAGAAGCCACAGGGGAAATTCCTGGAGGCATCATATCGAGAACTTTTGGAGTAATAGGACAGATCGGTGGAGTACTAGATTTGTAGTAGCGAGCTGAATTTTTGTATGGTGAGAGGTTCAATTCTCCCTTTCTGCAATGAAATGGTGCAAAAAGCGTGGGTACTATTATTACTTGCCTAATTTGATGCTGTTTGAGCAAAAATTTGGGCAACAGTGTTATTGTTTCCTCCATTTCTTGCAACATAAACAACATAGTTATCCATAGTTTAGCTCAAACTGCATCAAATTAGGCAAGGAATAATTATACTGCACGCCATTTCATGGTCAAAATGTCAGGGAGGTCACTGGTCATTTTCATAGTTACTAATATGATGGATATGAAAAATCATGAAGATAGAGTCGCCGCAAGCCTAGTTTTGATGCCATGGTAAAAATGTCCTCGAAACAGGTTCCTCCAGGGCACATTCCGGTGGCCACGAGTTGGCCAGGGAGGTCACTGGTCATTTTCATGGTTACTAAAATAATGGATATGGAAAATCATGAAAATCGAGCCGTCGCAAGCCTAGTTTTGGTGTCATGGTAAAAATGTCCTCGAAACAGGTTCCTCCAGGGCACATTCCGGTGGCCACGGGTTGGCCAGGGAGGTCACTGGTCATTTTCATGGTTACTAAAATAATGGATATGGAAAATCATGAAGATAGAGCCGTCGCATGCCTAGTTCTGGTGTCATGATCAAAATGTCCTCGAAACAGGTTCCTCCAGGGTACATTTCGGTGGCCACGGGTTGGCCAGGGAGGTCACTGGTAATTTTCATGGTTACTAAAATAATGGATATGGAAAATCATGAAGATAGAGCCGTCGCATGCCTAGTTTTGGTGTCATGGTCAAAATGTCCTCGAAACAGGTTCCTCCAGGGCACATTCCGGTGGCCACGGGTTGGCCAGGGAGGTCACTGGTCATTTTCATGGTTACTAAAATAATGGATATGGAAAATCATGAAGATAGAGCCGTCGGATGCCTAGTTTTGGTGTCATGGTCAAAATGTCTTCGAAACAGGTTCCTCCAGGGTACATTCCGGTGGCCATGGGTTGGCCAGGGAGGTCACTGGTCATTTTCATGGTTACTAAAATAATGGATATGGAAAATCATGAAGATAGAGCCGTCGCATGCCTAGTTTTGGTGTCATGGTCAAAATGTCCTCGAAACAGGTTCCTCCAGGGTACATTCCGGTGGCCACGGGTTGGCAAGGGAGGTCACTGGTCATTTTCATGGTTACTAAAATAATGGATATGGAAAATCATGAAGATAGAGCCGTCGGATGCCTAGTTTTGGTGCCATAACTGAAATGTCCTCGAAACAGGTTCCCGCGAGGGCCATTCCGACACCCGGGACAGGACCAGATCGTGTTGACCGGTTTCACATGTCCACTATCAGACGCGCATTATCCAGTTGCACTTTTTTGCTGAAGACACCAACATTGTATCTAGTAAAGCATATAATCCATAATTGAAAGCGTATGCCGTGTACTGAGTACACGACGCGACCGCTCGTGTAACGGTCTGGTTCACAAAAAAGTTACACCAGCGGTCGCGCCGGTGTACTGAGTACACATTTAAAATGTGAGGTTAGAATTACGTATTTTTCGAGTACTTTCCGTGCATTTTTTCATTTTTTTTCTGCCTTACTAGCAAGAAGAAGAGTGGATCTTGGAATAGGACCAACACCCGGTTCAATTTGGTGCGAATTTCGGTTATTTTTTTGCATTTTTCTGAGACGCGTGTACTCAGTACACGCAAGCGACTGATGGTGGGATAATGAAGGATTTCTCATTGAAATATTCAAAGACATTCATGGCAGAATTTCTTCAAAATTTCCTAGACAATTATTTGAAGGAGGAATTTGTGAAGATATGGGAAATTTAAGAAATCTTTGAGGAAATTTTTCGAATAAAACTTTGATAAACTTGGCGGGTAATGAATTACGATATTCATGAAGAAATCTTCGAGATTTTTATTTTATGGATATGGATTTGGATATGGATTTATTAAGAAATCCCTGTTAAAAGTTCCAATAAAACAGGTTGCACAAGGGCACAAAAAATGGAAAACTCACAGCGTCGTAAACACATTGACGAACAAACAAACAAACTAAAGATTATATAGGAGGCTCTTTCGCTCTTTCGAAATTATATTGCCAATTTTAAGTGTAGTGCAAACAAAAATTTAAATATCAGGAAGAAAGTTTTTCTTTTGTGGGCGCAACAACATCGAAAATATTAAAGAGGTAATTCCTAGAAAAGGGGAAGAAAATTGTCTTATTCTCCATTCCATAACATAGCTTTTTTTCACCTTCGGGGGCGGGGCGCTAAAGCTTGGATTATTCACAAGGGTCATTTTTGTATGTCTGTGAGTGTGCAAACATATGGAAAAATCACGAGATTTTTTTTTATATTTTTAAGCGGAAGATAAATATCCAATATAACAGTAATTTTTACACATGTATATGAAGGCACAAAAAATTAGAAATTACCATATAGATATATTTAGGGTGGGAATGAGTAGATTCCAATGTCATAAATGAAACTTTTCTACACCTATTAATGCAAAAGTTGGAATATTCACAAGATTCAATTAAGCTGGAATTCGTGAGGGCGTAAAACATCTAAAATCACATAGAAGATTTTTCCAAAAATGCGTAAGAAAAATTCACAATATCGCAAAAGAAAATCTTCATACAAGTATGGGTCTTTTCATAGATCACGTAGACAAAACAATAACCATCTCAGAATTCCCACCCCCTCGTAGACTTTTGTCCATACAATAATTTTAAAATTTGTATGGAGCGTAGACTTCTGCAAAACTATTTAAAATATATTTTTTTATATACTTTGAGTATTATCGGCAGGTTTGTTCTCCTCGTCATGATGTGTCTGTCCGCCAACCTGCCTGAAACTTGGTCGTATAACTTCAATATGTTTCAAAAACTGCCAATGACGAAGAGAACAAAACCGCCGAAAGTAAATAAGCTACCCTATTTGTGGGCGCACAGCTAGTAGTCATGGGAGGGGTTTTGAGCGTTAAACCATTCCCATAGTTCCATATAGTAGGCGTCTCTGCGCCTTTTACTTTCAGAAAAATCTATGAAAATCAGTGAAGAGAATTGTCAGACAAAAGAGGCACAAAACAAGCAACAAAGAAGGTGCGACGATTACTCTTTATCCCTACTGGTAACAGATAATGACATGATCTCGAATTTTTTTGTTGCAGACAAAACGGAAGCTGAATTTGTTGCGTACTTTTCAACTCGTGAATAATCAATTATTGCTAACCCAAAGCCGAAACTGTTTGATGATAGAGCTTCACCAGAGTTGCAGTGATTACCGACTCCAGGTATCAGAAGGCCAGCTCCAGAGGCACGTTATCCTCCATTTGGGACATTTGTGCCATCGCCATACATATAAGCCTATTTCATCATTTACCTGAGGGAATGGGACAAGGGATGGAAAGGGATTAGGAAAGGGAAAGGTGATGAAATAGGAAGGGGTGCCCTAGAAGAGGGAATAAACGCATAAGCGCAATGAGGGCTCATAGCCCATACCACAACGGGTTCAATCAGTGCCCTGAAAAGGACATTGTAAAACGCATAAGCGTAAAGAGAGCCTATAGCTCATTGGAGGTAGCTTGTGACGTCATGCCTTTTTCAATATGACATTGACAGGCACGTCATCGAAAGCATCCTCAATATTCAAGAAATCACTCAAGCAGAAACTACGTTTGAGCGAGTACTTCCTTGAAAACGTATACAACTTTGTGTAAAAGAGTCACTGTGGACATCCCAAATTTGGAAGCATGTGAGTTCACATGAAAAGGCATGTCAGCCAGACGAACATCACAGATGTGATAATCGACAATGCGTTTCTATCATTTCAGAAAGAACGAGGTAAACAGATAATTCTGGAACTCTTTCCTTCTTTATACAACGCACGCACCCTTTCGGGATAAAACTATGAAGTAATTTCACGCCATGAAAATACCCAATAGCAAACTACAAGAGTTCAAAACATGAAATACTCAAATCCCTTTGGAGAAAAATAGGACAAACCCCCATTTGCACCTGGAGATTTGAAGTAAGCAGAGCTTTTTAGGGCCCACTAAGTCGATTATATAGCTATAATTCTCAAGCGGAAGCTAGAGATTCGTAACTATACAAAAGAATTGTTTATCCGAAGATAATTTGAACTTGAACAGATCAGAGTTCCATTCAGGAATACCTCTTACGGTCCGTAGAGACGGCAGAGGACAAGCTTCTTTCAAAGCAATAGTTATGGTATACCACCATGGAGGGCGTTGTAGGTACAAAACCACAATGAAACTCTCTTGGAGTAGCTATGGAAGCGAGTTATCCATAAAATGTGGTCGCAACCAATTAGTACAGGTTCCCCAGTTTGTTGAGCAGGATTACCTGAATACGCAAATTTTGCGAAGGAACACTCAAAAGTGCAAAGAAGGTCAAATGGAGACTCCTCATCTGACACATGCCAATCAGTCAAGTCATGAGTTGGGTTAGGTGCAATTCCATGTTAAGTTATTCATGAACTGTACTACCTAAGTAATTCATCCAACTGAAGCATCTCAAATTAATGTTTGAGCTACTTCAGATGATGTAATCATCGTAGCAATACTGCCAAATACCAGCGAAAAGATGCTGAATACAAGAGCTTGCTTGAAGGCATCCATAAGGAAATGTTGAAACATACTGTTAACGTTATTCTAAGATATAGCATGCTCGAGGCACGACACTTCATTTATAATGAAACAAGCAAACAGGGTTCACAAGGTAACCTATACAGAAGTTACCCTACGAAAATGAACTTTTCGAAGTAGAGCCACTTGGGCTAGGCACGCTTTTTACGCTAAAAATTGATCTGAGTTTTCCTAGCCGTAGCCACTACCCAAACTAGACAGGATTACACTCTTCACAATCACAGCACAAAAAGGAAACATCAACGACAAACCAAATCGGTGTCAATTGAAAATCGTCAATGACGAAAACGCATTAAGCGAAACCATAAAGGTAGTAATGTAAGCTAATTTACAACATTTGCATAATCCTGCCCTTATTTAGCCTCAAATTTGAGACTTAAGAAGGGCAACTGATTACCTCGGAGAAACGCAAGGTCCACTGCACTATTGCTCCGGTTAGCGCAGTAAGGGCGTAATACTGTGGAGGACGCCCTAATTCTCCATAGGCTCCGTTTGTGGTTAGGTTTTTATTAGACCCCCCTAACCATTCATTCCTTGGCACGGTAAGCATAAAGCCGCATAACACCATGAATTAGGGGTCACCCGTTTAGTGGACTCTTACCACTGGATCAGGCGGTCCGTAGTGTTATTCTTAGCCAATTGAGACAACCGCTACCGACACTACACAGCTTTCTAGGCTGATCGGGAATAGAAGTTAACATTGATGGTAAACTTCCAAACGAGCCCGAACAGCCTGAAAATTTTTTTGTTGCAGACAAAACGGAAGCTGAATTTGTTGCGTACTTTTCAACTCGTGAATAATCAATTATTGCTAACCCAAAGCCGAAACTGTTTGATGATAGAGCTTCACCAGAGTTGCAGTGATTACCGACTCCAAGTTACCGTTCGAAAATCGCAATGCAAGGCTTAAAAATCTCTGAACTCGTGGTGTACGATGTTAATCCCATTATTTTCAAGTTGGGACAAACTTATGTCGCATGGGTTTGTTTGTCGCAACGAATACAGGTTGCGACATTGTCATTATTGTTGCGCGATGGTTGAATTTTGATTCACTGATGAAAATGCCGCCTTTTATGTGCATGGACCTACAAGGCGCAAGCATAACGAAAAAAATGGCAAGGCAATTTTCTTACATGCAGTTGGGCGGAAAAAATCCGTATTTCACTGAGAAGTTTTTTCTAACATGTATAGAAGCCCAAAAATGAAAAAAAATACGTTGTTTTATTTATATTTACGAGGGCGCTCATCCTGGGAGTTGGTATGGTTTTCAGTTTGACTTAAAGAGCTGAAATTTTGATATCATAACTAAGACTTTTTTAACTCGTCTATAGGCGCAAAAATTTAAAACACATATAAAGTCATTTTCGCTGAAATTTGTAAAAAATTACATTACCGCAATGACGATTTTTTATACAAGTATACGAGAAAAACAATTAGAAGACATTTGTTTCTCACATATATGAGGGCGCAAAGCTCGTACCCAAGGAGGGTTTTTGGAAGTTGAATCCTTCTCATCACCTAAGCTGCATTTGGCGCCCCAAGTGGCGCCCTCTACAGAAAATAAGAAGTGTAGAATTAGCTTTAGGCTAAGATGCGCCTTAATACAAATTAAAGAAACTGAGAATATTTCTCCCATGCCGCCTTTTTTGTGCACTGAAGAACGCAAAACTATAAAAATCACTTAGACGATTTTAATATATCCGCCCTACTAGATTCAAACAATTCTTAATTTCACTGAAAAGCTATTTTCTTACATGTATGGAAGCGCAAAAAAGTACATAGGTTATTATATTTGCGAGGGCGCTCATACTTGGAGCTGAAAAAAAAACATTTTTTTTTATCTCAAGAGCTGGTTACTCAGTGAGTAACTTGGAGTAACCACGATGACACCACTGGCCATAACTGAAAAACGAAAATAAGTGCATTTGCAACGATTCCTCCAGAAATAGCTTCCAAGATTTCTTCAGAGATACCTTCACACATTTCTGAAGGAATTTCTTCACCAGAGTTTCTTCCAGGAGATTTTCCGTGAAATTTCTCTAGTAATACTTCTATAAATATCTCAATATCTCCAAGGGTTTCATCAGCAATTCCTTAGGAGATTTTTTTATATATGCAGTTTCAGGACAATTTTCCATTCAGAGATTCTGAGATTCTTTCTTACTTCAAGAGATCAGGTTTGACTCTAACTATTCAGGAATTCTCTCAGGTATTTAATTAGACATTTGTTTCAAACGATCTGAGCAATTCTTACAGAAATTACTTCAGAATCTATTTCTTAACATTTTTCAAGAAATATTTCTAGGTATACGCTTGAGCGTTTTCTAGTTCTCCCAGGTATTTTTTAAAGATTCCTCCATAAACTTTATTTATTTTAGAAATTTTATCAGTGGTTCTTCACAGAGTTCCTCCAGGATTTTCATTTATTTCTGCATGATCTCCATCAGATTTTTATTTTCATTTTTGTGTACTAATCTTTTCAGAAATTCTATAATAGACACATTCTACCGTGACGTTACAACGTTTTGACGCCTTTTCTGTCAGATTTTCCACTATAACTAGTAAATTTGACCGTAAACCCTCAAATATTTTTACATATTCGCATTCCTTGTAAAATTTCCAATAAGTATGGTCTGTTGAATAGTTAGTTTTCATTCGGAAAGTATGATAAAAATGGGAATGAGTAGCGTGACGTTACTGTAGCTGCTGCCTTGGCTGCTGCTGTTTCTGGGGGTGGTGATGCCTCCCGCCACCACATGCAACAACGGCAGCAGCAGTGCAGCTGATAAAACAAAACAAAAAGCCGTTCGTTGGATCGCTAATCGGTAATAAATCAATAACTTTTTCAACAAGCATCCAATCGTTTTGCGGTATTCGAAGGAAAGTTTCATAAATGATTTTTCTACAAGAAACGTTGATCGATTTGAATTAAGGAGATAAAGGGCGACCTCTGGGATTTTTCATCTGAAAGAGTAACTTTTCCCATAGTAAATCCTGTGAAAACTTTGAACCGCTTGCACTAAATTATAGTTTCACCGATTGCGCTGAAATTTTGCACAGTTCATATGGGACCTAAATGGAATCCAAAAAGTCGACCCATACAAGCGCGTTCCATACTAGTGTATATGCAATTGTTTGGAAGATTAAAATAAAAGAAAGAGAGGATAGTTTTCATATTGGCCAAAACGAGGAGTTCTGCCACAGGCCGCGGGGTGATCGGGTCGGCAACAAAATTTGGATTTTTTCTTCTTCCATTTAAGCAAATGTTTCAGACGAAATCCGAGATGGTCGATTGCAAGATTTCACATTTTCTCGGTCACTTTATATGAAATGACCCATATACATAGGAGGACGGAATAAAAAGTTTTCAATTTGAGGAAGAACGAAATTTGTAGAATGGCACAGTCTACATTTATGAAAAAACAAATAATTTGTTTATAAAAAAATCACATGAGCAATCACTGTTTACGACATAAGAGGCTTTTCTGTCCTTCCAGAATCACAAAGCTGCTTTTTTACATTGGAGCACAAACAATAAAAATTTACCTGAAAGGATGTTTTTCATATGTGGACGAAAAATATCAAAAAAAATCTAAGAAGTGATTTTAGGCAAAGATATTGTTTCTTAAATTCAAGAGTGCGCAAACATCGAAAACCACATTAAAGACAAAAAAAAAAATAGAAAGCAAGACAGGAATCAAGACAGGCCTGGACAAGCTGGTAATCTACTAAATAGGCAACAAGGTTCCAACACATCACCTGTTATCAACTTCAAGGCTGCGTAGGACATGCTAACAAACATGGGCTTTGTTTTGATTCTCCGAAAATATGTTATCTCAATTTTGCTTTGTATCACCTCGCATAAAAAGCATACCACATACTCCTAGAACGAATCCTCCCACATCGATCGCAAACTGCAGCAGCAGCAGTAGTCAACAAAAGAAACGCCAACCTGCTCCGGTTTCCAGCCAGCTATGTAAGTTCTTCCCCATAGAGCATCTGCCCCTCTATGGCCCTGATTCCCACCGCCAAGGGCTATGATTTGTTGCATATTTTATGAGCTTTCCTTGCCACTCAGCAAGAGCACGCCAGCAGTCAGAGCTCCTACAAGTAACTGGACCCATCGGATGCCGCCGCTGCTGGTCCTCGTCGATGTCGTCGTCGTCGTCGTCGTCGCCGTCAGTGGGGAATAACAACAAAGCTGTGTGCATGGAAAAGAGCAATCCGAGACCCAAGGTACTGCAGCAGCTCAGCTCGTTGCAACTTCTCTTCTGGTCGTGTGGGATTAGGGTTCGTGATGGAATGACAGAAATTTCTTACACCCTCCCCACATTTCCCATGCTCACACACAGTTACATGTACTGATTTAGGAGACCCGTCACGTGAGATGAAGGTGTCCTTCTGCGGCAGTGGTGCCGAAAGTTCAATTTTTCGTTCGTCAAAAGTTCGTTCTACTTTGTGATGCGGCTTCAATAAAAGTTTGAACAAGTTCGTTAATTCTCTTTGGTTTCATCAGAACTTGCAAACTGGGATGATTCCAGATCAGTAGGTAAAATTGGCATCCCTGTCCAGGATGCAAAAGCGCAAAAAAAAGACCGTTACTGGATGATATAAAGGTGGTCGCAAAATACTAGTTGAAATGAGATCAAGGTGCCAGATTACCGACAACGACGACGACGACGACTACGAAGGTGATGAGGATGACGAAGATAACTCGGCAAGCAAATGGAGGCCAAATGATGCTGGCGGGTAGTCTTGGGTTGCGTCTGTCTACTATGTGGCCGAGGATATGCGGAAAGGTAGGTACCACCAGCTAATTCGGTGACAAAGCAGAAGCATTCTTTCATGTCTGGGGCGATGCTAATCCTTGGAATCACCTGGAAGCGTGGGCAGTTGGAGCTGGGATATCAGATGATATGTTTTTCATCCTATTATATTGGGGGGAAATAAATCTTCCTTTCGGATTCACGTTGGTAGGAATTGCTACCTCAGATTTCAGTATGGGGTGATCGCATTACAACTCATCCCATAAGTGGATCACAAGAATGTTTGATTGAACAAAATGCTACATTTTTTTTTTTAGATCGATGAGAGTGTAGTTTTTTTACAACGTCATTACGTTAAGATTTCAGATTTCTTTTTGAAGAGTAATTGCATGGGGGGTTAGGCGTTTTAACCCGAAACCCCGCCCCTTCTGCGCACAGGACTGTAATATCCAATACTTTCGAATATTTCGAACATACAGGGGATAGACAAAATGATCAGGACAAGCAAAATTTTCACTTTCCAAAAAATGTTCAACTAGCTGTAACTTTTCGAAAAGTGCATCAAATATTCTCAAATTTTTACTGTGAGTGCACCAACTAGTTGTGCATCAGTGGTTCAAATTTGAAAAAGATCGGGCCATTCTCCACGAAGTTATAAAGATTCTTGAAAAAGGTAAAATTATCCGATAGCCAACTTTGAGCTGTTATATCTCTGGATTCAATGAACCGATTGAAATGAAATGTTGACCATTTATGACTTATATAATAAACTCTGGAAAACATTTGACTTAACTTGAAATTTTTAACAAGAGACAAAATTATAGCGATTTTAATTTTTTCACGATTTTTTAGTAAATTGGTCCATTTTTAATATGCATTCTATAACTTTTTCAATTTATTGGTGGCTATGTTGTTACTTTCCTTCAAAACACAATCATATATAAGTCAATTAGAGGGAAATTAAATGAACTATAATTTGCATCTTGAATTTTGAAACAATGTTGATATTTTGGAAAATTTGGTGTTTTATTAGAAAATTAATCTAATCGTTATAATTTTCTTCTCTGTTAAAAATATTAAGTTAAGTCAATGGTTTTCCATTGCTCATTATATAAGTCATAAACGGTCAAAATTTCATTTCAATCGGTTCATTGAATCCGAAGATATAACAGCTCAAAGTTGGCTATCGGATAATTTTACCTTTATCAAAAATCTTTATAACTTCATGGAGAATGGCCTGATCTTTTCTAATTTTGGGCCACTGATACACATCTAGTTAATGAACTTACAGTAAAAATTTGAACAGTGAAAATTTTGCCTGTCCCGATCATTTTGTCTATCCCCTGTACATATTCTATTCACCCATAGGCGCCAACTTAGGGGGGGTAAGCATGGTTTCGCCCCCCCCCCCCCCAATATTTGACGATTTTTCGATTTTCCCATACAAAAATCAGAAAAATCAGGCTTTTTTTGGGGGGGGGCCCAATAATTTGACCAAGTTGGCGCGTCTGTATTCACCCTTTTCAATCATTTTTTTCCTGACAAGGTTCTGTAAAAAATCTGAAGATTCCATATACTGTATCACCTTAACTTAATTGAAAAGTTACATTAATTTCTATACAGCAGTTTTATTTTTGCATGAAATATTCAGCTATAAATAGATTGAACATATCGTATTTTGTAATTAACTTTTAAATAAAAAAAAAAATCCAAAACTATACCGAAACTTTGCGTTGAATTTTTGTGTTTAGCATTGGCGTAGCTAGGACTTTTTTCTGGAGGGGGCCCAGGGGGGGGGGCCTGACATGAGATGAATTTTAAGCGGCATGGTCCGCTCTCCAGGATTTTTTTTTTCAAAGCTTGCTGCAGTGATTCCATCATGGATTCCTTCAGAGATTCCGTCGAGAATGCGTCTAGGGATTCATCCAGACATTTCTTTGAGGGTTTGTCCTGGGATATCTTTAGAAGTTCCTTCAGTTACTGTTCCAGTACTTTCTTCGAGGTTTCCTTCAGGAATTTCTCAAAGATCCTTTAAGATATTTTGGCAGGTATTTCTTCAGAGATTTCTGCAGGGATTTCTCCATATATTCTTTTCAGAATTCCGCTAGAGATTGCTCCAATAATTCCATCTGGAATAATTCGAAGTATTTCTACAGGAATAAATTCCAGATATTGTTTCAGAAAATGTTACTACAGATTATTTCAAAATAATCCAGGAATTGCTTAAAAAATGTGTACAAAAAAAATCTATAGGGATCCATATAAATATTCCTTCAATAGTTCGTCCAGAAATTACTGCAGACACGAATTCCTTTAGATTTTTTTTTTCAGAGATTCCTACGGAAATTCTTCCAGGAATTCGCTAAGAAAGCTTTCCGGGATTCCTCATAGGGTTTCTTCAGAAATTCCTTCAAGAATTCCTCCAGGGATTCACCCGGGAATTCTTTCAGTAATTCTTTCAGGAACAACTGTTGGTATTATTTTAAAAATGCCTGCCAAAACTCTTCTTGGAATTTCTTCAGAAACTCCCCCAGGACTTAATCCAGGATTTCAGGATTTCCTCAGGAATTCCAGCGATTTCTTCAGTACTTCCCCTGAGATTTCTTCAGAAACTCCTCCTAGAATGCCCTCAGAAATTGAATTTTGTATTTCTTCTAGAATTATTCTTGGGATTCCTCCGAGAATTCCTCAAGAAATTCTTCCAGGATTCCTCTGAGAATTCCTGCATGGATTCCACTAAAAATTTCTACAGGCATTTGTCCAGGAATTCCTCTAGGAATTCCTCTAGAGATTCCTCTAGTGATTCGCCTAGGAAATCCTCAAGCAAGGGATTTCTCTAGGAGTACCTCTAGAGATTTTTTCCAGGGATCCCTAAAGGAATTTTTTCTGGGATTTCACAATGAAATTCGCCAGGGATTCCTTCTGAAAGTGCTCCAGTGATACTTCATAGAAATTCTCCAGGAATTCCTCCAGGGATTCCTCATAGAATTTATGCAGGGAGTCCTCCAGGAATCCCTCTAGAGGTTTCTCAAGGAAATCCACTAGAGATCCCTCCAGGAATTCGCTAAGAAAGCTTTCCGGGATTCCTCATAGGGTTTCTTCAGAAATTCCTTCAAGAATTCCTCCAGGGATTCACCCGGGAATTCTTTCAGTAATTCTTTCAGGAACAACTGTTGGTATTATTTTAAAAATGCCTGCCAAAACTCTTCTTGGAATTTCTTCAGAAACTCCCCCAGGACTTAATCCAGGATTTCAGGATTTCCTCAGGAATTCCAGCGATTTCTTCAGTACTTCCCCTGAGATTTCTTCAGAAACTCCTCCTAGAATTCCCTCAGAAATTGAATTTTGTATTTCTTCTAGAATTATTCCTGGGATTCCTCCGAGAATTCCTCAAGAAATTCTTCCAGGATTCCTCTGAGAATTCCTGCATGGATTCCACTAAAAATTTCTACAGGCATTTGTCCAGGAATTCCTCTAGGAATTCCTCTAGAGATTCCTCTAGTGATTCGCCTAGGAAATCCTCAAGCAAGAGATTTCTCTAGGAGTACCCTTAGAGATTTTTTTCCAGGGATCCCTAAAGGATTTTTTTCTGGGATTTCACAATGAATTCCGTCAGGGATTCCTCCTGAAAGTGCTCCAGTGATTCTTTATAGAAATTCTCCAGGAATTCCTCCAGGGATTCCTCATGGAATTTATGCAGGGAGTCCTCCAAGAATCCCTCTAGAGGTTTCTCAAGGAAATCCACTAGAGATCCCTCCAGGAATTCCTACAGGCATGTCTCCAGGATTTTTTCCAGGCATTCCTCCTAGAATTCCTCTAGGAATCCTCTAGGGATTGCTATAAGTATTCCTTCAGGAATACCTCCAGGCACTCCACCAGGAGCTCCTCCAGGGATTTGTATAAGGATTCCTCCAGGCATTCCTCCAGGATTACCCCAGGAATTCCTTCAGAAATCCTCCAGGAATTGATCCAGGAAGTCCTACAGGAATTCCTTCTAAAATCACTACCGCAATTTCTCCAGGAAATCCTCCCGGAGTTAATCCAGCAATAATTCCAAGAATTCCTCCATTCCTGCATGAATTCCTCCTAAGATTCCTATAGAAATTTCTTCAAGGATTTTTTTCAGGAATCCTAAAGGATATCCTCCAGGGATTCCTTCAAAAATTTGCCTACAAATTCCACCGGAAATCTGTCCAGGAAGTATCCCAGGTTGGTTGATTGATTTAGCTTTATTATAGAGACTTTCAGCCCTTGGCTGGTTCGCCTTTATAAATTATCCCAGGTATTCCTCCAGACATTCCTCTAGGATTTCATCCAGGCATTTCTGCTGGGACTCCTCCAGGAATTCCTTCAAGAATTCCTCCAGGAATTAGCCCAGGTAAATTCAGGAATTCCTCTCCAAAAATTTCTTCAGGAATTGTTCCAGGAACTCATCCAGAAATTTCTTCGGAAATTTCTACAGCAATTCCTTCAGGGATTTCTTCAGAAATTCTTTCGGGAATTTCTCAAGGAATTTTTCCAAGGAATCATCCGGAAATTCTTCCAGTAGTTTTTTCTCTAAGGATTCCTTCAAGGATTCCTCTAGAGCAGGGGTTTTCAGGCCTTTTGTCTCGCGGGGCACTTTTTGGGGACAAACTGTCACGCGGTGCACTTGATCAAAAATTTTGAAAGATGAAACTTGAAGTTTTTCAGAAATGGTAATGTACTCTCTGATGCGAGCTTGATGTTCTTCACACGTCGAAGTAATTTTGACACTGACAACTTGTAATTCTTTTTTTTTTTGACTAAATTCTTATCAAAGTTATAATATAATTTCTGGTAAATTAGTGTCTGGTTAATATCCAAATTTCAGTGGATTCCTGGCAAGATCGTTGACGAAGCCCTGTATTTATCGCTTAATCCCTACATAACTGGAATGATTTTAAATTAACCCTCTAATACCCAAATTTTTGATGTTGATCTAAATATCATTTTTCGTCATCTAAAATCGATTTAAACATGTTTTGGAAGATGATTCTTTTTAATTCTCGATTTCGTGAATTTCAGTTTTTGATTTTTCTAATTTTTATTTTTGAACATCCCCACACTTTTATGTTTTTCCTGGAAGCCTATTTGGGGTACGGATTTTTTGAGATGAAAACATTTTGAGATTTCATGATTATTGTTGAAATATTTTTATTTTTATTTTTTTTCATTGGAAATTTTATTTTCCGTGTAATTTTAAGGAAAATAATTTTTAAGTGTATTCAATTCCCTTAAACTATTAAACTAGGATAGAATGATTTGGGAAAAATTTAAAATATGGTAATTGTAACGATTCAGTACAATATAAACAATGACTTCTAAAAAGTGACTAAAACATCAATTTTTCAATGATTTTTAAAAAATGTAAATACGCTTTAAAATAGACCAAAAACCATTTTGATATATACAAAACAGTCCTAAATATCAGCCAAAAATATAAAAATTTTGATTTTCCACGAAACAAAAATTACAAAAATGCTCAAACTATACCCCGTCTAAAGGCGGGGTTGGGTATTAGAGGGTTAAATATTTTTTTCAAAGATATCCAAGGAAGTTAGCAAAAAAAAAGTTTAACCCTAGAAAGACCCAGACAGGCACGCTGAACGTGCACTACGCCATCATGGTGTTAAAAACCTAACATCCTAGGAGGGTTGAAATAGATCTGTTTTCAGGACTATTTATACTTATATAAGAGCGGAATTCCCAGAAAAATGATAACAATCTTCTTTAAATATTCATGATAAATTACTTCAAAGATAATAAAAAGATCCTTCTTAGAAATATTTGCTGAAATTCGGAATTCTTTGTGAAGTTCTAGATAATATGTTCCTCCTTAACTCCATAAGGAACCCCTTGGCATTCCTAGGACTTTCACTGCAGAACTCATTATGCATATGTCTGCTTGCCGAAAAGCCACGATGCTTTCATTTTCTTCAAGGTTTCCTAAATTTTATATTTGATATACAACAGTCATATAACAGTGCATCCATATCAATATTGTTGATCGATTTATTAATCTCATATTTTTCATAAAGCTTGTAGCCTGTTCAAAACTGTCGCGGTGCACTTGGCAAGGCTTTGCGGTGCACCAAGTGCACCGCAGTGCACGATCTAAAAACCGCTGCTCTAGAGATTCCTTCAGGGTTTTTTTCTCGGATTCCTCCAGAAATTGAACCAGGAATTCCTTCAATGATTCCTCTAAGGATTTCTCCAAAGATTCCTCCAAGAACTCCTCGGATGATTTCTCCAGTATTTCCTCCAGAATTCCTTCTAGATTCCTTCCAGGACTTCCTCTGGAAATTTCTCCTGAAATTCCTTTAGAAATTCCCTCTGGAAATCCTCCAGAAATTTCTCTGGGAATTCCTCTAGGAAATACTCTAGGAATTTCTGAAGAATTTCTCCAGGGGTTCCTTCCAGAATTTCTATACAGATTCCTCCAAGAATTCATTCAGGGATTCCTCCTGGAATTCTTCCAGGGATAGTTCCACGAAATACCCCAAAAATTCCTCTAGGCATTTCTCCAGGAATTCCTCTTGGGCTTTGCGACAGAAATTTGTCCATAAATTCATCCAGGCATTCCTCCTGAGGTTTCTCCAGAAACTGCTTCAAGAATTCCCCCAGGGATTCTTGCAAGAACTTCTCTAGAAATTTCTCTAACGACTCCTCAAGGAATTCCTCAACAGGTTTCTTCAGAATTTCCCTAGGAATTTAATCCACAAATTGATCCAGGAATTCCTCCAGGAATTATTGCAGGAATTACTGCCGCAATTCCTCCAGGAAATCTTCCAGGAGTTCCTTTAGAAATTCCCCCAGAAATTTCTCTCGGAATTTATGCAAGAATTATTCCAGATTTTCCTCTAGGATTTTATCCAGGGACTGCTCCAGGAATTCCTTCAGGAATTATCCCAGGTATTTCTTCAGGAATTCCTCCAGGATTTTTTTCAGGGTTTTCACCGGAAATTCTTTCAAGGTTACCTCCATAAATTAATCCAGGAATTTTCCCTTCAGGAATTCCTTCAGAGATTTCTCCAGAAATTATTTCACGGATTCCTCCAGAAATTCCACTAGAAATTTCTCTAGGAATTTCTTCAGAAATTTCCCCAGGGATTCCTTCCAGCATTCCTCTAAAGATTCCTCCAGGAATTCATTCAAGAATTCTTCCAGGAATAATTTCACGCAATTTCAAGAATTCCTCTAGGGATTTCTCCAGGATTTCTTCCTGGGTTTCCGACTGGGATTTGTCCAGAAATTCCTCCAGGCATTCCTCCTGGGATTATTCCAAAAGTTTCTCCAGAAATTTCTCTAAGGATTCCTCCAGGAATTCCTCAAGAGGTTTCTTCAGAATTACCCCAGGAATTCCTTCAGAAATTCCTCCAGGAATTGATCCAGAAATTCTTTCAGAAATTACTACCGCAACTTCTCAAAGAATTTCTTCAGGAAATCCTCCAGGGGTTCCTTCAAAAATGTTTCCCAGAAATTTCTCCCGGAATCTATCCAGGAATAATTCCAAAAATTCCTCCAGGATTTCATCCAGGCATTTCTCGAGGGACTCCTCCAGGAACTCTACTAAGAATTCCTCCAAAAAATAACCCAGGTATTTATTCCAGAATTCCTCCAGGAATTTTCCCAAGAATATCTCTAGGGATTTATCCACAGGGTGTCGACTACCTGGAAAAACCTGGAAAGTCAGGAAATGTCAGGGAATTTATTTCTGCACCTGGAAAGTCAGGGAATTTGGTTTATGGTCAGGGAAATTTTTCACGACAATCATAAGACGATGTATTAGATGTTTTACAAGATCCTACAGTTATGGTATTGAAAAAACTAGTTAAAATGTTTCTTTAAACTTTTTAAATTCATGATTCTCAAATAAATGCATGATCCCAAACTTGAGTTTTATAGTATTCAGTCAACATAATGATGTTTAAGATTTAATCGTTAAGCCTTATCTCATGTCATAATTACCAATCCATTTTAGAGCAAATAAGCTGAAAATTCAAACTGCGTAACAATATAATTTTTGGTAAATTTTCGGCTCATTTTTTTGGTGATCTTGTTTTGAGAATATTCCTGCATCTTGGTGAGTATCCAATAAAGTTATTGGTGGATTCAGTCTTGAGATGAGCAGAAAATTGTTAAACAGAACACCTATGATTTTTTTTTATTTCTGACGATTTTTTTTTGATGATTGATCTCAAAAAAATCTTCCTAAGTTAATTGCCCATTTTTTTTTCTGCTTTATTCCAGATTTTTCGACTTAGTGTTCTGTGTTTAGTGCTAGCACTTCTTAAGGCCACCAAAGCCTTATCCACTAAAGAACTGGAGACTCAAGTTAATTCACACGATTCTAGGGAATTTTTCGTATTCTTAACTTACGATGATTTCGAAACCCTAAAAGGATTCATTTGAGGTAAGAATATCCTCTTTCACTTAAAATTTATAACAATCCATCGAAACTGGATCCTCTGCTTTCACAAATGCTGACAGGCAGTGAATCAAAATTCAACCATCGCGCAACAATAACGACAATGTCGCAACCTGAATTTGTTGCGACATTCTACCCAATGCGACATAGGTTTGCCCCAACTTGAACAGAATATATAGGATAAAGATCATGCACAGCACGAGTTTAGAGATTTTTAAGCCTTGCATTGTGATTTTCGAGCGGTAACTTCGAGTCGGTAAACACTGCAACACTGCTGAAGATGCGTCATCAAAAAGTTTCTATTTTGGGTTGGTAATAATTGACCATTCACGAGTTGAAAAGTGCGCAACAAATTCAGCTTCCATTTTGTCTGCAACAAAAATTTTCGAGATCATGTCATTATCTGTTACCGCAGTTGGGATAAAGAGTAATCGCTGCGCCTTCTTTGTTGCTTGTTTTGTGCCTATTTTGTCTGACAATTCTCTTCACTGCTTACAGGGTGTTTACTACCTGAAAAAACCTCAGGGAATTTTATTCGACAGGCAAAAAACTGGAATACTTCCAGAATTTATTGAATACTCATACTCATAGAAACTTCTAGAAGATTCTAGACAAAATTTTGAGAATGTTGGAAATCCATTCCTGAAAAGCATTGGAAAAGTTTCAACTATTTCAAGATGATAATGTAATTAACGAAGACAGGACTATCAATCTCCTAAAAGTCCTTCAGCTGGAATTCTTGCTCCAATTTCTAGTTTTTGAAATTATTTAAGAACAATTTCGAAACATAAGCTGCTAGATACCTTGTTCTTTTATTTCAGGATTTAACAGATTTTTAATCAAAGCTAGATTTAAAATATCAGGTAGCAATTAAATCCGTGAAATTTTGAGAAAAATCCTAAAGGATTTCTTCTAAGTGAGTTTGTCGGCATTGTGGCAGATCTCTTATAGAATTTTACAGAGAAACTGACAGGACTCTCGGAAGTCTTCTTGACATATTAGGAAAGGTTATAAACTACATTCAGAGATTTCCAGTATAATTTATGTACAATGAGATTTTCAACAAAGTGATTTAAGAGATTTAAGATAAAATAGAGCCGATGACGAGAAAAATGCAAAAAACCATGTTTTTCTATATAGACTCCCATACAAATTTCAACTGTGTTTAGCACCGCCCTAATGTTGACGGATTTAGCTGAAAATTTAACCAGAGCATAGTGGCGTCATATAGAACGAAATGAGATGGGTGCCCATAGAACTTTAGGAGTATTTAAACTCTCTTTAGGCAAGAATGTACTCGGAACAAAACAACTGAAGGTTTATTCTTAGAGGAATAGAAATTCAGGATACTCCAAGATTGCTAATAAGCATAGACAAAATAAATAATTGATTACTGAAACAACTCCTATTAGTCATAAAAGATATTATGTAGACATGAAAAAACATCATCGGATTGAATTCCACAAGGAAGCATTTAGCAATATTTTGCAGTAATGCAGATATAAATTTCAGAGGTTCTTTGGGATACCCATCAAAGAATTCCTTTGAAAATTCAGATTTCATTTCTCGGCGATTAAAAAAAGAAGTTGTACAAAGCATTGCTACTTATATAATTCTGATTATATCATATTTCCAAACAAAACTAACAGTGTCAATTACATAGACTATTTTGGACAATGATCTTGTAAAAGTGTTACAAGTTGAGAAGTCTCCAATAACTATCACATATTATGCCATATCAATGTCTATTATAGATCTATGTTTGTCATTCAGGCAGAGGTTTTTAGATTATTTCTAATTTCTATATATAAAGTCATGAAAAATTTCTGGGGGGATTGCCTGGCGGATTCTGGAAGGGGGGCTGACCCCCCCGGGCCCCCCTCTAGCTACGCCAATGGTGTTTAGAAATTGTTTCAAAAATTAAAGAATATTAACAATAAAATGTTCAAGTTTTTTTCTGGGGAAGCTCACCTATAGTTTAAGGCGAAACTGGAAGCATTTCCTCATTTTTTTGGTTTTTGATTTTTTATTAAATAACGAAGCAATATTTTCAAAATCGATTTTCGTGCACATGTAGAGTATGGATCAGGGTATCTTCTGATTTTTGTTTACGGGGTAGAAAATATTTTTCGTTTTTGCAGAAACCATTTTTTAGTGAAATTTTGTTCAAAAATGGTTTCTGCAAAAACGAAACACATTTTCTACCGCGTAAAAAATTCAGAAGATACCCTGGTCCATACTCTACATGTGCACGAAAACCGATTTTGAAAACATTGCTTCGTTATTTAATAAAAAATCAAAAACCAAAAAATGAGGAAATGCTTCCAGTTTCGCCTTAATGAGAAGAGTCCGTCTATAAACTGCTTAGAATGTTGTAGAGGAGGGATTAATTTTGATCAAAGTACAAAATGTATAAAGTTTTGTTTGGTCGGGAAGAGGTTCTGCTGTTCAAACATGATTCAACTAGTTTTTACATAGTGCCGAAAGTTCGTTGGTAGTTTCTTCTATGATTGAGATGAGAATTGCGTCGAAAATTGTTTACAAATATTAGACACATTCCACCGTGACAATATAACGTTTTGACTCTTTAAACTTCCTTAGTCCCTAAAAAAAGTTACAAATAAGACCCTGGGGTCATTTTTTATCCCAAACTTTGAACAGATCGCAAAAATTAGTGACTTGTCCGATTTTGGAAATGAAAGGGCCACAAGTCTAGTTTTCAAAACCACCGGATTTGGCCACTGTGACCACCGGAAACCTGCTACGACTGAAAAAAACCGCTTAAGAGACCCTAACTTTGACAAGCTATGGCTTTGTTATAAAAAACCCTAATTAATCCACCTAGCGGTGATGGCGCCTTTCTCGTGCCTTCCAAACCCCATTTCAATAAAACTCAAGCGAAATGTTGATGTATATCGCACTTTCATACAATTAACAGAAATCCATTTCATGATACCAGAAGTCTTATCGTTTATCTAGCTTTTAATGTTTCAGCCTCAAACTCTTAAGAAAAAGACGCTATCTTGAATTTGAAGCCGCCATTTAGGATTTAAGATTGCCATCTTGGATGTTCTGGTCGCCATTTTTGGCGTCCAGGCATCTTCCCTACGAAAAATATACTTCATCAAACAGCCGCCATCTTGAATTTGGAGCCGCCATCTTGGATTTTGGACCAACATCTTGGATATTCTAGTCGTAATTTTTGGAATCCTGACATCATCCCCATACCAAGTATACCAATAATGCCTAAAACTCCATTAAACAGCCGTGATTTTGAATTCGGAGCCGCCATCTTAAGTTTTAGATTGCCATCTTGGATATCCTGATCGCCATTTTGGACTCTGGAAGTCTTCCCCATACCAAATATACCAATATTGCATGGTTTTAGAGCCTAAAACTTCATTAAACAGCCGTTAGAGCCTAAATCTCCATCAAACAGCCGCCATCTTGAAACTGAAGCCGCCATCTTGGATTTTTGATCGCCATATTTTATATTCTGGTCGCCATTTTTTGAATCCGGACATCTTTCCAATGCCAAATATACCCATATTGCATGGTTTTAGAGCCTTAAACTTCTTTAAACAGGCGCAATCTTGAATTTGAAGCCACCATCTTGGATGTCAGACCGCCATCTTGGATATTCTTGTCGCCATTCCAGACATCTCCAGTCGAGAGTTCAGACATCTTCTCCATATCAAATATTCCCATGCTAATGCTTTAAGAGCCCAAATCTCTATTAAACAGCCGTCATCTTGAATTTTGAGCCGCCACCTTGAACATTTGGCTGCCATCTTGAATTTTGGGCCGACATCGTGAAGCTTCTGGTCTCCAGTGTTGATTTCCGTACAAAACTCGTCAACCGTGCTGAAGGTTACAAAACTCGCCGCAGTTTGATGCATCGCATGATGGGGCTTTTTTTTTTTACTTATTCGTTTATTTGGAAGGCTCGGGCGCCACATGGGCATAACTGAGCCGAAATCTTTTGTTTTTACATTGATTTTACATTTTACAATTTATTACTGCCTTAAGACTATGTTAGTTTGGGAAGCCGAAGTACTCGCGGCTGTTTCGAGGTTAAGGATTGAAAAAAAAATAAAAATAAAATTGGGAAGGACGGGTTTATGGGTTTAAAACTAAATTATTTGCTAACTTATACTAAAAACATTGATGGGACAAATTGTCCATATCTGTAACGGAACCAAAAAGAAAGGACTTTATTGGTAGACAACGACAAGAAGAGGACAAACGGAAGGAGGCGACGACAGACAGGGTCGAACGACAAAACAAAAAGGCAGACAACGAAAACAAGGAACGTACTACATCAAACTCTTACATCAACACGTTTCAAAAACTGGTAAATCAGGTTCATGTATTCCAAATCAAGTCCTGCCAACACTTCTCTAACGGGTTTCTGTTGTTTTCCTCGGACCCGGAGAATTTCATGCAGCTCAGATCTGACCTCACGATACTCATCGCATCCCCACACGACATGTTCGATATCCTGGTAAGCCACGCCACAGACACAGAGATTGCTTTCTGAGAGCCCAATACGGAAGGTATGTGCGTTCAACAAATAGTGGTTGGACATCAGCCGACACATTACACGAATGAAATCGCGGCCTAAATCCAACCCTTTGAACCATGGCTTCTTCGACACCTGTGGAATGATGGAGTGCAACCATCTACCCATCTCTCCATCTCTCCATTTGTGTTGCCAGCTGATCAAGGTCTCCTGACGGGCCAATGCAAAAAATTCGTCGAAGGCGATTTGACGCTCGTAAATATCGCCTCCGCTAGCGCCCACCTTAGCCAGAGAGTCCGCTTTCTCATTGCCCGGAATTGAGCAATGTGAAGGGACCCAAGCTATGGTGATGATGTATGAGCGTTTGGACAAAGCACTCAAGACTTGGCGTATTCCATTCAGGAAGTACGCTGAGTGCTTCATCGGTTTCATTGACCGAACAGCCTCCAGAGAGCTAAGACTGTCGGTAAAAATGAAGTAGTGCTCAGGTGGAAGAGTGCGAATGTACTCTAAGGTGTAGTATATAGCCGCTAGCTCAGCAATGTATACCGAACATGGCTTTTGAAGCATGTAGGTGGCGCTATGAAATTCGTTGTAGACACCGAAACCACTCGAATCATCGGTTTTCGAACCGTCTGTGAAGAACTGTCTGTCCCCGCTAACATGCCCGAACTTACTTGCAAAGATCTGTGGAATACCTACGGAACGAAAAGATTCCGGAATACCGGTGATCTCCTCCTTCATAGAGAGATCAAAATCCACTGAGGAGCTGTCGAAGTTTGAGAAGTTGTCACGATTGGTGTTAACCGGAGATGGGCTTACCTCCAGCGTCATGTACCAGTAGTACACACTCATAAAACGAGTTTGAGGGTTCTGTTCGAGCAGCTTTTCGAAATTTTCTATGACCAATGGATTCACAACCTCGCATCGGATGAGGAACCGGAACGATAACTCCGCAAAGCGGTCTGTCAGAGGCTGTACGCCAGCGAGTACCTCTAAACTCATAGTGTGAGTTGAGTTCATGCAACCTAACGCGATCCGAAGACAACGGTACTGAACCCGTTGAAGCTTCAGCAAGTGTGTTTTCGCCGCGGATTGAAAACAGAAGCTACCGTATTCTAAAACCGACAGAATGGTTGTTTGGTACAGCCTGATCAGATCTTCCGGATGTGCTCCCCACCATGTTCCGGTAATAGTTCGCATAAAGTTGATTCGCTTTTGGCATTTCTGTATCAGATACACAATGTGCTTCCCCCAGGTGCATTTGGAGTCGAACCAGACGCCGAGATATTGAGAAGACATGCTATGAGTGATTGTCTTACCCATCAGATGGAGCGGAAACTTTGCCGGTTTGTGTTTTTTAGAAAAGACAACCATCTCAGTTTTCTCCGGAGAGAATTCGATACCCAGCTTGAGAGCCCAAGTAGACAAATTGTCCAAAGTATCCTGTAGTGGTCCTTGCAGATCGACTGCTATTGATCCCGTTATAGAAACAACACAGTCATCCGCAAGCTGTCTTAACGTGCAATTTTCCATGAGACAATCATCTATGTCTCTAACATAAAAATTGTAAAGAAGGGGGCTAAGACATGAACCCTGGGGGAGACCCATGTAGCTAATTCGTGAAACTGTCAAGTCGCCATGAGCAAAACTCATCTGCTTCTCAAACAGCAAATTATTCAAAAAGTTGTTCAAAATTGGTGAAAGGCCACTTTCGTGTAGTTTGTCGGAGAGAACATCGACACAAACTGAATCAAAAGCTCCCTTAATATCCAAAAACACTGAGCCCATTTGCTGTTTTTGAGCAAAGGCAAGCTGAATTTCTGAAGAAAGTAACGCAAGACAGTCGTTCGTTCCTTTGCCTCTGCGGAAACCAAATTGTGTATCAGACAACATGCCATTCGATTCAACCCATTTGTCCAGTCGAAAGAGAATCATCTTCTCCAACAACTTCCGTAGACAAGACAACATCGCGATTGGACGGTACGAATTATGATCCGACGCGGGTTTCCCGGGTTTTTGAATAGCTATCACTCTCACTTGCCTCCAATCATCCGGAATGATGTTGTTATCCAGGAACTGATTGAACAAGTTCAACAAGCGCCTCTTAGCGACGTCGGGGAGGTTTTTAAGCAAGTTGAACTTAATGCGATCCATTCCTGGAGCAGAATTGTTACATGAAAGAAGAGCAAGTGAGAATTCAACCATCGAAAACGGCCTATCCATGTCGTCCCTATCCTCGGAAACATCACGAATTATTCGCTCCACGGGTACGGAATCTGGACAAACTTTTTTTGCGAACTTGAGAATCCACCGAGGAGAGCTTTCTCGATCCTCGTTTACCGACGACGCGTTACGCATTCTTCTTCCGACGTTCCAAAGAGTTCTCATTGATGTCTCGCGCGATAAACCCTCGACGAACCGACGCCAGTAACCGCTTTTCTTCGCCTTGATCAAGTTCTTAAACTTGCCTTCAAGGGCAGTGTACCGCTTGAAGTTTTCGACCGAACCGCGTTTCCGAAACTCTTTGAACGCAGCGGACTTCTCGCGATAGATTTCTGTACACTCGCTATCCCACCACGGATTGGGGGGTTTCCTGCGAACCGACGGATCTGGAACTGGCCGACGTTGTGCCTGAAGCGCGCTACTGATGATCAGTTCTGATAGAAACTGATACTCTTCCCGCGGTGGAAGAATTTCTACCGATTGCTCACCGTCGATAATTGCTTCCGCGTACTTTCCCCAGTCAATGTGTTTCGTGAGGTCGTAGGAAATGTCGATAGATGGAGGTTGACGTGAACCATTGGAAATAGAAACAATGATCGGAAGGTGATCACTACCATGGGGATCCTGGATAACCTTCCATGTACACTCCAGCGATAGTGAGCTCGAACAAATTGAGAGGTCTAATCGGCTGTCTCTAGGACGGACATCTTTAGCTGGAGGTGCCACTCGCGTAACTTCTCCGGTGTTCAAAATTGTCATGTTGAAGTCGTCGCAGAGGTCACATATCAAAGTTGAACGGCTGTCATCGTACAGTTCCCCCAGCCTGTACCATGGGAGTTGAAATCCCCCATGAGCAGCCGTGGCTCAGGCATAACCGAGCAGATGTGGGCGAGATCCCTGCGAGATATCGCAGTTCTCGGTGGAAGATATATGGAGGCAACACTGAGGGTTTTACCTCGGATAGTCACCTCACATGCGACGGCTTCGATGCCTGTCATCGGTTGAAAATCGACTCTGTGAAATGAGTGCTGATTTTTGATCCCTAAAAGCACCCCTCCGTACGAGTCGGACCGATCAAGACGGATAATGTTGAAATCGGAAAAAGGTAAGGTTACATCGGGTGTCAGCCATGTTTCGGATAGCGCAAAAACATCGCATTGTAAATTGTTAACTAAAAACTTGAAAGCGTCTAATTTTGGTACGATACTACGACAGTTCCAGTGTAGCACAGAAATCATATCTTCGACCTCGGTGATTAAATTAGCCATCGAAAGATACGAATGTCGCAAGGAGGGGCATTTTAGAAGCCAACTGCTTCAAAAGAGGAGACACACAAGGAAGAAGTGCTTTGACAATGCTCTTCACTGAGTCAGAAGCATTAAAGAAGTTAAGGATGATGTCTACGATGCCAGAAAGCGTGAACATCGGAGCACCAAGGGGTTGTTCCTGGTTCTCCGAATGCTGTCCCTCTGGCTGAGAAGTCGAAAAAATGGGGACATCTGGGATTTTTGATGTTCCCGGGAGCGAAGGAAAGTCTCGTTCATCTTGGATTTTGAATCCAGGAGGTGAACGTTTGGCGCCTTTCTTAACACTCTTAGAATTTGTCACGGTGGGTTGGGGGTCACTGCTAGGCAGATTCCGAGGTTTTTTGGTGGGTCTCTGGAGCCTCACCCGTTTCCTCGTTTCACCCTTAAAAACAAAGGGAACCCCGTCCCCGACCTCAGAGTCAGAGCCCTGATCATCGAGAGACAAAGACGAGTAGATGTTGCGTGATTCAACGACCGGAGCAGCTTGTCTCAGCATTTCGGCGTAGCTTCGCCTTGAACGCTGCTGCAACGATCGTTTTTGATGTTGTTTTCGCTGTATGTACTTCGGGCAAACATTGAGATCGTGTGGACGGTCGCTACCACAATAAACACACTTGGGCGGCGTTTTACACGCACCGTCTACATGTCTCTCCCCGCATGTTGCACAGCGAGGTTTATTGCTGCAGTACTGGGCGGTGTGGCCCAGCTGCTTGCAATTGATGCAATTCATTACCTTCGGTACATACAGCCTCACAGGTAGCCGAAGTTTGCCAATCACCAGCAGATCTGGTAATGCAGATCCGGAGAAGGTCACAGAAAATTCTTCAGATGGTGTGTAAACCTTCTTCTCGCCCTCCTGGGATACCGAATGCAGTTGCCGGCAATCCAGTATCTGGACAGGAGGTAGAGAAGGGTTATGGAAACGACCACAGCCTTGCATGATCGTTTCGCAGGTCAAAGATGCGTCGGCGACCTTCCCCGAAATCTCTATCGACGCGCTCGGTAGGTAAACGAAGTACTCAAGTGTAAACAACTCGCAGGCCACAATCTCATTAGCGTGTTTTCGGTCGCCTACTGTCACCCGAAGCTTAGCTGTACCGACCATGTCAATGGAGACAACGGAAGAATACCGTTTAGTTAGATCCTTGCTGATTTGAACGGTGTTCAAACGTTTGCCTTTGGATCGGAAGAAAACAACATATGGCCCGCCAAAGTCGGGAGGGTAGGCCTTGAGGCGGGGGGACGACGAAACAGATTTACTGTTGGTGTCCATTGGAGAAGCAGCAGGGTGAAGGGAGACAAAGGGGTTAGCATTTATATCGCCTTGTTGGCTCGAGCAATCCGATGCCAATAACAAAGCTTCGCTGATGTGGTACGACGTACCCCCGCCATCATTGTCATCGCCCATTGTGGCAGCTAACTACCACCACGGGGCACTCAAAAATCTCAAACTAACACTTATCACGGGGACGAAATAATCAAAAAACAAGGGACAAAATTAACTGTACAGGGAAAGTGAGGAAAAAAAAAGAAAAAAAAACTGCTTATATACCAAATTAAATCTAATCAAAGAGACAGTGGAGAGGAGGGAACAACGAGGGGTAACTTTGAATACTTAGCTTTGTGCTCTAAAACAGAGGCTCGACGACGACAGGTCCAAGCGATGGGATCGCCCGCACTGGGAGGAGGCGCGCGGTTGAACGCTCTCTGCTCTTCTCTCGGTGGGCTGCTGCTGTCGACGATGATGAGCTTGGGTACTCACTGGAAGAACCCGATCACGGCCGCGCGAGCGGCGCGGTATGCGGGGGGTGCTGCACTGTTGTGCTCGATAAAATATCAATGCGCCACGTGATATAATGAAAACGTGAACTTTACTCAAACCAAACGAACTTTTGCGGCAAAATTTGTGGCCTAGCCAACCGCACGCGTCCCACTAGGGATTATCACTTAATAACTTGATCACTCGGAAACACTAGCACGAAAAAAGCCACCGAACTGAAAAGTATCGGGAGACAAACCGGACGAACGAAAAGATGCGACTGTCTCGCACGAACGCTCGCCAAAGAGTGATGATGGGGCTTGGTTCAGTTTTATATACGACCAATTCCACCGGTGCTGGTCTGAATCACTGAAATAGCCATAACTCCGGAACGTCTTGGCCGATCTGGACCATTTTTGATAGCAAACAATTCCGGTTCGATTCAAGCTATAATCCGAAAAATCGGCCAATGGGAAGTGCCTTAAAAGTGAGTGAACTTATTTTGCACACATACATACATACATATATACACACATACAGACATAATCTGAATTCGTTGAACTGAGTTGATTGGTATATGCGACTTGATCCTCCGAGCCTTTTTTCCGAAAAACCGTTTTTTGAGTAAACATATAGTTTTTTTTAGTACACTAAGTGTACGGGAATGGCAAAACACTACTTTAGAGCCTTTTTGCTTTAGTTATCTAACTGAACCAATAGATTCCAAGATCTTTTTTGGTGGCAAATTTAATAATCTTTCAAATGCGATAAGTTTGACCATTTTCAAGTTATAGACAGTTTAAGACAAGCAAGTCAAAAACATGTAAAGTTCAATTACTACGTAACGGTTGAGATTTGCCCGCATAGCTGAAAACACTTTGTCTTGTGATCGAACTGAAAAACTGATTCAAGCCATATTGTAGTTATTTGTGTTATCGTTTGCTTGATGTATTACCGTATAACTCTATCTTTCTCTCGATTCTAAACTACATATAAAACATAAACAACAAATCAGTTAGTATTAAACATAGGGGAAATTACCTATTCTCGGCCGTTTTGTTCTCTTCGTCTTTGGGGGTTTTTTGAAACCAATTGAACTCAGAGTTAGTCTCAAATCCTTCCCAACTAAGCTGAATTATGTGGCCAAGTTTCAGGCAATTTGGCTGACAAAAACCCCCCATGACGAAGAGAACAAACCTGCCGATAATACCCATTGTCACCCTATGTCGTATTGTCGCTAAATGGATCATTGAAGCCGACTTTTCCGCTACTCGCCGCATCAAAACAAAAGCGCCACCGTATATGGACGGTAACACAGTGACAGCAGTCGAGTTACGTCAAACACACAAGGCTACGGTGACGCTATCAGTTCATTTCATAGCGGCCGTTTTAGTTATTTTAGTGATCCATTGTTGTTTATTGCCGTTTTGCGTGAGTGACAACTGCATGCAACATTAAATATTGCACGAGGACTATCTCACATGATGTAACATTAAGACAAATATTGCGGTTATTGTCTTCGACTCTTTACCAGCGAAAATGCTGTCACAAACACATCGACACGTCTTATTGTTTCACCCTCATTAAACCACAGCTAATGTTGTTAACCCTCTAATACCCAACCCCGCCTTTAGACGGGGTATAGTTTGAGAATTTTTGTAATTTTTGCTTCGTGGAAAATTAAAATTTTTATATTTTTGGCTGATATTTAGGACTGTTTTGTATATTTTAAAATGGTTTTTGGTGTATTTTAAAGCGTATTTATATTTTTCAAAAATTATTGAAGAAATGATGTTTTAGTCACCTTTTAGAAGTCATTGTTTATTTTGTACTGAATCGCTACAATTAACATATTTTGAATTTTTCCCAAATCATTCTATCCTAGTTTAATAGTTTAATGGAGTCGAATACATTCTAAAATAATTTTCCTTAAAAATACACGGAAAATAAAATTTCCTACGAAAAAAATAAAAATATTTCAACAATAATCATAAAATCTCAAAATGTTTTCATCTCAAAAAATCCGTACCCCAAATAGGTTTCCAGGAAAAATATAAAAGTGTGGGGATGTTCAAAAATAAAAATTAGAAAAATCAAAAACTGAAATTCACGAAATCGAGAATTGAAAAGAATCATCTTCCAAAACATGTTTAAATCAATTTTAGATGACGAAAAATGATATTTAGATCAAAATCAAAAATTTGGGTATTAGAGGGTTAAACATCAACTGTATGCGTGTGGCAATTAATTGTGCAAATTTTCTGCCATCGTTGCAGCTTGTTATTTTCCTGCCTTCGCTGCATGTTTTTTGGCATATATTTTTTTCTGCAGCAGTGAAAGAGTTTTTTTTTTCCTGAAAATAACAATATTTATCGTGACCAGGACAGATATTGGATCAGGTAAGGGTTTCTATTTACTGTTAAATAGAAGAAACATAACATAAAATATATTCCAGCACAGCCCTCACATGGTTTTTCAAAACCGTCGCTGTTTGTTCAAGAGCTCCTGTGAACATCTTCCGGTACCTACCGGCAGGCACAACCAAATCGGCCAAGTGATTCCCCCATGGAACAGGGAAGGGAAGCATATATCAAGTATCGACTAAACCACTCCCGGGAATGTTTCGAGGAATGCTGCAAATGATGAAAACGGAGGACAACCAAGAGCACGACGGTCTTCTGTGTCACTTGGAGATCCGGCCATGAATCCGATACCTTACTCCAATGCGGAACTGCTTTACGAATTAATCCAAAGAGAAGATGGTACCTTTGAAGAGGTCGCAGGAGTGCATATGTTGAGGTGGATTTGGTAGCAGACATCCCATGAATAAAAATTATTATATTACGGGTTTTGTGTTTTCTAATCACTGATGAACTGTTGTGTCCAATAGTGCAGTAGTGATAAAAAAATGTAATTAACAATATGGTATGCTATTTATTACAATAATTTGAGCAATAAACGAACCATATTCCTGTTCGGGTTTGTCACTGCGACCAGTTTTTAGATCTATTGTGACATTACCCGTATCCTTAGTGTAGTGCATGTCGCATTACTCAATTGCCATTGAGGGGCAATAAAGTATCGATTTTGATACAGTTTTTGTTTTGTTTTCTTAGAAAACAAAACAAGAGTACTGATATTGGCCATGCATCGGAAACCTAGCATCACCCTTGTTTTACTGCTAAATTCTCCCCAGGTTTAGGACCCGGGTTTTAACATTAGCAGCAATATCATTTCAATAATGGGACATGTGTTCAGTAATAAGGATTCTAGTATGTTCCTTGCGTACTAAATGAACCATATTATGTAGAGCTATTATTTGTTCTCAACTATATGTTTCAACTACATTACAACAGTTTGATTTGCTGTTATTATCACGGAAAATGAATTATATATCTACAATTTGGCTTGTTGTTTTTCGAAAATTTTGTTCGAGAAAAATGCCGATTTTTTTATTGTAACCTAACTTAATAGCCTATTCGTCATATTGAGCTTTGGCCCATTACAGTTTGACATGTGGTATACTACAATATACTAACACTACCACTTTGAGTGATGACGAATAGCATGTGATATTGTTCAGGGATAGTCGCAAATTGTTGTTGACAATATGTAAGATAGTATACTTGTAGTTTGCGATTATGCGGGTGACCATATGCGTTGAACATTTTTTTCACCGGTCTGTTCCTGTTTGCTTGCTAACGTTCATAAGGTTATCAAATAATCCTAGCTTTGCTATGTCGCATACATAGGATCAGTTCAATTTTATATTTAGCCGCTTTCGGAGGGACACCCGGAACTGGTTACGGCACTACCGGCTGTCCCTAATGTGGTCCTAACCTATTTATTTGATAACCAGTCATCAGGTTATCAGAAAAGCCGTTATTTGTTGTATCGCATGCATTGGTTTGGTACTCTTTTATATTTGGCCACTTCCGGTGGGACATCCGGAACCGGTTCCGGAACACTACCGGTTCAGATGTGGTCTGATACTGTTGTCCTGCTTACCGTTCATCCGGTTATCGAAAATGCCGCTGTTTGATGTTTCGCATGCATGCGATTGGTACTCTTTTATATTTGACCACTTCCGGTGGGACATCCGGAACCGGTTCTGGAACACTACCGGTTCAGATGTGGTCTGATACTGTTTTTCTGCTAACCGTTCATCAGATTATCGAAAAAGTCGCTGTTTGATGTTTCGCATGCATGCGATTGGTACTCTTTTATATTTGGCCACTTCCGGCGCGACACCCAGAACCGGTTCCGGAACACTACCGGTTCAGATATGGTCTGAGACTATTTTCCTGCTTACCGTTCATCAGATAATCGTAAATGCCGTGGTTTGATGGGTCGCATGCATGGGTTTGGTACATTTTCATGGCTGGCCTCTTCCAGGGGTACCGATTCGGAACACCTAAATGGCCATAACTCCGGAACGGCTGGACCGATCCCAACCATTTTCAAAAGGAAACAATGGGACCAGATTCCGCGTCGAATGAGCCGTCGATCGTTAAAATCGGTTGATATTTACTATCTAAAAGTGAGGTGACCTTTTTTTGTACATATACACACACACACACACACATACATACACAACACACTGACATCATCTCAACTCGTCGAGCTGAGTCGACTGGTATATGAAACTTGCCCCTCCAGGGACTCTATCAAAATTTCAATTTTGTAGTGAACATATAGCCTTTCGGTACACCTTGGTGTACGAGAAAGGCAAAACGTAATCAGGACCGTCCAAGAATCGTTGGAAAGGTATTTACGTGGACTTTGATTATTGACATTAATATTGACTTATTATTGAGAACCGGTTCCGGAAATCCAGAACATCCGAAATATTAGTTTTCGTCGTTGCTATGTGCTTGAAAATCCACAAATGTATTGCCTTTATGCATTTTATTGCATAACTTCTCTGCACACTTCACTGAAATGAGAAACAGATTGTTAAGGACCATTTTGAAGGGTTCTGGGCTGGTTTGGTCAATGCTGAACGGGTTACAGGGACTCCGGAAGCTGGTCAATTGGGTAACGACAATGAACTTCGTATAGTTTTCGGCCACCGGAAAAATCCATATTGTATTGCTCTCAGATTTTTACTCAGATAACGATATAATCGAGGTTTTGGAAGACGATGATCAGTACACGGATATATTAGAGGAGTACAATCAATCAGTTGCGAAACTAAAGCAAGCTTGGAGAAGGAACAACGACTGAAGGAAAGCATGGAGAAGCTGGAAGAGGTAGCCAAAGCGATCCTGGAGGCGACGGCAATCCCAAACGCCAATCCGCACCGAACGCAGTTTGCAGCATCCGCTTCCAATTCTGGCTCTGCCGAAATTGATTCAGAAGGTTTGTTGAACCATCTTCCGATAATACAGCTTGATATTTTTCCTGGAATTGGGAGAACACAACACGGGTTCTTTCAGAACTTCCTACAATTTAACAGCATTTGGGTCATTTTTGACCCAAAACCGTACACTACTTCAGCGAGCTGATCTCAGCGTGATGGAATAGAAGGCTTATTCGTGGAGATAAACAATCCTGTGGCTGAATATTTCAATAACAAAGATAATAATTATGGAATGAGTACTCCAATTCTTCCAGACAATTTCTCTTGATGCTTTTCAGAAATTTTGCAATTTTTTATACAATTTATCTAGAACTATCTCTGGATTTCTAATATAAATCCACGATTTTCAATATAAATATCTATTCAAAGATACCGTTAGTATGTTTTCGATGAACGCTGAACGCTCATTAGAAGCATTGAATAATTCTTTTTCTTTCATCTTATCTTAACCTTCGATACTACTTCACTGCCCTTTACAACCATACATAATGACAGTATCGCTGCTTTAAATAACGCATCCTAAAATAAAATGGACAAACAGATCCTTCATGCATCACAAGCCCACCAACGAGACTATGGATGATTCATGCCCTGGTTCAGTACATCTTTACTGCCGCTGCTGCTACGGGACCCTTTTTCCAAGAATATTGTTCGTAAATTTCATCGCCTTCGTGTAGCTTTCCACGAAGAGTCTCCTCTGCTGGGGGCAGCGTGCGCCCACGAACGAGCAAAGGCAAAAAGCTATCCCGTCGTCGTCGCCATCGTCCATTCCGCTCCCAGTTTGTCCTCATCTTAATTTGACTTTTAAAAGCTTAAACTCATTTCGCAGCCATTCCTTTCCTTCGCCGCTGACTGCCCGCGGGTTAAATTTTTGCGAAGGACCTTGCCCTTCCAAACACTACTACGTACCGTTTGAAAAGATGTAAGAAAAAATCGCGCCATTTCGAACATGCAAACCGTTTGGCTTCGCGTCGCAACTCCCTCCCCGATTCCTACCCCAATTGGGTTTTTAAATTTAGAAAAATGAATTGTTTTTTCGATTTCATACGAAAGAGCATCTTTTTCTGAGCCACTATGATTTTTTTTCTGATTTTTAGAACTTTATTTTGGTGCCTAAAACCAATTTCAAAGAGATTTTTCGAAATCACCTTTTGACAGCTGAGCAACTGCTTGACAGCTCCGCCCAGTACAAAATGCGACGAGGGGTGATCCGACAAATCGCTCCCATACAAACTTCAAATTGATTTTTAAATAGGTTCCCGGGCACCAAAATTCATGAAAATTTGGATTTCGGCTCAGTTTGGCATGCAGATTCCGAATATGGAATTATCTCAACACCGCTAAAGAAGCCAATTGATGGACAATAGTGCCGAGTGGAGCGAGTCGAAAGAAAATCAAGTCCATAATAACATTAGTGCGCAAAGCTTTTACCACCCCCGTCAAGCGAAGTGGAACCATCTTTGAAGAGAAAAAAAGGGACGAATGCATCCCGATTGATTCACCTTACAGAAGTATTCGGGAGTCTCCAGTTAGCCTAGTGGTTAAGGCTATGGATCGCCAATCCGGAGACGGCGGGTACGATTCCCGGTTCCGGTCGGCAAAAT
Source organism: Aedes albopictus (assembly GCF_035046485.1). Taxonomy (NCBI): domain Eukaryota; kingdom Metazoa; phylum Arthropoda; class Insecta; order Diptera; family Culicidae; genus Aedes; species Aedes albopictus. The sequence continues at coordinate 348,382,519 of NC_085138.1, forward strand.
TTTCTCGACTCCCTGGGCATGTCCTTGCCTCACAATATACAAATTCATGCAATGGCAGGCAAAAAGAGGCCTTCAATTAATAACTGTGGAAATGCTCAAAGAACACCAAGTTGAAGCGAGGAAGGCCAAGTTTCAGTGGGAACGTAGAGCCATATAGACGAAGAAGAAGAAGAAGAAGCATTCGGAGCATGCAGGCAGGGGATAGTCAATATGACCGGGACAGGTAATATATTCATTTACCAGAAGGTGTTTAAAAACAAGCAAAATAGTAAACCAAAAAAGGAAAGGTATGATATAAATAAAAAAAATAAGATACAAAATAGATAAAATCTAAATGAAGATGGTAACAAATAAAGTGAAAATAAGTAAGATGGAAGATAAAAATAAGACATATTCAAAAGAGGATGGTAAGAGTACGACATAGGTTCAATTATAAAATACTTAATAAATACTTGAATACAAGAGATAAAGGATATGTAAAACAAAACCATGGAAAATAATAGATAGAAGATTAAAAGGCATGAAACGACAGCCTTTCACCGCGAACCGCACCACCCACGAAATCTCTCCCAGATAGTCCTAGAAAGGTCATCTTGTCTTGCGTCCATCTGATTTCAGCAGAGCCGAGGAGAGATTTTTTCTTCTTACGTTCCAAAAAAAAAATCAACCGAGCAGCAGCAGCAGCGGCAACAGCAAGGGACGCCCGAAGAGACGAAAACAATTTTCCATTTTTGCCTCTCGCGTTTCGCGCTTGTAAATTAAGAAATATAGAACAATGTCTCAATTTTTCAGCGTTTAATCTCTGGCTGCAGCAGCAGCAGGAGCAGCATGGGTTGAAGGCAGAGTGAAAACACTGTTGAAGATTGGCGCCTAAGCGGGTTGAGCTGTGGTCGCCTACGCACATTTTGGTTGGCTGGTTGTTGGCTTGGTTGGATCCTAGAGTTTAGTGGTTGGTGGAGAGATGTTTTCATTGATTGAGTTGGCGAGGGACTGGCGAACGACAATGGTAGAAATGTATTCCCAGAAGCGTGTGAGAAAACCGATGCCATGCAAGTGCCCGAGTGGGTGGATAAGGCCGATGGGATGGGACTATGAATTGAAATTGATCAGGAAGATAATATGGAGGAAAGTCAAGCTTGATGACACACCGGTACACGTTGAATAAAGATAAAATACTGTAGATGATTTATATCTACCGGACTTTAATGACATGCACAATATTTGGAAATATAGTTGCTGACGAAAGGAAGATTGAACTACGCTGCAAAAGAGGCGCAAATGCTTACGAATTTTCAAGATAAGTGCTCTTGAAAACATGAGTAGGTCGAAGTCACAATTGTTACAGACAAGTTCGTAACAGTTTCGTAAGAATTTGTAATGAAAATGCATTTGAGATAAGCCCACAGGGCCTTGTTTCTACAACAAGTTTATAATCTACTTCCAACAAGACTCATAACATTGACTAATGCTACCTCCACAGTAACGTAACGTTTCGTAAATTCCGCAGAAAAAAAAATATCATGTTTCCTAATAATAAATTTCGCATTCATTCTCTTTCCACCAAAACAAACAAAAGTCATTATTTTTCATTAACCTTGAGCTGAAAGTTGAACGACAATTGCGGTATACTAGCAATAATGCAACAAGCACCGCACTTTGCACCACCATCATCAACAACTAGCAAAACTGGTGCTCTACTGCAGCATAATAAACTTCCACGCCACCGCACAATGGGGAAAAACCAATGAAAACCAGGAAAAAAATCAATATTTTTTGTCGCAGTGGAGTGAAAATTGCAAACAAAACCATTTCTGCTTGGAAAATGTCTGGTAAATCGAATGAAACTAGTGTCGTTGACCGCAACTGTATGTCGGCCTACAGAGTCGATTTACCGGTACCCATGTGGGATTCTTGATTTTCCATTCCAAAAGATGCGTTTTGTCAGTATTTTCCATACTATATATTGAAATTATGAATTTACTCTGACATACAAATCCTTTTGAATAGTATTCGATATTAATATCTTTTTATGTCGACTCAAGTAGGTTATTTTGGCGAAAATGATCGACTTTCATACAAAAAAATCATAATTATGTCGTAGTTAACTAGGAAAACAAAATCATTTCCGCTTAGAAAATGTTTGGTTAATTGACTAAACTAGTGTCGTTCACCGCCAGAAACTGTATGTCGACCTACAGAGTGTATTACCATGAGATTCTTAATTTTTCGAACTAAAAATGCGTTTTGTTAGTATGTTTCATACTATTTATTAAAATTATGAATAAGCTCTGACATACAAATCCTTCAGAATGTACACAAGTATTATTCGATATATATATTTTTTATGTCGACTCAAGGTTGTGTTGGCGAACATGATCGTTTTTTATACAAAAATTCATTATTCTGTCATAGTTAACTAAGAAGTAAATATTTGAAAACATTTGAATTTTAGAACATACACTGCAATTGCTTCTGTACTCCAAATTTAGTTTTATATCGACTATGTAAGCCTATTTTGTCCACGCTTTCAAGCTTTCCGTATAAAATAAAAGAGATTTAGTTTAGTTTTCTTTCATCAAATTATTAGTGAAAGAGATAATCGATCAACGATCAAACGATCAAATCTGACTATACATGTCAATGGTTGCTCCTCCGTGATTGATCTGAGCTGGTACCAATTGCCAGGCCCGTGCACAGAAGTGGCGCCAAGGGAGGGGTTTTTCCCAATTTTGGCTAAAGGCGGAGGGGCGCCTTGTGTATAGAGCGTCGATAATGGGGGGGGGGGGTTGTAACACCCCCCCCCCCCCCTTGTGCACGGGCTTGCCAATTGCACTGAGATCCAAATGAATAAGGGCTGGGATACTCCACTTATTCTCAAAGTGCAATTTAAGCAGCTCAAACATTCTTGATCAAAAACGGCGCCGGCCAAGTCCTTATAGTCAGCTGGGAAAGGAAAGGAATGTTAGATTGTGCACTGGTTGTTGCTACTAGAGACCGAGACCACCTCTGCGTCCCCACAACCCGCACGGACTGGGGTATTTGTTAGACGGAAAGGATGGGAGATCTGGCAGTCACCGTTGGGTCGGTGATGCGATCCAAGGTTTTTATATATTGTAAGGTTGAGCATGACGTTTAGTTTGTGGAGAAAAGCAGAGGAAGCGAAATTTCAAAGGAATTTGAGGAGGCGGGGGATTTGTTTTCAGAATTTCTCACGGTGAAAAAATAATGGCCGCTCAGCCAGTTTTGACATCTAAGACAACCTTATAATATATAAAAACCTTGATGCGATCCATGGATAGGGGTTATTTATAGTGTTCATGATAGATTGTGTGGTGAATAAGGTGAATAAGGTCAAGCGGTACAGCACGCTTTGGTTGCATAACTTGTAGGTGTTATATATCGTCGGTTTCCTGCAATAGGGGCACAACTCAAAATTTGTCAATTTTGAGGTTTTGAAGGCAAATGACGAAAAACTATGTAAACTTTCATCTCACAAAGACCCGTTCCGAAATTCTTTGAGAAACTCGAGATTTTCGCATTTTCACCAATTTTCCGCAATAAGGGCACAACTCAAAATCAGTCAACTTTTTCAATAGTCGTTGAAATTTAGTAATCCGAAATTCATGAAACAGATAGTCCTTCAGTCCCTTTCTATGATACAACAATCAGAATTCGTTAAGTGTTGTCACATGATGAGAAAAATAAGTGAACTTGTAGAAGGTGCTCCAAGATTCTCAATTTTCAAACGCTCATTCTGAAAATTCACATTTTTTGAGTTGTGCCCCTATTGCAGGAAACCGACGATATACACTGTGCTTTGAGTGGAAGTTGGAAGAGAGGGAAACGACTTTTTGCCTTTCTCGTACACTAAGTGTACTGGAAAGGCTATATGTTCACTCTAAAAATTACTTTTTGATAGGAGGCCCGGAGATTCGAGTCACATATACCAATCAACTCAGCTCGACGAATTGAGGTGATGTCTGTGTGTGTGTATGTGTAAAAACGAACTCACGTCACTTTTCGGCAGTAAATCTCAACCGATTTTAATGACCGATGGTTCATTTGACGCGGAATCTGGTCCCATTGTTTGCTATTGAAAATGGTTCGGATCGGTCCAGCCGTTCCGGAATTATGGCCATTTAGGCGTTCCGGATCGGTACCCCAGGAAGGGGCTAGATATGAAAATGCAACAAACCCACGCATGCGACACATCAAACCACGGCATTTTCGATAATATGATGAACGGTAAACAAGAAAATAGTCTCAGACCATATCTGAACTGGTAATGTTCCGGAACCGGTTCCGAAGGTCCCACCAGAAGTGGCCAAATATAAAAGTGAACCAAACCCATACATGCGACTCATCAAATCGCAGCTTTTTCAATAACCTGATGAACGGTTAACAGGAAAATAGTCTCAGATCATATCTGAACCGGTAGTGTTCCTGAACCGGTTCCGGCCGTCCCGCCGGAAGTGGACAAATATAAAAATGAAACAAACCCATGCAAGCGACACGTCAAATCGCGCCCTTTGCGATAACCTGATGAACGGTTAGCAAGAAAATGGTCTCAGATCACATAAGAAACTACCGGTGTTCCAAAACTGGTTCCGGAGGTCCCGCCGGAAGTGGCCAAATATAACAGTGAAGCAAACCCAGGCATGCGACACATCAAGTCGCGGCTTTTTCAATAACTTGATGAATGATAAGCAAGAAAATAGTCTCAGACAACCTAAGATTCTACCGGTAGTGTTCCGGTACCGGTTCCGTGTGTCCCGCCAGATGTGGCCAAATATAAAAGTGAACCGAACCCATGCATGCGACACTTCAAATCGCGGCTCCTTCGACGACCTGATGAATGGTTAGTAAAAAATAGTTTTAGACCATATTTGAGACAACCGGTGGTGTTCCGGAACCTGTTCCGGGTTCCCTCCGGAAGTGGCCAAATATTATTTTTTTTGTCTTTATTAACGAGATTTTTAACTCGATGCTAGTTCATCTTCAAGGGTCAAGGGTTCAAGGGTCCCGTCCCTTCCGAAGGAAGAACCTACGTTTTGTGAATATGTCGGGAGTGGGATTCGATCCCAGGCCCTTGGCATGATAGTCTTGTGTTCTAACCATCAAACCAGGCCCGCTCCACCGCCCAATATTTAAGTGAACCAAACACATGCATGCGACACATCAAATCGCGGCTCCTTAGGTAACCTGATGAACGGTTAGCAAGAAAATAGTTTCAGACCATATTCGGGACAACCGATGATGTTCCGAAACCGGTTCCGAGTGTTCCGCTGGAAGTGGCCAAATATAAAAGCAAACCAAACCCATGCATGCGACACGTCAAATCGCGGATTTTCCGATAACCTGATGAACGGTAAGCAAGAAAATAGTCTCAGACCACATAAGAAACTACCGGTAGTATTCCAAAACTAGCGTTGGGTGCTTCGTCGGAATTCAAAAGTGAGAGAAAATTAAAACAAGCGATAGATATCTTGACAATAGACGATCTCATCCAATCACACCATTACAGATTCCTGAGGTGTAATAATGTACAAGGATGGGTCAACGTTGTATGGGAAAATTAAAATTTAATCGTGATAACTCCGAAAAAACTTTTTCAATTCTCTTTCGCGTCTAAAATGACTGCGTAAAATTTTTGTGCGACTGGTTGCTCCCTCACGCACTGTAATGTGGTTGAAAGTTGAATGGGATTCAGTATGAAAAATTTCAGTTACTTGCATGTTTTTGTCAAATTTTACATGCTTCTAGCCAATGATAATAAAATATAGCGTGTGTAGAAGTGTGTAGAAAATACTTTGTCGAAAATCGTTAAGGTATCTGTGTTTGGGAAAAAGTTGTATCGTCTTGGTGTTGATCGGCCTCCAGTGATAGTGAAGGAGGTCAAGCTGTCAACTGAGAGGTCTGATATTTTTCAGCTCTGCCTATACGTTGAACATAACGTCGGAATATGTGCCATCAATAAGTTTAAAGTCAATTCAATGATGGCTCTGATAAAATTCTAAGTAAAGTATTCTCATGATTCAGGAACATTTCAGCTCACGTCAACGGAAACGTCATGAGTACATATTCGACGAGAAAGGCACTATCACCACTAGGTGGATCAATCCGGGTTTTTTCAATTCGTTTCTGGTTCTGGCGAAGGGGCTATGAACATGAATATACATGAGTTGTATATGTAGAGAAGAAAGAGCGAGAGAAAGTGGATAGAAAGATACAAAGTAGGATGAAAGGGACGGGCCAGGGATTGAACCCATGATCTTCTGCATACGTACTGCCCGTTCAAGAGATAATCGACGAAGAAGAATGGATCAAGTAAGTATGGGTTCTGAAGAAAAGTCTTTGAACTAACGTATCTTACAAAAAAAAAACAAAGACATGTATCTTTATGTCAACTATTCATGGTCTCTCTTCCTGAGTTTAAATGGATTTAGTTTTCGTTGGAATAAAGGTCAACTGTATTTCTAATTTGCTCCATACCAACTTGTGATCAAAGATTTTATTTATTCGTGCTAGTTGGAACTTACTATTTTAGTTTTAACACATTACTCAAAAATTAAATCGAATATGCATCACGAAGTCCACTACACCTTTAGATACTATGCTGCTCAACTTCTGCTGCACTACTTCGAGTTACAGAATATGTTCAAAGTCTTTTGTAATCATTTCTCGCACAGGAACGGTAACTAAAAAGTATCCTTTGTTATCATTCGGAGCTGGGAATGCTGGCATTATTGTATTCCGGAAGGCCATAATTTCCTTTCCGGCAAGCTAGTTTCTGTTCCGTATCCTGCCGCAAGAATTTTGCTATCCCATTATGCTTGTTTTTCGAAAGGGTTAGGCAAGTCTTTAACATGACTTCCTTGGGCATAGAGTATCTTCGTGCCTGGCATACGATCTACACATGCAAAATGATCATTGGCAGAGGAAGCTCTCAGTTAACCCGTATCCGCCCAACAGAAAGAAAAAATTCAACTGGCTGCCATTTCGTCAACTTTTAACCGATTTCTTTCATTTTTTTACCATTGCATTGTTTTGATGCCTAGTTTCAGGAAACCTATTGGTCATTTTTGAATTGTCCGGCTATCCGGAGTTATTCCGGTGAGTCACTGGGTCACATCCGGTAAAAATTATCCCAACTTTCTTTCGCCACTCAATTTCTTAGAGTAACTGCTGAAATTCTAGTTTCATTTCAACATATTTTCATAATCTAGACCACAGTGATATTTTCAGAAGCAAATTAGGCGATGTCACCAGTTCCAGACTGGATCCCTGCTTGGAATCGACTCCAGGGCCCTCAGGGAACCAGCCCAAGAGCGGTCAAATTTTATTTTTCGTTCAAGTTTAGCAATTTGGGTATCAAACTTCAACATTTTCTAATACAATTTATCAAACTTGATTTTTTTTTACATTTTTCATGGAGTGGCCCACTGTGCCTTTTGTTTACATTTCACAACTTAGGTGTCTTCGGAAGAAATATCAAGAATAGCAGTATCAACATATTTGCAGAAGAAAATTTTCTTCTAGGGCGCTTCTATGGAAAGATAGAACTAATCTAGATCAGTTGCAACCTATCTAGATCAAGTATTAGGTAACCAGGTTATAGTAAAAACTGTGACAATCCATTTCTCTGAAGATACGAAACCTCTAGGATGGTTATCCAGAGCACTAGCGTTCTGCCCAGTGTAGGATGCAAACAGCTTTCAAAATGGCCGACATCTTGTTCCGCGTGGGATCACCGGATCGGTCGTCCCGGTGGCCAATGTGCGCAAAACATCTTCTGGTGGCCGTTTTCTAACTGGTATTAGAAAATGTTAAAGTTTGATACCCATATTGCTAAACTTAAACGAAAAATAATATTTAACTGCACTTGGACCGGTTCCCTGAGGGCCCTTGAGTCGATTACAAGCAGGGATCCAGTCTGGAACTGGTAACATCGCCTAATTTGCTTCTGAAAATATCACTTTGGACTAGATTATGAAAATTTGTTAAAATGAAACTGAATTTTCAGCAGTTGTATGTGCGCCGAAGCAGTTTTCACCGGCGGCGGCGCTAATAGTGATTTGAGGCAGCGGCGGCGGCGACACCGGCGCCACGCCGTTCGCCCTATTCGGCGGCGGCGGCGGCGGCGTAATCGACGTGACCTTATTTTTTTTTAGTGAAATGCTAAAAAACGTTAATATAGAATAGTTTGTTTCCTGTTCATCATCATCTATTTTGTGTGAAAAATGTAAACGTATGTAAATCAGAGATTTCAAGAAAATTATCCTTGCTAGAATTAAACTATAAATTTTAGGGAGAATCCTAGAGAACGTTTACTAGGAAATTTATAAACGATTCCTCTCGATAGAAATTCACAACGTCTTTTTATAGGATAATCTCTCTTTAAACTCATTTTAGGCCAATTCTGTCATGATAAAATCTAACTTTTTGGAGATCTGTTAGGGTTCTTTTCAGGAATTCATAGAAGGAATCTTTCTTGCGTTTCTTTAGGAATTCCTCCAGAAAATGCTCAGTAGATTCTTATTAAAGTTTCTCCAGGGGTGGGATCGCAAACTTCTGTAGAGATTTATAGAAACCTTGCTTCCTGGATTCTTTGAGAATGTTTTTCCGGCTACCCTAAAAAAATCCCTCCAAAGATTCTTTCAGGAGTTCCTTTAGAAATCACTTCAGGATTTATTTCTTCACGTTTCTCCAGGAATATCTCAAGAATATCTCTTCTTGGAATTACTGCACAGCATTCTCCAGTTTTCCAGGATATTTTTTTTTGCGATTCCTTTATTAATACTCACAAGTTCTTCTAGGGAATTTGTATCAGAAAGTTTTATCCACTAATACCATGCAGACATTGTGCAAGAAATTATTTCAAGAATGCAGAAGTATGTCCAGGAGTTCTTCCAGGGTTTGTTCCAAATCATCCTTCAACAATTCATAAGGGAATTTATTCAAGAATTTTTTGAGTACCTTTTTTGCATAAATTCCAGATGAATTGTTTTCAAGTATTCCTTTAGAAACTTCTTCATGATTCAATTCAGAAATTCCTCAAGGTTGTTCTTTATAAATGCCTTCAGCGATTTTATCAGAAACTAATCCAGGATTTTTTTCCCTATTTTTCCCAAATAAATCTCATACAATTCTTCTAGAAATTCCTCCAAAGCCATCTCAGGAGTTTTTTTTTTCACCCAGTTGGGGAAATTGAACCACTGCGTCCAATTAACTGAATTTTTGTGATGAATCTCAGGAGCTTACCCAAGGACTTTTCCAGGAGCTCCTCCATCGATTATTTCTGAAATTGTTTCAATGAAATTATATTTAATCAGGAAATTTTTGAACATTCCTATAGAAATTCTTTCAGATAACCCTCCAAGAATAACTCCTACATGTTTTATGTAATTTCATTATATATTTCTGTAAATATCTGTGGAGTAATATCTCAAAGAATTCCCGGAGGAATCTCCAAAGCAATATTTCTGAAAGAACCGCAGGAGGTATTCCAAAGAGAAACTTTCGGTAACCCCTGACGATATTTTCCAAGGGATTCCTACCTCCATTTAGGTAATGAGTCGGGACTGCCTAAATAGAATTTTTACCTAAATGGATTCATTACCTAAAAGGATTCAGTTTATTATTTAAATGGAGTACAAGTTTGCAAAGAAGTTTAACTAGGGAGAGTGGCTCGAATAGGAGATTTAAGGAGGGTCATGCGGAGTTTCAGAGAACTTTCAAGGGAATTTCAGGAGGGAAGAGGCTTCAGGGGTGTTTTTAGGGGTTTTGGAGGGTCTCAGGTGAAAATTGTCATGCAAATGACTAGCTGGGCACGGAACACCAAAAACTCTGCAAAATTCCGCCAGACTGAAAAATTATTGAATGTCAGGTCAAAGTCGGGTAAATTTTTATCGTATGTTGGGCCACTGTTGGACCAACATCGAACAACTGTTGGGTCTATGTTGGGTTTGGTGGTCAAAATAAAAACAGGTGAATGATAGGTTAATGTCGGGTATGACGTCATCAATCTCAAGTACTCCAACTGTTCTGAACACAACCAAATTCTATTTCATGGTGAAATAGAATTTCTAAATCATGGTGAAATTTCTGGAGGGTCCTCTATAAGAATTTCTGAAGATTACATGGAATATATGTCTTCAAGAATGTCATTCGTAAATTGCCATGACAATCTTCCAAGAGATAAACAAATAATATGTAGGAGGATGTGTTTGTGATCCTAATTAGATCACCGCCAAGAAATTTGTTTATTATTCGTTATGGTTTACAAAAGAGACTCGCTCGGTACTTAAAATAGAATAGGTGAGGATCTTCAAAGTATTGCTGTAAGAAATCACTAAAATCACTCGCTCCTCGTCGTGGGAACAAAGATGTGGATGTTGGTTTCGGGGGTTATGATGCATCGGGACATAATTGTAAATCAAATAAAAATGTTATAAAAGATATACAAGAAGAACTTCAGAAACATACACCTAATATGCAGAAGAAAAAACAATAGAAACTGTTTATAAATTGCTATCAGCTTTAAGGAGAAACATCAGAGAATACAAATATGGCTGCCACAACGGCCGACTTGGACCCCTACTCACGATTTCAAGAGCACCAATCTAAAAAAATCGAAAACAAATGCGCTCGATTTGGAAAAGCTGCCTTTTTTTGCAAATGAGCAAAGCCAGGATAAACAAGTTGGAATTGGTTCGATGCTTCGTTCGTCAGATTTGTGCCTCTAAAGTTTGTATGCAAAATTGCGACGGGATTTCTTGATGTTTCACCTTAAATAGGTGGTTCGTAAAGTGTTGGCGAGAAAAAAATCTTTGTCGTTTTCTCATCGGCGTGGGAAATTTTGTGCGGCGGCGTGGAAAAATATGAACAGCGGCGCGCCGGGTCAATTGAACTGGCGGCGGCGGCGTGGAAAAATCGTCGGCGACGGCGGCGCGGCGCGGCGGCGCACACGTCTACTCTAAGAAATTGAGTCGCGAAAGGAAGTTGGAGTCATTTTTACCGGATGTGACCCAGTGACTCACCGGAATAACTCCGGATAGCCGGACAATTCAAAAATGACCAATAGGTTTCCTAAAACTAGGCATCAAATCAATGCAATGGTCAAAAAATGAAAGAAATCGGTTGAAAGTTGACGAAATGGCAGCCACTTGAATTTTTTTCTTTCTGTTGGGCGGATACGGGTTAATAACTATAGAACTGCTCATAGAACACTAAGCTGAGAAGCAGGCTTCATCCCAGTGAGGACGATGCGCCAAGAAGATAGAGAAGAGAGCGAGACATTTGGAGTACAGAAGCAATTACAGTGTATGTTCAAATTTCAAAGGTTTTTAAGTATTTACTTCATAGTCAACTATGACAGAATTATGATTTTTTGTATATTAATTAATAGTTTTCACCAAAACAACCTACTTGAGTCGACATAAAAAAATATTTATATCGAATAATACTTGTGTACATTCTAAAGGAGTTGTATGTCAGAGTTTACTCATAATTTCAATACAAAACACATCTTTAAGTACGAAAAATCAAGAATCCGATAATAAATCGTCTCTGTTGGTCGATATACAGTTTCGTCCGGTGAACTACACTAGTTCCAGTCGATGTACCAGACATTTTCTTAGCGGAAATGATGTTAATAACGTCAAAATTATGATTTTGGTATAAAAATCGATCATTTTCGTCAAAATAACCTGCTTGAGTCCACATAAAAAAATACTTATATCGAATACTACTTGTGAACATTCAAGAGGATCTGTATGTCAGAGTTAATTCATAATTTCAATAAATAGTTTGAAAAATACTGACAAAACGCGTTTTTAGTACGAAAAGTACTACCCATGGTAAATCGACACTGTAGGTCAACATACAGTTTCATGCGGTGAACGACACTACATAGTTCCAGTCAATTTACCAGACATTTTCCAAGCGGAAATGGTTTTGTTTTACTTGTTAACTACAACAGAATTTCAGAATTTTTGTATGAAAATCGATCATTTTTGCAAAATAACCTATTAGAGTCGACATAAAAAATAGTTATATAATACTAGTTGTGTACATTCATAAGAATTTAAATGTCAGATTCAATTCATAATTTCAATAAATAGTATGAGAAATATTGATAAAAAATGCATATTTTGGTACGAAAAATCAAGAATCCGATAATAAATCGACTCTGTAGGTCGACATTCAGTTTCGTGCGGAGAACGACCTAGATCCACTAGACATTTTCAAAGCTGAAATGATTTTGTTTGCAATTTTCACTTCACTGCGGTAAAAGATAGTGATTTTTTTCAGGTTTTCATTGGTTTTCTCCCATTGTGCACCGTCAGGAGGGCAGGAAAAGTGAGAGAGAAAATGAAAACGGCAGCAGTGCGAACAAACATAATATTTTGTACAGAAAGTGTAACGGAACACAGTACCTAGCTACTGTGTGCTGGAGGGGATCTAGCCAATTGAGTGCATTTTTCACGCTCCAGAAACGAAAAGTTTAACTGAGCACTAGGATTGCGACCTGCTGGGTTTCCACGGGTAGGATTTGGATGAAAGGGGTGGGCTTCCGGTGGAAATGTTTCTAAATTTTGAGTGTTTCATTTATGGAATGGAGTACTTATTCCATATAATCTACCGAATAATTCGATGTCGTATAAAAACAAGTTGGAATTCAAGAATTAAAGAAGAATCAGGTCTACATGATGACCGAATTGTGTACTCACATGACTCACTCGGAGCACTAATTAAAAAAAATGGAAACCACACCTGTTGAATCTTTTAACTTGTGAGAGTGGACAATAGCTGTCCATATTGTATATATTTATTACTAATTATTTTGTTGGAAACGTTTTGAAACATTTCCAAAACTGCAATACACTTCTTACTGCCTGTATGAAAACTTTCTTCTTATATGATGTAGTTGCTATTTTCAGCCACACTCAACTTCCTCGTAATGTCGTGTCACTCCCGAGAAACCTGTATGCCGTGCATCAAGCGAAAAAGAAACGATGGAAATAAGCGTCAGTTAGTAGGGAAGTTAAAAAAAGTTACGTAACAAAAACCCAAGGACCTTTTATAATTAACTGGACTAAAAGTGCAGAGTGGTGCGATGCAAGTAGTTAAGCAATCAATACAATACGATAATATGAAAGAAATTCACATAGCTCAAGTTGGGATGATGTGAAAGTTATGGCAGCGGCTACAATAAGCTTGCAATAGCCTTTCAGATTTCCAAGGATTTTTTTCGGTTTTATAAACCCTAGGATTACATCTTTCTAGATGATTTTTGTACGTAATTTTTGAACCCAAACTTTGGACAGCTCGCAAAAGTCAGTCCGCTTTGGATCTCTTTGGCTCAAATGAAAGGGGCACATGTCTAGTTTGAAAAACCACCGAAGAAATCCGGATTTGGCCACTCTGGCCACCGGGAACCTGTTTCAACTGAAATATGCCGCTTTAGAGACCTTAACTTTGGCAAGCTATAACTATGCAACCAAACAAGTAATCAGGACCGTCCAAGAATCGTTGGAAAGGTATTCACGTGGACTTTGATTATAGATACTAATATTGATTAATTATTGAGAACCGGTACCGGAAATCCGGAACATCCGAAATATTAGTTTTCATCGTTACTATGTGCTTGAAAGTTCACAAATGTTATTCACTTTATGCATTTTATTGTATAACTTCTCTGCACACTTCACTAAAATGAGAAACAGATTGCTTAGGACCATTTATAAAGGGTACTGGTCAGGTCTGGTCAATGCGGAACCGGTTACAGGGATTCCTGAAGGTGGTCAATTGGGTAACGACAATGAACTTCGTATAGTTTTCGCTCTAAAATCCGGCACCACATGGTTCAACCTTCGTGGAATTTTATTTTCATTTCTGTTGTTCTTGTGATACACAGAGATTGATAGTCAGCTTCTTCTTCTTCTTGGCGTTACATCCCTACTGGAAAAAAGCCTGCTTCTCAGCTGGAGTTATATGAGCACTTCTACAGGTATTAACTGAGAGTTTTCTCTGCCAATGATTATTTTACGTATGTATGTATATCATGTGGCACGAACGAAGATACTCTATGCCCAAGGAAGTAATGGTAATTTCCCTTACGAAAAGTTCCTAGGTCGATCGTAAATCGAACCCGTCACCCTCAGCATGGTATGCCTTTACAACTATGGTTACAGGGGCTCAAACGAATAGTCGTATTGGTTACACGTGGTTACCGGAGTGGCCACCGGAGAAATTCATACTGTAGTGCTCTCAGATTTTTTCAACAAATGTAGGCTTTCGACGGCCAAATTTTTATCATTTACCGTCACTATGGGAGCGGACCTGGTGTGATGGTTAGAACACTTGACTATCACGCTGAGGACCTGGGATCGAGTCCCACTCCCGACAAACTCACAAAAATGTGAGTTCTTCCCTTGGAAGGGAAGTAAAGCGTGGGTCCCGAGATGACCTAGCCTAGGGCTAAATATCTCGTTAATACAGACAAAAAAAAAATACCGTCACTGTAATCTTCTGGTATAAAAATGAACAAATGATGATCTCGATCTTTTTAGGCCACTGGAGAAACCCCAATTTACTTAAATTTTCTTTCTGCAACAAAAGTAGGCATTCGGAAGCTCACCATTGTCGTGAGCGCTATTCAAAGTTTTGACTTTCTTGTTTATGTCTCGTAAAATAATAAAACTATGATATTTCTGCCACATTATGATGCAAGATTTTTTTTAATTATCTAGCATCTACGAAAGAAAAGTAAAAGAATAACCGATACATCAGACACGAATGCCACATAAGTGGTAAAGTGTCTTTAATAAATATTAATTGGGTGAAAAATAACTAAAATGGTGCCAAAATTGTCAATAGCACTTACGTCATTCTGATGTTGTACAATCACATGCTAAAATAAAAAAATCATGGTACTGCGCCTTGGAACAATTAATGATTATACATTATCAGATCTTCTTAATGTTCGTCAATAGGTTTCAGGAAGGTTGTCAGTGAAACATAAGCTTGGAACTGGGTGAAAACCAGGCACGATACGCATAAACAAACCAGAGAGCTTTAATTATTTGTTTCAAGTGGAGCCTGAACATGTCCACATGAAAGGCGTTTATTGAAAATGTCGTGAATTTCATCAAAATGGATCCAAAATTTGAACCTATACCAAAAAGTTGAAATACATACATATACTAAAGTACTGTAAAAATTTGGTTTCATTTCGTTAACTGTAGACAATTTGCGAATCAGTTGAAGGTAGGGTGGCACAATAATTATAATTAACGACTCACCCTTTATGATCACATTTCATCACCAATAAATGTATAGATTTGTAAATTTTTGTTAGTATTCTCACAACAACAATTACACTAGTTTACAGCATTTTTGAACTCGGTAAGCTGATGATCATTTTTGGTGTAGAATCATGCCCTAAGTTCGAAAACGCGAAGGAAAAAAATCACAGTAGAGCGGAATTTTTTTCGACTTTCCATACAAGGTTGATGATTTGAAATCGATTTTTGTTCTATTTTTAAGCAACGTCGCTCACTTCACACATCTCATTCTCCGTAATCAATGCTCCGATTGAGCTGAATTTTTTACTGTAACTCGCCTACATATGATATGTCAAATAAACTTTTAACATGAATTTTTAGATTGTTTTTTTTCTTATTGAAAAAAATACATTTCTTCATATATTTTTGGAAATTTGGTTGAAATTTAAGGAGATCGTCCCTAAAACTCGCCAATATCTTAAATTTCATCAATATGGCGCAAAACCTGCATTCAGATGATCGAATGGTATTGTATTCAGCTTTCAATTTATGGAAAAAGATTTAAAATTGGTTGAACAAAACGAAAGATATTTGAATTTTAGTAAATTCCATATTTTTAAAAGTTGTAAAACTCGATATTGAGCTAAAACTCAAAAACTGCTCTACTTGAAATTTTTTGAAGCACGGTTTCGAAATCAGTGCCAAATTGTGCTTCAAAAATTTTGGTCGTTGACAGGAGTTCACGACTTTTGTTTTATTTTGTAAACTAGTGTTATTGTAGATGTAGCTGTCTCAATTCTAATGAGTGTACTTTCACTGGAAATGAACTCAAAAATTGTTGTTATTGCAATTTATAAAATACAAAGGTGAAGAAATGAGGAGGTTTCATGCATGTTGGAGGAAGGCTTGTTGAAAATTGCTCTATTCCAGCGGGCCTTTTCCATCTCCGGTGAAAATAAAAAAAATCTTTGGAAGCTCCCACGATTATTGCTATAGGAGTTTCACAGGGAATTCCTACAGAATTTCCACCAGGAATCCTTCACGAAGTTCAAACAAGAATCTCTCACGGAGCTCCACCTATTATTCGTCTAGAAGTTCCCGCAGGAGCTCCAGCAGAAATTCCTCTAGATGTTCTATTGGTAACTTTTCAAGGAGTTCCATAAGGAATACTTCCAGTAGTCCCACCATAAATTCCACCAGAAATTCAACCGGAAATTCTCAAGGAATTCCGAAAGTAATTTCAGGAGTTCTGGTCAAAACTCCAGTAGGATTTACAACAGAAATTCTTATAGATGTCCCACCTCGAATTTCTGTATTTGTACCACTGCAAATGTCGCAGGAGTCGCATCCTCTAGTAGTTCCACCGAGAATTCTTCTAGGAGTTCTACCAGAAATCCCTCTAGAGGTTACAACGGGAATGCCTCTAAGAGTTTCTCAGGAAAATCTTGTAGGAGTTCCGTTTCGAATTCTCCTAGGAGTTCCAAATAGACTTTCTCTAGGAGTTCCACTAAATGTTTTTTTTTTTACTTCCACCAATTATTATTTCTTCAATAGATCCACTGGGAATTGCTCTAGGAGTTCCTTCGGGAAATCCTGTCAGAGTTTCACTGGGAATTCTGCTCAAAGTTTCAACGGAAGTTCTTCCAGTTACACCAGAAGTTTTACTCGAAGATCTTCTGTGAATACTTGTAGGGCCTCCTCCGCTAATATCCAGAAATTCTAGTAGTTGAACCACCGTGAATCCGTTCAGAAAATCCATCGTGAATTCACTGGAACTCCTCTAAGACTTCCACCAGAGATTTCCCTAGGAGTTACAGCAAGAATCCCTCTTGGAATTCCACTAGGGATCTGTCTAGGAGTTCCAAAGAGAATTTCTCTAGAAGTTGCATCGATTATTTTTCGAAGTTTCATTGGGAAGTCCGGCAAGAGTTTTACTGGGAATGCTTGTGGAAATTCTTCTCGAAGTTCCACCGAAAATCTTTTCAGAATTCGTTCTAAAAGTTCCAAAGACAATTTCCCCAAGAATTGCTCAAAAGGAAATTCTTTATGAATTTCACCGCAAACTTTCTCTAAAAGATAATTTTTTATCTCTAGAGAAGTTCTGTCAGGAATTCCTTTGAAAGTTTAATTCCCTGGGGATTCTTCTCGACGTTCTAATGTATAATCATGTAGGAGTACCACTAGAAATTCCTAACAGGAGTACCGCGAGAATACTTGTGGGAATTTCTTTTCAAAATACCTTCTGAAAACCCTCTAGCAGCTCCACTAAGAATTGCTTTAGGAGATCCAAAAAGAATTTCTCTAACAGTTCCATCAATTATTCCACTAGAAGTTCGTCCGGAAAACATTGTATGAGTTGCACAAAGACTTTTTTCGGAAGTTTCATCAGTAATTACTTTAGGAGTTCCACCGTACATTCCTGCAGGAATTTCATCGAGAATTTCTCTACAAGTTTCACGAAATAGTGCTCTAAAATTTCCGCAGAAAATTTAGCGGAAAGTCTTCTAGGAGTTCCTTCGGAAATTTCTCTAGGCAGCATCATCCCCTCCCCCTCTATGACGCATTTTTTTTGTGTAAAAATCCAAAGTTCCACTCTAATTTCTCTTCGTATATCTGTTTAGAAGTTGAACCGGACATTTTTCTGGGAGCTCCATCAGATAGTCTTCCAAGAGTTCTGCTGTGAATACCTGTAGGAGCTCCGCAACACAGATGCTTCGTGAATTCTACTAGGAGCTTCTCCGGGAATTCCTCTTGAATTTACATTAGTTCCACCGGATATTCCTCTAGAATTTATAGTGGGTACACTCAGAGGAGTTTAATTCTCTAGGAGTTTCACTAAATGCCCTATGTTTCTGGTTTATAGTTTCTGTAGATGCTCCACATGGAATTCTTCTAAGACTTTTAGTCGATTTTTTTTTCTAGGATTTAAGAAACTCTACAATGAGTTTCACCGGGAAATCCTGTAAAAATTCCACCAGGCGTTAAACCAGTAATTTCCATAAGAGCTTATTTTATTTAATTTTGAAATGAAATGAAAAAAAAATCCAAAACCTTGAATGTCCATATAAGTTGACAAATAGCTTGATTGATAGATAATTTCGAATGATTTTTGTACTTACTACATCTCTTCAGTGGGCTGTAAAGCCTGTTTCACCTCAATTCCCCTAAAAGTATAATCAAGTTGTTCCATTGCTGTGAATATAATATGCCACTCAGATAATAGCTTTCTGATTCCAATGAGTACACATAAAAGATGCGAAGTTTGGGGGATAATGGGGCAAAATATGCTGCTACTTATTTCTCGGCATGTTGGTAATGAAGATGAGAAAATTTATAATCAATTCGTAAAATTGTATTAACCCGGGAGCGATCGCGTCGTGTACTGAGTACACGCACCATGAAAAATGCACGCTTGTGGTTCACTGCGTAAGCGCGGCGTCGCTGCAGGTAGTCAAAGACGCGACTGCTCGAGGGTTAATAATCCATGTCGCACACTTTCATTACTCACCATTCGAAGCATTTCATGATGAAGAGCTGTAGGGTGAATCGGAGAATATCCAAGCTGCTGCTTGTCGATAGACTTTATGGGGGTTGTAGTAACACACTGTAGTAACGAATCTCCAAAATTCATTCGTTATGTTTTTGTAAACGAAACAGCCTCAGGTTAAACATCAAATGAGTATTTATTTTGTTTTGCTATATTCTAATAATTTGACAGTCTTATTCTACTTAGCCAAGTATGTATGTCTTTTACTATTACTCGATACTAGATTTCCTGAGCACAGCTGATCATAATCGGAGTTATCTTCATCTGGCGATTTTGCTTCAATGAACGCATTTCCGTTTGTGGCGGTAGTACAGTTTCATCGTTTTTATAATGACATACTGCCGTGTGCAGCAAAGTTGTCCCATATTAATGTGGATTACCATAGTACATGGGACAGCAATGCTGCACACGGCAGTATAGTCCTTAGATTTTCAGCTAGCAGCTCTAAAGCGGTATGCGAATGATGATAGATTTAGGTCAGACCGTGATAATACATCTGTCATTATATTTGACAAATTTTGCTCTGGGGACGATTTCCTTACTAGATGCTCTCAAACAAACTTAATTCGTTTATGCAGTCTTTCGCCTGCTTACAAAACAATGAATACCAATAAATGCAAAAGAAAAGTTTAGTAATAAATCGAAGACTACTTTATCAAGAAGACATGCACCTCTGTTGTTTTCCCATACTAACGGCATGCGACAACGACGGCACCGCCGCCTGTTGATCAATGTTACCCCAAATCAACAAAATCAAAAATTAGATTGAAAAGTCTATTTAAACATGTTTAAAAGTTTAACAATACTTTTTCGAGTAGCTTAACACACAATCAGAGGGTCAGTACTTGTTTTAAAAATATAAAACTTGTAACATTTGCTTTAACAAGAGAATTGTTCAAGAAAGACCGAAAATTCTGATCAATGTTACCCCGGATTACGGTATGTTATGAATGACTTGTACTCGGAAATTTACATAACATATGAGTTGTGACTATAGACGAATTTCGCCCCAAATCGTATTCGGAGTTGGCAGCACCCTCTCAGATTACAATGAAACTTTCTGGGTATGTACACCAAGACTAGATAAGCCACTTTGCATACTTAGTTTCTTCAAAATTTATCTGGACTGACTTTTGAAAAGGGCTAAACTTTTTTTATGGATTTTTTAAAAATGTTTTTAATCAAAAAATGACTACTCCTACAAAAAAGTGTTGTATGGGTGATTATCACAAAATAAGTCAAATTTTAAGAAAAAAATACTGAAAAAAATCCAAAATGAGCCCTACACTGGAAAAAATCATTTCTAAAAATTCAAAGTTGATTTAAAAAAAAACACCATTTTTGATTTTGATGAAATTTTGTCTCAAGACAGGTAATTATGTTCCCTACCAACCGTCCATACATCACAAGATAGGCACTTTTAAGGAAAAAAAGTTTTTCTAACAAAAACTTTTTCATGTCCAAATTATTATTTTTTTAGTGTCTTTTTTTAAAAACAAACTAAACCAGTGAAGGTTATCTAGTAATCTAAAAATGCAATGAAACTTATTGTGTCATATGCGACAATGCAATGCACCCATATTCACGCAGCAGCACTCTAGAAGTACGAAACAATATACAATTAGAACACGCATTTCATACGTGCTGCTGTAATTTCTACCCAAACGTTTCTACCCCATGTTCTTACCTAATATTAGGTAAGGCTATTTATTAGATTCGAACTACCTAATCGAAAAAAAAAAATCAAGAGTTGTACCTAAAGCAAATATGAACAAAACAAGAAAATGAATCGGTATCATTCAACGTGTTACTTCTCTTTGGTTATTAAAGGCAGTTCTGAAAAGTAATGGATCAATCGTATAAATCAAAATTCAACAAATTCAAGTGCAGTGCAAAAATAAACAATCCAAAGTGCAACCGTCATAATCTACGGGGCATGTCATTAAGATTGATAGATAAAATTCATTCCATGGGATATACACATGAAATCGACGAATCGTTGAGTATTTGTGAGTCATGTCGTGGATTGATAAGTCACAACAGAAGCCCGAATACGAAAAAACGCCGATCGGATGGAAACGACGAAACTATGCAACCATCATTTAGTGGGCAGCAACATCATGATGTTCCAGAACCAGAACCGTCAACGAGTGGTCAACAAATCGAACATGAGCTGGGTAAGTAAGCCTTCAACGTGTTAGCTTCTTTTATATAACTCATTTTGCAGCTCGTTGCAAAACTACATTTTCAGTATTCTTCGTATTTATCCAACCCGGCAAGCCTCGTTGGATAAATGTACTACTTGTGCGAAAAAAAAAATCATTTTTGCAACTCGTTGCATAAATTACTATCATTAACTTTCCACTGCATTCATTATTATATTGTTAACCTTAACTTTTATCTTACAGATATGGTACCATCTATTCCATCATTGGAGTCAATTCCGTCAACAGATCAACTACAGGGTCCCCATAATATTGAGAAGTTTAATACCATTGCTGAAACATTGAGTTTATCGCCAATCTCATCTAGAAACATGAGAAGTATGGAATATCGCATAAACAAATCATTGCAGATTACGAAAGCAGTTCGAAAAAATATCTTCGGAATAGATTCAACGGATGTTGGCAAAGTGGAGGCGTATGACGAGATAATTATGCAGTTAAAGGATAAGTTCAATCACCCTACAACTGACAGAAGCGAACAGATTAAAATACTATCTGTACTTCCTAAGTCTTGGTCGGTAAATAAAATCACAAGAGAGTTTAACGCACCAATGTATATGGCGGGGCAGGTGAAGGATCTTGTTTATGAACAGGGTATTCTTTGTACCACCGAAAAAAGAAGGGGGCATGGTATTGATGACGATACAAAACAAATAGTAAGAGAATTTTTTGATGATAATGATATCAGCAGGCCAATGCCAGGAACAAATGATTTTGTTTCTGAGGTTCGAAATGGAAAAAAAAACAACAAGTTCAAAAACGACTTTTGATGATGTCGCTCAAAGAGGCTTATATGATTTTTGTAGATATGTACAAAACTGTGAATATTGGTTTCACAGTATTTACACAGTTGCGACCAAAGCATTGTATTTTACTTGATTCTACTGGTATACATAATGTATGCATATGTACTATTCATGAAAATGTAAATTTAATGTTCAACAGTATAAGAATTGTGTCACAAGATGAAATAATACAAAAACTGCTTTGCGATATTTCCAACAGAACAGATAATTGCTTTTTCCGTGCTTGTGAAAAGTGTGCTTGTAATGAACACATTGAAGAGGAACTTACATTGATATTAGAATCAAATGACAAAGAAGAGATTATATTTCAGCAGTGGTTGAATACTGATCGCTGTAATTTAGAAACGATTATTAAACCTGTTGATGAATTTGTTCCGTATCTTGTTGATAAAATTGACAAACTTATAACACACGACTTTATTCATAAACAACAATCATCATTTCTCAGAAATAAAAAAGATACATTAAAGGATGATGAAATTCTTGCGATTTGTGATTTCTCTGAAAACTATTCATTCATAATTCAAAACGCTGCTCAAGGATATCATTGGAACAACTCGCAAGCAACAATACACCCATTTGAAATTTACTATATGAAAGATAATAAACTTGTAAATGTTAGCTTCATTATCATATCGGAAGTAATGGCTCACGATACAGTTGCGGTCCAGTTGTTCATCTCAAAAATGATAGATTTTATGAAACAATTAACGAACTTTTCTAAAATTTATTTTATGTCTGATGGGGCAGCATCACAATACAAAAATAAGAAGAACTTTGCTAGTCTATGTAGATTCCAGTCAAAGCATGCATTAAGAGCAGAATAGCATTTTTTTGCAACGTCCCATGGTAAAGGTCCATGTGATGCTATTGGTGGCACTCTCAAGCGAATGGCAAAGAGAGCAAGTCTTGCTCGAGATTATGGAAATACCATAACAACTCCACGAGAGTTATATAACTGGGCAGTTGTACAGACAGATAAAAATATAACTAAATTAAATTTCTGTTACGTATCCACTGAACAGTACATTAAAATGTCAGAAGATCTCGAAGAAATATATAATAACGCCAAAACAATACCAGGCACTCAGAAATTCCATAGTTTTTTGCCTATTCCTGGCGACAAAGTAAAGGCAAACAGGTTTTCTAATTCAGAAGATGAACCAAAAATATTTAGTATGATCGGAAAAAAATAGAAAAGAACATGTTTGAAATTGGCTCTAAGACACATATATATATATTTGAAAAATTCATAATTATAAATAATTGTATATTTAAAAGTGCACTTCAATACATATTGCGATCAAACATTACATTTCCTAAGAAAATACATTTGTAATATTTTCAGTTTTTTATGTATAGGAAAACCCTTCCAAATGATTGAATAAATAACACAAAATCT
Organism: Aedes albopictus; assembly: GCF_035046485.1. Lineage (NCBI taxonomy): Eukaryota > Metazoa > Arthropoda > Insecta > Diptera > Culicidae > Aedes > Aedes albopictus. The sequence goes on from NC_085138.1 coordinate 348,405,786, forward strand.
CCTAGAAAATTGAGTTTCATTGGATTCTGGGATTGTTATGGCCTTCACTGGTTTTATTGTTGATAACAAAATACACTGAAAAAAAAAATCATTCGAACAAGAAAAAGTTTTTGTTAGAAAAACTTTTTTTCCTTAAAAGTGCCTATCTTGTGATGTATGGACGGTTGGTAGGGAACATAATTACCTGTCTTGAGACAAAATTTCATCGAAATCAAAAATGGTGTTTTTTTTAAATCAACTTTGAATTTTTAGAAATGATTTTTTTCAGTGTAGGGCTCATTTTGGATTTTTTTCAGTATTTTTTTCTTAAAATTTGACTTATTTTGTGATAATCACCCATACAACACTTTTTTGTAGGAGTAGTCATTTTTTGATTAAAAACATTTTTAAAAAATCCATAAAAAAAGTTTAGCCCTTTTCAAAAGTCAGTCGAGAAAAAAAAATAGAAAAATGAGTATGCAAAGTGGCTTATCTGGGCAAGGTCTACACACCAAGAAAGTTTCGTTGTAATCTGAGAGGGTGCTGCCAACATTTGTTCGAGTTGGCGCGAAATCCGTCTATATCAAGATAACCCAAAGCCAATTTGAGAATTACGCTACAACTAGAATTACGCTACAACTACAACCATTACGCATTTGTCAGGATCATTTCAATGAATAACCAAGTCATGTATAAAAAAAGACCGAATTGTGAAATCGAGTTAGTCTAAGAAAAGTTATCATTAAAAAAAAAAATCCTCGAAATGAGTATTTTCAGTAGAAATAATGTCGGCACCCGTTAGCGATCCTCGGGATGCAAGAAAAGTGTAAACATGTAGGACTATTCTAAACTAGAGATGTCTGCCGGACCACTCGGAGGCGATCCTCGAGTGTTAATTAAATCTTGAGGCGATCCTCAGGTATGACGAACCACCCGGAGGCGATCCTCGGGTGCATAAAAAAAATAACCTGGAGGCGATCCTCAGGTTACAAACAAAACTGGAGGCGATCCTCAGTTTCAAACAAAAAACCTGGAGGCGATCCTCAGGTTATAGCCAAGAGGCACATTTCTACGAAGAGAGATGAAAAAGTATGTATTGTAATCAAAACAGTTTTTCATCAAAATATAATACGTTTCCAAATCGTATGGCTCCCTAACGCATTTTCCCATGCTTATTGATCAACAAAGCGCGTGACCATGTTATTATGGTGAATATCGTATTTTACAGATCATCGTGTTGAAGCGTATTGCGGCATTTCGCGTGCAGACAGAGTGGAGCATGTGTCTATAAGAAAAATAGTTGAAATAGTTGAAATAGTCGTAATCCTTTCCAAATCAAAATATGTTTGTTTAGTAGCTGTTGGGCATCATATTGAAATGTACCAATACCCGTTTCATGAAAGAATTGATTTTACCGATTATTTAAGAATTGTGTGCTTGGTTCACTCTGTCTGAACGAATTTTTGAAAAACGCCAGTCCTCTGACTGAATTATTATGAACGGTGTAACAACAATATTCCAAAATCTAGCCGAACTATGAAAATACATCCAAAATTAGTTATCCGTTACATATTCTAGCAAGAGTTCTTAAATACGTCTTTATCATTTATGTGATATTGAACTGTTGTACTTGGTTCACTATGACTGAACATAAAAATTGAAAAATGTAATCTTCAGTGTTATAAGAAAAAATGTCAAATTTAGAACCCTCAGTTTACATATACACTCCCGATCAAAAGTTTGGGGTCAAACTTTAGATTTTTTAGCTAAGTTCGGTAAAAAGCAGTCGAAAGCTAATAGAAAATAGGTTATATTACCGCTCTCATCTTAAAATTTGGTCGACCCAATTTCCAGCGACACTGCCGTAAGTTTATTTGCATCTTTTAGAAATTTTGGCAACTTTAGCTTAAGTTTACAAACAAATATTTTTGAAAAAAAAAAATCATTTAAATCATGTTCAAAGTTACTTTGACTTATTATCTTTTGAATGAGACCTGGGGTTTTGAAATCGGACGCAAATTGACGGAGATATGGGCCTAAAAAAATGACATGTTTTTGAGGGGGTGATCCCAAACTTTTGATCGGAAGCGTACAACACTCCTATTAATTTTCGTCCTCCTTGTGCGTTTTTTTATCATATATGTAAGAACTTGAATGCATATTGTATTGCTTTTTTTGCACAGTATTCGACCCCCTGCAGAATTTTTTTGTCACACCACAATATGTTGCCACCAGTTTCAGCATACATTGGTTTGTTTCGCTGCTAGCAATTTTAAGCGTCGGTTACACTTTTTGGGTGGTGCATGGGATAATCGGTTTGTTTACTTGCTACTTTCTTTGGTGTTTGACGTGTGAACAAATATTTAAGACGATTGAACATTTGCACGGTAATCTAAAAAGCAAAGCAAGATGCAATAGTTGGTTGTAGTTTTTTCGAAAATCGTCCAGACAGAGTGGACCAAGTACAATCAATTACTTAGCAATCGCTTTGTTTCAAACTTCATTTTACGTTTTTTCGCAATCAATACAAAGTGATGCTTCGATGGATAGTTATCAAGATTTATCGGAAAATTTCAAGAAAATTTCTTGAAATACTCAAAATTAATAGAGTCGTAAACTTTAAAGCCGTTTTTCTCGAAATTAAGAAAACAACACATGGTCCTCTCTGACTTTACGCCGACCATATGTTTTGGTACATTTTGGTATAACATTTAAATTAAAATAAAATTGAAAAATTTGCTTCGATTTTATGTAAAATTCGATTTTATAGACATTTCTAAAATTGAAATGTCCACTAAATTGAGGTATACCTGTACAAAATGAACAATCACGTATGGAGATTATCTTCACAAAATCAATAGGCAGTACGAAGCTTGTCGAGAGAGCTAGCTTTCTTAGAATTCTTCGCTAGTTAATTTCTGCATGAAAGTATTGAATAACAAATCCTAAAATCAATTAATGATATCACCAGATTTTTTTTTTGTCTGTATTAACGAGATTTTCAACCCTAGGCTAGTTCATCTCGGGACCCACGCTTTAAAGGGTGTCCACGATGAAATTGGTACACAGAAAATATTGTATAACTTTTGATTGCGTTCGCCAAAATAGCTAATTTTTTGACCATGAATAGTATATTATGTGTAGCTAATGCCATAAAATTTTCATTAAAATCGGTTGAGTATTGGGGCAGATATTGCCGATATCATAAAATGAGATTTTAGAAAATTTTGGCATCCATTTCAAAAAATTGCTTAGGCTATAACTTTTTTGTTACCTCATCAAAACGTTTGAAAATTTCACTCGATATTCTTAACACAGTATCAATTAAGTGGTTAAAATTTGATCGAAATCGGTTCAGTACTTTTTTTAGTTAATATCCGAAGCTCAAATCGCTTCAAGGTAAAATTTAGGTACTTTTTGACCATTTTTAGTTCCGCGTGCACTATTTTGACTGTAGAACTGGTAACAATGTCCCGATTTTTATAAAACTTTGACAGTGTAAAATTGTTGTGTTAAACTGTTTACAGTGAAAATTTCAGTCATTTTGTTGAGTACTTTCAAAGTAAGAGCAGTTTGAATTGGCTTCTTCAGCGGTGTTGAGATAATTCCATATTCTGAATCTGCATACGAAACTGAGCCGAAATCCAAATTTTCATGAATTTTGGTGACCGGGAACCCATTTAAAAATCAATTTGAAGTTTGTATGGGAGCGATTAGTCGAATCACCCCTCGTCACATTTTGTACTGGGTGGAGCTGTCAAACAGTTACCTAGGGGTAGGCGGGGCATAATGAGCAGGTGGGGCATAATGAGCACCTTGTATTTTCACTGTAAATCTTCAAATTAACAAAACAAATTGCTTGATTGTAGCCTATCTAAAATCCAATGAGTTGATGACAAAACATTTGTCAAAAAATCTGTTTACCTTGAAAAATTAATCAAAATGCGTAAAGTGGTCATGTACTGGGAAAATATTATAAGAATCAGGTGACCTAAAATAAGGTTTTGGGAATCGAAATCACAACTTACTGGGCATCTATCGATTTTCTTGATATTCCATACGCCAATGAAATGTACTTGTAACACTTTTCAACTATTTGTATAATTATTTTGTTGAAAAAATATGCTTCAAAGAGTTGGTAGTAGGGTGGGGCAAAATGAGCAACTGGTGAAAAAATAATGAAAATGGTAAACATCTTCAACAAACGAATTTTAATTATGGTTTCCTCTGTTTTGATGCATATAGTACGGTTTTGTCTGTAACTTTCAATTGATTAGCTTGAAAATTTCAGTATCTGTATATTATCACCGTTTCAAAATTCCTCAATAGAAGACTCCTTGCAACCCCACAGTTCCCTACAAATTAAACCCCGCAATTCCTTCAAATTCTCATTGATTGTTGACGGTATGCTTTATCATTAGCAAGAATAGTCAATTAGCATTTGATTGTGTACAAAACTGGTATTGATCATCCTGCCCCACCTAGGGTGCTCATTATGCCCCACCCTCAAAACGCAACTCGCGATTTTATACGTTTTTAAAAACATAAAATTTTACAACATTTATAACTTTATTCGGAATTTCAACGATTAGCTTTTGTCAGTTAAGGTTCAAATGAGGATTGAACGTTAAAATTACACATTGGTTGCACTTAATTTACTGGATTTAGTGGCAAAATGCTTAAGCTGCTCATTATGCCCCGCCTACCCCTAGCTGTTAAAAGGTGATTTCAAAAAATCTCTTTGAAATTGATTTTAGGTGCCAAAATAAAGTTCTAAAAATCTGAAAAAAAAAGCATAGTGGCTCAGAAAAAGGTGCTCTTCCGTATAAAATCAAAAAATCGATACATTTTTCTTAATTTAAAAACCCATTTTCACTATACCAAAAACCACATCTGCTTATTGTGACATAGTGCGACATATATGGCTATAACTTTTTAACTGTATGATCAAATTGAATGAAATTGACAAATTACTTATACATACATACTTTACGTACATAAAAATTTTCATTGAAATCGGTTCAGTATTTTTAGCGCCAGAGTTGATACGGCAAAAAAGTGAAATTTTCCAAAATGTTTGTTTGCACAAGATTCTCAAGTGGCAATTCCCTTGTTTCAACGATATCTCCGCCAACACTCAACCGATTTTAATGAAAATTTTATGGTATTAGCTACACATAATATACTATTCATGGTCAAAAAATTAGCTATTTTGGCGAACGCAATCAAAAGTTACACAATATTTTCTGTGTGCCAATTTCATCGTGGACACCCTTAACTTCCCTTCCGAAGGAAGAACTCACATTATGTGAGTATGTCGAGAGTGGGATTCGATCCCAGGTCCTCGGTGTGATAGTCTTGTGTTCTAACCACCACACCAGGTCCGCTCCCACGCAGACAAAACCTTGTTGAGCATACATGGCTTTTACTTTGTATGTGTTTTTGGGCAGTTCTTATGTGTCATTTTGAGAAAAATACCTAAAAATTCAAATTTCACCAAAAAGTAAATTGTGAATAGCTTTAGAACGGATAGAAAAAACGCCATGCTGCCTTCGGCAAAGTTTTTCCTCATAAAATTTCCTATCTTTTTATAGAAATTGTTTTAATTTAGCGTTAGGTTGAGATACCTTTTATGATGGGTGAAATCTATAGTATATCAAAAAATGACAAATTTTAAATGTCAATTTCTTGATTTTGCTTTGGCTGACCAAGCCATGTGGAAAATTACACTGTTGAATATGCTTTGACATCCATGTGCACAACAGAACATGTGCTCGATGAACAAATTGAGATTTGAATTATGAAAAGAAATCCACGTACTCCGGTGAGACTCGAACTCACGACTCCCAATTCGCTAGACAGGCGCATCTATTCCTTCAAGCTACGGAGTCACACGACTATCTCTGTGCGATTGTGGAATCGAGTTCAGTTCTAGGCCTGCTGGCGACTGAAAATTTAACCACAGCATCGTGGTCATATAGAATGAAATAGAAGGGGCCTATAGAACTTGACATATGGTATTTTAAGCCATTCTAATTCTGACTGATTCCAAACACTCCGAAAATCATGCAGGTGATGCATTTCACTCCCGCCTTTCTCATCCTCAATATCCTTTCTCAAAAAAGAAACAATCAATTACATCTAAAAATAGATTTCGTGTGATGGACCACCATTCCCTATGAGAATATGCAAACCAAATTTCCTTATTCATACGTTTCCCAGAATAGAACAGTTGATGATAGCAACAAAGTCAATCCAATCAAAACTCACCTGCACCTCCGAGGTCACATCCAATGGGATCGGTTTCAACCGACCGGAAGACATTGCCTTGAGCATGTCGGCTTCGGTGCTCTCATCCAGGGCCTTGAAGCCGGCAAACACCGTAAATCCCAAATCATCCAGCCGTCTAGCCAGAGCCCGAGCCAGCGGCGATTCGCATCCAGTGATGAGCACTCCCTTGCCGAGCGGCGAAACCTGTGTGTCGAGAGAAAACGGATAGGAAGAATGTCTTCAGTACAGTACGCAGAACAACGGCAAGTCGTAAAATGCTACCGAAAAGGGTTCTCTTTGGCTCGCCGACAACCAGCGCCCCCCCCCAAATCAACCCGCGCCGCGCGTAAATCCAAGCAAATGGCAACAACGTCTTGATGTGCTGTGATCTTTTGGCTCGTGAAAAGGGAAGCGCATTGACGGAGTCAATTTCAGCCCACACAGAGTACGGCACGGCTGTAAGCTGCCGTCGTCGTCATCCCGTCTATGGGGTCGTATATGCTCCCTCTAAATTGTGTTTACATAATAAGGATATTTACATAAGAATTACCAGCGGGTACAATTTATTCGTTTTAATCTGTACAAGTGAGATACACACATTGGGAGGAAGGCTGGATTGGGTCCTGCATTGGAGCCGTACACCGATTGTGGGCGACTACGTCGTTTCTGTCAAGTGTCTCCTCCTGCGATTAAAGGGAGGCAAAAGGGTGGTCGACGGAAGTGGGAAAGGATGCTGCTGCCGCTACGGTGATTGCTGATTTTGCCGTCGTAGGTAGCAGCGTGCGCGCTGCTGATCAGAGGAAAGCAAAAAAGCACTGCTGCTAACCGGCAGCAAGCAACTAGCGAAATGTAAAACGAGCAACGACGATGGCGATGATGGTGTTGAATTGTTGGCGCAAACTGCAAGGTCATGGAAGGTTAATGTAAAACAGCTGATTTGAGTTTTGCCAACCGGAGCAACCCAGCAGATTTCACGGATTGCGGAGAAATGAATATGTTTGGCCTGTGATTCGGGGGTCACCGTCACTCTGCTTCGTTTCAGTGTGGTTTTATCTAAGAGGGAATTCTAAATCAGACGGTTGCATATTTTTACTACTATTCTTCATCGCACGACGAAAATTGTTGACAGATCTCAGGTCATTTTGACAGATAACGCATGAGCGGAAAAAGTACGAAAATCAAAGCCGTCTTTGTCTTACTCATGCAGAACTGTCAAAATGACCTGAGAATGGTCAAGTCGTGTAATTAAGAATTTGTGAAATCAATCGTCTTTTATTTTAATGCATTTGTCATTTCAGTCCATTTCTGTGTCATTTATCTATATATATAAAAATGAGTTTGAAGTTCCTTTGAGGCAACAAAACTCAAGAACGGCTGAACCGATCAGCATGACTCTTGCACGGTTCGGCTCGTATTCGTGGTGGCTGTGTTTATATGTACAAAAAGTTACAAAAATGAACTGAGAAAGTAGAAATATTAATAAAATACTGAGATTTGTGCGAACTGGGTACAAAGTCAACATGACCGCAATAAAACCAATCTAGAGTGCTGTGCTGCTATAACCTCAACAGCTGTCAAACCACCATATCTGGCAAGACAAAGTTTGCCGGGACAGCTAGTAGTTTATAGTTTTATACAAAACTAGCTGTCCCCGGCAAACTTTGTCTTGCCTACTGTGTTTATTGACGTTTGAAGTCCAAGTCCCCAATAAAAAATGAAGCAAAAACGATTTTCAAAATATCTAAATTTCTTCATGTTTTTGCCTAGTTAACCTTTCTTGGGTGAAAACTAATAGAACAAAACATAGACAATCAAAATCAGACGATGCGTTCGCAAGTTATGCGCGGTCCCACGTAATATATACATATATGAATTGTAAAATTTGTTGACTCTCTAGCGCCGCCTAGCCATGGAACTTCGAGTCAAATGTTTCATCATCTGTGAGCAGAGCTGTACCCAAGTAACAATTCCATTGCTGATTGGTTTTGTTTGATTTTTATTAGGGTTTTGTTACAGCAATAATTAAAACTCACAGTTTTATGACTACTTTTATGAAAACCATTGATGAAATGTTTTATAGTATACTTGAAGATATACATAAAGCCATATTTTAAGAGTAAACAAAACTCTCGGATGTGTAAACCTTCTGGCATCCATTATTAACACAATAAAACTGTCTAAACTCTCAACAGATGGCGATCCATTCGATTAGTAACGACATCTGTTGGTGGAAAAGTAGAAACTATGACACTGATAGGTTTATTGCGATCATCATAAAAGTAAACTTGCTTTCGTTTTATTTTCGCTAATTATGGTCGTCGCCATATTGAAGAATTAGCTGACGTGAATAAAAAATAGTTAATTTTGCTCAAATGCACTGATGACTAAATAAAATGTATAAGGTTTGTTAACTGTTCTAACAGTGCGCGCCCATTGTGTCTGTGCCTCTGTAGCAGCCCTGTCTTCGCAGCTTTGACGGCCTGACTTGGGAGTGACAGAACGACCGACTGTCACCATCGTAAGTAGATGATTAGACAAAAGACATCACGTTGATTGATAACAAGGAGTGAAATACTGCTATCTGAAGTTATTTTCTATAATTAAGTTCTAAAGTTATTTTCTATACTTAAATCCCTATTTGATCTTAAACTACTTACAAGTGAAATCAGGTATATGAAATGTTTCATGTATACAAGCCTTAATTTAATAGATTTTCTTGAATTAGTGCGTATTACTACAGTGCAAGTACTTTGCAAGCCGCAGAGCGTATAACCTATGTTTTCCTAAAGCTAAACCGAAACGGTGAGACAGCATAAATTATGTAACAGCCTAAAATTATAAAAGAATATCCTTACAGCTACTAGGAACACAAATACCACTCAAGACCCTCCGGATTACACTAGGGGAAACTAAACGTAAGTTGAAGCTCTAACTAAATGAAATACGCTATGCGACTTATATTACGAAACATACACTTACATCTGTTATTATACTACAAAGTTATATGCTTAATTACCAATCAACCTTAAATTGTAAACCTTAAATTCTACCCTTCTTCCTCTCATCCTCATTATGATGCAGGATTTTATTAATCTCCTGAATAAAGAGCCGTAGATTATACATTGCTCTGGAGGTTAATTTTACGGAAAGAAAAACCCCTTCAGTCTGGGTGACTTGTTGAAACGAACTTCGACAAGGTTTTATGACGGCCCACAAAACCACTACAAGACTAATTGGTCTTCAAAATGTTACTTGGGAAGATCTCTTAGGTCGAATTCGTTTATTCCCGACGGTGCACTGCACCGGTGTAGCAATTGACACCGGAAAAACGAACGGTTTCGGTGCAATTTGATGACAGTTTATGATGGTATTAGTAAGAGCGCGTGAGAGCGTCAATGAAAATAATGAAAAATATCATAAAAAAACATAAACATTCAACATAAGTTTCGTTCGGCTCTACTTATAATGTCGAATTCGTTTATTTGCACCGCTTTGCCACCGGGTGTAGCAAACTTGCACCGAAACCGTTCGTTTATTCGCAGGTACTGTTCTGTTTTGACACTCGATTGGCACCGGTGCAAGAAAATGCTACACCCAGATTGAGCTTGGTGTAGCAGGTACAAAGCTAGTTTTGAGAATTGATAAGTGTAATCAGTTTTGTACCTTTTAATTCCGCCCTATGTTGCTTATCTTTTGACAGATACGCGTATTTCGACTACCACTTGTAATCTTCCTCAGTGTCAGTTATCCACTGAAGAAGTCATCGCATTCGCCCCGCTTATATACCAAAATCCTACCGCTACTATTGTTACCTAAAAACTACCTATACCTATAAATCTACCTAAACCTTTTTTTCTACCTCTATAAAAGTACCTAGTATGTAGCTTATTAGGTACCTACGTATTCCTATCACGTGCACTGCGCTTAGGTATGAATTTAAACAAACGTGACTGACCGTTTCCCTGATCCTTGTTAAGAAGTAATGCCGCCCTTTCTTTGTGGATTTCTAAACTTTCCGCTACGTCAAGCTTCCAAGATGAAGATACATTTCGCAGGATACTAATGTTATCCTTTGTCAACAGGTGTTCATCTTGGAAAACATGTTCTGCCACTTTCGATTTAAATTCATACGCTAAACCCTTTTCTAACTCTTTACCCGCTTTTTTAACCTCTGCAATATGCTCTTTGAATCGAATTTCAAGCGTTCTTTTTGTTTGTCCTATGTAGATTTTATTGCAATGTGGACATGTTATCTTATAAACTCCCGATTTGTTTAAATCACTTATTTTATCTTTTGTTGATCCTAATAATGACTTAAGTTGACAGTTCCTGCTACTGAAAACTAAATCTATACCCAATTTTCTGAATTTTGATTTTAATGGCTTCGTAATATTATCATCAAAGTTCACCGCAACCCTTTTTAACTCATCTTGTTCAGTAGCAAGAGTTGTCATGCTTTTTCTAAATAAATCCCTCTTTTTCTTATCGATAATAGCCTTAACTGTACTATCGTTATATCCATTGAGCCTAGCCGTTTCAAAAATATAGTCCATTTCCTTTTGTTTGCCTGTATCACTTAAAGGAAGAGTGTGCATCCTGTGAATCATATGATGGAAAGCTGCCATTTTGTGTTGATAAGAATGATTAGAAGTTCTGGGAATAACCCTCATAGTATTCGTTGGTTTCCTATAAATTTCGAATACAAAGTTAGACGATTCCCTGACAATTAGTAGATCAATTTAATATCTTTATGAATGCCATTGATTGCTCCAAGTATCTCTGGCAAACTTTCTTTCTTGATGATGCTAAAAACATCATCAACATACCTCCACCAACGCTTAGGTAACAAATCTTTCTTTTTCAAAATATTCTCAAGATTTGCCATGAATAATTCGCTCAGAAAAGGAGACAATGGATTACCCATTGGAGCTCCTTTTGTTTGTTTGTAAAAATTCCCTCGGAAACTGAAATAGTTTTCTTCCATGCAAAGTCATGTCAATTTAATATAGCTACGAACTTACCGGCACACTTGGGAATAAAGCAGTGACGTCAAACGAAACCATGATTTCATCGTCTTGAATATCACCAGAGGCTTGCAGTTGACTTGCAAACTCCTGAGTATTATTCACCGAACGACTCTCAAAAGCTTTTGGCATTGATTGGAATTCTTTCACCAGCCATTTTGCAAGTTTATGGGTAGGGGACCGTTCCGCTGAAATAATCTCTCTCATTTCGTTGCCCGGTTTATGTATTTTTGGTAGACCTTTGATTCTAGGCAGAACTGGATTTGATACTTTGAGACGACTAGTGTTATCCCTAATGATTGCCTTACATTCCTTAATCGTTTTATCTACATGTCTCACCATTCCAGGGAGTGGATCGACCCTTAACTGTCTATAGGGGCCAGTAGTTATTTTTTCGTTCATTTTGTTATCATAATCCTCTTTGTCCAAAATAATTACTGCATTCCCCTTATCCGCTTTTACATAATATACACTCCCGTGCAAAAGTTTGGGGTCACCCCCTCAAAAACATAGAAATGTTTTTCGGTCATATCTCAGTCATCTTTCATTTAATCCAGTCGTTCTTAGGCTCTATCGAAAGATAAAGAGTTAGATTTGATTCGTAGGTACTTTTCACAAATTTCATATGAAATTTTTAGTAAAAAAAGTTTACCTAAACTTACATGTTTTTCCTAAAACTGTACGAAACATTGTTTTCCGTGTAATTCAAAATTGGGTCGTCCTAATTTTGAAATTAAAGTTGCATTAGAACCCTATTTCTATCCTCTTTGAGAGCCATTCATTAGATTTTAGCGGAAAAATTCATAACATAATTTAAATTATCGAGTTAGGTTTACAAGTCACCGTGCAAAAGTTTGGGGTCACCCCTTAGTATGCTGCATCGTGCAAAAGTTTGGGGTCACCTTCTGAGTCGTTTTTTTTATTCAAATCGTCATTTTTTTGGTGCAACTCCAATTCCTTCTATGATAGTTGAATGGCAAGACACAGAAATGGTGATGAAATGTTCAAAAACTAAGTTCTAGACTAAGTTAAGGTAGAAAATGGTATATAAAATCCATACTAAATCAGCTAAGTTCGTTATATAAAGTGCGAAAGAGGATAGAAGTGAGATAAAAATGACTAATTCGTGAATTCTACCCTATATAACTGTAAGTGTTAAAACCACAAATACACAATTTCACAGCCCCCCCGTTTCTCCGAATGTAATATTACATTCGAGATTTAGTGTTTTGGTGCAAAGCAAAGGGATAACTTTTTGATGAATATGCCATTTAAATTAAAATAGGTAACATTCCTTAAACTTATGGATTTTGAGGTAATGGTATGTTGGTGGTTATAACACCCACAGTTATTAGGGTACAATCAAATATACTATATTAATAATATAACTCACTTCCAGCTATTTCTGGCGACCCTTTATCCTGTGCTTGTGGCGCCGCTTGTGACGAACGTGGCAACTATTACACTCTAAAAACGTATGCCCTTCAGAAATACACACGCTGTCAACATCAATGAACTAGGGATGTCAATAATCTCTTCAGTTATCGATAAATAATATCAAAATGTTTAGGGTTTAAATAAACAAATCATATTCTTTGCGTAATAGTTTTTGCACACAATATACTTTAAGGTGCTTTAAGTCAAAATGAATCAACAAGCATCCCCATTAGCCATAGCAATTTGACCAAAATATTTTACTTATCCACTTCCAAAACAAATATGCTTCTGAAAAAAAAATGATAATTGCGAAACGTCAAATTGCGTATGTTCCATCACTGATATACGACAGTTACAAAATATAAACTTAATATTTGCTTTGTCCAATATCATAATTTTGTTTGTGCAAATTGAATCTTGTACATCCCTAAATATGATTGACTACCATAACAAAAGGAAATGTCATGGAGACACGGTTAAACATATTTAGCAAATATGTGGTTTAATTTAAGGTTGATTGCCACGTTTGACGCTAGATGGTGCTGTAAGCTGTTCGCCAATTCAATGTATGGGGAACGCGGAAGTGAATCATATTGTTTATATAATATATTTGGTACAATTCACGAATCAGTCATTTTTATCTCACTTTTATCCTCTTTGGCACTTTATATAACGTACTTAGCTGATTTAGTATGGATTTTATATACCATTTTCTACCTTAACTTAGTCGAGAACTTCATTTATGAACATTTCATAACCATTTCTGTGTCTTGCCATTCAACTATCAAAAAAAGAATTGAAGTTGCACCAAAAAGAAATGACGATTTGAACAAAAATCTGAATCAGACTTCGTTTGGAAGGTGACCCCAAACTTATGCACGATGCAGCATCCTAAGGGGTGACCCCAAACTTTTGCACGGTGACTTGTAAACCTAACTCGATAATTTAAATTATGTTATGAATTTTCCCGCTAAAATCTAGTGAATGGCTCTCAAAGAGGATAGAAATAGGGTTCTAATGCAACTTTAATTTTAAAATTTGGTCGACCCAATTTTGAATTACACGCAAAACAATTTTTCGTAGAGATTTAGGAAAAACATGTAAGTTTAGGTAAACTTTTTGAGCTAAAAATTTCATAGAAAATTTGTGAAAAGTACCTACGAATCAAATCTAACTCTTTATCTTTCGATAGAGTCTGAGAACGACTGGATTAAATGAAAGATGACTGAGATATGACCGAAAAACATTTCTATGTTTTTGAAGGGGTGACCCCAAACTTTTGCACGGGAGTGTACCTCTTTTTCTTTAAGCTCTCTCAAAATCTTAACCTCCTTGCTGTTTCCTCCTTTTACTTGACCTCGGTTAACCTCTAGTACCTCTTCTGTAATATTTCTTGCCGTCTCCTGTAACTGTGTGGGTATTGTATGTGTGATGGCAGTCTCAACATCAATGATAGCCTGCTCCACGTCTGATTTACTACCGCATATGCTAATCCCTTGTTGAGAAGCGTCAATTGTTCTTCTGAGAACTGCTGCGTCGAACGATTAACCACAAAACCCTTAATGGAGTGTACCTTCGAAGATGCTTTGACTACTACATTTTTCGTGTTACTCTTATTTTTTCAAATTTTGAATCTTTTTCATATGGATATCCTTCTTTCTTCGTGCCTCACATTCCTCTGCTTCTTTAACCTTGGTAAGAAAAAGAGGAAATTCCCAAGTATATTCTTTTGCCAACTTTAAATGTAAATTATAACATTGTAACGTCAGCAAATCCAATTTTGAGTAAAGCTTCTTGATACTAGATTTAATGAACTCAGATTCCATCTTCTTTATAATACCTTGTGGAACCTGCCCTCTAACCTTAATCTTATGACTTACTGGAGTAAGACTAAGTTTTCGGCATTCACTAAGGAATGCTATGTCCTTTTTCAACCCTGCGATCGACTTCTTCAGTTTAGTGAACGTATTTGGTTCTGAAAGCTTGGGAGCCATTATGATCTTGTACCGACTTTTCGAACCCTCTAAGCAGAATACCCTCTTCGAATAAGTGTAATCAGTTTCGTACCTTTTAATTCCACCCTATGTTGCTTATTCTTTGACAGATACGCGTATTTCGACTACCACTTGTAATCTTCCTCAGTGTCAGTTATCCACAATATCCACAATATCTACTTAAATAATACTTTGAAATAATCGCTTTCTATTCACAAATGATGTATCTTCCTGAACTTTACGTGCCATCGAATAAGCTTCTCTGCATCTTGAGCGGACATAAGTTTTGTTGAAAAAAAAAAACAACAACAATCATCATAACCTCTTTTCGAGAATGGAATTTTTTTCAATTAGGTTTTAAAACGGTTTTATCGCTACCAGTGTACGCAGAATATGCCACCGCAATCGAAAAATAGGCAACAAAGGAGGCACGGCAACAACGCTTTGCTTTTTCGTTAGCAGATAATGACAAAATCGCTTCCGAGTTTGTTCACAACAAAAACGGTAGGAATATTTGTATCGTTCTATTCACATCGTGAATTTCGCATTGTTTTACAACTGAAATTCGACTCTGAGGTTTGCAAGAATCTTATTTCGTCCAAATGCTTATGAATTCGATAATGTATGTCGAAAATTTCAACAGAAAAGCCGGAATATCAGCACACGCACGGCAAGCGATGTTTGTTTTATTGCTCTCATCGCCTGACATGCGTTTGTTGCTGAGCGCCTTTGTTACCAACATGCACCGCTTAGGACAAAGCGTTTGTTTTTCGGCGTGATCCGGTTTTCGTACCCTGATTGCTACTCGTAATGCGGTTTGCAAAACCTCTCCGAGAGTGGTCCACTTAGCCGGAAGATGCTCTTAAAGAGGTTATCAAGAGAATTTGATGTATAAAACAGTTTTATTGTAAGTTTTATAAAATTGGTCATGAAGATCTCTTATAAAGCCTGTATCCGCAATAATCGGGACACAGAAATACAGCTGTAACTCTGCCATAGATACATTAAAATTGCTCGTATTTGGCCTAATAACATATTAAGATGTGTTCATTCCACCTACAAAATTTCATGTGAATCTGTGCAGTAGTTTTTGTTGTAGCAATGAAGGAGTAAAATGTGCGCCATTGAATTTTGTACAGACCCTAGTTTTGCTTGTCGGCGCTATAACTTTTGAATTTGGCAAAGGAAATGGCTGGAATTTTGAACACAAACCTCTCAATCTACATTTGTTGCATAGGGAAAATTTCAACAAAATCGATACACTTTAAACAATTTTATAGTTGAAACATGTATTGGGACAGAACGTGATTTTAGCCCCTCAGACAGCAACTAGTCAGCACACTTTATTGTTTCAATTGTAGTAATGAAAGTACTATACCAATAATCATCCAATTTTGCAGGCATAATATACACATAGTCGATTACCTTCTGTGAAAATTTCATGAAAATTGGCAGAGAAATTCAAAAGTTATGAATAGGCAAACATAGCACATGAAAAACACGAAACATTTTCACTAACACTCACCCCTATCAACACCCGTAGCTTTCAAACCAATTGATCAATGTTGATGAAATTTTGCAAGAAAGTGTATCTATAAGTATCATAACTGCTGATGAAGTTTCATATTTATCCTCACAGAACCTTGAACTGCAGCATAAAAGAACCATCTAGTATGCAAATGAAAATTGGTCATGATTGTACAAAATGTTAAAAACCACGTCTGTTTGTTTTTCATCCACAGTTATAAGTAATGCATCGATTTTTATGAAATTTGGCACAAATAATAAACATACACAAAAGAGTTCGCAGTCAATTTCTTGGCCATTTTTACCGATTTATTACAGAGCTACAGCCGTACTTCTGTGTCCCGATTATTTCGGATACAGGCTTTAGAGCCGAACAAATCTAAAAATGTTACTTGGGATATGTTTTTACGTTCTTCCGTATTGAGCATAAGCATGAGCATGATTGACCGCCCGCGGTTGCTTCTCTGGTTATGGCCGGTTCCATCATATATGACCCCTCCGGCCCCAAAGGGTTAACTCCTTTGGATTTCTTTGTTATCATTAATGTTTCACTACTGCCTCTTTGCTGCCTATAATTATCAGAGAAATTAGCCTCTCGCTTCAAATTCATCATATAATTAGGACACAAAACTCAGTATTCCACTCGTGTGTACTTTTGAACGTATACATATGAAGTACCATTTCGGATCTCATCTCAACCCAACAAGTGGGCGGTTTTTCACAGCCTTTACCCTAACTAGCTCCGTAGGTATAATTCTCGGTTACGACACGCTAGGACTGGGATCCCTGATTTGGCGTAGAATTACACGATCTCAACGACAATGATTAACATTAGCAGTCACAGCGTGGCATTTGATTTGAGCCCCTAGAGGAATTTAACCGACTCCTTCTGGTGGGCCACGAGTGGCGGGCGGCGCTACATTGCGTAACACGAATTTGCATTTTGATGAGACAAGCGGCTGTGGAAGATACGTGCGTGGAGCGCAAAAGTTTTCCCCGTTTCCCACGTTTCCCGCGCTTCAAGAAAATTACAACTAATCAGCAAATGCCACTTCATGCTTGAGCGACAGACAGGAAAATCCCATTCGAGGAAAAGTCATTCACTTTCAACTGCCAATTGTGCAGCATTAGTCAATCTGTCGATACTTTTACGACAGTTTTTTGCCCCCGCCCCTCGAGAAATGAATTGCTGTGGCGCACACGTTTTCATAAACTTCTCTCTGGTATGATGGGCTTCGGGAACAGCAACAACCCACAACCCCTGACATATCCAACCATTCAAGCGGATGCGAAAGTTTCTAACCTAATAAAAAGGGCCCACCACAGCATCCCACACTGACAGGCGGCATTCCCGAGCCGGACAAATCAAACAGACAGGCTTTTTTTTGCGATATGCTTCGTTGAATGTTTGGCGGTGGCAGATTCTACTAGGAGGGAACAAAATCCGCCTATGAACGACGAGCTTCTGAGGCGGGCATTGCTTTCACTGGAATAGGCTTAGTGTTCACCCACTGTTCGGTCATTTATTAGGCCGAAAATGAGGTTTCGATGACAGCGATGTGGGAAGACTCGTGCTTTCGACTTGTCTGGATCTATCCACTCGAGCGACAGTAACGAGAAAATGTAGTTGCGCTAAAGGGTTGTAGGACAAAAGGTCAAAGAACAAAAGGTCGAAATTTCGAAATAAAAAATTACTAGGACAAAGGTCAAAAAGACAGAAGATCAAAAAGTCGAACGGCCGAAAGATCTTACTTTAAGTTCACACTGCAACTTGGGCTGCATCTCTTCAACTTCGTGTTCTTCTAGCTCTTCCGAAGCTAGGGTTTGGGTGCTAGTAGTACATTCAAAATAAAATAAGTTTATTTTTCCGGCTGTTTCCGAGAAATCTGTTTTATTGTATGATAAAACTATTGTTCCTCTTTCAAATGCAAAAAGGCAACCTTCCGGATGTTTCCGATTTCAAAAGTTGCAACACTTTGAAAAATCGTAATAATTATATTGTTATATGATATTATTTACCTAGTAACACTATTTGGCCCTCTCAACGTATTTTTGCTGGAAACTAGAATTCAACAGCTTTCAAGCAAAAAAAAAGAAGTTTAAAATCGGTCAACTGGTTCAGAAGCTGTGATTTTTTGAAAAATTTTAGTTTTGAAAAATCTTTATTTTTACAATTCTAAAATTGGTCACCCTAATGACGAAATAAAAAAAATACGGGTCTAATTATTTTCGAAAAACTACAAAACCGCCATGTATCACGATGTTCGGAGACACACTATATCGATTTTCTATGGCATGGTTGAATTATTAAAAAAAAAAAATCTCGATGAAGTCGGTTAGATTGGTTGTTTCTCACTGCTAGGTGAATTTATTGTTATAAAATTCATTGAAAACTATGAGATACGTTTGATTACGGAGGTTTCAGGTGCGTCTCGAGGCATTTTATTGTGATGGGGTCTCTAAAAATCCTCGGAAACTTTTTGAAATGCCTCCAAGATACCCCTTAACCCTCTATTACCCAACCCCGCCTTTTGACTGGGCATAGTTTGAGCATTTTTTTTTGTCAGGGCATCAAAACTTTTCTTTTTTTATCTGATATTTTGGACTGTTCTGTATTTCTCAAAATGATTTTTGGTGTTTTGTAAAGCGTATTAACAATTTTGAAGATCATTGAAAAATGAATGTTTTGGTCAACTTTCAGATGTCATTTTTTCTTTTGTATTTAAACGCAAAAATTCACGTATTCAATTTTTTTCCTCAATCATTCTATTACAGGTCGAACTCGATTATCGGTAGTCGGGTTCTGATGCTTTCCTAACTAATATCTGGAATACGGAATGCCATACAAGACTGAAATTTTGACTGATTACTAATCAAAGTTGGCTTTACAAAATGTCAAAATTTCAGCCTCATACAACATGTCGTTCCTCCGATATATGTTTGGGAAGCTTCAAAATCCGACTCCGGAAAATCGAGTCCGACTTTATTTATTTATTTTTTATTTATTTATTCCACCGTCTTCAGCTGGGCTGCACAGACTGATTTAATGCTAAACTACATACTATTTCTAATAATATTCTTAAAACGAGTTCTACTTATATTAAAGTCAAAACATTCAACATCGTTAAGTGCATTAAAACATCGCTCTAGCGGATTGTTTTGGCCGTAAACTGTATGATGTCGAGCAGTAATGAATGAAGTTCGCTGGCGTGTTCGGCGTGCAGGTACAAAGAACCGCGCTTGCTGAAGAAGTACTTGTATAGTAAAAAAGTTTAAAGGAGTTGCATACATACAGTGGTTTTTCGATTTTGTCACGGTTCTATTTAATCACGCTCCATTATATCACGCTCGATTCTAGCACGGTATTTTTTTCGATTTTATTACGCTATGATATTCGATAGAAATATTTTCGAGTACATATTTCAAGTAGGATACATGAATTGTCATAAGTATGCTACTTTTGCACATTAGAAGCGTTTGTTCACCAGTTTTGGTCAGTCTAAGGGAAACCATTCCTAAAAAATACAAAATAATCAATTAAAACTACCAATATGCCAATATAAAAGGTTTCAACCTATATTATGGCCAAAACTAATGCTTCTACCCTAAATGGTTTCAGTGACAAAGGTGATAAGGGGTTTCAGACCGGGTACTGAACTTGATTATCTAGAATCTCATTCTAAAACATCTCAAATATTTACCTAACAAACGAAAAGCTGTATAAATCTGCAACTTTAACTCATTTCAATCAAAGTTGGTTTAAAGAAATGTCAAAACTCAAGCCTTAAATAGAATTCCGTTCGCAACTTCATATAAGATTAGGAAGATTCCTAATATAAGAGAATTCAAAGATGTTCGTCAGAATAGACCATTAAAATCACTTAAACGACTGTTATGAAATGACCAATGATCAATTGCTACCATGCAAATACCGACAGCATGGATGTCATAACTTAAATAATACTCAAGACTGGAAATGCTACTCATTGCTTGCTCACTCAAGGAAACTATTGAGTGCCATTTCGAACTTGCGTTCCATTTCATGTGGCTCCATTTCGTCTTCACTAGTTAGTTGAGGCGTTGAAGGAATATCTTCACATTGCTCTACAATGCAGCATAAATACAGTCTAGGATGACTTCTTTATTGACGGTTCTCTATTTTTTTCCAAAATGCTGCTTGAAATTTTCAATTTCCATTGCGTGGTTTGATGTTTCGTTGGTTTTTTATTTGCTTTGTTGGTATTTAGGTGTATTTTGAGTAATAAAAGCACTCGCAGAATATATGTTTCAATTTTATCACGCTCCAGTATATCACGCGATTATTTTTTTTATTCGTGATATAATCGAAAAAGTACTGTACTAAAATGATTTTTCAAATTTCTCGGAAAATAAATGTTTTTATGAAAAATAAAAATAAAAATATTTTAACAATAATCATAAAACCTCAAAATGTTTTCGTTTTAAAAAAATCGGTATGCCAAAAATAGACTTCCAGGAAAAATATAAAATTGTAGGGATGTTCAAAACATCAATTAGAAAAATCAAAAATCGAAATTCACAAAATCGAGAATTAAAAAGAATCATCTTCCTTTTAGATGACGAAAAATGATATTTAGATCAAAATAAAAAATTTGGGTATTAGAGGGTTAAACTCCCTTGGACCCCATGTAACGTACCTGAGATTAGCATTAGCATTAGCATTAAACGAGTCGCACAAATTCGTAGGTGGTACAGTCCTAGACCGCTGTTATGAGGGTTGCCTCCTTCCCGTCCGAACCAAAGCACAAAGATTTGGGACTAATCTCTGACTCTTGAACAAGACTGAAGCAATCCTCCAATGGTCGAGCACTGTTCTGGCCACGTCCTTGCGACTGCTGAGGAATGGGAAAGTATGGTTAGTTTTGGGCACCTATGAAAAATGTAGACAACTCTACGATCTCTCAGGCCTAGGTGTCACGGGAATTTGGGTGTTGTTAGTGGAAGGATAAACTCCAAAGGATACGCTTGATTAACGTTCAGGCACACCATTGTTAGACTGCTTCGAATCAGTTGTCTGCCCAATTCATCCTGGTTTCCTCGTCATCTTGTTGGCTTACTTACCTTACCGGTCAGGCTAAGG
This sequence comes from Aedes albopictus, assembly GCF_035046485.1. Taxonomy (NCBI): domain Eukaryota; kingdom Metazoa; phylum Arthropoda; class Insecta; order Diptera; family Culicidae; genus Aedes; species Aedes albopictus. Next base: position 348,427,136 of record NC_085138.1, read on the forward strand.
CCGGGGTGGCCTCTGCTGTACATAGGAGCCGCCTCCATTCCACTCGATCCATGGATGTTTGTCTCCAGTTCCGCACTCTGCGTAGGGTCCGAAGATCGTCCTCCACTTGGTCGACCCACCTAGCTCGCTGCGCTCCACGTCTTCTTGTACCGGTCGGATGACTCTCGAGAACCATTTTAGTCGGGTTGCTATCCGACATCCTGATGACGTGACCCGCCCACCGTAGCCTCCCGATTTTCGCGGTATGGACGATGGTTGGTTCTCCCAGCAGCTGATGCAGCTCGTGGTTCATTCGCCTTCTCCAAGTCCCGTCTTCCATCTGCACTCCGCCGTAGATGGTACGCAACACCTTCCGTTCGAAAACTCCAAGGGCGCGTTGGTCCTCTGCACGTAGGGTCCATGTTTCGTGCCCATAGAGGACGACCGGTCTAATCAACGTTTTGTAGATGGTTAACTTCGTGTTACGGCGAACTTTAGTCGATCGTAGAGTTTTGCGGAGTCCAAAGTAGGCACGATTTCCTGCCACAATGCGCCTCAGAATTTCTCTGCTGGTGTCGTTGTCGTCGGTCACCAGTGAGCCCAAGTACACGAATTCTTCAACCGCCTCGATTTCATCACCGTCGATATGAATTCGGGGTGGCGGGCGCGGTGATTCCTCCCTGGAGCCCTTCGCCATCATGTACTTTGTCTTCGACACATTAATGACTAATCCGATTCGCCTGGCTTCACTCTTTAGTCGGATGTACGTTTCCGCCATCGTCTCAAATTTACGAGCAATAATATCAATATCGTCGGCGAAACCAAGCAGCTGAACGGACTTCGTGAAAATCGTCCCACTCGTGTTTATCGCCGCTCTTCTTATTACACCCTCCAAAGCAATGTTGAACAGCAAGCACGAAAGACCATCACCTTGCCGTAACCCTCTGCGAGATTCGAAGGGACTCGAGAGTGTCCCTGATACTCGAACTACGCACATCACTCGATCCATCGTCGCCTTGATCAACCGTATCAGTTTATCCGGGAATCCGTATTCGTGCATAATCTGCCATAGCTGTTCTCGATCGATTGTATCATACGCCGATTTGAAATCGATGAACAAGTGATGTGTGGGCACGTTGTATTCGCGGCATTTCTGCAACACCTGGCGGATGGCGAACATCTGGTCCGTTGTAGCGCGTTCACCCATAAATCCAGCCTGATATTGCCCCACGAACTCTCTTGCAATCGGTGATAGACGGCGGCATAAAATTTGAGAGAGTATCTTGTAGGCAGCGCTCAGTAGTGTGATCGCGCGGTAGTTCCCGCAATCCAACTTGTCGCCCTTTTTGTAGATGGGACACACGATACCTTCCATCCATTCCTCCGGTAATACTTCCTCCTCCCAAATCTTGGTAATGACCCAGTGTAGTGCTCTCACCAGTGCTTCTCCACCGTATTTTAGAAGCTCGCTTGGTAGTTGATCTGCTCCAGCGGCTTTGTTGTTTTTCAACCGGCCAACCTCCTCCTCAATCTCTTGAAGGTCAGGGGCCGGAAGTCTTTCGTCCTGTGCACATACTCCTAGATCTGTTACCACGCCACCTTCAGTACTTGCATCGTCGCCATTGAGGTGCTCATCGTAATGCTGCCGCCACCTCTCGACCACCTCACGCTCGCTCGTGAGAATATTCCCGTGATTATCTCGGCACATGTCGGCTTGTGGCACAAAGCCTCTGCGCGAGCGGTTCAGCTTCTCGTAGAACTTTCGTGTGTCCTTAGCGCGGTACAGCTCTTCCATCGCTTCGCGATCTCGTTCTTCCTGCTGGCGCTTCTTCATCCGGAAGACTGAGTTCTGCCTGTTCCGCGCCTGTTTGTAACGTGCCTCATTCGCTCTCGTACGGTGTTGCAGCATTCTCGCCCATGCTGCATTCTTCTCGTTTTTCAACTGTTCACATTCGCCGTCGTACCAGTCGTTTCTGTGATTCGGAGTCGCGAAACCTAGTGCTGTAGCCGAGGTACTACCTATGGCGGATCGGATGTCCCTCCAGCCATCTTCAAGTGTAGCTGCGCCAAGCTGCTCTTCCGTTGGTAGGGCCACTGCTAACTGCTGCGCGTAGTCTTGAGCCACTTCTACGTTACGAAGTTGCTCGATGTTGAGCCGCGGCGTTCGGCTTCGACGCGTGGTGATAACTGTCGAAAGTTTTGAGCGCATGCATACAGCGACTAAGTAGTGATCCGAATCTATATTCGCACTGCGGTATGTGCGGACGTTGGTTATATCTGAGAAGAATTTACCGTCGATTAGAACGTGGTCGATTTGGTTTTCTGTTTGATGGTCGGGTGATCTCCAGGTGGCTTTGTGGATATCTTTGCGGGGGAAGAAGGTGCTTCGGACTACCATACCACGGGAGGCTGCAAAGTTTACGCATCGCTGGCCGTTATCATTCGATACGGCGTGCAGGCTGTTTCGCCCGATTACCGGTCTGTACATTTCCTCCCTCCCTACCTGCGCGTTCATGTCGCCGACAACGATTTTCACGTCACGCGGCGAGCAACCATCGTATGTTTGCTCTAACTGCGCGTAAAACGCTTCTTTCTCGTCATCGGGTCTCCCTTCGTGTGGGCAGTGGACGTTGATGATGCTGTAGTTGAAGAAACGGCCCTTAACTCTCAACATGCACATCCTTGCGTTGATCGGCTGCCACCCGATCACACGTTGTCGCATCTTGCCCAACACTATAAATCCTGTTCCCAGTTCATTGGTGGTGCCACAGCTTTGGTAGAAGGTAGCCGCTCGATGCCCGCTTTTCCACACTTTCTGTCCAGTCCAACAAAGTTCCTGCAACGCCACGATGTCGAAGTTGCGGGGATGTAGTTCGTCGTAGATTATCCTGTCACATCCTGCGAAACCTAGTGACTTGCAATTCCATGTTCCAAGTTTCCAATCGTAGTCCTTATTTCGTCGCGTGGGTCTTTGCCGATTGTATCGAGTCGTATTTTCTCCTATGTTATTCGCAATGGGGTTTTTTACGGGTGGCTTATTGGGCCTACGCCAACACTCCTGTCTCGCCGGAGGGCCATCGTGCCAGTTCTGTTTAACGTCCCAACCAACACTGGGACGACCACGCTGATGGGGCTACCACCTTGGATCTAGCTGGGCGTGGTACAGCGTTTCTTACTCAGCCGCTGGATGCCAGAACAGACGCTGTTTGAGCCGCACCTCCTTGGTGAACAGACACTCGGATCGTACCTCCTCAATCTAGCTGAAGTCAGAAGGACAACAGTGCCCAGGCTGCACTACCAGCTAAGCACACAACTCTTAGCTGGCGGTCTTTGTCATCGCTTGACCCGTGGAAGCATGAGGTAGGAACTTGTGAGGACCAGAGCGAGGACGCTCTCCTTATCGACTCTTGTTGGCATTTGGATGAATTACTAGATTCTTCGGTTGATAATCTGAAATATAAAATAATATTAACATCGTACGTCAAATAAGCTACATATTAGTGATACGCTCGCCACAGTTACATATTTTTAAAATATTATTTATATCGTAGAATACATTTACCTGAATCCTGCTGAAATAAAATGTTAATTAGTAGTACATTGAAACACAAATACTACAAAACACAAGGAAAAGAGCATCAAACTTTGATCTTGGAATATTTAAAAATACGGTAAATATCAAGATCAAAATCTGATTTGGTAGATCTTACACCGCAGCGCACCATTCTAAGGCGATCTACCCACGTTACGGGAATATGTAACGCACCTGAGATTCTCCGAAATCCCCAAAAACGCCTCCGCAACGCCTCTGAAACCAACCTAAAATGCTCTGAGACTTCCTGAAATGCCTCGGAAACCCCCTTAAGACCTACTCGGACCCCATGTAACGCACGCGAGACCTTCGGAAACCCCCGCAAACGTACCTGTAACGCCTGAAAAACCCGTCGAAAATCCTCTGAAACTCTCTGCAATGCTTTCGAAAACCCCCGCAGACCCTCGAAACCCCCCTGAGATCTCCTGGTACCCCGCTGAAACCCCTTGGGACCCCCTGAAACAACCCTGTAACCTTTCTTTGCTCTCCCCTATAAACACCCCCTGGCCGCCATTGCAATAGTTCCCATCATTATTAAATATTCTTATGTAACCTTTCTGTAACCTTCTTTCCTTGGTTCTGAGTAGCTTTCCCTCTTTTTCTGCAGGGCATAAAAAAGGTGCATAAATTAAAAGTGCATAAAAATAGCATGCATAAAGAGAGGTTTTAGTGTATATTACTTCAGGACTTTCGAAATTTCGCCACATTTACGTACCTACAGACATTCCTTTAGAAATTCTCAACGTTCCGTAGCTCGCGCGGTTGACTACCTGCGTCAGCACTACGCTAATGCTGAGTACACAAAGCGAGATTTTTTTACAACAGCGCGAGCGCTCGTGGGTTAAAGAGACTCATCCAGTTTTTTAAGAGATTCTTGTATGATTTGCTGCTGAAACTCTGGCGCCGAAATCCAACATGACAGCCAAAATTGTTTCAACTTCAAATGAAAAACCTATACTTTACTTTTATGTAAATCAAGGCGTAAGGTACCCCGGGGCAAGTGGGACCTTAAAAAAGGCTAGTTTAGTTTTGTCATGCCAAAAAATTCTAAACATAATTAATTTCGTAATTCCAATGGTTCTAAAAGACATTTTTGGTATATTTCTCCTTAATAACGGGCATTAAAACTGTTTCAAAATTTTTACATCCTATATATTATGCATATAATGAAAAGTGGAGCAAATCTTCATTTACTCCGTATCACGGGGCAAGTGGGACTCATTCGGAATGTTTGTACAAATGGCTTAATATAGTTGCTGCATATATGTAAGGTAGCATAAATTATAAATAGCTTATATAATATAATATAAATAACTATGTTTAGCGATTTATGTTGGAAATGTTCAGTGGTATCGTGCATAAATTACGTTACATACATAATAACGAATCACTGAGAAAAAAGTTGATTCAACCATAGCATCTTGTGCAAAACAAATTGTTTTTTTTTTTATATACATGCAAAAAGCGCTGTACAGTTAAATGCCGGAAGATTTCCAAACTTGCTTTTCATATTACGTAGTTCATGAATCTCGCCAAAAGATCTTTCAAGATTTACAGATGTTATGTTTTTCTTTACATAATTTCCCGATCATTAAATACAGATTTTTAAATCGTGAACTTTGAATAAGTCGTTTTCCATTTTTTTCATACTTTATGGCCGGTTTCTTAACACTCAGATAAACTCATTATGCAAAGAAAAACGAAAAAAAAAGAATTTGCTTAGATGAAAATATGAAAAATAGATGGTTTCGAAAAAAAAAGTTCTATCCAAGACTTTACCATTTTAAACAAAAGTTTCATTATCAGAATAGAAGTTGTTAAGCATAACTCAACGTTTTATTATTTAAGGCACTGATTTTTACTTCACTTTTGTGTGAATTTCGACATAGGCTCAAGACAGAGCGATCAAACTTTGACGTTGTGTTTGTTTACTCTCATAGTTCTCACTTGCCCCAGATGCTGAAATGCACTGGGGCATGTTTGAGCAGTTAACCAAAAATAATAAATGAAAATAAATTACATCTTTTTCGCTTAAAATAATTTGCAAACACTCCAAATGTTATCCTGAAACCGAAAAAGTTTGACTTTATTTGATATTCTATTTTTAAACGACGAATATAGTAGAGTACGTTAATCTCACTTAGTAAATTGAAAATTACATATGAACAATAATAACGTATATGGTCTCTTTATGGTGAGAACAATAACAATTTTTGAATTCAAAGTATCCGTTGGTGTGATACCTATGTTTTCCATAAAGAATTTTTGCCTTAAAAATGAAAAATAGATTAAATTATAGCCGTAGGTCTCACTTGCCCCAGATTCTCACTTGCCCCGGGGTACCTTACATGAACATTTGAACATGGCATGATACGCTAGGCGCGGTTTGATGAAAAATCGTCATTTTTGTCACGTTCTCTGCCTCTTGGCAAGCAAGGGGTCCATCAATTTAACCCAACCAAAGAAATTTTCATCCTTTTTGCCTTTCTCGTACACCAAAGTGTACTGAAAGGCTATATATTCACTCAAAAAACGAATTTTCGATAGAAGGCTCGGAGGGTCAACCAATCAACTTGGTTCGACGAATTGAGGTGATGTCTGTATGTGTGTATGTATGTGAGTGTGCCGATTTTTTGGATTATAGCTCGAATCGAACCGGAATTTTACCGCATTGTTTGCCATGAAAAATGTCAAGGCGTTCCGGAGTTATGTCCATTTGAGTGATCCGGACGAGCACCAGTAGAACTGGCCACATATAATACTAAACCAAGCCCCACCCATCACACCAAACTGCGGCGATTTTTATAACCTTCAGCATGGTTGATAAATTTTGTGCGGATATCAACTCAGGAGACCGAAAACTCTACGATGTTGGTTCAAAGTTCAAGATGGCGGTCTAAAATCCAAAATAGCGGCTCCAAATTCAAGATAACGGCTGTATAATGGAGTTTAAGGCCTATACCATGAAATATGGGTATATTTTGTAGGGGAAGATGTTTGGAGTCCAATAATATCTAAGATGGCGGTCTCAAATCCAAGATGGCGGCTCCAAATTTAAGATGGCGGCTGTTTAATGCAGTTTAAGGCCCTAAAACCATGCAATATGGGTTTATTTTGGATGGGCAAGATGTCAAAATGGCGACCTTAGTATCCAAGATGGCGGCTCCAATTTCAAGATGACGGCTGTTTAATGGAGTTTTAGGTCCTAAAACCATGCAATGTGATGTGTGAGGAAGATGTCTGGAGTCCAAAAATGGCAACCAGAATATCCAAAATGGCGGTCCAAAATCCAAGATGGCGGCTCCAAATTCAAGGTGGCGGTTGTAAAGTGGAGTTTTTGGCTCTAAAACCATGCAATAAGGGTATATTTTGTATGGGGAGAATGTCTGGAGTCCAAAAATGGCGACCTGAATATCCAATATGGCGGTCTAAAATTCAAGATGGCGGCTTCACATTCAAGAGGGAGGCTGTTTAATGGAGTTTTAGGCCCTAAAACTATGAAAAATGAGTATATTTGGTATATTCAAAACGGCTTTTCGGGCCCGTATGAAGTTGATCACCAATATCAACTTCTTTTCCCGATCAGCCTAGATAGCTGTGTAGTGTCGGTAGCGGTTAGTTCAACTGGCTAAGAATAGCACTACGGACCGCCTGTTCCAGTGGTAGGAATCCACTAATCAGGTGACCCCTAATTCATGGTGTTATGCGGCTTTATGCTTACCGTGCCTAGGAATGAATGGCTAGGGGGGTCTAATAAAAACCTAACCGCAAACGGAGCCTGTGGAGTACCAGGGCACCCTCCACAGTATTTGCCCTTACTGTGCTAACCGGAGCAATAGCGCGGTGGACCTTGTGTTTCTCCGAGACAATCAGCTGCCCTTCTTCAATCTCATACTTGAGGCTGAATAAGGGCGGGATTATGAAGATGTTATTAATTAGTTTAGATTTTCACCTATATGGTTTCGCATTATGCGTTTTACACAGTGTATTCTGTGCATCCTCGCCTTTGGCGCACTCAATTCGATACCGATCTGGCTTTATTGTTGCTGTTCTTTTTTGTGCTGTGATTGTTAAGAGTTTAATCTTGCCTAGTTTGGGTAGTGGCTACGGTTAGGATAGCTCAGATCAATCTTCAGCACAAAAGAACAGCAACGATCAATCTTTGTAGACTTATGCAAAATGGTACAGCCCAAGTGGCGTTAGTCCAAGAACCTTACTTTCGTAAGGGGAATTTATATTTAGGAAACCTTGTGAATCCGGTGTTTGCTACTTTCAGTAAAAATGAAATGGCAAACTCACGTGTCTTGCCTCGAGCATGTGTGCTTGTCAACAACGCAATCGTTGCTACACTCATCTCTGAACTAACTACCAGAGATGTATGTGCTATCATAATAGATGTATCTGTTGGAAACCTCAACAGGAAATACGTTTATTGTTCGGTTTATTTACCGCATGATGAACCATCCCCTACGGATGCTTTCAAGCAAGTCATTGCATACTGCACTTCAAAAGGCCTTCCGCTAATTGTTGGTAGTGATGCTAATGCTCACCATATAATCTGGGGCAGCTCAGACATCAATTTGAGAGGCTCCAGTTTGATGGAATACTTGAGTAGTACAGATCTTGGATTACTTAACATAGGCAACCGCCCAACCTTCATGGTATCTGGTAGAGAGGAAGTGTTAGACATAACGCTTTGCTCTAGCAGAATTAGTCATGAGCTGACCAATTGGCATGTGTCAGATGAAGAATCTTTATCTGACCATCGTTACATCTTGTTTGAACATGTGAATTTTACTTCGCAAACTTTGCGTTTCAGGAATCCCCGGTCAACCAACTGGGATCTCTTTACCGATTTGGTTGCAGCCAAATTTCATGGATACTCACCATCAATTGACACTCCAAGTGATTTAGATGATGCCGTTGATACTACAACGGCCTTCATCATGGAAGCTTTTGAAGAAGCCTGCCCTCTGCGGTCTGTGAAGACCACAAGAGGAACCCCTTGGTGGAACTCCGATCTGGCGAAGCTCAGGAAACAATGTAGAAAGAGTTGGAACAGACGACGTTCGGCTGGATCGGAGGCTTTCAGGTCGGCTCGCAAGGCCTACCAGAAAGCTCTTCGGTCTGCTGAACGATCCGGCTGGAAAAACCTTTGTACAAATGTTTCCAGTCTGAGTGAAGCCAGTCGATTGAACAAAATCCTTGCGAAATCTAAGGATTTTCAAGTGAACGAACTTCGTTTGCCAAATGGTGATTTCACTTCCTCTGATGAGGAAGTTTTAGAACGTTTATTCAGTACACACTTCACCGGATGTGTGGATATTACATCTTCGGATGAACCTGATGTCTTTTCTTGTAGTTATGATTCTTTAGCTTCGGCTCGGAGTATCATAACTTTAGAATCGATTGAATGGGCACTTAATAGCTTTGCTCCTTTCAAATCTCCTGGGGCAGATGGGATTTATCCTATTTTGCTTCAGAAGGGATTTGATCATTTCAAACATGTTTTGAAACAACTACTTGTTTGCAGTTTTGCTACAGGGTATATTCCCAAATCCTGGCGGGATATTACTGTGAAGTTTATTCCGAAAGTGGGTCGCGCGTCGTATGAAGAAGCAAAGAGCTTCAGACCTATCAGTTTGACCTCTTTTCTTCTGAAATGCTTAGAACGCATTGTGGATCATCACATCCGTGATGTTTATCTGGCCAATGTGCCTCTTCATGTGAACCAACATGCTTACCAATCTGGAAAGTCCACTGTGACTCTTTTACACAAAGTTGTTTACGATATCGAGAAGGCATTCGCTCAAAAGCAATCCTGCTTGGGTGTTTTCTTAGATATCGAGGGTGCCTTTGACAACGTGCCTTTCGATGCCATATTGGAAGCCGCACGGGGTCATGGTATATCTCCAATGATTTCCAATTGGATTCACCAAATGCTCAAAAACCGACATCTCTTCTCGACATTGCGTCAAGCGGCGATTAGGAAATTGAGTGTTTGTGGATGCCCCCAAGGGGGAGTCTTATCACCACTTTTATGGAATCTCGTAGCAGATACGCTATTGAGGCAACTCAATAATAGCGGTTTTCCTACTTATGGTTTTGCCGACGACTACCTAACATTGTTAGTCGGTATGTGCATCAGCACCCTTTTCGACCTGATGCAAAACGCTCTTCAGGTAGTTGAGGGTTGGTGTCGCCAATATGGCCTTTCGGTAAATCCGAGTAAAACATCTATTGTTCTTTTCACGGAAAAGCGAAACCGTAATGGTGTTCGAACTTTACGTCTCTTTGATTCTGAAATCAATGTGACTGAACAGGTAAAGTACGTTGGAGTCATTCTTGATTCCAAGCTTTCCTGGACACCTCATGTTGAGTTCAGAATTAAGAAAGCTTGTATGGCCTTCGGGCAATGCCGGCGAACCTTTGGTACAACTTGGGGTCTAAAACCCAAGTATATCAAATGGATCTACACAACTGTTGTTCGGCCAATATTGGCCTATGGATGTCTTGTGTGGTGGCAAAAGGGCGAAGTGAGAACGGTCCAATCAAAGTTAGGCCATCTCCAAAGGATGTGCTTAATGGCGATGTCTGGAGCGTTCTCTTCAACTCCCACGGCAGCGCTCGAAGTTCTCTTTGACGTTGTCCCACTACACATTCATCTCAAACAAGAAGCACATTCTTGCACTTACCGTCTATGGGTACTCGGTTTACTAGAGGAAACTCCTGTGAACCGCAGTTCAACACACACCTCGTTGTTTCCACTTTTGGTGAATTGGGACAAAGTTGTCCTTGCTCCAAGTGATCTTACAATTGCTTGTAATTTTCCATATAGGACATTTTCCACGAAATTCCCTTCCCGGGAAGAGTGGATATCTGGTTATCTGGAGAGAAGTATTTCAGACGGCATCGTATGTTACACTGATGGCTCCCTTCTAGAAGGTCGAGCAGGTGCTGGTGTTTATTCTCGTGAGCTAAGGCTGTATCAGTCTTATTCACTTGGCAGACACTGCACCGTTTTTCAGGCCGAAATCTTTGCTCTTATGTGCGGAGTGCAATCAGCACTTCAGCAGCACGTAATGGGCAAAGTAATATACTTCTGTTCAGATAGCCAGGCTGCTATTAAAGCACTTGCTTCGGCCAACTCCAGGTCGAAGATAGTTATCGCTTGTCGAACTCAAATTGAGGAGCTGAATTCAGCAAACGCTGTTCACCTTGTATGGGTACCTGGCCATTCTTCCATCGCTGGAAATGAATTGGCTGATGAGTTAGCTCGCACTGGAGCATCACATGACTTCATTGGCCCTGAGCCAGCTATTCCGGTATCCAAGTGTTGGGTGAAGCTTCAGATTGACACCTGGGCTGCCACTCAGCACAAACAATACTGGAATAGTTTGGAGTCATGTCGTCAAACAAAATTGTATTGTACTGAGCCATCTCTAGGGGTGGCAAAGTATCTAACAAATCTGTCAAAGCAGAATTGCAGCATGCTGGTCAAAGCATTGACTGGCCACTGCCGACTCAGTTATCACATGGCGAATATTCAGCAAGCTGATTCATTTGCATGTGATAGCTGTGAATCCGATTATGGAACTTCGTATCATTTAATATGTAACTGTCCAGCTTTTGCGCAATTGCGTTTCCGAGTACTTGGGAAACACTTATTAAGTGAAACTGGCTTCAGAAACCTGAATCTTCAGGACGTTCTGTTGTTCTTGACCCGCTGTGGTAAAGAGCTATAGGCTCTTTTTACGCTTTATGCATTATCACAGTGCCCTTCTCAGGGCGCTGTTCGAACCCATTGTGGCACGCTTATGCGTTATTACAGTGTCCTTTTCAGGACGCTATGTGAACCCATTGTGGTACGCTTTTGCGAGTATGACGATCCTATTCCCTTACCTGTCCTTTCCCATCTCCTATCCTTTTTCCTTCCCTTCTCCGTCAGGTAAATGATGAATAGGCTCGTGTTCATGGCGATGGCACAAATTTCCCAAATGGAGGAGAACGTGCCTCTAGAGCCGACCTACTGATACCTGATACCTGATGTATGTGAGTGTGCCGATTTTTTGGATTATAGCTCGAATCGAACCGGAATTTTACCGCATTGTTTGCCATGAAAAATGTCAAGGCGTTCCGGAGTTATGTCCATTTGAGTGATCTGGACGAGCACCAGTAGAACTGGCCACATATAATACTAAACCAAGCCCCACCCATCACACCAAACTGCGGCGATTTTTATAACCTTCAGCATGGTTGATAAATTTTGTGCGGATATCAACTCAGGAGACCGAAAACTCTACGATGTTGGTTCAAAGTTCAAGATGGCGGTCTAAAATCCAAAATAGCGGCTCCAAATTCAAGATAACGGCTGTATAATGGAGTTTAAGGCCTATACCATGAAATATGGGTATATTTTGTAGGGGAAGATGTTTGGAGTCCAATAATATCTAAGATGGCGGTCTCAAATCCAAGATGGCGGCTCCAAATTTAAGATGGCGGCTGTTTAATGCAGTTTAAGGCCCTAAAACCATGCAATATGGGTTTATTTTGGATGGGCAAGATGTCAAAATGGCGACCTTAGTATCCAAGATGGCGGCTCCAATTTCAAGATGACGGCTGTTTAATGGAATTTTAGGTCCTAAAACCATGCAATGTGATGTGTGAGGAAGATGTCTGGAGTCCAAAAATGGCAACCAGAATATCCAAAATGGCGGTCCAAAATCCAAGATGGCGGCTCCAAATTCAAGGTGGCGGTTGTAAAGTGGAGTTTTTGGCTCTAAAACCATGCAATAAGGGTATATTTTGTATGGGGAGAATGTCTGGAGTCCAAAAATGGCGACCTGAATATCCAATATGGCGGTCTAAAATTCAAGATGGCGGCTTCACATTCAAGAGGGAGGCTGTTTAATGGAGTTTTAGGCCCTAAAACTATGAAAAATGGGTATATTTGGTATAAGGAGTCCAAAAATGGCGACCACAATTTCTCAGAGGGCGATCTAAAATCCAAAATGGCGGCTCCAAATTCAAGACGGCGACTGTTCAAAGCAGTTTCAGACCCTAAATGCATGTATGTAATATGGGTATATTTGGTATAGGGAAGATGTCTGGAGTCCAAAAATGGCGACCGCAATATGCAAAATGGTGGCCCAAACACCAAGGTGGCGGCTCCAAATTCAAGATGGTGGCTGTTTAATGGCGTTTTAAGCTCTAAATCCATGTCATATGGGTTTTTTGATAGAGGGACGAATTCTGGACTCCAAGAAATGGTGACCAGAATATCCAAGATGGTGATTAAAAATCCAAGATGGCAGCTCCAAATTCAAGATGGTGACTATTCAATGGAGTTCTGGGCTCTAAAACCATGCAATATGGGTATATCTGGTATGGGGAAGAAGTGTGGAGTCCGAAAATAAATACCAGAATATTCAAGATGGCGAACTTAAATCCAAAATTGCGGCTCAAAATTCAAGATAGCGGCTTTTTGTTAAGGTGAAATGGGAGAGCGTCCAGGTGCATTTTTGACTCACATTTTTGTGAGCACCGATCTCATCATCCACAAAACGCCCGAAAACGAAATTACTACTCAATGTTTATCACGAGTGAGCAAGGCAACTCATTGCTTTTTCGGCTCTGTTTGTTGTTAAGATGACGAGATCCGTGCTTTCGGTATTTGCAAGGCAGCCATTGTAACGGCCATCTTTGGATTCGCTCATATATGTCCTTAAGAGTTTGAGGCTCAAACATCAAAGCTACATAAACGATATACATATATGATTTCTGGTGCCATGAAATGGATTTTTGTTGGGATCAGGAGGTTGCCATAATGGCTAAAAGTGATTATTTCATCTGTTATTGTGTTTGAAACATCGATTTTCAGCGATTTTTTTTGTTGCGAACAGTCAAACACAACTGCAATAACCAGATTTAAGTAAGTTGACCCATCCGGATCCCCATGGCAGGTTTCGTGGGGCCTCTTTGGGGACACTTCTGGTTTTCAACTTTAACATGCCGTGCGACATATCAATCGTCATGATTTCGAATGACTGAGTCAGAAACGATACCCTGAAGTCTGTATCAATTAATATGGCCACCCCGGAACACAGCACAGGTTCCACGGGTGTGTCATCGGGGACATTTCTGTTTTGCAACCAAAAAAATGCGTGCAACGTATCTATCTTTATGATTTCGAGAGAATGGGGCAAAAAAATGACTGAAGTATGTATCAACAGATGTGGCCGCTCCGGAACACCTGAAACAGGTTCTGCAGGGGCCTCTTAAACACAACAACACAAGAAATAATCACTTTTAGTCATTTAAAAAAACAGACACCTCCACAACCCCCTGACCACAGTACAATCCGGAATATCTCCGGAGTGGTTCCAGATATTACATGGCCACTTCAGTATAATAAACTTGCACCAATTTTTGATCGAATGAGCGCGACTTGATATTAAATTCGAAATTCTTAAAAATGTCAATTTTCAGCTACATCGATTCCCTCCGAAGGCCAAATGTATTCTTAAATAGGCATCGAATCCGTGGGCACTACTCTGATCGATGGAGAATTTCATCGCCGCAACAGATCCAAACTCATTCTTCTTATCAGTGAACTGTGACCAAAAGTTACACCCCAATGAATACCAGAGCGCCACTCGAGTATCCAACTGTGTGGACCAATGTCTCCTCCACTTTGTAGCATCTTCCTTGTTACACGTTTTCATGGAAATCCCCTCGTCTAGGCAGAGAAAAAAATGACTACTGTGAAGTTTCTCGCGAATTGCGCGTCGGCCAATAAAGTCATCATACTGTTCGCCCACTGACTGACTGTAGCGGTAGGGCATTAACCAATCGGTGGGTGGGAGTGGGAAAAACAAACCTCTCATCCAGCCGCGAGCGGATGAAGAACCAATCGAAAGCGACATCGGACGGACGACTATGAGAACAACCATTCATTCTGCCTACGCAGGTTTGACTTCTTTTTTATTGGCGTGAGCTTCATCAAACATAACTTGCAAGGGTAGCTTTTGATTGTTGGGGGGTTTGATGCTGGGGGAGTTGAACAATTCAAGGAATCATTTGCGATTAATTAAGATAGGTCTGAACTACAATAATTGTAGACCAACTGCTCATTTTGCACTCTCGTGCTCCGTCACAAAACACAGAAAAAGATGAATAAAAATAAATGAACTTTTGGTTTCTCCGCTTCGCTTTTAATAAAAATTTCGTAGAAATGATTGCACCATATTACTTCCAATTTCAGAACAAAATATGAACAATTTTCAGAACTAAAAAGGATACGCACTCCAATTTCAGTTACAAAACCAATGGGTGATCTAGCGTTGGGCAATTTTGGAGAAATTCTCAGAGGGTTATCTGAAAAAAAGTCACGGAAGACTTCCTGGAGAAATTTCCAGTGTTTTTTTTTTTTGAAAAAAAAGCCGGAAGTTTTCCTGAAGAAATTTTCGGAAGAATTTCTGGAAAATTTCTCGGAGGAATTCCTGGGCAATTTCTTGAAGAAATTTCTGAAGCATTTCCTGGCGGATTTCCTGAAGAAATTCCCGAAGGAATTCCCGGAGCCATTCCCGGAGATATTCCTGGAGGAACTCCTAGATAAATTCCCGGAGAAATCCAGCCTGGAGAAATTCTTGAAAGAGTTCCTGAGGAAAATCTCGGAGCAATTCATGGAGCAATTCCCGAAGGAACTCATGGAGGTATTCCTGGGAAAATTCTCTGAGGAAATCCGGAGGAATTCCTGGAGAACTCCTGGAGAAATTCCCAGAAGAATTCCTGGGGAAATTACCGCAGGAGTTTCTGATGTGGGTCCTAGAGAAAACCCTGGACACATTTCCGGAAGAATTCCCGGAGACATTTCCAGAGGAATTCGTAGAGAAATTCCCGGAGACATTCCCGGAAGAAGAAACGGAGCAATATTGTGGGGTGACAAAATTTGTCTGCAGGGGGTCATAGACGTAGCGAATAACCTAGCGAAAAAATCACGAATCAAAGACTCAACTATCAGACAGTTTTTATCTCGCTGAAGAACTTTGTTGAAGACGGGATCATACTATCTTATCAGGATTATGAGATATAGAAGTTTGAAGATGTTTAACCCTGGCGCCACCTAGCAGACGATTCTCGATCTTTGGTTCGCCATTGCCAGATAGTTCATAGCCTGCTGAACAACTTTGCTGAAAACGGCATGCTTGTACCTCATTAGGATATCGAGATATACGAGTTTTTTTTTATATTCTCAGACTCAATGCGCCACCTAGCGGATGAATTCCAAACCAAAGACTTTACTATCAGGTAGTTCTGTGCTTGCTGAAGAATTTTGCCGAAAACAGCTTCATTCTATCTTATCAGGTTTCTGAGCTATGAGGGTTTAAACATTTTTGACACTGGCGCCGCCTAGCGGCCGAATCGCGAACCAAAGTCACCGTTGCCAGTTAGTTTTCAACCTGCTGAACAAATTCGCCGAAGACACTATACTTCTACCTCATCGGGATCTCTTCGGGGGAATTTCTCTAACAGTCTGCGGGAAATTATCTCAGTACTCTATGGGAATACTTCTCAGAGCTCTGGGGGATCTCAGGATCTCAGGATTTTTCTTTCGTTTCAAAAATATTAAATTCCATTTTTTTTTCAGAATGCACTGTCTCAACGTTATATCCATTTTCGAATCAGTGTCGCGAAATGTTCGATGTGCAATCTCAAATTTTGATATTGAATTTATTTATTCAAATAATACATACCATGAACTTGAATTACATGCAGCAAACGAATCATGTTATAGTTTTGTAATATTTTATAATATCGAATCGATGTGAAAACATCGATTCAGAGCATTCGATTAAACCGGTGAATCGATTCTGCTGATCCGATTCGAATTGATTCACAAAAATCGATGTCTCAGCCAGATTTGCCCAATACTAATTGTGACAGCAGTTGAGTTATGTCAAACACACAAGGCTAGAGTGGCAGCGGCCGTTTTAGTTATTTTAGGGTTCCATCGTGGCTAATTCATTCTACCGTGAATTGCTCAGTTCAACTACTATAAACGTCAGATATGGCCCCGTTTCGTTCTTGTCCGTTCCATCGTAGCTCTTTGATCATTCAATGTAAAAATCACATTATAGCAAACAGACACCCATGTTCCGCTTGCAATGTAAACCAGAACCATCCACGACGTTATTCAACGGCAGTCAACCCACGTTATCATCGACCACATTCAGCCAAATTTGTCTATCTGATGACGCAAAGCACGACGCGCTATGAATCATTTCCCAAAGCTCAAAAGATTACAACCGTCAAGAGAGAGAGAGGAAAAAGTCCCAGAACTCACGCCAAAAGTGTTGGATGGTTCCATTCATTGCTCTCTAGAACTACCCGTCTCCAACCATTTCCATCCAGCGAGTTTCTACCCACCGAAAAAAAAACGACGTAGAAAATCTCTCATTTTTCGAATAATTCAATCACGCACTATCCCCATTCGAGAAGGGATCGATACCCAACCCATATATCCAGCCAAGCCAACATCATCCTACGTTCCGCAAACTGCAAGAAGAACGTCTCGAAAACTTCTGAATGAATGGCGACCCCAACCGCCAGCCACACCGTCGATGGAAATGGATGTCCTTTCTGGCAGAATAAACTATCCGGTTCAACCTACGCACTATCGAGCGCAGCGGATCAGTGGCTCGGTGGTCGATTTCAGTGAACAGTGGTCCAAAGAGAGATTCTTGCCAACAAAAATGTTAAGGCATGTCTGTCCATTTTGGCTCCATACGGACATAACTAGTGAAGAGAATTGTCAGACAAAAGAGGCACAAAACAAGCAACAAAGACGACGCGGCGATTACTCTTTATCCCAACTGGTAACAGATTATGACATGATCTCGATTTTTTTTTGTTGCAGACAAAACGGAAGCTGAATTTGATGCGTACTTTTCAATTCGTGAATAATCAATAATTACTAGGGTAGGTAATCAAAATTTGAACTACTGCCAAAGTAATCTTAATTTGAACCATTTGAAAAATAGACAAAATTGAATCGTTAAATAATGTATATACAATATATAGTCTTGTGTTACAATGATGACACATTTGGCAAATAATATTCCCAATGGGTATGATATAAAAAAGCATTTTAGTAGCAAAAATAGACAATTAGGAGAGTGATTGGTTTCATCACTGATTCCACCCATTCGAGGCACATTTTCAGTTAACGTATACACCAAGAACAATTTACCAACCCAAACATGTTTTAACAATGCATAAACATCCCTAGAATTGATATACATTGAATTTTTCATAGCTAAAGATAATTAAATTAGTTAATTTAATCATTTCTTTCAACGCAAATATTATCTTAATTTGAACTATCAAAAATCTTAATTTGAACTATGAGTTTCCACGATTGACCACCAGGTGCGCTGTCGTTTGTTTACACCGGGTGAGATTAAGTCGAGAACGGCGTTCGCGTGTTAAATTGAGGAATATTTGTTGCAATTCTTGTGTTTTCAATAAGGTAAATGGTATTTTACAGTAAATTGAAAGATATATTTTCATTTCATCATCGATTCATACCCATTTTAGCTTGCAAAAATGCGTAAGAGCGAAGACGGCTAAAAACAAGACAGGCAGCTCCTACCCTGTCGCAGGCGACATGGTTGAAACGCCCTCAACGATTCACAGTAACATTAAAACATGATTGTGTGCGTGTACAAGCAAATATGTACACGGAAATGGTAGCATCGCATGCACACTCATTCATGATGTTGTTCCCTGAAGCCGTTAGTGGCGCTAGTGTGCTTGTAGCTCGCAAGGTATATGGAGCAAGAGGGTAGATGTCTGTCTTGTTATTAGCCGTCTTCGGTAAGAGGTACTCTTCCGACACCCTTCGAAATGCGATTGAGCTTGTTCGCAGTGAGTCGGTGTCCGCATACAAAGCTCATAAGACGTACGGGATTCCCAAATCAACTCTAAGCTTAAAAACCCGCAACAAGCATTCCGGCACACTCGGCAGAATGTTGACACTGAGTTCAACTCATGAAAAGCAGCTTGCGGATTGGGTTATTCTGTGCGCTTCTTCTGGGAACCCAAAAACTGCCCTGGAAATTCTGGAGAAGCTGCCAGCGAACTTGCAGGATTGGAAGGTAAACGGTTTAAGGATGGACTTGCCACAGTCGGCTGGCTGCAGAGGTTTCTCGAAAGGCACCCTAATATTTCCGATTGATTGATCGTCTCAAGCGATATTTTGATTATTTGCACAACCAGTTCGAGGAGAAAGGTATGCTTCACCTTATGGACCAACCCGAATCATGGTTGAATGTAGACGAGACTAATTTCCAGCTCAATCCAGTTCCTAAGAAAGTTTATGCGGAAAAGGGGTCTAAAGTGGTGTATAACGTGGAACGCGGCAATCCCAAGGAAAACATCACGTGCACCTATGCTGTTGCAGCTGATGGAAACTACATACCGCCCCTGATTACGTTCAAAGAATCTTTCAGTAACTTGGTGGAAGCTGCTACTGTGTCTGGATCCGTGGGAGCTAATTTCGGATTTAATACAACAGCAGTTTTTTTAATCAGTTGAAAATTCGTCGGCCCATAGTTTTAGTCGTTGATGGATACTCTGGGCACCATTCATTAAAACTTTACCGATGGAGCTACGAAAATGATGTTATGTTGGTTGTGTTGTACCCCAATGCAACTCATATTCTACAGGTTCTTGATGTGGCGGTTTTTGGACCTCTCAAGGCGAAATATTCAGAGTTATTTCAAAAATGGAAGTACGAGAATCCTGACAAAACGTATGACGAAATTGAGTTTGTTAAACTCTTGAAGCGTACGAACGATAAGGTAATCAAGGTGGACACCATAGTTAATGGTTGGCGGTCAACCGTGCTTCAACCGTTTTGCTTTGAAAACCTCAAAACGAATCGATTCCTTACTACTTTGAGTAAACCCAATGAAGAATCAAATCAAGGTTTGTAAACCAACAAATATACTAATCAATAACCACTCACATTTTTATTTTTACAGACACTACCAACAATTCAAATCTACCGATGGTGTCTATTCCCTTCGATAATATTGCTACAACATCTGCTTCCGGTGACGATACATATGATCATGAGAATGATACCGTAACTGCGATCATGGAAGCTCTGGACCTCCAACATGACAGCAGCGACTTCGCATGTACTTCTCGTGACGAAGGATCATCATTCTCGATAGACATAACGGAGACGAATGAAAATACCACACCACTAATCGAATATGACCTACGTATGAAGAATACAATGCTCGACAGTTCAAATACTGCATCAGTTGACCACGAGACCATTCAGTTGGTTTCGAAACTTCGGGAAGACCTCAGCTTGGACCTCAGAGGACTTCGTGCTCATGTTAAGGACAAGGTATTTGGAGTACATTGCTCAAAATTTCTAGAGCACCGTTTTTTAGAACCGTTGAACGGATTTGGATGAAAATGCATCACGCTGTTGACAACCACTGAACAATTAGCATGATGCATTTTCATCCAAATCCGTTCAACGGTTTTAAAAAACGGTGCTCTAGAAATTTTGAGCTATGTACTCCAAATACCTTGTCCTTAAAGCAACAGATCCGTCAAAGCTGATAAACATTCTCATCATTGAGCAGCAACTAAATATTATCGAGCCAATACTTCCCGAATCGATTGGACCAACTATTTTAGCTGTTCGAACAGTCGAAGATGTTCTCAAAGCTCCAAACAGCAACAACAACACCAAACGGAAGAGAAAAGGTATGAAAATCTCGTATGGTGTTATGTCTGACAAACAGATTATTCATGAAATGGAAAAACGAGAAGCGGACGAATTAAAAATCGCGGAAGAAAAACGGGCTGATGAAACTGCTAAAGCAGAAAAAGCAAGGATCTTGAAAGACGCGAAAGAAGAGTAAGCGAAGGAAAATCAGCGATTGAAGACAGCCCGGGATCGGCTGAAGGCGTTGCAAGCCGAAGCATCGGCTGAACGCAAAAGAGTGGCAACCAAAAGAAAGGTCCAGAAGCAGAGAGTAAAACAGGGCAAGCAACTCATAAATCCGGAATCTGAATCACCTAATCCGAAGAGTGTGAAGAAAATCGTTATTTGATTGTCTTAAATTTCAAGAACTGTAATGAAATAATAAAAGCAGAAGTTGTATGTTGACTTTAAGTTCATTGGGTATGGAAGAGTTTACCTGAGGAATAATATGTAAATTGCATTACTTTTTAGGGAGAGGAAGGTGCCAATCGTAATGTAACAAGTCATACGAAATTTCAATACTTTTTACATAACAGCGTTTCGTGGGCTTTGTGGCCGTGCGGTTAGTGGCATGGGAGCCTCGGAATATGGGTTCGATTTCAGCTCTAGACGGTAAAAACTTTTCGAAAAACTAACTTCTTGGCCACTGTGTGTTCTGTATGTTGTCCGTTGTCTAATCTTAGTTATACAGTGCGGATTCGCTCGTTGGGGTCTCGTTAGATGGGGTGTCTTGTTGGTTGGGTGTTCGCTGGTTGTCAATTCCAAAAACGATCTCATAACGACCGCCGTCGCATCGCAGTTCCTTTATACGGAATGTGCGCGCAAGTATGGGAGTGTTTCGTGACGTATTTTTCGCCACTTGCGTATGTCTAGAGCATTTTGATCAGTTGCCCCAACCAACGATTACGATGCGCTCATCGGGCCAAGTCGTGACCCAACCAACGAATCCCCGCTGTATTCAGTTTGTGCAGCCTCTGGTTAAAGGTGGTATACATTTTCTTGTAAAAGCTTATAGAAACTCTTAAATTATCAAATTTTGCGTTACGTAATATTTTAACGACCTCTAATGAAAAAAAAAAACGCATGATACTTACCGTATCCATGTGATGTTTGATTGTTTAGCACGAAATGTACTATCGTTTGAGGTGCTCCGCCAGTAGTTCAAATTAAGATTAAAAAATGGTTCAAATTAAGATTATAATGGTTCAAAACCTTGATTAAAATCCTTGTTGAAGATTTAACGAATTTATTAATATATTTCGACTTGTATTCAAAATTTTTGACATTTTTTTAGTTAATTCATACCCATAGCTTCGATGTACATGAAGTTTTATCAAGAAAAAATGTTTGGAGATAGGAGAAAAAATGGCTTGCTTTGACCCGTACCTCAAAAAAGCGCCGTTTAGTTCAAATTTTGATTACCTACCCTAACCCAAAATCGTTTTTTTTTATGATACATCTTCAACAGCGTTGCAGTGTTTACCGACTCTGAGTTACCGCTAGAAAATCAGAATGCAAGGCTTGAAAATCTCTAAACTCGTGGTGCACGATCTTTGTCCAATTTTGTTCAAGTTGCGACAAACGTATGTCGCATTGGATAGAATGTCGCAACAAATTCAAGTTGCGACATTGTCGTTATTGTTGCGCGATGGTTGAATTTTGATTCACTGGACATAACTTAGGGATAGAATAACAAACAGAGAAGGTGAAACCCTCAAAACATAGATAACACTAGTTTACAGCATTTTTGAACTCGGTAAGCTGATGATCAAAAATGTAGAATCATGAAACGCGAAGAAAAAAATTACAGTAGAGCAGAAATTTCTTCAACTTTCCGTGAAAGGTTGATGATTTAAAATCGATTTTTGTTCTGTTGTTAAGCAAAGTTGCTTTTTTTTTCATACATATCAATCTCCGTAACCAATGTTCCGATTGAGCTGCATTCTTTTCTGCAATATCTTGAATTTCTTCAGAGTTCCGTTTGCGTGGTTCGGTCGTATGGAAGCCGGAGGCCGGTGCGGCTGAATGCGATTCAGTTTTTGTTGTTGTTTTTCGTCGTAATGTCATTCGCGTGTGCTGAGGGTAGTAAACATTGAGCTACCACCCGTATCGGTGGTCAATTGTTTGCTTCCCGCGTGAAACGAACAATAGCTCGGCAGATTGCATGTTTTGACGCATCGTTGGTAGTAAATATAAAAAAAAAACACTTGACGTGGGTCGACTGTGCTTACCTCGTGAATCGAACAATAGCGAATCAGTTTGTCACTTCATTTGTAGCACAGACAAACAGGCGTATCTCTTGGAATAAAATGCGATTAAAATCATCGTCACGAAAACATGATCGCCCAATGTTAAATACATAATGTGTCGCAAACCTGTAAGTAGATGGTGGTAGTGAGCAAACGTCAAACTGGAGCAAAAATTATGCGAGCGCTGTGAGCGGGCAATTTGTGAACTACAGATTATTCGAATTAACCGTTAAAAAAATAAAACGATGAGAAGTTAGTAAAGTGAGACGTCTGTTTGTCTGTGTTTGTAGTATAGATTTATTATGAGACCACCTGACGTGGGTAGGCGATTGTTTGCTTTCCGCGTAAAGCGAACAATAGCGCGACGATCTGCATGACATGATTCAAATTCAAAAGGTGATATTACTTATCAAAGTGAATCCAGACCCAACGATAGTTTCCCTACTAACAAACAACCCCTCCTTTAACCTTTGGTGGAGACGTGCGGTAAACGCCAACTTTCACATAACAAAGGTTGATACTAATATTCCTTCCCTCTTCCAACCTGATTGCAAGCACGTGGCCGGCGCCGTTATTGTACCGTTAAATAGCGTCTCTGAAGCGTGCACAGTGAGAATTTTGACTACTCCCAGTCAATTATTCAGTTGATTCATTGTGCAACTGTCATTGGTTCGGGTCAATCACGGAGTAGCAACCATAGATATGTGCAGTCAGTCTAAGCTAAGCTAAGCTAAGCTAATATCTTGGATTTCTTCAATTGGATCCAAAAATTGAGTTCAAATGATCGATTCAACTTTTAATTCGTGCAAAAAGATTCAGAATTGCTTAAACACAACGCAAGATATTTGAATTTTAGTACATAAATTCTATTTTTTTTTAACTGTAAAGCTCGATTTTCAGCTATAACTCAAAAACTGCTCTACTTACAAATTTTTGAAGCACGATTTCGGAATCAGCACTTAACTATGCATGAAACAATTAGGTCGTTGATAGAAGTTCACGACTTTCGTTTTATTTGTGAACTAGTGTAATTTTTTGTAGCATCACTGAAAAACGTTATTGTAATTGTTTAGTTTTATTGTTCATACATTCTCTTAAAAATCTGCAGTAGTAAATTTCAATATCAACCACTTCGTCATTTTCGTCGTACAATCGGGTCTTCTGTCCAAGTGTTCTGAGCTCTTTTACCAGTCTGCCTAAGACACTGAATAAAAATTTCATAATATTTTCTTTTTGTGAAATATATAGCAATTCGGTTAGTTCAGGTAAAGGGAAATTTGAGTGTTCCATTTCGATAACATTAGTTTACAAAATAAAACGGAAGTCGTGAACTTCTGTCTACGACCAAAATTTTTGAAGTATAACTTAATGCTGATTCCGAAACCGTGCTTCAAAAAAATTAAAGTAGAACAGTTTTGAGTTTTAGCTCAATATCGAGTTTAACAACTTTTTAAAATATGGATTTTACTAAAATTCAAATATCTTGTGTTTTGTTCAACCAATTTTAAATATGTTTCCATAAATTAAAAGCTAAATATAATACCATTCGATCTTTTAAATGCAGGTTTTGCGTCAGATTGATAAAATTCAAGATATTGGCAAGTTTTGGGGACGATCTCCTTAAATTTTAGCAAATTTCCAAAAATATATGAAGAAATGTATTTTTTTTCAATAAGATAGAAACAATTTAAAAATTATTTCTCAACGTTTATTTGACATATCATATGTAGGCGAGTTACAGTAAAAAATCAGCTCAATCGGAGAATTGATACTGGAAAATGAGATGTGTGAAGTGAGCGACTTTTCTTAAAAATAGAAGAAAAATCGATTTCAAATCATCAACTTTGTATGGAAAGTCGAAATTTTTTCGCTCTACTGTTTTTTTTTCCTTCGCGTTTTCGAACTAAGGGCATGGTTCTACACCAAAAACGATCAACAGCTTACCGAGTTCAAAAATGCTGTAAACTAGTGTAATGAGCAGTTCGTGACGATACCACTGAACAACTCCGGCTGTAGTGGCAGTTCGCTAAAATAATTCAAACCTTAACAGATCTCTTGTGCTGCAAAACGGTGAGTCGATAAGCAGAGCATCCAATATAGCTCTGGTCCTCACAAGTTCCTACATCATGCTTCCACGGGTCAAGCGATGACAAAGACCGCCAGCTAAGAGTTGTGTGCTTAGCTGGTAGTGCAGCCTGGGCACTGTTGTCCTTCTGACTTCAGCTAGATTGAGGAGGTACGTCTCGAGCGTCTGTTCACCAAGGAGGTGCGGCTCAAACAGCGTCTGTTCTGGCATCCAGCGACTGAGTATGAAATGCTCCTCCACCGGAAGCTATACCTAAGGTGGTAGCCCCACCACGGTGGATAGGGGACCTTAGGCCAATAACCTACTGTTTTCGAAACCCAAAAACTGTTACAGAAACCGAGAATGAATGATTACGAACTGATTCAACGGCAACAACTTTTAGCCCGAAACAACGGACAAGAATTGGAACTTGGAATGTATTACCCTTAGCCCAGCAGGGTAATCTGGCACAACTTGCCAATGAGGCATGTCGTATGAAGCTTGAGATCTTAGGACTGAGCGAAGTCCGTTGGCCGAACTTTGGAGAACACAGATCGGCGTCGGGTCAAATTCTCTGGTCTATACTCTGGCCTACGAGGTGAACACGCTCCTCGTCACCGTGGAGATGGTTTCCTGCTCACCACTCACGCCCACGCTGCACTCAAGAAGTGGGAACCTATTAATGAGAGGATAATTGTAGCTAGATTCAGAACACGGGTTGGAAACCCATGTCGAAACCTTACCATGATCTAATGTTATGCGCCAACCGATGCTGCAGAGTTGCAAGACGAAACGAACTTTTACAGCCAACTGAATGCTGTCGTGGACAAGATTCCGGAAGGTGACATCTAGATCCTGATGGGTGACTTCAAAGATTGATTCCGACAACTCGGACTATGAGCACGTCATGGAACGCCATGGTCTCGGAGTAATGAGCGAAAACGGTGAGCTGTTTGCAGAGTTTTGTAGCAACAATGACATGGTGATTGGGAGATCGGTCTTTCCTCATCGACCAGTGCACAAAGTGACATGGGTTTCCCATGATGGTGTCATGGAAAATCAAATCGACCACATCTGCATTTGCCGAAAATGGAGACGGAGCCTTCTTGATGTGGAAAACAAACGTAGCGTCGACATTGCGTCCGTCCATCATCTCTTAATCGGCGAAATCCGGCTGCACATTGCTAGGATCCAGCGACAGGAGGAGAAAATCGGGCGCCGGTTCAACACACGCCGACTGGAAGACGCTGCGGTGAAAAGGTCCTTCGTCGAGGAGCTAGAGAACCGTGCTGCGAATATTCCAGAAGGTGGAAGCATAAAAGATCAATGGAGCGCCATCAAGAACGGTTTCATCGCCACCAGCGAGAATAATTTGGGTGATCTACGCACCCGGAGAAAGCAGTGGATCACAGATGATACCTGGAGGAAGATAGAGGAGCGAAGCACCGCCAAAGCTGCGATAGAGCGAGTGGAAACACGAGTTACCAAAGCTGTAGCCCGTCGGCGCTATTTGACTCTCGAGAAGGAAGTGCAGCGCTCATGTTGGTGGGATAAAAGAGCGTAGGCGGACTCCCTAGCCGACGAAGGCTAGAAAGCTGCTAACACAGACGACATCTGTCTCCTCTACGATGTTTCACGTCGTCTTAGTGGGACTAAGATGAATGCTACGCTGCCGTAATTCTGCAAAGTGACGTAAGCGCCGTTTTAAAATTCGACGTCTTTTGGAATATATCTAGTGCAATAATAACATTGTGTTATGCTCGCTATATTAGGATGCAAGATCTAGTCCTAATCTAGCATCTAAGGAAGAAAACTTGGAGAAGTACCAAGAGAATGATACACAATAACCAGAAATGTGCCAAATTCGTCAATGTCGCTTACGTTACTTACGTTACAGAATTACGGCAGTATGATGCCCGTGAAAGACGCGGCTGACCAGTTGAAACGCTGGTTCGAACACTTTGGAAACCAAGTGTCGGCCACACCATCAACACCTCAGCATGATCCGCCTAGGGTTCGACGCATTACCCGTGTCAACATCGAAGCTCCATCAGTGCAGGAAAAAAAAACAGCCATCCATAGCATGAAATCGAACAGAGCCTCAGGGTTACTGTGTATCGTACTCAAAGTCATCTGCAAAGTGATCCTAAACCGGATACAGGAGAAGATTGACTCAACTCTTCGACGGCAGCAAGCAGAATTCCGTGCCGGACGATCCTGTGTGAACCATATTGTCACGCTCCGTATCATTCTGGAGCAAATCAATAAATTCCAAGAGTCTCTCTACCTGGTGTTCATTTAATACGAAAAAGCTTTCGACCGTCTCAACCACGAAAACATGTGGGAAGCCTTCATGCACAAGGCTGTCCTTGAGAAAATCATCGGCCTCATCGAAGCACTGTACAGGGTATTTTTGTGCAGAGCACTGCACAATGGTGTCTTGTCCGATCCCATCCTGCTCGTTGCTGGAGTGGGACAAGGATATATACGATCACCGCTACAGTAATTCTGCAAAGTGACGTAAGCGACATTGATAGTTTTGGCCCAATTTTTGGTTATTATGCATAAAACTCTTGCTCATCCTCTAAGTTTCTTTCCATAGATGATAGATTACGACTAGATCTTGCATCCTAATACAGCAGGCATACCACAGTGTTAGTTTTACACCAGATATTACATATAATATACCAAAAAATATCGACATTTTGAATGGCGCTTACGTCACTTTGCAGAATTACGGCCGTACTGTTCCTCATCGTAATCGACGAGATCCTGGTAGGTGCGATTGATCGTGAACCAAATCGTGGGTTACTGTGGCAGCCCATTACCATGGAGCACCTAAATGACTTCGAACTGGCTGATGACGTTGCTCTCCTAGCTCAACGGCGCTCTGATTTGCAGATCAAGCTCGATGATCTTGCCAATCGCTCCTCAGCGGCAGGTCTTACCATCAATGTCAACAAGACCAAATCGTTGGTCTTGGGCCAACAGCCGCTTCCGGGGTGGGCACACAAGGCCTTCTTCTAACTCCCGGGTCTTATAATTTTGGTATTCGTGGAGTAAATTTGAGTTATCATTTTTGTTATGTTGGCTCCTAATTCAACCTAAATGATAACAAACTCAATTATCAAATGAATGATAACCAGGTAACAGAACTTGTTATCATTTTGTTATCCGTCTTTGCTCGGATCTTGAGACTCCCTGGAATGCCCATGAAACCATCTGAGACCCCCCCGAAAAACCCCCTGAGACCCTCTAAAACTCTCCTAAGAACTTTTGGTACCCCTTGAAACTCTCTGAAACCCCCTGAAACCGGTCGAAAATGCTCCTGAGACCTCCTGAAACCCCTCTGTAACTCCTTTAGACCTCTGAAACGCACCTACAACCTCCTTTTTCTCTCGCCAATGGGTGTAGTTGCCATAGTTACCGTCATTTTTAAATTTTCTATGCATTAGGGTCATTCGCCAACTGTTGAACACTTCCCAAATGTTGAACAGTTTCAGAAAAAAATATTATAAATCGTACTTAATTAATTCTCGCTCAATGTAAACGTATGATGTAGATGCGTATACATGCGTTCCACAATATTTCACCAACTTAGTTAAAAAATTTCACATATTTTTTGTTAGAACTGCGGTTGAAAAATGTGTACATTTTCATTGTTATTTCATTAAAAAAAATGTTTTTATCATACTTTCGGGCAGAGGCCACGGTCCATACAAATTAAAAATGTTTTGTATGAACGGAAAACCACGCGGGGGGGGGGGGGGGGGTGTTCGGAATCGCCCTGAAAATGACCACGTGGTTTATGGACAGCTCCCAAGACACATTTTGTAACCATTCTCTGGTTGTCCTACTTATTAGGTTGTATTTTTCATAATAATTATTAAAATAAACCACTGTGCACCGCTGCTGACCCAGCGCATAAGACGATGAGGCATGGCGTCGATCATGGAGCCATCATGAGGATGTTGATGCTGCCGGCCACCACGTCGCCCGCTGAAAGCTCCGGAGGAAAATCTTATGAATGAATCCGTGCACGATACTACGAAATGACAATGATGACGACGACGACGACGGCGGCTGAAAATATGAATGGCAAGGCAGCTTTTTGCTGCGGACCCAGAATCTAGCCCTATACCTACTACGTGAGTCATTTGCACAAACAGAACCAGACTCCGCCCGGGTCCCTTCCATCTCCTATAATGGACCCGCGCTCCTACCGGTCGGAAAAGACGTGCAGATCCTGTGTCGCCAGTCGATGACGGCCGGATGGCCCCACAATCGACAACAAAAGCAGTCGGTTTATCCCCCTGGCTCCCCGGTCCATCGTCCAGTCCGTTTGCTCTTGCGCCGCCGCGCGCCGGTCGGTAATGTGTTTGGGAAAAATGGTTCTAATTTTAGGATGATGCAATGTTTCAGCTAGGAGTGAGCGCGCGGGCCACAGCAGCGAAGCACGCTGCTGGTTGTTTGTGCATAGCAGAACAGCAGCCACCACCCGGAGGAAGTGGACAGCGATTGACTTCAAGGTCGTTGGGAAGTTACCCGTTCGTTGTTAGTTACTTGATGGGGATATGAATGCTGGAATAATGGTTTGAATTGCTTGCTTGGTGTTTTCTGTTTCTATATTAAAGATGTGAGGATTAGACAAACAGCATTTGAAAACTACAGCCTTCTGTTGATTACCTATATTGAACAGAAAACTCCGGTTTGCAGGTACGGCAGATACCCTTTCGCTTTAAGTGTTATACAAGAGGTATCTACATTTAGGCGAATGGGCGTACAACTGACTACACAGTTACACGCGTTATTGTGAGGGTGCAGGTTATGTCGTAGATTATTTATTGCGTGAGACACACGTTATAATCAACCTTTATAAGACTTAAGATGTTTTTCAACATTCAACTTGTGCCAGTAGACGGAGAGCAGTTTCATCATTTTTGCTACGGGTAGGGCCAGGGCCGGATTAACAAATGTGGGGCCCTTTATATAGAAAATAAATTTTGCCCATATACCTAACATGGAAAAAACTAAGAAATATTAATATTTCTTAGAAATATGTGGAAGGGGGTGGAAGCTCAGGTAAAATATTATCTCCTGGGCAGAGCCGTAGCGTGCAGTTGGCCAGGTTGGCCCCCGCCAAGGGCGCTAACCTCAGAGGGGCGCCGAAAAGGCCTAAGGCTAGAAGGAAACAGAATGATTCAATTGTTTTCTTGAATGTATCAAGATTTCACTATTTACAGTACCGTAAACTGGGGTGTAGTTGATCAATGGGGTGAACCTGATCACTCAATCAGCCAAGGGCTGAAAGTCTCACGGTGTGTCTGGTAGAACAATATTATCTTAAAAAAATAGGCATCGCCAAAATCTTCGTTACTCGAAAATATAGGTTTTTAGCTTTCCTTTAACGGGTCGATCAAAAAAATCCACCGAGGGACCTCGAACAACTTTTTCATTTGAAAACACAGCGCAACATTTTTTTGTTTCAAGAGCAAACTTATGTGTCTCCGAAGGATTTTGGGCCGCTGAATCCAAATACGGGCTTAGATTTGCTCCAACACGTCACAATTTTGAGCTATACCTCAATTTATAGGGCAAAATATGCGATTTTGGGCTTTTTTAGCTGCAAGCCATTAAGCATGGAAATATTTTTTTTGAGCAATCAAAAGGTTAATTGGTCAATTAACATCTAAATTAACGACTCATGCAACATATTTCGTTTTACCTAATCAAATTTGATAGATTTAAGCATTTTATGTTAGTATGAAAACTTGCATGCAACTTTTGGAGGGTGACTTGTATGGGAAATATCGTACCTACCATAAATCGCTTAAAACTATCAAATTCGATTTGGTAAAACGATATATTTTGCATGAGTCGTTAATTTAGATGTTAATTGACCAATTAACCTTTTGATTGATTAAAAAAAATATTTCCATGCTTAATAACTTGCAGTCAAAAAAGACCAAAATCACATATATCTATATATATAAAAATGGATTTCCGTCTGTCTGTCTGTCTGTCTGTCTGTCTGTCTGTCTGTCTGTCTGTCTGTCTGTCTGTCTGTCTGTCTGTCTGTCTGACCGCTATGCATTTGGAAACTACTAAACCTATCGGTGTGAAATTTTTTATGTAAGTGCGTTTGGGGCCGGGGAAGGTTCTTAGCTTGGTGTGAGACCTGTCCGGTCTCTGGAACGGGGGGCTCCCATACAAATGACTTCGCTGGGGACGTCACTATGGAGCTGTGTGTCAAAAAACATAGTAGGCAGGCAGCACGACGTTTGCCGGGAAGTACAAATTTAGATGAGCGTTCAAAACAGACAGTGCTCGACCAGCAATGCTATTTTGGCATCGGAACCCGATTATCTAAGGTAATTTACCTTTGAAATAGAACTATGGAGGCGGTTTATGGCACAAATTTCCCAAATGGAGGAGAACGTGCCTCTGGAGCCGACCTACTGATGGAGGCGGTCAGGCCAAGGCAGCCACAAAGAGCAGGTAAGACACCTTTTTTTCGCTTAGATCTAAAAGCGTTGGATAAGATGAGGTTTAAGTTGCGTGTGAAATTTGTAATCTAGCGTGATAATAACAAGAATATTTCCAAAATAGGAGTACGCTAGCATTGATGGTGATCAGCATATTTCGGCGCTGCAGGATTCAGGCGGTCCGAATTTACCATCATTGGTACAGACATGCCCGCAAGAGTCGACGATAACGGGACGCAGAATGGTCGCGCAGGCGTCCACCGACCGCGAAATTCAACAGCTACTTTAAGGATCGTTAATGCACTCGAACGACCTTGGATTGCTGGAAATCCGGCCGAGGGATGGATTCTAAGTGGAACGAATCAAATGGGTCAAAACGACGATCCTGGTAGAAAAGTATACGACAATTGGCAAGTATGGTACTACCAGTGTTAACCGCTAAGATTATTCATAATTCATCCACGAGAAAAACTCCACACTATTGTGCCAATTCAATGTCGTCATGCTCAGGCCCTTCGAATAAGGCCAACGAAAACATAAGTCCTGTTCAATGATGTAGTTTGAACGTTGTTGAACTTACTGCACCCTGATCTTACCTATTCGTCCACAAATGGGTAAGAGCGGGATACAGCAACTTCAACAATGTTCAACTTTCTTCATTGAACAGAACTATAGAATTCCGATGCATAGTTCACTCCCGATCAAAAGATTTTTGTTATCGCCTCAAAAGAATTATATTTATTTAAAGCCCATATCTCCGCCGAGAAGCATCCGATTTGAAACATGGTTTAGGCGAATTTTCTTAAAAAATAATTTCACTGAAAAATTCAACTTAAGCATTGGCTCTCAAATGGAGGGCGGAAAGACTCCACCCCCTTTTAGAAAGATGGGCTCCCATACAAATGTATCAGACATTTTTAAATAATCCGATAACTAATCGACCAAATGGGGCCAAATTTGGAAAATAGAAGTTTATGGAGGCAAGAAACGCGTCTGTGATAGTGTAAGACTGTCCCTCCTTTGGAAAAGGAGGCGTCAACCCAAATGAACGCAATTGGCCGACCGTAGACTAACCACCTTGGACGGCCGAGAGGGGAAAGTTCCCTTACGTTTAGGGCCTTCGGCCCGAGCTATACTCCTCCTATGAGGACTCACGCTCATTTACGATGTGTGTTGGACGGAGACCTATTAAAAAATCCAAACAACGAGGTCCTAATGGACGGTTCATTTTAAACATATCTACAGCTATGGTGCAGGGTATTCAAATTTACCTGAGCAGTACTCTTCCCCAGAGCACAGCCTAGCTCCTACTAGGAAAGGCGGGAGGGGTTCTTGCACCGAATTTTATCACTGGACTATTAACCCATAATAAGGCCGACAAAACTAAACGAGGTATCAACGCAGACTATTATGGAAATGATTATATGCATGATTAAATGTACGAAACCACTTTTGTATAAAAAAACACTCAAAAATTTAAATAACAAAATACTTGCCAATGCCCGTTTAGCCCAAAAAACACTGGTGGAAATATAGTTGTCGCTACCCATTTAGACCACCAGCGTTGGCGGCAATATTCTTGCCACTGCCTGTTTGATGTACTTTTCTTCTTAAGACTGCGACAAACAGCTTGAAAAAAAGATTTCGCAGTGGAAAAAGGCGAAACACATAATATACACTGCGTAATACAGATCATGTAAACCAGTAATTTGATTATTTCTTAATATATTTACAAAATCATCGGTTTTACAGTAAGTTTGAGCCTTTTTTTTTCAAGCAGTCAAATTTAATCGTTTTTCAGTCAACAAACAGCTCCCAAATTGTGATTAAAGCTAAGTTCAGGACAGAAGACAAACCCAGCGTTGTTAATAAATAATATGGTTGCCATTGCCTTATGTAGTGTTAAAACAACCACAGCACACGGACGCCTGTTAGCAATATGTGATAGAATTCTAATTTTCGCCCTTTCCCGTCATTTGATATTTCTTTGCCGCTCATTTCTACAGCCATGGTACATCATTTTTAGTGACAAGTTACAGCGGTACTTGATCCTTTCATTTCTTTTATATTTTCATACTGTTTTACACAAGAAACGTAATGGTCCGACACTCAACATAAAAGACAAAGCAAAAACCAACAATTTGTAACCCAACGGTTACAAAGCAGTAAAAAAGCAAAAGGAACTAAATTTGATTTATGGAGACTTTTAAAGGCTGGAAATGTCAATAATACTGTGAGTTCCCTTCCATATATAAAAAGGGAAAAGACCATTAGGCCGAACGTCATGCAGCCGAATGAACAATATCTCGAACAGACATTAGGCAGCATGGTCATCATTCCCACATTGTCACACAGGTTGTACTTCCCGAAATTTATGCTTATCACTCCATCAGAGATTTTTCCTTCTTTTAATAATATGCCGTTCTTTGAAGTCACACAGCTAAATATATGATCTGAAATTTTTCTTTCGTTTTAAAAATAACTAATACTTCCGCATTACACTCCAGGGAATTTTAGAAAGAAAAGATTGACAAAAGATAAAATTTACTCAGACAACTAAACACAAACTGTGTGTTTCTCAGGTAATAAGCATGTACTGATAAACGTTTGAACTTCTTCTTAGCCAAAAATGTGGAGGTTTGTAAAGACCAGTGCTAAAAAATTCATTTCGTCATATCTAAATTCAATCACCTACAGCTCATTTTAGAAGCTGAACCTGAGAATATGATATATGAAAAACTTGTGCGGCTAGACCAGTTCTGCAAGAAAGTCACGGAAACCCGCTATTTTTCGAATATTTAAAGTAAATGTCACGGATTGTATTTGAAAAATGCCAAATGATATTCACCGTGAATATCATTTTGCATTTTTCGAAGGTAGTCCGTGACATTTACTTTAAATATTCGAAAAATAGCGGTTTTTCCGTGACTTTCTTGCAGAACTGGTCTAGCCGCACAAGTTTTTCATATATCATATTCTCAGGTTCAGCTTCTAAAATGAGCTGTAGGTGATTGAATTTAGATATAACGAAATGAAATTTTCAGCACTGGTAAAGACCATAAATGTTTCTATGGTGGTGGATAAAGGTAAAAATTCTCATACAGATAAAACATGATTCATAACTAAAAAAAATCAAGCAAATAAAAAAAAAAAGGAATCTGGAGGGTTTTGAAGGGAAGGAATATTTCAAAAGTTGAGGGTCTGTGACCCCTCCTTCATCTGGGAGCAACACCCCACCATCCTAAACAGAATGCAGAGAATGTCTGCATAATATGTGCAAAACAAACTAATTTGGCATGTGGACATTTTCGAAGGCATGAAATGTATATGATATTGTGAGTCCTTCCAGAGGGTGGAGGGTGTTCTCATAAAAATGTTTTAGAAATTTTTGCATAACCAGGACGAAGTTTATAGAGCCGAATAAAGATTAGCCTGAATGGACATCACGCCGAATGTTCATTGAATCCACAGAATGATCACCATGCCTCTTTTTCACACAGGTTGTACTTCCTGCTGTTTGTAATGCTCACTTCATCGGAGATTTTTCCTTCTTTTAGTAATAGGCTGTTCTTTCAAGTCACACTGTTACATTTTCTATACGGATCAACTGCTAAAATTTACAACATACCTAAATGTATCTTTCATTCTATCGAAGGTTTTTCTTTCGAGAGGCGCTGTTGTGTAGTTTATGG
This sequence comes from Aedes albopictus, assembly GCF_035046485.1. NCBI lineage: Eukaryota > Metazoa > Arthropoda > Insecta > Diptera > Culicidae > Aedes > Aedes albopictus. The sequence continues at coordinate 348,461,990 of NC_085138.1, forward strand.
CAGTTGAACTGTGAACTCTATGATCGATTCCTCCCTTTAAGTTACATTGATAAAGAGTTGGTTAGCAACCAGAACCAAACAGCATTCTGTATCTGAGATTTTTCCTTCTTTAAAAATAGGCTGTTCTTTTTGCATTATGAAAGAATGAACCTTCACATAAAAAATCAACCATAGATAAAAAAATAATATAATACCAATTATTTCTTTCTTAGGTAAGTAGCATGTTCTAATAGAAATATTAACTTATGTATGTACCAAATGGAAGATAACGTGCCTCTAGAGCTGGCCTTCCAAAGTATATACAAATGAGTTTACATACCCAGCCATACACCTTATTAATGAATGAAATGATCAACAAGATTTTTGAACGGTGCAAATTGTCCTCATGGTAGCTATGTTCATACGTAAAAACAAGTTAAGAAAAGTAAGAAGAACATTAGAAAAACTGTGTTATAGTGCAAGAGCCACAATTAAATTTTGCAATACAAGGTTTGCCGGGTCAGCTAGTGCTCTATAAAAATAATGCTTTATAAAACAAAAGTACCAATAGAAAATTAAATATTTAAATAGATAAATACACCATAAGTATTATCAAACTGCACTATATAAAATATAAATTGCTCCATAAAAAAAATAGAAAATTCTCCATAGATTAGCATATTGTCATTCGGTTATACAGCATTGCTGCACAATGCTTTTTTTTGTGGTGCAGAAGTTGAATTGGAGAATTTGAATTTTTTGTGAAGCAATTCATATTTTAGCTTTTCAGTATTATTTATTTGGGCAAAATTTCACTTTTTGTCAGAAAATTGTATGTTTACCAGTACATTTGCTATAAAATATGGAACCTTTTCAATTATTTATGGGTTACAATGCACATTTTCATAGAATATATGTTCAATCTTGATAGAGCGCTTTTTGATTTTCTATGGAGCGTTTCTTGATTTTTTAGTTTGCGTTGAAACTACCAATCTATATATATAAAAATGAATTTCTGTCTGTCTGTCTGTCTGTCTGTCTGTCTGTCTGACCGCTATGGGTTCGAAAACTACTGGACCGATCGGTGTGAAATTTTGTACGTGGCTACTGTCGGGGCCGGGGAAGGTTCTTAGCTTGGTGTGAAACCTCTCCGGCCTCTGGAACGGGAGGTTCCCATACAGGTGACCTGGCGGGGGACGTCCCTATAGAGATGCATGTCAAAAAACACAGTAGGCAGGCAGTACGACGTTTGCCGGGACAGCTAGTTGCCCTATAAATTGAGGTATAGCTCAAAATTGTGACGTGTTGGAGCAAATCTGAGCCCGGATTCGGATTCAGCGGCCCAAAATCTGTCAGAGACACATAAGTTTGCTCTTGAGACAGACCAAAAGATAATTTTTGTTACGCTGTGAAATTGTTGCTCACTGTGGACCATTTATTTGTAATTTTGTAATTTGTAAGTTTATTTATACGATAGCCTGTCAGTGTACAAACTTTAAATCAGGTCAAGGAATCGAACATTATTGGAAAAAAAAATACATTTTAAATTTGGAAACTAAATGAAACAAACAAATTAATACAACAAAACCTAGCAATTTAACAAATGACAATAGGTGAATTACTTTGTTTAATTAATTAAACTAATCTTTTAGTTGACATTTTGAAGGAAGGCGATGTTGGTTTCTGTTTGACATCGTTTGGCAGACCATTCCAGTAGGTAGCTCCATACACCAGCACACTCTTCCCACTGGTGGTGGTATGCCGGGGAATGATGAAACAGCGAGTTCGCTGCTGCTGTCCTCGTTGTAGGTGTTCCTCGATGTAATCCGGTAGATTCCAGCAGTACGCCTGTCGCATGAAGCAGCATATTCGGAGCCGATAGTTGGATGGCAAGTCGACTCCAAGAATTGAGTTCCGAACGGCTGCAGTTGTTTCTCGCTGGCGAAGGTTATACACAAAACGTATTGCAGATTTGAAGCATCTGTGCAGTCGCTATTTGAGAGCTACAGATAGTCCTGGGTAGTATACGACGTCAGCATACATGAAAATGGGCATCACTACCGCTTGAACGAGCTTTCGTCGAGTCGCTAATGAGAGCACCGAGGCGAACCGACGAAATGTACGCAACACATTGTACGTTCTCAGGACTACATCGTTCACTTGATGAGACCATGATAGGCAGCGATCCAGTTTAAGCCCAAGGTTTGTTACTTCGGTGGATAACGGAACGACTTCTCCACAGAAGATTATGTTGGTCTGTGGCATAATTGGTCTTGACTTGTTGAAAATGATCGCTTGAGTCTTCTGTGGATTGGGAGCTAATCGGTTTGCATCGGCCCAGCGAGATATTGCCTCAAGGTCAATGTTGTTCTCGCGTACAAGTCTGTCGATTTCGGAAGCTGGACCGGAAATGTAGACTTGCAGGTCATCGGCATACAGATGGTAGTTGCATTTGAGGGACAAAGGCAAACTATTAATGTACATGCTAAAAAGCAACGCGCTAAGACAGGATCCCTGAGGTGTACCGTCGACGATATCCCTCTCACCAGATACCACACCTCCTAGGCGCACTGACTGCTTTCGGCGTACTAAGAATGATGAAATCAGGTCGCAAGCTGCCTGAGAGAAGAAGAACTCGCGTCGGAGTTTGTTACCCAAAATCTCGTGGCTTACGCAATTGAAGGCGAGAGAGAAGTCCACAAGAACCATAACCGTGCAGAGATCGTTATCAAGATTCATGTACACGTCGTGTACAACTTTGGCGAGAGCAGTCGTTGTACTGTACCTTTTCCTGTAGCCTGATTGAAATCTTGCCAGTAGGGGAGCATTGGGATTGTCGAGATGTTCTGTTATTTGCGACAACAGTATTTTCTCCAACACTTTGGAAATCGCAGGTAGGACACTGATTGGACGAAAATCTTTGGGCAGAATAGGGTTTGGTTGTTTTGGAATGGGAGTGATGATTGCTTTTTTCCAGTTAGCTGGGAAGGATTTGGATTCGATTATTGAGTTGTACAAACGGGAGAGATGAGGAAGGATGAACGGGCAGAGCAACTTGATGAAGGAAATCGGCACTTCATCAGATCCTGTTGCGTTCGTCTGTATATCATATATTTTCCTGCAGATTTCCTCGTTATCCGTTTGTCGAAAATTGAACTCAGGTATACCTCGCTCGATCGCTGAACGGTGGAGTGGTGCTGTGGGTGCTTGAGCTTGCCCTGCGTTTTGCAGCAGGCTATTCAGTTCGTTTGCGTCTAATCCTTCGGTCGGTGTATTCTTTTTGGCGTTGTTATGGATCCCTTCTCTCCTCAGATTGGACCACAACTTTTTCGCAGGTAGGATATGGTCCCCGAGCAGAAGAGAATAACAACAGCATAACAAAATGCGTTATTTTGGCAAAATAACTGCATAATGGAATTAGTAATTTTCATGTTATTAACATAACATATTGAGTTATAAACTTGGCTGTCATAAGCGGCAAAATAACAAGTCACATAACAAAAATTTGTTCCTGAAAAATCAATTTAATAACATGTTTTGTTAGTGGCAATAACAACTTAATAACAGTGAATTTGGGAAATATTTCAATAACAAATTTTGATATTTAAGAGTTATTAAATTAGTTAAAAATTAGGGTAAAAACTAACTTTTTTTACTCATTTTTGGGTAATTATTTTAAGTGTGTTATTCTATTTTTAGAAAATAATAGGCCACATAAAAAAAAAATAAATTCATTATAAAACTTACAAACATCGACGGGATTTGAACCTCCAATTCTGCTATCGTAAATTTCCAGTCGCCTTTACCAATGAGGCTATCACAGCACTTGCAGTGAGGGACGATAGAAGCTTTACTGGTTCTACGTATTGCCAGTTTCCCTATTCCCCCATTTCATGTTTGCCAGTCGCAGGACAAAAATAGACAGAGATTTGAATGCAAGATCAAACAACGAACCTCTCTCTCTTACCAACAGCGCTATCGCGGTGCGCAGACATGTGCACTGTAACACTAATAACAGTGGTGGCGTTCGCAGGGCCCGTCGTCGGCTGTTTCGGAACAAGGAGAACGACGAAAAAGTTGCTAGTCGACTATTTATGATTGAGCTTCGTCATGGGGTGCATTTTGGCGGCGACAAAGATCCTTTCCAGACGGAGATGATTTTATTTAATTTTTTGTTTTATTCGCGTTGTGAGAACGGCGATTATACACGTACCTACGTGAGCGAAGGTAAAAGGTAATTATATCATATGCCGATATGATTACTTCTGCAGATGCTGTTTAGTTTTATCCTGTTTTAGATTATTTTTAGTAATAAAAATAGATATTTATGACATAATGTCAAACAATATATGATCGAATAATAATAGACCGAAACAAAAAAAAAAGTTATAATAGACAAATGCAATCATCAATTGAGCAGAATTGTCTGTATAGTTGACATTTTTATTGATTAGAATTATTTGGTAGGTACCATATTTGCTATCTCCACTCTCACTAACATTCATTACTTCGTAATACATAGTCTGTTCGATACTTTTTGACGTTATATTGTCTATCCGGTTGGAATCAAGACAGACATTCAATCAAAAATTGCAATTCTCTTGGTCCACATGTGTCGCAACTGTTTCGCATCTAGTGCGCTGTGTTGCTGACAACAACGGGAAGGATGCGCTCTACTTTTGACATGATTAAAAAACGTCGCGAGTTGGATCGCGTCGCGACTTGATTGTGCGAAGTCCGGTTTGGTGGCGGCCCGACAATAATTAGAGGTTAGAATAGCAGTACATATGACATGACATATAATTTCAACTAAGTTTACTCAATTTTGAGATAAAAAGAACTCATTTGCAGATGTATCACTTTTTGAAGCTAAAATTTTACTTAACCTATAAGAATTGGGAATCGTAGAAAAGTGATAGGAATTTGGCACCGTAACGGAACTGGAATATTGAAAGAAGGAAATTAATACAAAGATAAACATATCAATAGCTATGATGCTATATTTACCCAAAACTCAAATTATAGCAATGAATAAAATAAAAAATACGGAAGAGTCTGATGAAATTTTTAGAAGTTACAATGCCTTTATTTTCTACTTCATAATATGAAACAGCAGACAATAAAATAAAGAAGGTAAGCTATGTAATGGTTATATCTGCGATAAATTTTCTCCGATTTTGACAATATTGATCTCATTTGATCCAGATTTATTTTTTCCATCAAAAACAAATTCGACTGAACCAATCTGGTCATCGTGAGTTAAGAAAAAACCCGAATTGCCATACACGTGGAATTTTCCATAGACCAGCTGCAATTGGCTTCTTTAGTGGTGTTGAGATAATTCCATATTCACAATCTATACATGCCAAACTGAGCCGAAATCCAAATTTTCATGAACTTTGGTGCCCGGGAACCTATTTAAAAATCGATTTAAAGTTTGTATGGGATCGATTTGTCGAATCACCCCTCGTCGCATTTCGTACTGGGCGGAGCTGTCAAGCAATTGCCCAGCTGTCAAAAGGTGATTTCAAAAAATCTTTTTGTAATTGAAGCTTAAGGTATCAAAATAAAGTTTAAAAAATCTGAAAAAAATCATACTGGCTTAAAAAAAGGTGCTCTTTCGAATAAAATCAAAAAATCAATATATTATTCTTAATTTAAAAAACCCAATTGGTGATTGGTACAAATTAAGTACCTTACCAAGAAAAAAAATGTTAAATTTAAATTTATACGTTCAATATGTAGTCCGTCCAAAGTCTTACACCGTACATCAAAACGTTTTTAATTAGATTTTGTTTTAGATTTTATAGAGACATTTTAAAATCTTCTCCTGTGTGGTAGGGATAGGATTTTTCAAAACACCATCGTTCTTCTTCTTCTTCATGCACCATCAAATCACCAATAGCATATCTGCCCAGCCTAGGCCCAAAGTATTGACTTCAAAGTAATCATTACGAAGCATAAATGTCAATTTCTTGATTTTGCTTTGGCTGACCAAGCCAAGGTTTACCGTAGCATTTTCATAATTCAAATCTCAATTTGTTCATCGAGCACATGTTCTGTTGTGCTGCACGTGGATGTCAAAGCGTTTTCAACAGTGTAATTACGAAGCATATTTCACGAGAGACCATATTTTTTTCAATACGCTAACTCCAACAACGCCGATATTAGAATAGAGGAGCTTAGAAGCAAAGGGGTGTAAGTTACAAAAACCCACTTTCGAGTAAATGAGCTTTGAAATTTTTCACCAGTTTTTCATCCCATTCAAAATGTATGGAGTTTCAATATCAACCCAATTTTCTCTGATTTACTGTAATTTTTCTAATCATCATAAAAATAATCTTTAAAAAGTTCCTGTGAGCTTGAAATCTGAAGATTTTTTGATATGTTCAGCTCAAACTCGACAAAACGGTCACTTACACCTCTTTGCATCTGGGCCCCTCAATAGCATAAGGATATGTTCCAGAAAATTTGGACTTTTGGGAATACCGCGTAACCCAATCGTTCTATTCGCATAACCAATCAATAAAAAAAGATGTCTTATTCAAACGAGTTGAAGTTCTCTTAAATCGGTTCAAAGTTGAAAAAATATGAGTACTTTTCAGTTTTGAGGGTAGCCGGATACGCTTCCGGCATTCTACGCAATGAAAAACAAGCAAAACTGCAGCCCCTCAACAGCAATTGAATGTTTTTTTTTTTAATTTTTCAATTACATAGAATAAAGCTGTTTCCTTATAAATATTTTCTGATCTTTTACCTGCTATCCATCGACCTTTTGCTCTACAAGCAATGCAAAAAAAAAACGGATACTTAATCAAATTTCTCATTTTTTGTAATATAGCTAAAAATTAAAATTATTTCATATTCTGATATAATTATGTTATTTTTGCAACTGATTATTTTGTTCAGTTGCAAAAATAACAAAGTTATAACAGAGTTTGTTCTGATTTATTTGTAACAAAACTAGTTACAAAAGATTATAATATATTTTCTTATAATTTAGTTTGAAAAAGTTTGAAACAGTCCATGTCATAACAAAATTATAACATAATTTGTTAGTTATATCACATTAAGATATAATTATGATATATTATTGTTATGTTCATCTAGTCGGGTATGGCCTCCACTTTAGCATCCTATTCTACATCATATATGACTTCGTGATGGCTGAGAATTCTATATATTTAGACCAACATGTGAGAATGCGAACTTCAGTTTCTCTCTTCCCTAATAGGTGTATTTTCAACTATTCATGTACCTATCTTTCAAATAGGTAGATCCGACTTCATCCTCTGGAACGACAGGGAAAACATGTGAAATACAAAATATTTCTGAAAAATCCCATTCAAAACCATCTACAATTTTGGATTCAGCTGTCTGTATTAGCTTCGTTCAAACAAGTTTATTCCATAAGTTTGACATTTTTATCATTGAAATTCACATGTCAAAGGCGGAATCTGGAACGTCCCTTTGAAAACCTTAAAAACCTTCAATATCGTCTGCTATGTTCTCGTTTAGATGTATGCAGGGTACTGCGCCACTTGGGCAGTGGCTGGTATTTTGGGTACTTTTCAGCTACAACTCAGTCAATTTCAGAAATTTAGCAAAACCTCGCGCCGCAGAGCAGGGACTTTGTTTTGTACACATTACAGCACCTCCATGTCACGTAATATACCATACCTCTTATCAAATGTGATACCGTAAGTGTACCATACTTTGCGCACCTAGGGCCTAACTTTGCGCACTTTTCAAAAAATCGTTAAACAGTTTTTCTGGTGCATTATGCAAACTTTTTCCCACGGAATACTAGCTAGTGATATGGGGCATGCACTTTGTCTCAGTTTGGATGTAATGATAAATGGAAGAGGAAGACAAATTGATGAGTGAATATGCAGTTGCTTTCCCTCAAATGCTGTAAATAACGTTGTAGAATGACGTAGGTTTTGTTTCAAAATTTGTTTTAGTTTAGATAGCAATACCATAAAGTATTTGTGCACTCTCAATAATACAATAATAACCAAACTTGTTCCACAACAGAATGTAATATTGAGATGTTATTTAAGGGCTGCATACCAATTGCTTGGTCATAACAAAATAAGATTGTCCAACAAAACATGTTATGGAAACGTAATGCCTTGATAATTCAATAATAACAAAACAAAATATAAAAACAGGTTTTGTGATTTCGTAGTTATTAATTTGATATTCCCCTCTGCTCGGGTCAAAATGCAGTTCGGCATAACGCTTCTTTGCAGCGAAAATGAGTGAATTGGCTCTGTCTCGTTTACGTTGATAGTCCAACCATTGTTCATTCCCTCTGGCTCTATTTGGATTACGCGAATAGAGAACGTAAGCCATATTCCTCAGTGCAATGGCTTGTTTGATGGTTTCAGTAATCCAGGGCGTATGCTTGTCCCGTACTACGATAGTGCGTTCAGGTGCATGGCGCTCGACCAACTCCTTCAGCTCAGTTGTGAGCAAATCCGCCTTTACCGTCGTGTCTTCAGATTCGTAAAACGGTTGGAAATCAATAGTTTGGAAGTCGGCCTGCAGTTGTACAGGGTCTATAGCACGGAAGTTTCGGATGCGTATGGTTTGGGGAGCGGATCTTCGCACTTTAATTCTTGCTAGCAAGTAAACCACTTCGTGGTCCGAAATGGTGTTACCGGTACAGGTCTTCGATTTGATTACCGAATCTGAAGAATCCGTGATCATCAGGTCGATAGTAGTTGCAGTTTGCTCGGTAATACGTGTAGGTCCAGTAGGAAGCACTGATAGATTAAACGTAGCGTTTATGCGGGTTAGTGCTACATGGTTAAGCGTAGGTTGAGTTGAAGCCACATTGATGTTGAAATCGCCTATTACGAAAAGCTTGTCGTATCCGATATCGAGGAGGTCCAACAGTAGCTTCTCGTAACATTGGGAGAAGTGTGGATTTGAAGAGATGGGATTGTAAAGCGCTACCACACATACCTTCAGGCTTTAGTTGGACGGCTAGAAATTCGAAGCGTTGGCCTACAGGAACTGAAGGGTCGAATGTCGATTTATGTACCGGTGTGGCTTTTATTCCTTTTCGCACATACAATCCTATGCCGCCGCATGTTTTTGTACCTCGACCTCTTCCAGTTGGTAGAGAGTGCTTGATGAAGTTGTACGCCGGAATTCGGATGGGACCAACATGAGAGGACGATTTCAGCTTCGTTTCAGTTACAGCGAATATGTGGTATTGATTCTTGTCGAGAAGCAACTTGACTCCATCAATATGGCGTTCGAGTCCTCGAACATTTAGGTGTCCGATACGTAGATTCGAGAGGTTAGGCATTCAGAGTTTGTTCTGGAAGGCGTCAGCATTGTTGTATGGAAGGTTGGTTACTTGAAATTTACATGGTGGAAGATAGGGCATCGAAGAAAAGGGATGAGTCATCGGTTTCACGGTTGTGCCTTGTTAGCTCGAGAAGATGTTCGGTACTGTCAACCGCAGTGTACCGTTGGTGTCCTGGCAATAGCACTGAAATATTATCGTTTCGAACAAAAACCGATTGGATTACCTTCCTTTGCTTTAGACGGAGAGCAAGATTACGGATACGGAAGGCGTGTACGGACAACATCTCGTTTACAGTGAAACGGTATTCGAGATCAGGACCATGTTTCAGCCGGCACAACTTGGCTTCTTTGTACCTCTCGAAGTACATCCTAATCACCCGTTCACGTGCGTGTTTGTTGTCGAAAACTGCAACAATAGTCGGTGTTATGCTTCGGTCTGACCATTTCGATGGTTTCACCTCGACTCGGAAACAGCTAACTACGTGAGGCATCTCTTTCTGAACGCCGAGGAGTGTGAGTACATTCTCAACTATACTCCGCACACTCTCTCCCTCACGGTAAGGGATCTTGTTGATGGCTAGACGGCAGCAGTTTACGGACTTTGAGCAATTACTGGCTAATTTCGCACCTACCTCGATGACCTCGAGCTTTTTACCGATATCGTTGATCAGTGCTGTTTGGGAAGCACATTGACCGTCGCGCTGGTCAGCACTATTGAGCTTGCTCTGGATCCGGTCATGCTGCTTCTTATTTGTTGATCTAACGGATTCGAGTTCTGCTTTTAGTTTTTCTATTTCCGCGGACAGTTGTTGAACGGTCTGCTTCAACCGTTGCACCTCATCGTCAACAAGATCAACGGTGTTGGCGACTAGTGTTCCGCGGATGGAACAGTTCTCGCAGAAGTATTTGAAGTTCTGTACATCACTTATTTGGAGTAAGTTATTGACGAACCGCTTTTAATTTAAACTATATGGTGTAAGTTTGAGGTACTTTTGTTTTCCCAATACCATGTATAAACAATGTATGATACACATGGAAAAAAGATTTATATTTTTGGCCTATGTGAATTCTGAACACAGGACACATACTCTTTTAACAGCAATTCATCGAACTAAACATGCAGTGACCTACAGATCTTGCCCCTCGTAACACATGGTGCGCCACTGTTTACTAAATTATAAAAAAAATTAAGAAGAATGTTTTTGTTTCAAGTGTCTTCTGCTCGTTTCTTTACAAAGCCATTTTCTAAAAGCGCTTCTTGAATAATTTGATGAGAGCTTTATATTTTTCAAATAAATTGTTTCCATTATACAGTATATACATATATATTGTATAGCAGTGTATTTTGCCACAGAAAGTTAGTATTATACCTATTATTCTTTCAGGAATAACAGTCCAACTCAAACAGATCCTGTTTTGAAATGTTGTTTTTCAGTTGAATTTGTGTCCGATATTGACTAATCAAAAAGAAAGTATTTTTTCGTAAAAGCAATGGCGGAGTTATATACCCAGGTACCACTACGCACTTTTCTGAGCATCATAACGGTTATTGAACAGCTTTTCAGAGCCAAAAAGCTCTATATAAGCATTCTTAATGCTTATAGGCACTATAAATAGTAAGTACTAACATAAGCCCTGTATGCCTGTATAAAGCCTACAATCTGTAAATAAGTTTGTCAGTGCTGTCACAGGGCTTGGAGCACATGACGTTTATATCAATCCAATTAAATTTCAACGAAAACAGACTGAAGTCGATACATTTTAACATGAATGTTAACGGATCGGGATCGGGGTCACGGGATCATTTTTGTTATCATTCGAATGCTGCTCGGAATGCTGTCATTCAATAGATAATGGATATTTCCATTTTTACAAGCAATTGTGGTGATTCAAGACACGATTCTCATAGTTTATTAGCTCTAAGACAAACTCCAGCCCATTTCCCTCCTCTTCTGCAACGTTTCCCGACCTGTTATATGTAAATATTGCTTCTCCTCCATCATTTCCCGCATTCGTCACCGCCGTTTACCACTAAATCATCACCCTCCCATATCATTTTGAACCATCGAGATGCCTAAACTATTTTGTTTTTCATGGTTTAAATACTAGTTTGATCACATCATTTCCATGGTGCATCGGTGGAACAGATGGGAAACGCAACGGTCTTGGACTTTCTATCAGGCACCCGGAGGACAACAGACAGAATCTGGATCAAGTAGCAAAAAAGCAACTTCAGTAGCGAAAGAAGTTAGAAAGGAACAGGAGTTAAACAATTTTTTTTTCTTTTTTTCTTTGTCTCACTTTTGACAACTCACGCTTCTGAGACTTGGTACGAAATTTTGAAGTTGGCCGTATATCAGCCGAATAATTTGCCAAAAGTGGCTTTTGAGCAGCTCTATAAGAGGATACAGAGCCAATTAGCGCTGTTAGCCAGGTTCTATATTCGGCTATAGAACCGACTCAATGCCATTTTTACGGCCTTTTGGTTACTTGGGAAGTTTATTAGTACTATTTGTAAAGAAATCCCACACATTTCATTTAATATTAAATTTGACTTGCAAATTGAAAAAGTATGCATTGAAGAACCTCAAATGTCGCAACATCATGAAAACTAATGTCCAATTAAATTTAAATTTAAAATAATGTAGACATTTTTGACAACCATTGGAAAACTGCTAATATTAGGATGGTTCACAAAATCGGGGTTTACGCTTGTTGCATATTTGATTCATACTCAGATTTCATACCTCTTTCCAAAATGTTTTAATTATTCAGGCTATTCACGCCATTAATAGTTTCAAAAGCAAGTAGGTGAGAAGCAATCGGTCACAATATTTCTAGTGTCTTAACGATTGAGTGGAACTTGAAGTCATGTGCAATCTTTGAAAAGGAATCTTTTAGAATAATATATTCTATGCCACCTTTAGATGTCTGATGTAAAACTATAGTGCATCCTTTCGAGATGAAATTTTACTTGTATTTACCCAGTCGTAATAACCATGCAGGGATTTGATGCCAAAGTAGAAAAATGAAGCAAACCATACTAGAGATGGCGTGACATTTTTTTTATTATGACATTGGGAGCAAACAATATTTGAAGCTCATTTTTTCAGCTCCGAAATACAATCAAATCCTTTTCTGAATTTTACACGCATCGGAATAGACCAAGAAATGTCTTGCGATCACCCTACCTATCATTATAAGATTTTCTTTACAAATTTCACCACTTATATGCTCTATTTCTATTAATTTTAAATCAAAGTAGGCTCAAATAAAAGTAGGCTGTGTTTTCTTTAAATATTATTTACAATATTAATCTTTTATTTTAAGCATAAATGGCTTTTTTTTGCCTTGCATCACAAATCCTCAATAGCAACATAAGAAACAGTCAACTAAAATTCCTTTTTATTTCATCTGAAAAAGTTGTTCGGGATCCCTCGGTGGATTTTTTTGGGGAACACGTTAAATGAAAGCTAAAAGTCCATATTTTCGAATAATGGCGGATTTGGCGATGCCTATTTTTTGTGATAAACCTTCACCATATACACGCCGTGGTCTCTTTAAAAAAGACAAATCAATCAATCAATGATCACTCAATTATCCACGGATATCCACTTTCAAGGAAGTTACCATTACATTTTATTGTTACGTCATTGGATTGCGAATGGTTGAAATATAATTGTTGCTTCCTTGAAAGTCGATATCCGCGGGTAATTGAGTGATCAGGTTCACCCCACTGATCAACTACACCCCAGTTTACAGTACCTAAAATTGATGATGTATTTTTTACGTTCTGTATTCATAAAGAATCAGATTTCTCCAGATTGTTTTGAGTATTTGTTCGAAATTTCTTGCTAGGTTTCCTTCCGAAATTGGTCAAAGATTTCCTTTCGAAACTTCCATAGTTCCATAGTAAAAAAAAATCTTTAATTTTTTAATCCTTCAGGGATAAATTTGAAAATTTTCCTTAAGGATACCGTCAAAAATTTCTCCACAGATTCCTTAAATCTTCTAAGGGCTCATGCTTCTATTTCTCAATACTTTTATTTCACATTTTGCCTTATTTCCTATAGAAAATACTTCCCAATAATCCCAAGAATTCCCTCAGAAATGCCTCTCAGAAAAAAAAAAACTCTCATATCGCTTAGAAAATCTTCCAGTGATTTCTTTCGATTTTTTCCATGTTCACTAAAGATTTTTCCATAAATTTCTGCTGGAATCCCTACAAAAAATCTTAAATTTGAAACTATTTCAGAAGTTTTCCCAGGTATTCCGTTAGAAAATCCGCCCTTGATCATCAAAAATTTCTCCAAAGGTTTATTCTGAAATCCTTACATGAATTCCTTCAGAAATTCCTTCTAGGGAATAAAAATAAACTCGAGATTCCTTAAGATTTTTTTCAGGAATTTCTTCAAAAATTCTTCCGAGCATTCTATCAGAAATACTTTCAGTGGGTCTCCACAAATTCTTATAGACATTCCTTCAAGCATTTCTTCACAAACTGTACCAGGAATTCCTGCAAGAATTACTTCATGAGTTACATTGAAAATTCTTGCTGAAATGTTTCCCGAGTTTTCATCAGATATTCCTGCAGAAATTCCAGAAATTTTTCAGAACTTCATTCAGTAATTCCAGAAGGAATTCATCTTGAGATTCTAACAAAAACTCGTCATGAAAGTTCTTCAGGAATTCCTCCCGTTCTTCATCCATGTATTAAGTATTTCTGGAAACAAAAATCAGTTGAACAAAAAATCCTGAAAATAAAAAAAATACTGTACGATTTCTTGAAGAAATTTATGCATAATTATTGTTAGCAATCTGAAATGTAATTTCAAATTATTATTCTGATGTTAATCCGATTATTTAAATTTAAAATGTTTTCGTACTTACATTCGTGTAAGAGAAATTAATTATGAAAAATGTTTTGGTGATTAAAAAGAAAAACACACAAGAAAAATACTTTAAGAAAATTAAAAAAAACATCGGGATAAATTTGTTTCTTCGGAAAACCAAAATCTATCTTTTCAAGAAACTTTAAAAAAATGAATGACTAAAATTTTTTTTGCAAATTAACGATATTCAATTGTCATGGGGCGCTAATCTGGATGCTTGCCAAGGGCGCCATGGGACCACGCTACGGCTCTGCTCCTGGGCGCCCATTAAAAACACCACCCCCGGCGAAGACTGGCATGAGCCTAACTATTTAGCACTGTAGTTGGAGGAAATGCCAATGCAGAACCCGTAGCTTCCGGGAAGGTAAGCCCAGCTCCCTGGGTTAGTGGGTTGGTGTCAGGCCCTGCGAGCCAGCCGTAAAAAAGACTAGCACCGGAAAATCAACAAGAGAAGAATGCGAACCGATACCAATGGCGACGACCACAGCGACGAAAAGGGACTTGCGATTGGAAGATCGGTACGTGGAACTGCAGATCTCTCAACTTCATCGGGAGCACCCGCATACTCGCCGATATACTGAAGGACCGCGGGTTCGGAATTGTAGCGCTGCAGGAGGTGTGTTGGCAGGCCCGGATTAAGGATTGTGGGGGCCCGGGGCCCGAGCGGATGCGGAGGCCTCTAGGCGAAGGACTTAAACAAAATTACTTCGTTTTCAAACAGTATTTGAGCAATATAAAACAAAAAGTTGGCGTGTAATAACCAAAAAAGGTCTTTGTGGGGGCCCCTAAAATGTGGGGGCACGGGGCCCGGGCCCCCCGGCCCCCCGTACATCCGGCCCTGTGTGTTGGACAGGATCCATGGTGCGAACGTTTGTAGGTAATCCTACCAGAGTTGCGGCAACACACGTGAGCTGGGAACAGCTTTTGTAGTGATGGGCGACATACAGAGGCGCGTGATCGGTTGGAGGCCGATCGACGAAAGAATATGCAGGTTGAGGATCAAGGGCCGATTCTTCAACATTAGCATAATAAACGTGAACAGCCCTCACTCCGGAAGCACTGATGATGACAAAGACGCATTTTACGTGCAGCTCGAACGCGAGTATGACCGCTGCCCAAACCACGACGTCAAGATCATCATAGGGGATCTAAACGCTCAGGTAGGCCAGGAGGAGGAATTCAGACCGACGATTGGAAACTTCAGCGCCCACTAGCTGGCGAACGAAAATGGCCTACGCCTCATCGACTTCGCCGCCTCCAAGAACATGGCCATTCGTAGCACCTTCTTCCAGCACAGTCTCCCGTATCGTTACACCTGGAGATCACCACAACAAACGGAATCGCAAATCGACCACGTTCTGATTGATGGACGGCACTTCTCCGACATTATCGACGTCAGGACCTATCGTGGCGCTAATATCGACTCTGATCACTACCTGGTGATGGTTAAACTGCGCCCAAAACTCTCCGTTATTAACAATGTACAGTACCGGCGGCCGCCCCGGTACGATCTAGAGCGACTGAAGCAACCGGATGTCGCCACCGCATACGCGCAGAATCTCGAGGCAGCGTTGCCGGACAAGGGTGTGCTCGATGTGACCCCTCTAGAGGACTGCTGGAGTACAGTCAAAGCAGCCATCAACAACGCAGCCGAGAGCACTATCGGGTACGTAGAACGGAGTCGTCGAAACGATTGGTTCGACGAGGAGTGCAGAGCGGTTCTGGAAGAGAAGGATGCAGCGCGGGCGGTAATGCTGCAGCATGGAACCCGTAAGAATGTGGAGCGATACAGACAGAAGCGGAAGCAGCAGACCCGTCTCTTCCGGGAGAAAACGCGCCGCCTGGAAGAAGCGGAGTGCGAGGAAATGGAACTGCTGTGCCGTTCACAGGAAACACGTAAGTTCTACCAGAAGCTCAACGCATCGCGCAAAGGCTACGTGCCGCAAGCCGAAATCTGCAGGGATAAGGACGGGAGCCTCCTGACGAACAAACGTGAGGTGATCGAAAGGTGGAAGCAGCACTTCGACGAGCACCTGAATGGCGAAGAGAATGTAGGCACGGAGGACCAAGACAGCGGAGGAAATGACTATGTTGGTACAACAGAGGACGGGAACCAACTCCCACGCTGAGGGAAGTTAAGGATGCCATCCACCAGCTCAAAAACAACAAAGCAGCAGGTAAGGATGGCATAATTTAAAATTTCATAAATAGAAGGACAAATATTTGTAGTTTTATGTAAAAGAATCACAACATATCACATACATCTTGCCGCCAGTAGACAGTAATTGACAAAAATTATTCAGATTTGTCTGCAGAAATTTCTTGCACTACTTTTTTTTCTTACTTCTCATTTTTTTCATGATGTGGAATTTTGTGGGGGTCTCTAAAATGTGGGGCCCAGGGCCCTGGCTCTCCTGCCCCCCCCCCCCCTAAATCCGGCACTGGGTAAGGCCAATCCTGTATTTTGTAATAATGTTTTTACAGTAACCAAAATTTGTAATTTATACAAACTACTTGTATATTCACTAACATATATACGTTTGTAACGCATTACGTGTAACGCGTAACGCACTATGTGTTACATGTAGAATGTCATAGATAACTAGCAGACCACACGAAAATTTATAAAAATATGTCATACAAGATGGATTGTTTGTTAAAACTTAGATTTAAACAATAATGGAATGAATTGATCTCGGCTTTTTTTCTGCACCGGTGTTTCAGCATGGTCAATATTGAGTGAAAACTGTAGGCACCCACATTGGTACTTCAACTTTGACGATTTCTGGGGCCCAAACCGCTGGAATAAAACATTTCAAATTTTGACCACAACATTTCCTATATTTACTGACGCTGCAGTGAAATTTTCATGAAGGTACTCCAATTTTTCATTAAAATACGGATTTTTGAAAAAAAAATATGTTCAAAAATGGATTATTTCATATAAATTATTATAACTCAAAATATACAATTTCAAACAAATTGAAATTTTGACCATACATTATCAATATATTGATGATGAAGTGATGATGATGACGGATTTTGGGAGAAAAATTCAGCTCGGCTTTTTTTTTTTGCTACTGAGTGTAGGTCTAAGGGGCGTTTCAGGAGGCTTCAGAGGATCGCAGGGGGTCTCTGGGGCGCTTCAGGAGGTCACAGGGGCGTTCCAGTGGTTCTCAGCGGAGTTCCAGGGGCTATCAGGGGTGCTTCAGGGGAATTTTAGCGGGCCTCAGTGTTGCTTCAGGGAGCTTCAGTGTGGTCCAAGGGTGGAAAGGGGTGCTTCAGGGGTTCCAGTGGGTCTCAGAGGCGCATCAGGGGATTTCAGGGGGACTCCGGGGGGTCTCTGTCAGAACGCCCTTAAAGGCTTCTGTAACCCCATGAAAGGTCCGTGAAGCCCTTTTCAACCGACTGCTTTTGGGATCTTTGAGAATTTCCCGAACACCATGTATGTCTCAACTCAAACACCTAAGAGCAAGACCTGTTCTCGCGAACAAAGTCTCTTCATTAAAACCATAACTTAGTTAATGCACACAATTCCTTCTAACGTCCTATTTAACTTATGCACATTTTTGATTTATGTTCCTACCCTAAATAAGCCTATGACATAAAAAGAGGTTCCTGATCCTGTGTATTCAGTGAATTTCTATGAATTTCTTCAAATTCCATGAATTCCTTCGGAAATCCTGTAGTGATTCCTCCAAAAATTCTTTTAAGGAATTCCTCATTTCTGAAGCATTTAATTTAAAACCATCCATGGATATTTTCGGAATCCTCCAGGTATTTCTTTGAAATTCCTCCAGTGATGGCTCCACAAAATCTTCTTTTTTTATGAAAACTTCCCTGGATTCCTTCCGATTTTGCTCCACAGACTTCTTCAGAAAATTCTCCAGGAATTTCTTTCGGAGAGTCTGGAATTTGCTTTAAAATTTTCGTTAAAGGATCCTTCAGAAATGTATCAAAAAATTACTCTAGTGAAGTTATCATGGGTTCCCTTATGAATTCCTCAATAACTTTTTGCAGGAATTCGTTCGAGATTTCTCTCAGGAAACCACCCATGGATCCCTTCAGAAATGCATTCGGCGATTCTTCAAGAAAATCAAAAGTTCCTCCAGAAATTTATCCAAGTATAACTTTAGAACTCTTCCACAGATGCCTTCGGAAATTCTAACAAATATCTCTTTGGAATTTCGTCAAGAAATTATTTTAGAAATTATCGTTGAAATTCCAAACTAGATTCCTCCACAAATTTGTCCAAGGACTCCAAGTCCGAGGAAAACTTATATGGGTTTCTTCGATAATTAATCCATGGATTCCTTCTGAATTTACTCGTGGAATTTGGTCTTAAATCTACCAAAGCTTCTTACAGAGATTCTTCCAGGGTTTACTTAATGAATTTCTCCAGCGCTTCCTTCAGATATTCCCTCAGATTTTTTTTCAAGATTCCATTTAGATGGATTTCCCTCTAAAATTTAATCAGTAATTGCTTTCACCATTTGTATAAGGATTCTTTTAGAAAAATAATCAAAAATTTATCCAGGGATTGCTTTAGAATTTTCAACGGGAATTCCTTTAGAAACTCTTTAAAAGATCTTACATGAATTCTTCCAGTGGTTTCTACAAAATTTCTCCAGGTATTCTTTAACAAATTAGTTCATTCAGGTATTTCTGCAGGAAGACCATCAGAGATTTGTTCAGGAATTGCTATAGGGATTGCATTTCGAATTCCCACACTAAAGTGTCCAGAAATTTCTTCAGGGATTCATCCGTAATCATTTCTATGAAAATTCTTTTAGAAATATCTCCAGTTTTTTTCTTATCTTTGTAGACGCTAATATATGCATTTCACCAGGTATTTCAACAGAATGTTTCAAGAAATTATTTCACTGCTTTCTCCAGTAATACTTGAATAAAATCCTCAAAGAACTCTGTTAAAGGATTTCTTCCGGAATTTTTGAATAAATTCCTCATTTTTTTTCGTTTCTAGGAACTCCACCAAAGTTTTCTCCAGAAATTTCTCCAGATATTTCTCTACTGAAGATTTTCCCAGTAATACCTTCAGGGGTTCTTTCAGAAATACCTGCTGGGATTCCTTCCGAAATTCCTTTGAGGAAATATGTTTATCTTCTGAAACTTATTTAGAATTTAGAGCATTTTTTTAAGAATTTCAGCAAGGGATTTCTTCAACAGTACTTCTATGGAGTTTTTCAGGAAATATTTCAAAAATTTATCAACAAACCCCTACAAGGATTGCTTGGGGAATTCTTCCTAGGGTTTCTTTAAGAATTCTTTAAGAATTTTTTCTGTGATTCCAGCAGAGATTCCTACAAAGATTTTTTTTTTGAAATTAATGCTCTATTAGGAACATCTTCTGGAATCTCTTTGGAGATCCCCGCAGAATTTGTTTAGATTTTCCTCCAGCGTTTTTTCAGAAGTTCGTCGAAAAATTGCACAAAAATTACTGAAGAATTGTTTAGGGAATCCCGCTGATGGAATTTCTTTGAAAACTTCTGGAGATACCCTTGAAAACTCCCAAAAAAATTTTTTTGAAGGGATTCCAAAAAAATCTTGTAGCAATTTCTGTTGTTATTTCTGAAGTAATTCCTGAAAGAATGTCTGGTATAATACCTGGGAGAATACATGGGTACCTGAAGATAGCCTCTTAATTCATAGAAAAAAAACTTATAAAGGAACTCTGCAAGTAACTCCAAGCTAAGGCGAAGCTAAGGAATAGATTCTGGAGTAATTTCTGCAAAAGCTGTTGAGAGAATCTTTGGAAAAAATCTTGAATAATTCCAAAAGAAAGTTCTCAATAAATCCAAATCAATGCCTGGAGGAATACCTGAATGAACTTTTGGAGAAACCTCTAGAGAAACTTAATAAATTTCATAAATATAAAGAAATTAGAAAAAATCTGAAAAAACTTCCAGAAGAATTTCTTGAGTCTAGAGGAGTTTTCAAATAAATGACCGAGAAAATCCATGATTTAGGAACCTCCGGGGAAATTTAAGCAATAATTTCTGAAAAACGTTCTTGATAAATTTTTGAATTCTTAATCAAAAACCCTAGAGGAATTTCTCCGATCTCAGAATCTGTGGAAAAATTTCCCCAACAATTGCACCTTTTTGAGAAATGTTTGGAGGAACTCCTGGAGAAACTCCTGAAGAAATTCCTAGAAGAAGTTCTTGAGAAATTTGTATTTCCTGAAAAATTTCTGATCTTATTTCTTGACTAATTCCTTCAGAAATGTTAAAAAAAAAATGAAAGAATACAAGCCTGAATTTATGTAGCACTCCTTGAAAGAATATCCAATACATTTTTTAGGAAACCCAAGAGGAATTTCGGAAGGAATTTCTGACGAAACCCGTGACTCAGTTTCAAGATTAGCCTTAAAAAAAAATCTTGAGAAACTCCTGGACAAGTCCCAAGGAAAACTCCTGGGGGAATTGCCGACAGAATCCATGTAGGAATTCCTGGAGAAATTTGAAAGGATACTAAAAGGAATCTTTAGAGGAATTCTTGCTTAAATCATTCTAAAAAAAATCAGCGATAATCTTCTTTTTGTAAACATTCCATAAAAATTTTGATAAAAAAAGAATTTTCAAAGGAATTTCTGGCGGAGTCCGTGGAGGTCATACTGCATTTTTTTTAGAAATTCTAGGAAGAATTTTTACTAAACTCATAAAAGGAATTCCAGCAGTAATGACCCTTTTACAATAATTAGGGATAAAATCGTATCATAATAACGCATGGAGTAGTTTTTCTAAAATAATTCTAAATTGAGCTCGAGTTACTATCTCTATTTCCACCATTTGACCGAACCTGTAATCCGTTGGCATCTATTGGTGTCTCGAAAATGAAACCTATATAAGCACTGTCTTTAATATTGATTTATTAGAATCAATCTAAAAGCTACGTGATTTTTTGTTCTTATCACCATCTGCCAAAGTTTCAGTTAGCAGAATTTCTGAACTAACGTTAAACAGCCCAGGGCAAGCCCGTGCACAAGCGGAGGGGGGGGGGGTGAGTTGGTGGTTAAGCCCCCCCATTACCAACGCTTCATACACTAGGCGCCCCTCCACCTTTTGCCAAAATTGGGAAAACCTCTCCCTTGTCACCACTTCTGTGCACGGGCCTGGCCCTGGGGATGTTGTATTCTAATACTTATTGGTAGACCACTTAGTCAAAGCCATGTATGTGCCAGTGGATACTCCTCTTGTGTTTTTTCCCATGGTTTAAGTCACAGTAATTATCACCGCGTACTCGTTTGATGCATTCCACACCACTCAGCACAAGAGAATCGCTTCCATGCTTTATGAGAACACGCTTATTACTATGACCGGCGACGGTCGGTGTGGCAGCCAGCCAGCGCGGTCTTCTCAACATATCTGAAAACAATCAAACTCGTGGTTAGAACCCTTTCCCCCACAAACAACTCGGTTCGGTAGGTACACTAAACATTATACCTCACACCTCACAGTGGTGCGTTGCTGAACAAAAGCCAGCCAAAACCCCTTACCCAAAACCCTCAAAAACATATGAAAATCATGAAATCTATCGCAAATTTTCGCAAAATAAATCATACACCAATCGAAAACACTGGTCTTAGGCTTACAAAATCGCACAACCACATCGCGGGCGCGCACGTCCTACTATAGTTTTAGATCAATTTAGACTCAAAAATGGGTAATTTTCAAAAATATCGAAGGATAACTCATTTTTAGGCAGCTTTTTCACAACTTAAATGCCATACAGATGATCTTCACATATCTACGAACAAAGCCTTCAAGCAACTATTATAGTTCATGCGTTTATTAAAACACAGGACACTGGCATAGCTGTGAATAAACATTATAGATTTTGTATGAAGGCCATAAACCACAGTCCGTTCAGGAGGCTGTCAAAAATTCAAATTTCAATGAATCGATCTGAAATTTTGGATTTCTACAGTTGAAATATTTAGGAATCTGACAAAAAATATTATATCTACGTGAAAAGCATTTTCATTTTTTAGATTTCGACGGCCCTCGCACCACTGTGCACCTCCTTCTCCACGGTTGATCGTGGTCGTCATCGTCGTCATCGTCGTCGTCGCATCTACCTGTGCTTATTATACCTGCCTTGCGCTGCAATTTGCGCTTAGGAAAATTAGTTTTCTTTCTTTAGTTTCGATTCAATCGTCGTCGATGGCTCAAAAGTGCATGCGAATCACCGTCGTCGTCCCCGCAGCGCCGCACACCGGGTCACAATGCTGTTTTGGGCGGACAAAATGTGTTGTGATGTAGATATACAAGACTGTTACGGGACGGAAGGGTTTTAGAAAAATATCTCTCCAGACAAACTCGCCTTTTTGGTGGAGTAAGCTTCAAGCTGTTAATTTTTATTGATTAATTGGATGGATTTTAACAATTTCAGGTTAACTTACAGTTTTTAGTTTTCTTCGTGTAAGTCGTGTAAATCAATCAATTAAGGTAATTTTAGAGAAAAAGACAATTCTACATCTTCAGCAGTAAATTTCACGTGTTCTTTCTATGGCTTTCTGTTGTTTTGTGTCAGAGGATTAGGTAGGTTATTGTTCTATTAGTTGTCATCGTGTGACAGCTGTAGATTTGCTGTAGTGTCGGTAGTTGGTAGCGCATCTTCTTGGGCGATACTGAACGCCATGGGTTCGGTCGCGTACAAAGAACCACAATCAGAGGCGTATCCAGGGATGAATGGAATTGCTCTATGGAGGAATCATTTTTTGAGGAGTTCCCAATAGATTTGTTATTGAATTTCTCACAAAAATGTATCCAAGAAACAAATTTATGCATTATATTTGTAAGTAAGTGTATATTTTTAGCAAGAAAATATGCCAGAGTTCAGGAAAAATTCGAATGCAATTTATGTGCGTAGAAGAGCGGAATTCTTTCTGAAATTTCCAGAAACATCCTGGAAAACAATTATTCGAAAACTTTTTGTTAATTTTTGCAGTTCTTGAGGAAATTTTAGAAATAAGAAAACAAAAATAAATTTCATTGAAATTATACATACAGGGGGTGGTCAAAATGTTTGTGATAGGCAACTTTTTTTTCTCTCACAAAAAAGTTGAAACATGCTGTAACTTTTCGTAGAATGCATCAGATATTCTCAAATTTTGACTGTTTGTCAACCTGTTATATGTGCATCATTGGTACAAATTTGAGATCGATGGGTTAGTCCTTCGCGAAACTAGAACCGTTCTCGTAAAACACTTTTTTTTTGAACAACTAATTTTTGAACTGTCATATGACCAGTGAACCGAATTGAATGAAAATATGAACATTTATCATCAATATATTAATACTTGAAAATTCTTAAAAACATAGGTACTTTTCAAACGATGAAAAAAGTTATGATGGATTGATACTTTTTGGATCTTTCTCGAAAAAATGTAATTTTTTCACATCTATGTCATTAAAATTTATTTTTGATATCCAATGATTTTCTCCTTCTGTTCTTGAGATATTTATAATAAGATAAATTAGAGCCCAGTATTTTTTGTGCGGTATTATAAATTTGACTTATTTTCCTCTATATGGGCGAAAATTTCAAATCATAAAAACTTTTTTCAACATTTAAAAAGTACCCATGTTTTGAAGAACTTTCAAGCATCGTTATATTGTTGATAATCGCTCAAAATTTCATTCAATTCGATTCACTGATCTACGAGATATGACAGTTCAAAAATTAGTTGTTCAAAAAATAAAGTTTTACGAAAACGGTTCTAGCTACGCGAAGGATTAACCAATCGGGCTCAAATTTGTACCTATGATGCACATATAATAGGTTGACAAACAGTCAAAATTTGAGAATTTTTGATGCACTCTGTGAAAAGTTACAGCATGTTGAACTTATTTGTGAGAGAAAAAAAAGTTGCCTATCCCAAACATTTTGGCCACCCCCTGTATGTATATGAAATGTAGATAATAATTGATCATGAATTTTGCCAAAATGATGGATTCAACGTTATTTTGTAAAAATTACTTAACATTTCAAACAACATGTAAATTTTATAAGAATTTGATTTATTTAATAGCTTTTCATTTATTTATTTATTTATTTATTTATTTATTCTTTTTTTTTAAACGGCATGATTGCCTGTTACTCATGATTCTTGTTGCAGCGATACGTTCATCCGTTGACCTTTGTCACGAGAAAACGGAGCATAGTTAGTCAGGGTAAACACAACATAAACGAATAATTATTTACACTTGCTTTGAGAAATGCACAATAAATGTGACCGAAACGTCGGATGAAACCTTAAGAAACCGTTCTTGAGTTATTCTTCATTAAAGACTGAAGTCACAACCTCTAAACAGAACCATCAACAGCCGAATCCTCAAGAACACGTATTTATTTATTTATTATTGATTTATTTATTATCTATATTTCTCTGCTTACATTACAAATTTTACAAAAAAAATCTGTTCTGAAAAATCTTAAAAATAGTCTACACCTTCTCCATCAGACAGCAATCCACGGGCTCTGGTATAATTTCTCTCAAAAACTTTCCAACAATTTCTCTTATAAAAAAGAGTTTTCAAAGAGTTATTTCATTGATTCTGCATAACAATCTTCTACAACTTCTCACCTTTGTTACTAGAAAGTGCGGAACAATTATGTTGAGGTGAATATAAGGGTAAACTATAAAAATAAACTCGCTGATAGTTTTGCCAAAAATGTACTTGGGACTATAGGATATTTCTAATGATATTTCATCAAAAATTATCATCCTCTATACTTGCGCAAAAAATAAATCGAGAGATCATACAGGGAGCACTTCAATAATTGCAAACTTCAAATACAGATGCGTCCATTGTTCTATCAGAAATTTTCAACAAAATTGCTCTCCAATTTCGCTACAGATTTTTTTGATATTTGTGGCGATATAAAAAAAAATTTCGCAATCGTCAAAAATGTCTCTTCTATTTCAGCCACAAAATCCTTTAAGGGTTCCCTCAACATTTCTTTCAATAAGTCATTCGTAGCAGAATCCTCTGTATTGATATTATTCAGAAAATCATAAATTTCTCACGATCTCACGATGAATCATAAACTATACTAAAATCCTCAATGAGTTTCAATATGTTTAATAAAACAAGAAAAGATTAAAAGGCATTAACCAACTCTGATAGGTATGTATGAATCTGAAAAGCTTTGTTAGAAACACCCTTCGAGGTTGTGCTGAAATAGACTCTAAAAGTTAAACTAGTATTTGAAAAAAATATCAGATGTAGCGTTTATATGTATTCCAAAATACCATTATTAAGATATTAAACTGTTGTTTTATTGTTAACTAGCTGTCCCGGTAATCTTTTGAAGAATTTATCAAGTAACACTAGTTTACAGCATTTCTAAAGTCAGTAAGATGATGATCATTTTTAGTGCAGAATCATGCCCTGAGTTCGAAAATGACGAAGGAAAAAAATACTGTAGAGCGGATTTTTTGGATTTTTCATACAAGGTTGGCGATTTGTTATCGATTTTTGATCTATTTTAAGCAAAGTTCATCATTCTTCCTAACCAATGCTCCGATTGAGCTGAAGTTTCTTCCAGAGCTTGGAAGATTCGTTCAAAAACGAATGAGCGGCCAGTTTACAGGCTGCTGTGAGCACGTTTTTTGAACTTCATGAACGTTTTGGGAAGTGATAATTGTATATGGGTCATTCCATATGAAGTGACCGAGAAAAAGTGGAAACGTGTTATCGATAATCGCGGATTTTGACCAAATTTTGTTGGAATGTTTGTTTAAATGCAGGAAGAAAAAATTCAAATTTTGGTGCCGAACGGGCCCCTCGGCCCGTGGCAGCACCCCTCGTTTTTGCCAATACAAGAAAAATCCAAGTTTTCCCTTCCTCTTCTTTATTAATAGCTTTGAAACTATAACATGTACACATTTTCGACCATCGGCTTTTTTGAAGAAAATTGTCAGATGAATCTAGGAAAAATATTATTTTTTGGATACAGTCAGTGTTGCCACACATGTTATTTTTCAATTTTAAAAATTATAATCGATTTTTCGTCGAATGAGTATTTTTTTTTATTTTAGAAATTTTGATTCCAACGTGTTTATCAGACATTTTCCAATCGAAAAAGCTTAACTCCCCGAGGTATTTTGGGCCGTTCCAGAGATACAGCGTTTTTAGGCTTGGAAAACGTTTTTCTGTAAAAAATATATCAAATTGGTCCAACTTACAAGTTTCGCTAAGAAAACATTATTCGATGCAATTTAAAGGTAACATGGGCTGATGTGTATACACGGTGTGTATACACTTGAAGTGGAATGATCCACATTCAAGTTTCAGTTTCTACTATTAAGATCCCAGTATACAGGGTCAAATATTAGACCAGAAACAAACCAATGCACAATGGTCCGAGGGTCGTATTTAACTGGAAAAAAATATTTACGCCTAAACTATTAGTTTTAGCTATATGCTCTATTTGAGCAAGTTTCTTCATATTTTATGAACATTTTTTCCAGTAATGTGAAATTAGGGTGGTCCAAATGGTTCTCAAGATCACAATGTCAACTTTTTATTGTTTCCATATAGAGCAATAAAATGTTCTACAAAGTTGAGGAGCATTTAATTCTTAACATCTTTGCCGATCACACCATTTTGATATCTCTTTTAGTTTCAGAAATATTCATTTTCAAAGAAAAAAAATAGGGTGCCACCTGAAAAAAGGTTTTATTTCGATAACTTTTTATACATTGACTTCTCGAAAAAATGGTTCTAAGCAGTTTTAGTGCATTTAAAATGCAACACTTTTTCAAAAGACAGCAAAGTTCTATTTTCCTCAATTTGAAATGGCACAACCCGATTTCAAATCTTTGATTCTTGTTCAAAAGATTTTATTCTCATCTTCCAAAGGTGAAAAAACGTGAAAAAAGGTGTTTTTCGTTTAAAGAGATTAAATCAATTTTGAAAATATGGAATGTTCCATAGGAAAAAGGCCCTAAGTAAAGCCATAACTTGAAAAGATTTTTCAATTTTTAAATTACAACAATAGAAGATGTTGATGCAGTTTATATCACGGGAGCCTTAGCCACCCACAGGGATTAATATATTAAAATTTTCAGCAAAAATTCCTACAGAGAAATATGTGAAGATTCCCTAAGATTTGACCTGGAAACCGTTCCGGTATTCCAGTCAGGGTTCTTCCTGGGATCCCTTCAAGTATACCTCTAAGGAATTCCAGTCGAGGTTCTTTCAAGGTACTTTCCTAATCGATCAGGCTAAGGCCGGGGTGGCCTCTGCTGTACATAGTAGCCGTCTCCATTCCATTCGGTCCATGGCTGTTTGTCTCCATTTCCGCACTCTGCGCAGGGTCCGCAGATCGTCCTTGGTCGACCCACCTAGCTCGCTGCGCTCCACGTCTTCTTGTACCGGTCGGATGACTCTCGAGAACCATTCTAGTCGGGTTGCTATCCGACATCCTGATGACGTGACCCGCCCACCGTAGCCTTCCGATTTTCGCGGCATGGACGATGGTTGGTTCTCTCAGCAGCTGATGCAGCTCGTGGTTCATTCGCCTTCTCCAAGTCCCGTCTTCCATCTGCACTCCGCCGTAGATGGTACGCAACACCTTCCGTTCGAAAACTCCAAGGGCGCGTTGGTCTTCTGCACGTAGGGTCCATGTTTTGTGCCCATAGAGGATTACCGGTCTAATCAGCGTTTTGTAGATAGTTAACTTCGTGTTACGGCGAACTTTATTCGATCGTAGAGTTCTGCGGAGTCCAAAGTAAGCACGATTTCCTGCCACTATGCGACTCTGAATTTCTCTGCTGGTGTCGTTGTCGGCGGTCACCAGTGAGCCCAAGTACACGAATTCTTCAACCGCCTCGATTTCAACACTGTCGATAGAAATTCGGGGTGGCTGGCGCAGTGATTCCTCCCTGGAGCCCTTTGCCATCACGTACTTTGTCTTCGACACATTTATGACTAATCCGATTCGTCTGGCTTCACTCGTTAGTCGGAAGTACGTTTCCGCCATTGTCTCAAATTTACGAACTATAATATCAATATCATCTGCGAAACCAAGCAAACGGACTTCGTGAAAATCGTCCCTCTCGTGTTTATCCCCGCTCTCCTTATTACACCTTCTAACGCAATGTTGAACAGCAAACACAAAAAACCATCACCTTTCCGTAACCCTCTGCGAGATTCGAAGGGACTCGAGAGTGTCCCTGATACTCGAACTACGCACATCACTCGATCCATCGTCGCCTTGATCAATCGTATCAGTTTATCCGGGAATCCGTATTCGTGCATAATCTGCCATAGCTGTTCTCGATCGATTGTATCATACGCCGATTCGAAATCAATGATCAAGTGATGTGTGGGCACGTTGTATTCGCGGCATTTCTGCTACACCTGGCGGATGGCGAATATCTGGTCCGTTGTAGCGCGTTCACCTGCCTGCCGATCCTGCCTGATATTGCCCCACGAACTCTCTTGCAATCGGTGATAGACGGCGGCATAAAAATTGAGAGAGTATCTTGTAGGCAGCGCTCAGTAGTGTGATCGCGTGGTAGTTCCCGCAATCCAACTTGTCGCCCTTTTTGTAGATGGGACACACGATACCTTCCATCCACTCCTCCGGTAATACTTCCTCCTCCCAAATTTTGGTAATGACCCAGTGTAGTGCTCTCACCAGTGCTTCTCCACCGTGTTTTAGTAACTCGCTTGGTAGTTGATTTGCTCCAGCGGCTTTGTTGTTTTTCAACCGGCCAACTTCCTCTTCAATCTCTTGGAGGCTAGGAGCTGGAAATCTTTCGTCCTGCGCACGTACTCCTAGATCTGTTACCGCGCTACCTTCGGTGCTTGCAACGTCGCCATTGAGGTGCTCATCGTAATGCAGCCGCCACCTCTCGACCACCTCACGCTCGCTCGTGAGAATATTCCCGTGATTCTCTCTTTCAAGGTGCTCCTCCTAGTATGACCGAAAGGATTCCTACCGGGATTCTTCCAGGGATTGCTCCACAACTCTGTCAGGTATTTCTCCCAGGATTGCTTCAGAAAAATTTCTCCTGGGTTTCTGCCAAGGATTTAAGCAGAGATTCCACGCGGAGTTCCTATAGGTATTCCTTTAGAGATGCCTCCCGGGAGTTTTTAATTGATTAAACCCAGGATTCTATTTGGGTTTATCGGCATTTTTCCTGGGAAACTTCCCCATTATTTTTTTTTAATTCTCCATTGATCTTTCCCGTGTTTCGTTTGGGAATTTCTCCTGAGATTCCTCCAGGCATTACTCCAGAATTCTGTTAAGGACTACTCCTGGATTTTTTTTCTGAAAATTTTATAAAAAATCCTGCCGGGACTCCTTGACCGACTGCTCCATGGATGCTTTCAGAGATATTTTCCGGCATTCAGTCAAGGATTCCTCTCGGAATTCATTCACTGATTCCTCCCGTGAATCACTAAGGGATTTTTCCTGGGACTCCATCCGGTATACTTTCAGGCATTACATTCGAGATTAATTTAGAGATTCCTCTGGGGATTCCTTCCGGATTTTTTCAGTTATTCCTTTGAGAAATTTTCTCCGGGCTTCCTCTATTGAATCCTCACTATTTTTTTTTGCTGAGATATATTCAGAGATTTCCCCCAGGATTCCATTCGGGACCATCCCCGGGTTTTAAGAAGGGATTTCTCCAGGATTCTGTCAAGGATTCCTCGAGGAATCCAGAAGAATCCGTCGATGAATTTCCCGTGAATTCCTTCATTTATGTCTCTCCGGATTCCTTCCGTGATTCCTTCAGGTAATTATTCCGGACTTTCTTCTGGAATATTTTGATCAGGGATTCCTCCCGGGATTCCTTTAGAAATTTCTCCCGGGATTTCTTCCGGGATTCTTTCACGGGTTATTCGCGAGATTGACTCAGGAATTTCCTCAAAACTCTTCCTGGAATTTCTGCCGAAATTCTTTTGAGAATTTCTCCTGAGTATCTCGCAGGGATTCTTCCAGGAATCTCTCCCGAGATTTCTTTTTTGTTTTTTTTCTGATTTTCTCTAAAGACTCCTGCAGAGACTCATCCAGGGATTCTTTCAAGGATTCTTCCCAGGATTCTTTCCATTTTTTTTTTACTCACAGGATTCCTTCAGGATTTTTTTGCGTCATTCTTCCATGGCCCCAATATGAGATTCTTTTAATGATGTCTTCAGGAATCTTTTCAGGTTCAAATGTCCTTCTATCGAATCTATGACAAATGGTCGAAAGACATAAGGTCTAAGGATAAAAGGTCGTAGGGATAAAGGTCGAATTAACAAAAGGTCGGATGGGACAGAAGGGGTCAATAGACAAAAGATAAATTGGAAGACATGAACAAGTGATCGGAATTCAACAGAAAAACGACAATTAAAATTTCGATAAAAATAATAGGATCGGTGATTCAAAAATTATTCAACAACTTCATAATAAAACATTATTGAAAGATAGAAAAGTGTCTATTAAAACTTGCAATAGCTTATATCCAGCAATTTCTTACCGCCTTGCAATTCGGAATAGATGCCCATAAATGATAGAAAGTATTGTTATTCATTAAAGTTATATGTGGAAAACAATATTTTTGAAAGAATAGCCTATGGGTAGAAGAAAGATGAATCATAGATTGAAATATTGTTATTTGAAACTCCAATCATTACAGCGATAAGCCAAACAGGAGCAGGACAAACGTCTGGGTATACAGGGTGTTAGGTTCCTGAGTGCACACTTTTTAAAGGGTGATAGAGGACCATAAATAGTGAAAAAAATGTTCTACGCATATGGTCAAATCTCAACCGTTACGTAGTTATTGAACTTCCCATGTTTTTGACTCTTATTGCCTTAACTGGCTATTACTTTGGAAATGGTCAAACTTTTCGCAGTTTTATTACCCTTATTCGAAAGATTATTGAATTTTCTATCAAATGGCATCTTTGAATCGATTGGTTTAGTTAAATAACTTAGTTTTCTAGGGCAAAATAGCTAAACATAGTGTGTTTTAATTTGTTTTTGTCAATTATCTTTGAAACATGCGAAATAAATTCTTTTTTTGGCAAAGTTGTGGCCCCTGTGTCACTCTATATTTTGCTCTTTGACACCAAACTTCTAGCTCTTATCGTTTTCTTGCTATTTTGATTTAAATGTGCGGCACAGTGCGCAAAAAGTGCTTACCATGGAAGTTGCAAATATATGATCTGAAATACGATGTTTAAATCGAAATTGCAAGAAAACGATAAGAGATAGAAGTTTGATGTCAAAGAACGAATTGTAGAGTGGAACAGGGACCACTACTTTACCTAAGAAAGAATTTTAAATTATTAAGCATTTTTCAAAGATAATTGACAAAAACAAATTAAAACACACTACTTTTGAGCTATTTGCTCTGGAAAACTTAGTTAGTTAATTAAACCAATCGATTCAAAGATGCCATTTGATAGAAAATTCAATAATGTTTTTAATAAGGGTCAAAAAACTGCGATAAGTTTGACCATTTTCAAGTTATAGCCAGCTTAGGCAATAAGAGTAAAAAACATGGGAAGTTCAATAACTACGTAACGGTTGAGATTTGACCATATGCGTAGAACATTGTTTTCACCATTTATGGTCCTCTATCACCCTTTCAAAAGTGTGCACTCAGGAACCTAACACCCTGTACATGAGCAAACAAGATATGATCACTAAGCACTAGTAGTCAATGAATATTTCTGCAGTATAGTTAGGAAGAACAGCTTTTAAATAAAAGAAGGCAAAATTTCTGATTGAATTATAAGTACCTATAGAGTCAATAATTATTTCAGGAATAAAACCTAAAAGAACAGCCTTTAAATTTAAGAAAGAAAAATCCTGAACAAAAAATCAAACTAAATTGCCATTTAATAAAGTTGCATTGCAATGTCTGAGCAACTAAGATGTATACTGCAAATATAGAACTGTTACGAGTTGTCTGAAGTGAAACGGCTATGCAATCTTTATTATTTTTCTAAAATATTCCGTAAGTTTCAAGTGCTACTTGGGTTTTAGTCAATGTCATCAAGAGTTAATTTACTTTATAACTTTTTTTTCTAGATTTTTTAGCTAAGTTCGGTAAAAAGCAGTTGAAAGCTAATAGAAAATAAGGTTATATTACCGCCCTCATCTTAAAATTTGGTCGACCCAGTTTCCAGCGACACTGTCGTAAATTTATATTCATTTTTTAGAAAATTTGGCAATTTTGGCTTAAGTTTACATACAAACATTTTTGAAAAAAAATCAATTAAATCATGTGCAAAGTTTCTTTGACTTGTTATCTTTTAAATGAAACCTAGGGTTTTGAAACCGGTCGCAAATTGGCGGAAATATGGGCCTAAAAATATGATATGTTTTTGAAGGGGTGACCCCAAACTTTTGATCGGGAGTGTACCTTATATATTATGGTTTTATTCTTTAGTCATCGAACACCTGGTTAATAACAAATTGTATTCATAAATTGTACATTTTAATAAAAAAAAAAGTTGCTATTTGCTTGTTATGGAATACGTGATTGATAACAAATTGAGTTATTTGATTAAATGTACAACTTAATAGTAATAGTTGTTATTCCCTAGTTATTCAATATCAGCTTGATATCCAATTGAGGTATCGATGAAATGTACAACCCAATACCAATAATTGATATTACGATGGTATTCAATAACAGATGGATAACAAATGCAGCACTTCGTAGTGTATTTGAAATTTTTGTTATGCTTTTATTATTGAAATAACAAGACTTGTTATTTTTCAGGTGTTATTCATACAAAATTATGGTATTCCTTTTAGATATTTTGCCTCTTATTACCACCTAATGAATGGCATGTCAAGATATGGTAGAATTTAAAATCAAATACCTCAATTTGTTATTTTCTTCTGCTCGGGTAGTGGTTGAAAGAAGTGTAGAAATAACTTTAAGTTAAAATACACATAAAAAAGTGGTTGAAATATCTATTTTTTTCCAAAATCCTACGAAAAACTCTCATTCAATAATGGCATAAATTTCACTCCTAGAAAAAGAAAAATGATACTTTCTGGGTCTCATATCTATGGAGAAAATTTATTGAAGTCAGGGCATTTTCTCGATCTCTATTAAGGGGTTATATATGTTGAGGAACGTAAAAATAAGGAAAAGTTTGAATTTATGTAAAAGTACGTAGACATATTTTTTTAATTTTTTTTTACGTCATGCATAATAAAATATTCAATGTGTTGGAAAAATCAAGGTTTTAGGCATGGTTTGGCAGTTGAATACTTTGACGAATAGTTTGTTAGGCAGTAAAAACCTGCAAAAGCGTGCTAAAAGAAATTAAATTGGTCAAGCAACTGAAAAGTTATCGAGCCCTAAAGTTAGTTTGTATTGTTGAAGGAAAAAAAGAATGTTAGAAAAACACACATATTATACGTGGTTTTGTAAAATTTTGAGTTTAACATGTTTATTTGAAAGAGATTCGCAAAATGATTGAACATCGATTGGAAATTGAGAATGTTATGATACTTAGAATGAAAGCATCTCTTTATTATTCAAAAATTCAACTTTGAGGCGCTTTGCGCCACCTCCAAATATCAATATTTTTGGCTGAAACTCGGAGATTTCTCTTCTTATGTGATTTCAATCTAGAAGAGCATACAAATTCCTTCCAACTTGTTAAAAATAAGCCACTCGAGCACTTCAAGTGCTTGCATGTCCTCTCCTAGCATAATCCAAGCCTCGTGTCCGTAGAGATCCGCCGGTCTTATTTGCGTCTTGTTCATGGTGCATTTATTTTATTTTTTATGAATTCTTGGTTCATGGTAAGTTCTAGAAAGAGTTTCTAAATGGATTTCTAAAGCAATTATTCAAAAAACTCCTAGAGAAATTCCTGCATGGAAAAACGCTTATACGAAATTGTGGAGGACCTTTGGAGGACCTTTGGAGGATCTCCTTTCTCGAAGGAAATCCTCGAAGGTGTACATATTTTATTGAAGAAGTCCTGTTTGTTTCCAAAAATTGCTTATTTATTTTCGAAAGGTATACTTGGTAAAAATCAGGAAGAAACTCTTTGTGGTATTAGTCGAGGATGAGAAAAAAATCAACAAGAAAATTTTAGATGAACATTTTGAGGAATTTGTGAAAAACTTTTAAAGAAAATCCTAGAAAATTGTAAAAATTCTTAGCTTAGGCCACATTCTAAAAATTCCTACAGAAATTTGTAAGGAATCTTTTTATTTGCGTTGGGAAATTTGAAACATGTAGAGAAATTCCTGAAGGAACTCTTCCTAAAAAATCCTTCACGAACTCTAGCATAAATTTACGGAGAATCCTTTGGAGAAAGTTTTGCGGACGTGGAACTGAGATTTTTCCTGAAAATATCCTTCAAGGGATTTTCAGAATTTTCAAAAAAATAACATTCAAATCACTGGAAAACCAACGTTGTAATTCCATTCGGATACTTGGATCAATTTTTTATGCATTATTAAATAACTTTATGGAGGCACAGCTGATGATACTGCTATAAAGCATGAAGAAAACTTGGAGGAGTTTCACGAAGATTGAAGGAAATTCTGTGGGAGCTCTCAATAATGAATTTCAACAATAACAATAACAATCAAATCGATTTTTTGCATATCTGTAAAAGTCATCCGCGAAGAAGTTGAAGATTCTTCCGGATGTTTATGCAAAAAGCAAAATAAATCTAAACCAATATGTGAAAAGGACGAAATAACCATTGCACGTCTCAGCTTCTTTCGTACCTGATAACCGTATTTTAATTTATTTATAAAAACTTTTTCCGTTATCAGATACAGGGGAGTTTGCCCTATCTGTCACGTCTTTTTCACATGTTAGTCTAAACATCAAAAGCAATCGGAATAACCGTGCTAGACGAACAGAAAGAGGGCTTCTAGATCTAGCATTCTACCAAATAGTTCCGGTAAGCTGACGGGTTTTATACGATGGTGGAGGTGGATATTTCATGTAGACGTGGATCAGGAATCTGGAAGTTGAAATACATATCATGAAATTACCCTGGAAAGATTTTTCCAGAAATACCGTCAGGATTTCTTTCTCGATCTTCTTTAGAAATGCCTTCAAGGAATACTTTTTACTCATATTTTCTTGGAATTCCTCCAGGAGTATTCCGTATTCCTACCGGCATTTTTCCAAGATTCAAACAATTCTTTCCAGGATTATTTCTTGAGAATCTTCCAGGATTCCTGAAACA
The DNA here is from genome assembly GCF_035046485.1 of Aedes albopictus. Classification (NCBI taxonomy): domain Eukaryota; kingdom Metazoa; phylum Arthropoda; class Insecta; order Diptera; family Culicidae; genus Aedes; species Aedes albopictus. Next base: position 348,497,397 of record NC_085138.1, read on the forward strand.
CGATCGATTTCTCCTGAAGTTTTTCAAGGGTATCCTAAAGTTTTTTTTTCTGGAATTTCATCCAGAGGTTTTCCATTTTGAAAAGCTTATTTTTCTGTACTCTCGGGGAAGGGATCAATATACTTTTTTTCTCGGTTCAGGAGCGAGTAATGGCGCTTAAGCCTAGGCTTTGAAGCCAGGACACATGGAGAAATGCCTGTGTCCCATCCAGTGCTGAAAAATTCATTTCGTCATATCTAAATTCAATCACCTACAGCTCATTTTGGAGGCTGAACCTGAGAATATGGTATATGAAAGACTTGTGCAGCTAGACCAGTTCTGCTAGAAAGTCACGAAAAAACCGCTATTTTTCGAATATTTAACGTAAATGTCACGGGCTTCCTTTGAAAAATGCCAAATGATATTCACGGTGAATATCATTAACATTTTTCAAAGGTGGTCCGTGACATTGACCTTAAATATTCGAAAAATATCGGGTTTTCCGTGACTTTCTAGCAGAACTGGTCTAGCCGCACAAGTTTTTCATATACCATATTCTCAGGTTCAGCTTCTAAAATTAGCTGTAGGCGTTTGAATTTAGATATGACGAAATGAAATTTTCAACACTGGTCCCATCTCAGGAGAAGAGACGCCAACTGTAACGGAATGTGTATTTACCTTCTTAGCAGCACCACTCCCAACGATTTTATGTTCAAACACCATTCCCCTAAAACGAAACGGTTGGTACGGTTGTCCCCGTTTCTCCCTAAATTCAATTTAAAAAGGGTTGTCAATCATGTTATTCATAAGTGGATAACCTGATTGCCTTAAATTTTTGAATTATCTTCCAATGGAGCACGTTCGGTGTAGTACTAGATTTGTAGTAATGAGCTGAATTTTAGTATGGTGAGAAGGTCAATTCTCCGTTTCTGCAATGAAATGGTGCAAAAAGCGTGGGTTTTATGATTCCTTGCCTAATTTGATGCTGTTTGAACAAAACTTTGGATAACTGTGTTGTTTATGTTGCAAGAAATGGAGAAAACAACAACACTATTGCCCAAAGTTTTGCTCAAACTGCATCAAATTAGGCAAGGAATCATAATACCCACGCTTTTTGCGCCATTTCATTGCAGAAACGGAGAATTGACCTTCTCACCATACTAAAATTCAGCTCATCACTACAAATCTAGTACTTCAACGATCTGTCCTATTCATAAGTCTGCACAGTAGGACTGGTCATTTTGATATTTGTGTCACATCTCTGATATGCTGCAAATATTAATGCTGACAAGAAAATATCAAAATTAATTTTGATATTTCCACGATGCTTTTCAATACTGGCTGTTCAAGAACTAGAATAGGAATAGAATAGAAATGCATAGTACATACAATATTCAATGTGTAAAATCAGCTTGAGAACATGAAAAAATAGTACTAATTACACAGCGAAACAAAAATTAACTATTGGTTTGTCTTAAGAGCAAACTTATGTGCCTCCGACGGATTTTGGGCCGCTGAATCCGAATCCGGGCTCAGATTTGCTCCAGCACGTCACAATTTTGAGCTATACCTTAATTTATAGGGCAAAATATGCGATTTTGTGCTTTTTTGATTGCTAGCCATCAAGCATGGAAATATTTTTTTATGCAATCAAAGGGTAAATTAGTAAATTAACATCTCAATTAACGACTCATGCAAAATATTTCGTTTTAAAAATTCGAATTTGATAGTTTCATTCTAGTTTCATAAAATGCGTAAATCTATCAAATTTTATTTGGTAAAACAATTTTTTTTGCATGAGTCGTTAATTTAGATGTTTATGGACCCAGGCCCGGATTTGAGGGGGGGCAATGGGGGCAAGTGCCCCGGGCCCCCCCGTTAAGGGGGGCCCTCCAAGAATCCAGAAACACTATATACTTTTTTCTACGAAATCATATGAAATGCACTTCCATAAACGTTTATATTTTATACATGTCTATAATTAAGTTCTCTATTAAGCTATTTTTGGATGCTAATCTTGATTTTCATTGAAACATGAACCAAAATCCAAAATTTTAAAATTTGGGTGTAGTTTTCAATAACTAGATATTACGGTTATTTTTTTTTAAATTTTGGTATACGCATTTTTCTCTGAAAACTTTCGGAAGTTCTTGTATAGAAATCAGCAGAATCATTTTTGCGGGACTCAAAATTGCTACACAAAAGCGTCTCTAAACAGAGTGCGTGAAAAATAATAGGAGGATTCACTTAACAGCGTAAACCGTTATCCTGATTAAACGTCGCGATCACCAAGGCAATCTTAGATTATTTCATTCGCAACTTCATGAAACATTTCAATAATCAGATAATCATTTCTTAAGCAGTAATTTAATCTGTAGTGAATCCCCTAAATGTTTTGAAAGTAATTCAAACAATGCTTTTACATCTCTAGATATTTGAATTTTTGTTGTAGTTTCACAATTGAATCAATTATGTCTATTGATCATTCGATTATATCGTGAAGACAACTGCTTACATAATACCTAATGTCCGTGTTAATACCAGGCATCAGTTTGATAAAGGCAGATGATATTATAAGAAAAAAAAACAGGTTAGATACAGAGATGTTTGGAATTTTGGAAACCTTAAGTCCAATAACATTTCAAAACAGCGGTTCAATATATTGGACATTACCGAAGTTTATGATTTTTTTCCAAACTCGCCAAAAATTTTCAAAAATAAAAAATATGAAAAGATTTAAAAAAGTTAAGATTTTTTTTAATTTTAGTTTAGAGGGCCCACTTAATAGGGTTTGCCCCGGGCCCCCCGAAGCCTAAATCCGGCACTGTATGGACCATTTTACTCTTTGATTGCTTAAAAAATATTTCCATTCTTAATGGCTTGCAATAAAAAAAGCCTAATATCGCATATTTTGCCCTATAAATTGGGACACTTGTGATAAAAGTTATAACGTCCGATAGTGCTAAACATTTTACATGTACAATAATAAAATCTCCATTTTTGCCAATATCGCCAGGCGAATAACATTTTTTTACGAGCCACTGATCAATTGGCGGTCTTCGAGACAAAGTTTTTCGGCACATCCTAGGCTAGACTTTAACGCCATAAGTTATACATATTGTCTTAGACCATTTTTTTTCAACTTATAAGAAAAATGCAAAAAAGTTCGCTTTCCCATACAATTCCCATACGAATTTCAATCGCGTTGCGGAATACGGGGACGCAACCAATCGCTCTAAAATTTGCACAGTTATTATGGACGCTTTGTTCCAAAAAGTTGACCTTGTTGACCCAGTCTAAATTGCTTACGCTTTGCCTATAATGCTGTTACATCAATGAAATCATCACCCAGAAGTTGCTCCTGGAGGTTCTTTCTAAGGTTCTCGATTTCACAGCCAATCTGATCAAAGCCATGCGGTCACTTTCAATGTGCCGCTTGAAGTTTTTCCCACTGTGCGTCGCATCGAAACTCGGAACAGGCTTAGTTTTACCCTAGTGCAAAGCTTGTTAGGTTTTAGCTATGAATGCACTCTCAACCTGTCTTTGGTGAAGACAGCTTTTCGTCCGGCGACGACGACGACGACGACGACTACGACTATGACAACGACTGCGACTGCAGCGACGATTCTCTGCCAGCAGTGCGATTAGTATCGGCGGGTGTTCTAATGCATATATCAGTTGCTATTGAGAGTCGGTGCAGAGAACGCGCGCGCGTGTGTCAAGTGCAAACGTCGTTCTGGTAGTAGATCGAGCGATCACCATCAAAGTGAAAAGTTCCACATTTCCGGGAGAAAAGAAAGTGCCATTCGCGCCAAATTAGGGACTGTGCGTGGTAGTGTCGTCCTTGCCAAGCAAAATTAGAAGTTGAAGATTTATCACATCACTCTGTAGTGCGTCGTCGCGTGCCAGTCAGTGGGCCAAGGTAGTGACCTTTATACCTACAGCAGAGCAGTATTGAATAAAAGTGCTGTTGACCCATCGCAGGATTAAGCACCACACCGAGACCGGTTCGTATCCCTTCTCTCACAATTCTTGCGCTTTTGTTGTGCTGGATTTTCTTTCTGCAAACAAATCTAATGAAATGAAGCAAACAGCGACGGCGGGGACTTGATGAAGCAATCATCGACTACCTAAGACGACGACGACGGCGACGACAACCTCGGTGATGGTCTCAGGTGTGTCACTTTGGAAATGAGGCACTTTCGATGCCAAGCGTCGTCGTCGCCGTGGGGTGGGAGGATCCTTCTTCTGTTCGGTTGCATCAAGCGATCTCGGTTGCAAAAATGTGCACAAGAAAGAAATAGCCTGCCGCCCAGCCACGCTACCTGCACGACGATACCAGACATGCGGAGGTAGGGAAGTCAAAGTGCATCTCTAACGCTGTGGGCTGGCTGGAAGGAGGATTCGGAAACCAGGCCACAATCGGATCGGGCAGACAGACGATTCCCCCCCTTGATGGGGGAGGATGGTGTTCGTCTTGGTTGTGGTCGTTGTTTAGCATTACCGTTGATGACCTTTGATGTTGACGTTTGCATGGTGGTTCTATTGCAATTGATGCTGATGATGATTAGTGAGGGTATATTTCGCAGTGTGAAGAGTGAACCTGTAGTTTTTGATTCATACCAATATTGTAATACAACGAAATTAAGGGGTCATAGGTAGCGTACCCAGAAATCGTCCACATCCCAGTTTTTTTTTTTTTTTTTTTTTTTTTTTCGGCTTTTGGCTGTACAGACTGTTTTAAACTTAACATTAGACAACGGACAACGGAGCATGCACCAGTGGAAACGGGGAAGAAACTATTCTCACGAAAAGTTTCAACGCCCGAAGCGGGAATCGAACCCTCACCTCATAGCATGGTGCGATTATAAGCTTGGTTACCCTAACCGCACGGCTACGAGGCTCCACAGTTTTCGCCCACCTACTGGATCTTTTTAGTTTTAAACACATTAAACCTGTTTTTGAATGATCAATTTCAATGTCAATCAATATTTTGACATTATTCTTAATCAAAAACCTAAAATTGTAGCATTATATTCTGAAATTGATTCGTAAATCGTATGTTTAGATAAACCATAGACCAAGCCCTCAGCATATGTTGAATCAATAGAAAGGCCATAAATGATAATAGGTATAAATGTACACATTGAAAGTATTTCTCGATATATTTTCGTTTATAACGTTGAGTATCAAATAAATTATGTTTTATAAGCTCTTTTAAACGGAAATATTGTGATTTATTTCGCAAAATTTCATTTACATCAGATGGCGAAAACTGCCCTAATAAAAATGTATCATACACTGGCGATTGGGTGAATAATTGTATCATTCCGTGTATGATCAAGATGATAGCCCGAAAGGGTTGTTAAGCATGTTGTATCATATTTTTCTATTAGGGTGGTACTCGAATTAAGACACTGATCCATAATTCACCCTGGGCGAATCTTCATATACTGTATTACTCATGCCTACATTGGTATTCAACAAGACCATGCTGAGGGTGGCGGTACAATTCTTGGTCGATACAATGACTTTTCGGAATGGAGATTTCCTTGAAATTCTTTAGCAAAGCATATCTTTGTACCTATCAGCCACTTGATTCAGAAATGCAAAATGATTATTGTCAGAGAAAAGCTCTAATTGGATGAGCACTTGATAGCTTGTATCAAGAAAAAGACTTTGGAAATTATCAGAAATGTAAACATCAAACATCTTGAAGTTTATTCTGCAGATTCATTCTGTTATAAAGTTAATGCAATGAGAATTAAGTACTCCTGAGGCCATAACAGTTTTTTAATGCAACCTAAGCAAAATCTGTAAGTAGAAAGATCATTTAAACTGGGACCGAGTCACAATAGCTTAAGTTTGATACCTACAGAGGGTGGCCAAAATGTTTGGGATAGACGCCTTTTTTTTCTCTCTCACAAAAAAGTTCAACATGCTGTAACTTTTCATAGAGTGCATCAAAAATTCTCAAATTTTGACTGTTTGTCAACCTATTATATGTGCATTAGCGTGGCTCAAAATACCACATGTCAAAAAGTTCGATGGGCCCCTTCTCATTTCGTTCTATATGACGCCACGATGCTCTGGTCAAATTTTCAGCTAAATCCGTTAACATTAGGGCGGTGCTAAACTCATTTGAAGTTTGTATGGGAGTTTATATGGGAAAACATCGTTTTTAGCATTTTTCTCATGAAGGGCACTATTTTTACTTAAAACACATAACCGATTGTATAGAACTAAAGTCTCACATGTGTTGAAAAACTTTGTCGAAGACCGCAAAGTCATCCGAAGCATGTAAGAAAAGATATTACACGCAGACCATCTGGTGGTGCTTAACATTTAACATGTAAAGGAATAACAATAATAGCAATAAAATCTCATTGAATGGGCCCGTACTGTCTAGGCTATATCTTTTTTCGCAAGTGTCTGATTACGTTGCGGTCTTCGGCAAAGTTTTTCGGCATATCCCAGGCGATATTTCTATAGGATCGATTACGTGTTTTAAGGAAAATTAGAACCTCTCAGAAGAAAATTGCAAAAATCGGTGTTTTCCCATATAAACTCCCATACAAACTTCAATCGAGTTTAGCACCGCTCTAATGTTAACGGATTTAGCTGAAAATTTGACCAGAGCATCGTGGCGTCATATAGAACGAAATGAGAAGGGGGCCCTGACAGGGGCGTCGGATGCACAACAGGTAAATAAAATAAGTTTGATTAGTGTAAAATTTCGCTGGGAAATGATGATACAGTAGATTCTCAAATTATCACAGTTGTCTAAACATTAATGAGAAACCCAATATCTAAACTTGTTATCATTATATTATTCTACAAAATGTTATGAAAACAACGCAATAACAATTGGAAGTATGTGAGTAGAGTTTGGTATTGGTGGGATATTTGTTGATTTAGCAGTGAAATAACTGAAGAACATATTTTGGTAATATATCATGATGTTATCGAACAAATGCACGATTTAATAGCAAAAAATGTTATTACTATGTTATTCAATACCTTTTGGAAAACAAATAAAGCACTTAAAATTTTAGATATTCATTTATTATTGAAATAACAATACTTGTTATTTTCTAGGTGTTATTGATACAAAATCATGGTATTCGTTTTTGTTATTTTGCCTCTTATGTTCATCAAGTGAAGGGCATATTGAGGTATGATTGTACTTAAGAATAATACCTAAATATGTTATTCACTTGCTATTCTTTTCTGCTCGGGTTGACAAACAGTCTAAATTTGAGAATTTTTGATGCACTCCATGAAAAGTTACAGCATGTTGAACTTTTTTGTGAGAGAAAAAAAAGTTGCCTATCCCAAACATTTTGGCCACCCCCTGTATATGTCGCTGCTGCATGGTCCTTGTTACAGGACAAGGAGTTTTGCCGCACGCCATTTAGGGCCTGTTCATAAACTACGTAGACTCTAAGGGGGAGGGGGGGAGGTGGGGTCTGGCCAAAGTCTACGCTCCGTACAAATTTCGAAAATTTTGTATTGACAAAAGTCAAAAATGAGTCTAAGTAGTTTATGGACAGCACCTTAGCGGATAGCGGAAGATCAGATGGCCTTAGCGGAAAGCCACCACTACTTTTTGCACCAAAATGAACATAATTACCTATATTCTTCTAATAGTACTCGAAACTTCAAAAAATTGTTACGAGAAAGTAGAAAAATTCTTGGCGTTCAGCCAAAATATGTCATTTTGTGCGATGGTGTCCCGCCACGCTGTATTTCTTGATTTCTTCCGAAGTAAAAAGATCCAATTTCCAATTAGAAAGCATAAATTGAATCTTCTGTTCAAATCAGATTGCTTGATGCGCTGGTAATAATAACATAACATTATAATTTTTTTAAGCAAAAGTTTGATTCTCGCGCAAAACGTAACGAGTGGAATGTGTCCAATATGAAATATTTCCTTCTTTCAATCATAGGCTATTCTTTTTAGTTTTCCCATTTAAGGGATTAGTAGGCGTTGAAATTAAGGGTATGCGGTATGGAATTTTTTCAAAGCGATACGAAACGAAGCGGTACGAAACGAAATGAAATTCAAAAATGTTTCGTTAGATCGATACGAAATCCGAATTCACTCGGTATTTTTCGAAACAAAACGGAATTTTCGTAAAAGTTCCGCGGAATTTTGCAGTTATATAAATTTTGAGCAAATTGATGCTGCGTGTTTGTATTTTTTTCCTAGAGTTGGCGCGAATTGTATTTCCGTCAAGATTCTCATCTCCTAAACTTTATTTGCTACAGTGCCATTTATAGGGTACCAATTTTGAGCGCTTTGAGCTGGAACTCAGCCAATATTGTTCCAATTTACTTGAAATTGTGTACGTTACTATATATTGTACACATCTCACTGTGTACAAAAAAATCAAGTCATTTGGTGCAAAATTTACTGAGTTAGAGCGCAAAGTGCCCAAAATAGGACTCCCTGCCCAAATGGTCCCAGATCCTAGTTTAACGATTTTTAGCGACTGGTATTGAAAAATTTGAACAATTACACCAATAACCCAATAAGTTTGATCCAATGACTAAAAAGATCACACAAATGCGTTGCATCATTGCGATGATGCTTAAGATGCTCGAACTACAATTGAACAACCATCTTCAAACCAACCGTTTGGTTCTACCCCATTACCCCGAATGCCACTACCCCGAAAGCCATTACCCCGAATAGGCCATTACCCCGAAAGCCGTTACCCCGAATGGGCCTTTACCCCGAACGCCACTACCCCGAATGGGCCACTACCCCGAACGCCATTACCCCGAAAGCATATTTTTAGATGGGTTATTCTGATGATGGGTATTTTGTATTTTTATTATTTTAATAACATTACTGACAGCTTTAAAACCAGAAGATATCATTGTAAAGAATAACCTTAAACAAAATAATGGAATAATACGTATTAGAGATGATCTTGTATGAGATAGAGCTGTCAGCAAAGGTCCTTCAAATACTGGCTATCGATATTGGCTCATTAGGCCGAAAAGACATTTGGCCAAAGTATCACTAATAAGTCTAATGATCATTAGGCGAGATCAAATAATACAAATTGCAAAATAGGCCCGGAAAGAACGGCCTATAGTTAGAAAAAGAAAAAATCTTTTAAGGAGGAATAGACGATTTGGTAATAAAACTCTATAACAGTGTAACTTAAAAAAACATTCCTTAAATGTGAAAAAATGTGATTGATAGGTTGGCCACCAATAAGGTATGCAAGGATATAACTAGAAAGAACAGCATATTAAATAAAGAAGGGCAAATCTCCTATGGGACCATTCATAAACTACGTAGACCGAATTTCGGTCACCTCGGTCCTCTCCCCCTCATCATCGTATAATTTTAAAAGACAATTACACCGTCTTCGGCCAGAGGCCGCACAGACTGTACATTACTAACATTAGACAATGGACAACACGTATAACACTCAGTGGCCCAGTGGAGAATTTCCTGTTTTGACGAAAAGTTTTCCTCGACCGGAGCGGGAATCGAACCCACACTCCGAGACATGCGAGATACCTAAACGACTAACGCCGCTAACCGCTCGGCCACGAAGTCCACGATTTGTTCATATAAAAATTTGAAAATTTGTATAGAGCATAGAATTTGGATAGACCCTCTCCTACTTACAAAGTTTATGCACGGCCCCTATACATAAATCTGATAGGGGCAACATGGCTACCAAACAACTCTGTAACAATATAATTCGAAAGAACAGCCCAACTTAAAAAGAAGGAAATACACCAGATGGAATATGGTCACCAGAGATATGTCGCCAACCCGGTAACGACGTAACTAGAAAGAACAGCCTATAAATTGAAGAAGGGCAAATCTCATATACAGTAAGCAGCTTTCACTCCCAGTAAACTATATAAGTGCAGCTAGAAGAACAGCCTTTCATGAAAAGAAAAGCTACAGTTTAGTTGCCAGAAAAAAATAGTTAATTTGGTCCAACGATGCTGGAGCTACCTTGCTAAGTGAACTGAACTGAATATCTGAAATCCAGTCCATTTACAAGTACTACAATCTTGAAAAAAATATTCAGAAAACAATTTTAGGGCTTGATGTTCTGGAAACTGATCATCAAAATCAAAAGAAAATATGAAATCTAGTTGCCAGTTTGGCCGCAAGTCAATTCTGAAAAATTTTACTTAAAAGAACAGCTTATTATTCAAAGAAGAACAAATCCGCTAAGGAGTTAGTTTATCGTCTGCAAATAAACTACGTAACACTCAAACTCGAAAGAACAGCTTCTGATGAAAAGAAGGAAACATTTCTATAAAGAAATTAACAGTTTGGCTACCAAACAACTCTACAATAGTACACGGTTGGAAACTGCAAACTCAAAAGAACAGCCTTTTTTAAAAAGAAGGCAAACATTTGAAGAAGTGTAGTTTGATAACCAGCACAATCGTTTGCCACCAGTTTACAACCGTGCTTGAGGCCAACCAACTTTTAAAACAAGGGAAAATGTCAGCTTGAAATACTTGTAGTTTTTATAGCCATAGCTATAAGTTCAAAACAGAAGCTAGTTTAAAATAGGGAAAATTTGTCTTTACTTGTCTTCTTAATTTCATTGCGTTTGCTTCTTTTGTTTTCACGAACCTTACTTTTGCATGAAGCACAATATACGGAAACCTTAGGAGAACGGAACCTATCTTAAACAATGTGCTCCCATTGTCATGCTATCTAAAACGAAGTAAAAAAGAGCTATTTTAATTTTTATATTATTTTTACTCGTTACAAAAAGAAAACGAAAAAAATCGGTACCTAAATCGTCTGTTTTAGAATAGAATTAACATAGGGGCATAGGATGGAGTAGAGTATCCATACCTACACTAGTTACTGATTACCCTTTTCTAACTTATAACCACCTTCATCAACTTCTAATCGGTCACCACTTTTTGGTGATCTCCTGAACGATTCGGGGTAATGGCCCTTTCGGGGTAGTGGCTTTCGGGGAAATGGCTTTCGGGGTAATGACCCATTCGGGGTAGTGGCGTTCGGGGTAATGGGGTGGGTCCAATAGGTACACCCAAGCCCGTGCACAAGGGGGAGGTTTTGGGGGTTAAACCCTCCCCATTATCGACGCTTTATACATTAGGCGCCCCTCCGCCTTTAGCTGAAATTGGGAAAAACCCCTCCCTTGGCGCCACTTCTGTGCACGGGCCTGGGTACACCTGCCTAAATGGTACAAGACCCTACTTCATAAAGTGAAACTAGGAAAAGAAAAATGCTGCGTTCCATTTAATATCCATGGTTCAATACCTCAGACACCGGTAGTCATATGTAACCCTAAACGAAAAAAGAAAAGCAAGAATTATCCCCTGAAGCAGACTCTAATACAAGTCGCAACGTTATGCCGGGGCCTGTAGCGTAGTGGCTACACGTTCACTTCATAAGTGGATGGTCATGGGTTCGATCCCAGCCCCAGCACTTGCAATTTTTCGTCAGTTGCTCTTCCCCCCGAGAGCAGCTGACACCTGATCCTCTTCTGAGCATATGCTCTAACGGAAACTTGGATGTCGGCCAACGGCAACTCATAATGGACCCCCAATCGGACTGGAAATGAAAAAAAGCCACACCCAGGACAGGGTAGAAAAGTGACAGCAGCGCAGCAAAGGCTACCAGTTCGAATTAGAATTAGTGGAATTAGAATAGAATACATTTAGGCGCTGTACAAAGTGTAAGTGCACCCGCCAATAGAAATCGCTCACGCAGTGCCCTAGTGCACAAAAGAGCTGTAAATTAGGTTAAGTGGTTGAAGAATAAAAAAAAGTCGCAACACTGGAAAAAATCTAAAATCTTCGTTATAATTCCCCTAGATTGCAGTGCCAAAATTATTAGCTCTATAAGATTCTCCAATGCTGATTGTTTATCAGAAACCTGAAGCATAAGATATGGAAGCATCAACTAGTTGTTGTTACCAAGCAAGCTCTATTGAAAAGCATACATTCTGGTAAAAGCCAGGAATCTAAAACATCCAAATTAATAGATGGTAGATTTTATCAGAAAATACCCAGTAAAACTCGTATTGAAATTGAAAAGAATGCATACGTAATGCATTTTTTTACCCAAACCGTACACTATGTCAGCGAGCTGTTCCCAACGTGATGCATTAGAAAGGTTAAATATGAAAGCATTCCCAAACATGAAATTCGAAAAATATGAACACAATCATCTCTTGATATTATTCCAAAAAATCTGCCAGATAGGTTTAAACTCAAGAATCAACATGTGTTCTACATGATTTCCGATAGATTATATGCACATTTACACTATGAACTTGTTTTTGAAATTTATTGAACTTTTCGCGGAATTCCGTTTAATTTCGTCAAAATCTATTTTTTGTAGGCGAAACTTTTAGAATTTGACGAAACGAAACGAAATTCAAATTCGTAAATTTCGCCTAGTTGAATTCCGTGGAATTCCGCGGAATTTCGTTTCGAAGTGTATTTTGCGAAACTATTCGGTATACCGCATACCCTTAGTTGAAATTGTAATATTTTTGTTATAGATTTTCCCTTTTTTTCTGTTCTTCAGGGTTATACTGATAGTGAAAACAGTGACTTTTCGGCCAAAAGGCATTCGGCCAAACGACAATCGGCCAAATTACCCTTTCGGCCAAATAGCGTTCGGCTAAATGAAGAATGTAACAACACAAAAGTCAGCTCACTTCTTCTGATCTAGTACTCCATCGTTTGTGTCCTATTTTTTGAAATAAAGGTTGCTGCACCGGTTCATTTTGATAATTGTTCAACGGAAGACAAATTTCTGATCAAATAAGGCCAAAATTGATTTAAAAAAAAAAATGAAATCAACAGGAATAGTCGAAAAAATGAGCATTTCTGTGATATGGGTACCTATGGTACCCATGACCGGCTATTTATGGTGTACTTTTTCAACTGGAAACACAATAGCTAAATCATTTTACGTCATACATTAATGTTTTAGTGCTCCTGCATAGAAATTACATTATTTTCAGCATCAAAACATATAATATATGATAAAACAATACATTTTTAAAGTGGACGAAAACTGGTTCCAATGGTGGGTGAAAATAGGATCAAGGGGGTCAAGATTAGGGACATTGAGGTCGTTTTCAATTAAACCATTTATCAAAGATTTCACAACATTATTTGTATTTTTTCCCGTAATAGGAAGAATACATGCGTTTTTACGTATTCACGAAAAAATATGTATCTGACTTGCCCTAGAAGTATAATTTTTAAGCTGTGGAAGACAAATTCACGCATAAACTGGGTGATTTCTGGGTGCGCTACATATGTTGAGGTCGAGAAAAAAAAAATGTTTTTGCCTTTCTCGTACACCAAGGTGTACCGAAAGGCTATATGTTCACTCCAAAAACGAAAATTTGATAGAGCCCTCGGAGGGGTCAGGTCTTATATACCAATCGACTCAGCTCGACGAGTTGAGATGATGTCTGTGTCTGTGTGTGTGTGTGTGTGTGTGTGTGTGTGTGTGTGTGTGTGTGTGTGTGTGTGTGTGTGTGTGTGTGTGTGTGTGTGTGTGTGTGTGTGTGTGTGTATGTATGTGTGTGCGTATGTGCGTGTGTGTGTACAAAAAGGTCACCACATTTTTAGATAGTAATCATCAATTTGGAACTGAGCGCCATCTTTTTCTTCCTAATGGCTCTACGTCCGCACTGGGACTTGGCCTGCCTCGCTTCAACTTTGAGCACTTCCACAGTTATTAATTGAAGGGCTTTCTATGCCTGCCATTGCATGAATTTGTATATTGTGAGGCAAGTACAATGATACGCTATGCCCAGGGAGTCGAGAAATGTTTCCCGACCGGAACGGGAATCGAATCCGCCGTCTCCGGATTAGCGATCCATAGCCTTAACCACTAGGCTAACTGGAGACCCCTAGCCGTACGCCATATTTTATGTATAAAGTTAAGCTGTTAGTACACATTAATGTCAAACTGATGTTGCTTCTTGAGTTGTTTCTTTGTCAAATATTTGACCCTGTGGGCCTTATTCTCATGGAGAACATTTCAGGCATTACTTTTCAAAAAGACGCAAGTCGCCGAAGCAAACGAATCCACATTTTGAAAAAGAGAAATTTTGAAGATTGATTACTCAGCATGATGAAAATGTATAATCTCTAAATGACGTATCTAACTTTTTGGCATTTCCAATATTTGAGGTGCCCAGATGCAAAGGGGTGTAACTTACACCGTGTAAGTGACCATGTTGTTGATTTTGATGTGAGCATATCCAAAACATCAGTTTTCAAGCTTTCAGGAACTTTTTTAAGATTATTTTTACGATGATAAAAAAACGGGGGAAATTGTGCCGATTTTGAATCCCCATACAATATGTATGGGATGAAAAAATGGGGGAAAACTTTGAACCTCATTTACTCGAAAACGGGTTTTTGTGACTTACACTCTTTTGCTTCTAACCCCCTTATTTCTGCTAGATACACCGTTTTGATATATGGGGAAACAAAACAAAGTATCCTTCTATCCTTTCTGGTTTTTGGGCAAAATTGAGTTAAGGAGAAACATCAGAGAATACAAATATGGCTGCCACAATGGCCGACTAGGACCCCTACTCACGTTTTCAAGATAACCAATCCTAAAAATTCGTAAACAAATGCGCTCGATTTTGAAAGAACTGCTTCTTTTTGCAAGTGAGCAAAGGCAGATTAAACAAGTGCGGCTTGAATTCATGTTTAGTTCGTCAGATTTGTGCCTCTAAAGTTTGTATGCAAATTGTAATGGGATTTCTTGAGTTTCACCTTAATGGCAGTTACTGATCTGTCTTCGGATGATGTTTCAGCTGCGTAAATAAAAATAATGTGTTCAATATCGAACCGAACTCTATCGAATCGAAAAGAACATCAAGACAGATCGTCCCATAATAAAAAGCTGAGTAACGCGGACTCAACCCCTTTTTGTTTTCAAGCTAATCTTGAAACACGTTTCATGCGTTAAATTGCTTTGGTTACATCTGTCATTCGGGTTTCTCTTTTCTCCGGATTCTACTCTCGCGCTCTCTTAAAAGAGGTAAACCATGTTCAAGCTTGAATCTGTACACATGACTTTAACAAAGTTTGTTTACATTCGAGGATAATTCAGATGTTTCCTGCAGTTCTTTATCGCTTATTCACGATTTACACATCATCAGTACCAACTAGTTTTGTTAGAATGTGTGGACGTGGGTTGCAAAGCGGTGCTCCGTAAAAGGTTGTCATCGGAAAGGTCACGTTAGTGTTTTATTGTTTCTCGGCGAATGTGTCTCCGATCAAAATGAGAGATTTAAAAAAAAAAAAATTAAAGTTCAAAATATATTTTTTCAAATTCCAATATAGTACAATGCTTCCTAATCGATCACACAGGTTGCACATAACCTCAATCTGCAATTTTGGTTCCCAATTTAGGCTCCTGCTAAGAGAACAAATTGAGTCAGTCCGCGAGACCCAGATAATACCATCTACGATACTACATGATAAAACCCAGATTAATCCACCTAGTGGTGATAATGTCTTTCTCGTTATAAGTGCAATACTTATGATATATCCATCTAAATAAGCCGAAGTGTTCCTAAATCCTGATCATACTTGATTTTGCCATTATCGAATAGGAAAACTTGATGATGGCACATATTTCGATGTTATGTTCAACATATAGACAGAGCTAAACAATATTAGTCCTATTAGTATACTTTTGATCACCATCAATATCAATGGTTGCTGATTAACATCAAGACGATAAATTCAATTATATATTTTTTGCACGAGCGTAAGATCAAACTTTTTCTGTATGTTTACTATGATTATGCACAATTCTTGCTTAATTTGAAATCTTCATGGCAAAAATACAGAAGAGTGAAATTTTCCATACTATTTTATTCAAATTTTAATCGCAATCGCACCGTTTTGCGCAAATATTTTAGACGCAAGAAGAGATTGAACAAATTTTGCTTCCAGTTGATGCAATCAAGTTTTCAATTTCTCATTCAACGTTGACCATTATTGCAATAATGTACTTCAGAAGTTTTGAATGATTTGATTTGACCGGATTGCATCAATTTTGTCAAGATTTTGTTCTATTTCATATAGGGAGATTTCAACAGCTTCTAAACTCATGTCTTATTCAACGCTTTCCAGGTTTTAAAAAAGCCGTTTTTTGGTGGTTGCATTGGTTTGGTTCACTCTTAAATTTTACTGCTTTCTGCGGTATATTCGAAACTGGATCCGGAACATTGCCAGTAGTTTTTTCTATCTGTATTAACGAGATTTTTAGCCCTAGGCTAGTTCATCTCGGGACCCACGCTTTACTTCCCTTCCGAAGGAAGAGCTCACATTTTGTGAGTTTGACGGGAGTGGGATTTGATCCCAGGTCCTCGACGTGAGAGTCAAGAGTTCTTACCATCCCATCAGGATGGTCTCCATTGCCAGTAGTCTCAAATATGGCCTGAGCCTATTTTCATGCTGATCGTCCATCAGGTTATCGAAAATGCCGCAATTTGGTGTGTCACATGCATAGGTTTGGTCCATGTGTGATCGATTTCTGCGAAATAACCGGATCTGATACCGGAACACTATCGGTAGTCATGCATGCGGTCTGAGCCTATTTACTTGCTTACCATTCATCAGGTAGTCGAAAAGCCACGATTTGATGTGTCGCATGAATGGGTTTGGTTCACTTTTATATTTGGCCTCTTCCGGCGGGACACACGGAACAGGTTCCGTCATCAAGTTGTAGAAAATGCAGCAATAAGATGTGTCACAGCAGTTTAATGCCACGGTTCCAGGACAGTCCTTCCGGCGGGGCACCCGAAGCCGGTAACATTGCCGGTAAGTAGTCTGGGCCTATTTTTTTTACTAACCATTCATCAGTTTATCGAAAAAGCCGCGACCTCATGTCTCGCATGTATGGGTTTGTTCCAAATTAACATGTTACCACCTGCGGCGGGATACCCGGACCGGTTCCGGGACAGCACCAATTGTCTCAAATATGGTCTAAGACTAGTTTCTTCCGAACTGTTTATCAGGTTTCCTAGAAAGCTGCGAATTGATGAGTTGCATTCACGGGTTTGGTTCATTTTTTACATTGCACCAATTCAGGCGGAAAACCCGGAACCGGTTCTGGGACACTACCGATAGTAATACGATCTGAGGCTATTTTCTTGCAAGCCGTTCATCAGATCTTCGATAAAGCAGCGATTTTATGTGCCGCATGCATGGAGTTGGTTCACTTTTACATTTGGCCACTTTCGGTGGGATGCCCAAAACCAGTACCGAAACACTACCTGTTGTCTAAGATGTGGTCTGAGACTTACCGTTCTTCAGGGTATCGGAAAAGCCACTATTTGATGTGCCGCATGCATGGGTTTGGTTCTCTTCTACATTTGACCACTTCCGGCGGGACACCCGGAACTAGTTTCAGAGCAATACCGTTTCTCCCAAATATGGCCTTGCTCACCGATCATCAGGTCACCTAAAGAGCCGCGATTTGATATGCCGTATGCATGAGATTGGTTCGCTTTTATATTAGGTCACTTCCAGTGGGGCACACGGAACCGGCTCCGTTACATTACTGATTTTCCCAAACAGGGTCTAATGCTATTTTCCTGCTTACAGTTCATTAGGTTAATGAAAAAGCAGCTATTTGATGTACCGCATGCAAGGGTTTGATTCACTTTCATATCTGGCCACTTCCACTGGGACACCCGGAATCGGCTGCGGAACACTACCGGTTGTCCCAAACATGGTCTGAGGCTATTTTCCTGCTTACCGTTCATTAGGTTAATGGAAAAGCCGCTATTTGATGTGTCGCATGCATGGGTTTGGTTCACTTTCATATTTGGCCACTTCCGGTGGAACACCCGGAACCGGTTCCGGATCACTACCGGTTCGGATTTGAACTGAGGCTATTTTCCTACTATTTGTTCATCAGGTTATTGAAAATGCCGCTATTTGATGTGTCACATGCATGGGTTTGGTGCACTTTTATATTTGGCCACTTCCGACGGGACACCCGGAAACGGTTTCGGAACACTACCGGTTCAAATATGGTCTGAGACTATTTCCCTGCTTATCGTGCATCAGGTTATCGAAAATGCTGCGGTTTGAAACGTCGCATGCATGGGTTTGTAGCATTTTTATATGTGACCCCTTCCTGGGGTACCGATCCGGAACACCTAAATGGCCATAACTCCGGAACGGCTGAACCAATCCGAACCATTTTCAATGGGAAACAATGGGATCAGATTCTGCGTCGAATGAAACATCGATCATTAAAATCGGTTGAAGTTTACTGCCAAAAAGTGATGTGAGTTAATTTGTACACACACATACATACTACACACACACACACACATCACCTCAATTCGTCGAGCTGAGTTGATTGGTACATGTGACTTGATCCTTCGGGCCTTCTATCAAAAAGTAATTTTTGGAGTGAACATATAGCCTTTCCAGTACACTTAGTGTACGAGAAAGGCAAAAAGAAGGATTTTTTACATATTTCCATTAAAAACATCGCCAAACGCTTAGGATGTTCAATGCTCATTTTATCTCCAGTTCCCTTGCTTGCGAATCTGTGATCTCATCCCCTAAAGAACCATACGATGAGGACATTTCCATCTCTGCTCACTTTTTTACTTAGTGTTCTATGAGCACTTCCACAAATATATACTGAGAGTTTACTTTGACAATGGCCATTTTTATATTCGTGTATCAGACACGTTGATATTCTATGTTAAAGAAAATCCAGGAAATTTGCATTACGAAAAGTTTCATACCGACCGGGAAATTGAGCCCGTCAACCTCTGAATGGTATTGCTCGATTCACGTGCGTTCACCTCTTTGAATTTACGGGTTCTTGCCTGTTTATTTGGGGTTCTAATGACGCCATAGTTGATGTCGTTTTGTCATTAAAGCATTAAATTCAATAAAGAAGCATAGCATAAAGAAGTATAGCATTTTTACTATTTTTCATCCGCTTGGACGATTCCGATAGTGATCCTCTAATTTACTTCATAAACAAACCGGATCAGACCAAGATAATAATATTCAGTTTAATGAGAAATGCTTACCATCGTAAAACGCAAATTGGCGAAGGTAGAAACCAGTTTTTCAAGTCAACCTTTCGTTTTAAGAAAGATTCACACAAAAAGTTGCCTCCGAAACTCTTCGATCAGAGACACAATTTTCAGTTCTGCTCGTATTCGTGAAAACAGGTTTAACGTGGTTAGGTGATATACAATTCTAAATTAGCATACATTATGTCTGCATGCGAGAGTCTCACAAAAGTTAGGAATTTGCTACAATCTGACGGTGTGACGTAACTGTCGAGAGTGTTAGAACACAGCGCTCCGCTAGATGATAATTAGGATTCTAATATTCAAACAAACAAACTCGCAAAAATTCTCACACATCCTGGGTTGATAGAAGATCCAATGAGTCTTACTCATTGTTCTAATCGCCGTGGGTGATGGGAATTCGATGCGATTAACTGGATGTTGGAAGCATTTTCCAGACACTCAATCAACTGGACTGCAATGTTCGATACGACTATCGGCCGTCATCAATATCGAATTATTGGCATACAAATGGGCGACAAGCGCTGGTTTCACGTTGATGAGATCTACGATCGTGTCGCAAACGATCCACTATCGACAGCATCGTTAGCATCGTGCATCTGTCTCTGGTGGATTCAATTGAATCTCAATTAAAACACTCCCCCACCGCGCGCCGATTCGATCCTAGACGGTAGATTAATCTCCCAGTTTTAATTTGCCATGAATCAACACGGGGAGGTGTGCGCAGTATCTGACTTTTAATTCACAGAACAGCAAAATTGGTTAATTATAGTAATTGATTTGTGATTCCAACCGTGGCGAGTACTACAAGGAACTACGACGAAATCGACGATGCTTTTGCACTGACCTCTACGCCCCATCTTCGGGAATCACCACTAAATCAGTGGACTAAATCCGCGAAAGAGACGTCATCGAAAAACCCCACGAAAGAGAGTCAACCACACGTGGCGTGCTGTCTAATCGGCCGAAACGGAACGGAAAATGCGATTTTGTGGTTAGTCGCTGCCGATCGATTTGATCTTCATGGCTTTTAACATCATACCTAATGTCAAGTTCGTTCATTGAAAATTCGTTGAGACAAGCCCCCGTCCCACGTGGCATTCAAACATAGGTTACCACATAACACAGTTGGACCGGAAAAATCCTATTCGGAGCCAATTGAGGTTGACTATGGTGCAACTAGTTGAAGGTGTTGTTTTAATTGCCCATCCGATTGTTATTGAATGGTTGGTCAACCGATGGTTATAGTTTTATTGACATCTCTCGTAACAGTATCACCACAACCGATGACGGATTTGAGCATCGTATGGAAGTGAGTTCAATCTCGGTTTTGTGGGTGACTCGATTGGGCAAGCAGAAGAATATGGCTAACACGTGCTTCGCCTTTAGGTAACCAAACAAGTCAATTGAGCGTGGAAACAGATTTATGGATGGCTCGAGTTGGCTAAAGTCAAAACGGAATCAGAAAGATCATGAAATGTATTACACCATGATAGGGTACGAGTGCCATCAGTAATCTCACGCTCCCATTTTCATCATATTCGAAAACAAGCGATTACGGCACCGATTGGTTCTGTTCTTTTTGTTTTCATGCGTGCTCACTTCTAACAAAAAATAGAAAAATAAGCAACAAAACAAACAGTGCTTCAATCCTTTGTTTTTCGTAGGATGAAAATGGGAGCCACATACTTAATAAGGGAACCAATACCCTATCTTGGGTCAATATGACTCAAACCGCGCTGAATTTTGAAACTTTTTTTTTCACTCTTACGCACAGTGAAACTATCGTAGAAGAGAGACGCAAAACAAACGACAAGGAAGGCGCACTAACAATCTTGTCTCCCAACATTGTTTTCCATCTGCTTCTTCTTTCTGTCCCAAATGGAACATCACCTGCTTCCAAGCTTTTAACAGTTTTTAACTGACAGCTTTGCTTTTAAATTGTCCATTTTGCATTTGCATAACGTGTACGATGTCATTCTTCAGTCATTCAAGGAGGTCAAGAATATCTACAGGAGATATACAAAATGGTCGGGACAGGCAAAATTTTCACTTTTCTAAAAATGGTCAACTAGTTGAAACTTTTTGAAAATTTGGGAAAGATCGGGCTATTCTACATGAAATAAGAAAGTTTCTAGTAAAAGACGATACACTGGAACCTCTTTTTATGCACATGGCTGGGACTGCATAAATAAAAAATGTGCATAAATTAAAAAAGAGGCATGAAAAGAGGGAAATTTATGCAAAAATTGAGAGGCTTTAATTAGAGAATCTAGTTTGCAAGAACAGGTCTTGCTCCTGGGCGGTTGAGATGGGGCTAAGGGGTTTCCAGAAAGTTCCCAGAGAGCCCAAAAAGAGGGTTCCAAGGGGCTTCAGGGGCGTTTTAAGGTGTTGTTTCGGGGTATTTGAGGAGCCTTTCAAGGGTGTTCTGTCAAGATTTTTTGGTGTTTTCGTGGGATTACGGGGAATTCTGGGGTATTTC
This sequence comes from Aedes albopictus, assembly GCF_035046485.1. Lineage (NCBI taxonomy): Eukaryota > Metazoa > Arthropoda > Insecta > Diptera > Culicidae > Aedes > Aedes albopictus. The sequence goes on from NC_085138.1 coordinate 348,518,958, forward strand.
AATAGTATTAAGTGGATTCCAGGGGCGTTCCGAGGGGCTTTAGGGGCAATTCAAGGGATCTCAGGAGCCTTTAAAGGGCGTTGCAAGAGGATTGAGGAGCGTTTTAAGGTATTTCAGAGTCTGCTCTGAAACTACATCAAATGCCTCAAAAATCCCCCTTAAACCCCCCGGGAACCCCATGTAACACACCTGAGAAGCTCCGATCCCCCCATAAACTCCTCCGTAACGCTTCCGTAACGCCTCTGAATCCTACCGAAGAGGCTCTGAAACATGCTGAAATGCCATCAAAACCTCCCTTAAACCCCCTCGGACCCCATGTAACGCACCTGAGAGGCCCCAAACCCCCCGAAAACTCCTCCGTAACGCTTTCGTAACGCCTCTTAATCCCACAGAAAATGCTCTGAAACGTCTTGAAATGCCTTCAGAATCCCCCTTAAACCCCCTCGGACCCCATGTAACGCACCTGAGAAGCTCCGATCCCCCCAAAAACTCCTCCGTAACGCTTCCGTAACGCCTCTGAATCCTACCGAAGAGGCTCTGAAACATGCTGAAATGCCATCAAAATCTCCCTTAAACCCCCTCGGACCCCATGTAACGCACCTGAGAGGCCCCAAACCCCCCGAAATTCCTCCGTAACGCTTTCGTAACGCCTCTTAATCCCACAGAAAATGCTCTGAAACGTACTGAAATGCCTTCAAAATCCCCCTTGAACCCCCTCGGACCCCATGTAATGCAACTGAGAAGCTCCGATCACCCCAAAAACTCCACCGTAACGCTTCCGTAACGCCTCTGAATCCTACCGAAGAGGCTCTGAAACATCCTGAAATGCCATCAAAATCCCCCTTAAACCCCCTCGGACCCCATGAAACGCACCTGAGAGGCTCCGAACCCCACGAAAACTCCTCCGTAACGCTTTCGTAACGCCTCTTAATCCCACAGAAAATGCTCTGAAACGCCCTGAAATGCCTTCAAAATCCCCCTTAAACTCCCCCGGACCCCATGAAACGCACCTGAGAGGCTCCGAACTTGCTGCTATCTCAGTTTCAAAGCATGCTATCAAAAAACGGTGTTTGAAGGACTTTTACAGTTTAGTTTTATCTAAAAGTTTGTGAAATATAGTAGAGGTCCCACACGCATACCGAAGTCGTTAGACAGCTGTGAGCACGAGGTGAGTATGAATTATACTCATTTTACTCACCTCATGCTCACAGCTCTCTCACGACTTTGGTATGCGTGTGAGACTCTAACTTTATTCGGCAAAATTTTAGGTAACACTACAATCTAAAATTCCTTCATACACCGTTTTTTGATAATGTGCTTCTGAACTGAGATAGAAGCTAATGAGTATAACTCTTGCAAGTGAGTATTCGCAACACTGCCTGAGAGGCTCCGAGCCCCACGAAAACTCCTCGTAACGCTTTAGTAACACCTCTGTATCCCGCCTGTACGCACCTGAGAAGCTCCGAACACCCTAAAAACTCCACCGTATCGCTTCCGTAACGCCACTGGAACCAGCCTAAAATGCTCTGAGACTTCCCGAAATGACTGCGAAACCCCCTTAAGACCCACTCGGACCCCATGTAACGCACACGAAACCTTCGGAAACACCCAAAAACGAACCTGCAACCTTCCTTTGCTCTCCTCTGTAAACACTGCTTGGGCAACGTTGCAATAGTTCCCGTCATTATCAAATATTCTTATGCACAATTTTGGTTCTGAGTAGCTTTCCCTCTTTTTATGCAGGGCATAAAAAAAGGTGCATACCTATATTAAAAGTGCATAAAAATAACATGCATAAAATCAATTGATATCCGGATGCATCAATGCGGGGCTTACTGTTTCAGAAAACGACCTCAAGATGTACGTGGAAGTCCTGTCATACTTGAAATGGGTCGTTGGACGTGCAGTAAAGCTATCACCTTCCATCTTCAGGACTAAAACTGTTTGCGTCTATGAATAAAAGTTAAAAATAGACGCAGTCATTTTTCTTCCGTAAAAGCACTGCCGGTCAGTGGGAGATGGATTGTAAATACATACACAATACATACATATAAAAATAACATGCATAAAAAGAGGTATTAGTTTATTATCCTATTGCCAACTTTGAACTGTTATATCTCCAGATTCAATGAACCAAATGCAATGAAATTTTGAGCATTCATGGCTTATATAATGAACAGGGATGGGATCATTCATTTGCAAAGAGTTACATTCACTTGATACTATCTCAGTTCAGAAGCATTCTATTTAAAAACAATGTATGGATGAATTGAACCTTGTAGATTTATCTGAAAGTTTTCCGAATAGCATTAAGGTCGCACACGCATACCAATTCGTGAACGGGCTGTAAAGGCAACTCTCCACGCGGTGAATGTAAATTACATTCACGCCGTGGAGAGTTGCGTTTGCTGCCTTCTGTTGACTTTGTTATTGACGCTACGCTAGTACAATGTCCTACAAAGTTTCAGGTGAAACAAAAATCAAAAAGTGCTGCATACATTAGTTTTTGCTACGATGTTTCTGAAGCGAGTTATTCGCAAGTGAATGTGAATGATTGCAAATGAATGATCCCATCCTTGATAATGAACTTTGAAAAAGGTTTGGCTAAACTTTGAATTGTCCATAAGCATAAAAGTTATAGCGATATGAATAATTATATGAATTTTTAGTAAGTTTGTCTTTTATTAACATGCATCATATACCTTTTTGCCTTTCTCGTACACCAAGGTGTCCCGAAAGGCTATATGTTCACTCCAAAATTTTGATAGAGCCCCCGGAGGGGCAAGTCTATAAACCAATCGACTCAGCTCGGCGAGTTGAGATGATGTCTGTGTGTGTGTGTATGTGTGTGTGTGTATGTATGTGTGTGTGTGTGCACAAAAAAGGTCACCTAACGTTTAGATAGTAAAAATCAACCGATTTTAACGACCGACGGTTCATTCGACGCGGAATCTAGTCCCATTGTTTCCTACAACTCAGGAACGGAGAAAAACCACATCTTGAAAGTTTCACAGAATATAGCTTATGTAATTCCCCTCCAAAAATATTTTTTTAGAATTTTCCCGGACTGCGAAAATAGCTTTTCCGACTTTTCCAACCGATTTTCCTCAACAGTGGAAAATTTTGTGGAAAACCATTTTCATTTTGTATTTTTTTTTTCAATTGCTGAGAAAATTTGCTTATGATTTCACAAAAAAAAATATTGTGTCTACGGTGCTTCGTTCTTGAGTGATGATTTTTCAAAGTATGTGGTATCGGTGGAAAATGTTGGTTTTCCACTGGAGTTTTTCGGAAAATTACGCGACCCTGACTTTTTTCAATTTTGTTTTAGTTCATATATATGAACCCTGCCTGTGAAAAAAAATCATTGAATTCTGAGAACTTTGATACCAATAAAAAAAATCCCCAGCTATCGAACAAATGGAGATTTTTATATATTAACAAAAGCTTAATTGAAAAAAGTCAGGGTCGCCTAATTTTCCGGAAAACTCCAGTGAAAATCAATCATTTTCCACAGACATCACCTACTTTTAGAAATCATAACACAAGAACGAAGCATCGTAGATATTTTTTTTGTGAAATCGTAAGCAAATTTTCTCAGCAATTAAAAATAATACAAAATAAAAATTATTTTCTACAAAATTTTTTACTGTTGAGGAAAATCGGTTGGAAAAGTCGGAAAAACTATTTTCGAAATGCGGAAAAATTCCCAAAAAATATTTTTGAAAGGAAATATGATAGGCTATATTCTGTAAAATTTTCAAGATGTGGTTTTCTCCGTTCCTGAGTTATGACCAATTTTGTGGAAATTGTCCAGATGTGCTATATGAGCCGTTTTCTTTGAAAAATCATAACTTAAGAACGAAGCATCGTAGACACAATGTTTTTTTTTGTGAAATCGTAAGCAAATTTTCTCAGCAATTCAAAAAAAATATACAAAATAAAAATGGATTTCCACAAAATTTTCCACTGTTGAGGAAAATCGGATGGAAAAGTCGGAAAAACTATTAAGGTAGTCAGGAAAAAATCTTGTAAAAATATTTTTGGAAGGAAATTTTATAAGCTATATTCTTTTTTTTATCTGTATTAACGAGATTTTTAGCCCTTGGCTAGTTCATCTCGGGACCCACGCTTTACTTCCGTTCCGAAGGAAAAACGCACATTTTGTGAGTTTGTCGGGAGTGAGATTCGATCCCAGACCCTCGGCGTGATAGTCAAGTGTTCTAACCATCACACCAGGTCCGCTTCACAGCTTTATTCTGTAAAAGTTTCAAGATGTGGCTTTTCTCCGTTCCTGAGTTTATGTCCTGAAAAAGTATGCCTGGTACTCCTTTTGTTATCAGATATTAGTAGGTCGGCTCCAGAGGCACGTTCTCCTCCTCCTCTAGTTAAGTAAATGCAGAAAACTCAGATGTCATTTTCAAATTAATTCAGAAAGGATTCTTTGAACAAAATTAAGCAGAACTCCATTGTCTAGAGAATACACGGGATCTGTAGATCGAATTTCCAATCTAAATATACAGCAGGTGGCTATGTTTTGTAAATTCTTCTGGAAATTGAGCCATAAATTTATCTTATATTTTTTCTCGATATCTTGTCATGCGTTCAGACTGAATATATGATTTTTGATGACATGCATACGTTAGGAAATGTTCTATGATATGTGTCCAATATGTACTTGACTTCGTTCTTAGCTTTAAAATTTAAATTTTGTGCTCGCTCCTACCAAGTTAATCAATATGTGGTGTATAAATGACAAGAACGTTTGATTTACTCTTGGAGCACATATAACACAATACAGAGCAGTAAGCTTTCAATGAATGTGGATACGTAATAAAAAGAAGATTAGGTAGAAATGATCAACATTTTTAAGTTTAAAAAACAGGTGTATCTACTTCAAATTGCAGAAAAAGTGGTAGCTCTCCATAAATTCTAATTTAAAGCACATTTTGACAGATTTAAAGACACCATCTTCCAGTTAACGATCGCTCAAACGTTGAACCAACCGCAACATGCCATCGTGTTCCCTCCAAGCGAAGAAGCTCCACTGACTGAGATGACCCTAACGCACTTCATCTCCAGGCGCTAGCCCAGCTTTTATGGCTCATCACACAGCTTCTTTACGGTTCGTCAAGCACCCAGTTTTATCGCGTCCGGAGTGACAATTGACACAGAAACCACAAACGCTATGCCCGCTCATCGTTGACGACTCCTGGCAGCTAGCTGCAATCAACCGTAGCGCAATATAATGACACTATGAAAAAGATCCTAAAATCTCCTACTTCCCTCTGGTTGCCATTGTCCTACTGAATGAAGCAAGTGCAATTTCATTCAAAGAGTACCCTCCTTGCACCGGAATTATGCAAATCAAATAGCCCTGACTTGACCGGGATACGACAACGGCAACGGTGAGTGAACCGCGTGCATTTGCACTAACGCGCGCGTGCTCGCGGCCACGCGAATGAGTCTATCAATCAGCAATCACCTACGGGCTGCTACTGGACTTGGTTGGTTGGTGGGTCCGACAAAGAGACCCGCAACCGCAACCGATTTGCACACTTAATCCCACTCAAGCAAGCTATCTGTCAATCAGTTTGTTGAAAATCTATTGTCCTCTCCTGCGCCCCTCTACCAACGGATCTAGGGTTTCACTTTCCGTTCACTTGTGCTTGGGCTTCTATCCCGAGGTACCGTGAAGCAGGGCAACTTTGGATTAGGTTGAACTTTCAAACTTTTCTTCTCGTTCGTCTTTATTATCTTCCTCGTATACTATGTATTTCGTCTTCTTCGTCTACCCCCTTGTATACTCTTCCGTCTTCTTTTTGCCTTTCTCGTACACTAAGTGTACTGGAAAGGCTATATGTTCACTCCAAAAACGACTTTTTGATAGAAAGCTCGGAGGGTCGAATCACATACACCAATCAACTCAGTTCGACGAATTGAGCAAATGTCTGTATGTGTGTATGTATGTGTATGTGTGTATGTGTGTGTGTATGTGTGTATGTATGTCTGTGTACAAAAAAGGTCACATCACTTTTTTGAACTAAACCTCAACCGATTTTAATGACCGATGGTTCATTCGACGCGGAATGTGGTCCCATTGCTTCCTATTGAAAATGGTTCGGATCGGTCCAGCCGTTCCGGAGCTATGGCCATTTAGGTGTTCCGGACCGGTACCCCAGGAAGGGGCCAGATATGAAAACGCTATAAACCCATCCTTGCGACACATCAAACTACGGCATTTTCGATTACTTGATCAACGGTAAGCAGAAAAATGGTCTCAGACCATATCTGAACCGGTAGTGTCCCGGAGCCGGTTCCGGGTGTCCCACCGGAAGTGGCCAAACATAAAAGTGCACTAAACCCATGCATGCGGCATATCAAACCGCAGCTTTTTCGATACCCTGATGAACAGTAAGAATGAATACATTCTCAGACCATATCGGAACCGGTAGTATTCCGGAACCGGTTCCAGATGTCCCGCTGGAGGTGGCCAAGTATAAAAGTTAACCAAACCCATGCATATATCAAATAGTGGTTTTTTTGACATCCTGATGAAAGGTAAGCAGGAAAATATTCTCAGACCATATTTGAACCGGTTGTGTTTCGGAACCGGTTCCGGGTGTCCCGCCGGAAGTGGACAAATATAAAATTGAACTAAAACCATGCATGTGACATATCAAACCGCGGCTTTTTCGATAACCTGATGAACAGTATGCAGGAAAGCATTCTCAGAACATATCGGAACCAGTAGTGTTCCGAAACCGGTTCCAGATGTCCCGCCAGAGGTGGCAAAGTTTCAAAGTTGACCAAACCCATACATGCGACATATCAAATAGTGGCTTTTTTGATATCCTGATGAACAGTCAGCAGGAAAATATTCTCAGACCATATGTATCTGAACCGGTTCCGGGTGTCCCGCCGGAAACGGCTAAACAAAAAAGTGAACCAAACCCATGCGACAAATCAAATCGCGGATTTTTAGGTATCTTGATTTGGCAAAAAAAAAGATTCCGGCCATATTTGGAACAACCGGTAGTATTCCTCACCGATTAAGGGTGCCCCATCGGAAGTGGTCAAATGTAAAGGAGAACCAACCCCATAAATAGCTGTTTTGGTAACCTGATGAACGGTTAACAAGAGAAACAATCATAGACCACACTTTGGAAAACCAATACTGTGCCGAAACCGGTTCCATGTGCTCCGCCGGAAGTGGTCAAATGTAGAACGGAACCAAACGCATGCACACCGCGCATTAAATATCGGCTTTTTAGATGACGCGCAGAACGGTCAGCAAGAAAGTCTCAGGCCACTTTAAGACTACCGGTAGTGTATCGGAACCACATTCGAGTGTCTCGCCGGAACTGGCGAAATGCACAAATAAGTGTTTGACAGTGCATCAAATAGCAGCTTTTTTGAATACACGATGATCGATTCGTAAGAACATAGCCTCAGACCATATTTTAGACAACCGGTAGTGTCCCGAAATCAGTTCTGGGTGTCCCACTGGAAGTGGTCAAATGTAAAAGTGATCTATACCCACCCATGCATGAGATAAATCAAATCGCGTTTTTTTGGGTAACCTAATGAACGTTAGCAATGAAATAGTCTCAGACTATATTTGGGAGACCCGGTGTGCTCCGGAACCTGTTCCGGTACCGCATCGAAAGTAACCAAATGTACCATGCAACATATTACATCACGGCTTTTTGAATAACCCGAGGAACGGTTAACTAGAAAATAGGCTCACACCACATTACAGACTACCGGTAGGGTTGCACAACCAGCGTTTGGTGCTTCGCCGGAACTACGAAAGTAAATAAAACCAATGCAAGCGATAAATATGTGTAAGAGAACAAAATCATACAAATTAAACCCACATACAAACAGACGTCGCACTACACTCACTACCTATCGCTCTTGTTTTCGACGGTCAATAAGATACAGCCCAAATGTTCAGAAAAAAAATTGTGATCTGTGATTGTGTAAAGAGTTATAGCTTAGCTTGTTAGTATCGTCTTGATATTGATCAGCCTCCAGTGTTAGTGAAGGTGCTCAACAAAGTGCTCAAGCAGTCAACTGAGAAGTCTGATATTTTTCAGCCCTGCTTATACGTTGAACATAATGTCGGACTATGTGCAATCAATAAGTTTTAAGTCAATTCAAAGATGTCTGATAAAATGCTTGCTTTCCTATAAAAATATTCGGATTCAGAAACACTTTGACTTACGTTGCCGGAAAGATTGTGAGAACATGTTCGACGAGAAAGGCACTATCACCACTAGGTGGATTAATTTGGGTTTTTTTATTCGTGTTTTCTTCTAACTTGTCAGCATCTTAACATAACACACCAATATGATCCAAGCCTGCTTCTCAGCTTAGCCAAATCGCCAATAGACGCCAATTCACGGTTGCCATTACCGTTAAGTATACGGTTGACCTGTTGGCACCTGTCCCCCTAAACTGGCAGTCAAAACGAATGCACTTGTTGAAGGTAGGCACATTGCAGAGAGGGAGAGGGGGAGAGGGGGAGAGGGTCACCACCTTGGTCAATGGGACTTGATCCGGTGCTGGTGCTGTCGCTGGTGCACGGCAAGGACACGTCCGTGTACAAAATAACGACGACGACGCGTGGTTCGGTTGGGATGCTGATGCTGGTTGACCGATTTATGAGAAGTTGACCTACCACCGTGTGAGCGCGCGTGTGGACGCCACAGTTCAGCTTCAGGTGAAAGATACCTCACCTAGTATGTGGCTAGGATTGGGTTCGCACGTGCGGACGAGTTTTTTATAACAGTTCGTTCATGACCTGGTGACTGCGCTTTGAGGGTTTTGCGTAAAAAGATGGAAATGTGGGCCGTGTACGAAATGGCTTTTCGCGGTTATTGTCTCTTGGTATTCATGAGAAATGGCGAAGTTGTTGGCGAATGGAAATGAAAATTCCGGTTGCTAATTTATTTTAATGAAGGTTGCAGTAAGCCAAATATAAATGTATAGGGCAAGTTAAGGTAAAATGTTAAATGTCTGAAACAATTTGGATGTAATAACATGCCTTGAAAGAATGAACTTGGTTCTTGCCGAGGACCTGGGATCGAATCCCACTCCCCAAAAACTAGTTCATTTATTTGGGGCTCAATCGCGTATAACGCTTTACGGAGCCGAAGATCTTTTTTTTTTGTACTTAATAGTATACATTATACAGAGTAAAAACTTTTTGATGATATCTGTTAGTAATGGGTGGACTAGGGTACTCGTGGCAGCTCGAGGTTAGAACGTCACATTTTGAGGGATAGACAGGTTAAGGATTGGGCCAAAGGTTACACTGCAGCTCATCCGGGGGTGAATCACATCTTGCTAGCCTATTCGGTGCCTTGTGGTGTTGGTACCAACTTGTTGTGGGGCATGGTCTTCCGGATGGCCAGGAGTAGCTTAATAACACAAAGAGGACGAAACAGAGAAAAAAAAACTGGAGAAGAAAACACAAGCGAATTAAACTTTTTTACCAGCAGAGCGAAGAAAGTCGAAAATACATCCCATGTATGTGACATTGCGGGTCCCCAACACATCTCTCACAAGAACAAAGGGTTGTCTACCTCGGGCCTCAAGGGTATCCAAAAGTAGTGCTCTGGAGGCGTCATTATCCGGGCATTGCCAAACTACGTGGTCGATGTTGTGCATTTCCGAGTCGTAATACGGGAAAGGAATCACCCAGCGATGGAACCACGTGGTCATTTTTTTGGGACTTTTCAATCCCCCCCCCCCCCCGCGTGGTCATTTGTCCATACAAATTTTTAAATTTGTCCATACAAAATGGTCATTGGCCGAAACCCCCCCCCCCCCTATGACCACGTGGTTTATGGACAGCCCCTAAACACAAAAAAGGCAGACACAACGATGGCTACTGGTGACGCCGGCGCGCTCGAGGGACGCCCCATGGTGCGATCATACCGACGGCGACCGACGGTATATCGACGGTGAAAGTTCAGCTACAAACACACTGAGCATTGGGCGCTCATTTGCTCCCACACATCCACCTTCCTCTCTCTAAAAAAACTTTTTTTTCTAAATCTCAAAATTAGAAACTTTGAAAATTATTCTGTAATGTATTTTTGTTAAGACTAGTCGAAATAATTGGATACGTTGTTTTGAAAAGTTGTGCACAAAACAAGCATCAGAGACGACGTGACGATTACTCATTATCCCAACTGGTAACAGATAATGACATGATCTCGAAATTTTTGTTGCAGATAAAATGGAAGCTGAATTTGTTGCGTACTTTACAACTCGTGAATAATCAATAATTACCAACCCAAAATCGAAACTTCTTGATGATACATCTTCAGCAGCGTTGCAGTGTTTACCGACTCGAAAATACCGCTCGAAAATCATAATGCAAGGCTGTAAAATCTCTAAACTCGTGTTGCATGATCTTTATCCAATTCTGGTCAAGTTGGGACAAACTTATGTCACATTGGGTGGATTGTGACAACAAATGCAGGTTTCGATATTGTCATTGTCATTATTGTTGCGCGATAGTTGAATTTTGATTCAGTGGAATATTACATTATTTTGAACGCGAATTGATGCGCATTTGTTTTCTTCCAAAACGCACCTGTATATCTATAGAGTCTTCTAGAAAAGTTACTCATACAATTGGGCGTGATAACAGGCGATAACCTTAAATAAACAGTTTTGAATATATTTCAAAACAGCTGATTGCAGAAGCGATACTCACAGAAGTGTGTTTATTCTGATGAAATCTTGTGTAATTTCTGCAAGAGGTATCGACATATCTAGAATATATACATGAAAATTTTCAATAATTGTATTAGACACTTTTTAGTTGCGGTTGACTCTCGTTTTTGAGTCTGAAATGCGTTAAAAATTTTTTCAAACACAATTAGCACTAGTTAACCATCAAATGGACAATGATTCTTCTTTTGTTTTCTGCTCAAACAACACTGTTCGTCACTAGTTGTAGATTTATGTCTATCTATTTCCGGTACAAAGCCTAAACACAGATGATTAGGAAGATATCCTCTTACTTCTGACTCACTACATAACGAACCCATCAACACATGGGCCGGGACTTTTTTGTTTCATGCATTTCGCCATATCACTCATATCGACTCTTTCGTATGGAGACCCAAATTTTGCTTCTCATCTTTATTTTTGTGTTTCGTTTTGCATCTTCTTTCGCCTTGAGCAGCTGGAATGATTTACGCTATTGGCCTCTGATAGTACGTTATTTTTTTGTGAAATCCAACTTCCAAGTCGTTCTAGATTATCTGTTTTTTTTTTAATGAAAACCGGGTAGTAAAAATAGATTTTTTGCAATTATATGGCATAAGATTGAACTTTTCAATCACCGAAATTGTGCCGAAATGGCCAACTTTTCTTCACCAGTATAAGAGTGCCGAAAAGTAGTACTTTTCAGCACCTTTAAGAGTGCCGAAAAGTAGTACTTTTCGGCACTTTTGCTAGGGTACACTTTTCACAGGTTTTCCGAAACACTAATGGCCTTCCGTAGTTTTATATCGATTCGATGGCTGCTTCTATGTCTGTTTGGCAGACCGAATCTGATTAGAAATGATTAAAATTCTGATTTGGTAAACCAAACAGACGTAAAGTGAGAACCAGCAGTAGCAAACAAAGCTCGTTGTTGACGCAACTCCGAATACTTGTGATACTTGTGAACACAGCCTACCTGATTGAAAAAAAAGGTTTGTGCGCATGGAAGCTAGCACGTGGTTTCTCTAGAGGCATGTGTGGCAGTCAGAAATGATCATTCTCAAGGGTATTTTTTTTATAATTGCAAAAAATGTTGTATGCAACTCGTTGCAAAACTCGATTTTTTCAGCACTCGTCGTATTTATCCAACTCGGCAAGCCTCGTTGCATAAATGTACGACTCGTGCTGAAAAAATCATCATTTTGCAACTTGTTGCATAAATAACTATATCGGTAACTTAGTCAGTAGTGGTAAGAAACTAATATTTCCCTAGGCACTTTCACCTAATTTTCATAACCTTTACTTTTTATCGCCAATATGGCGAAATGTGATAGATTTTGTTTTGTCCATTGATGGCTCGTTTGATTGTTTACCTTTTTTCCCATGTTATATAGCTTATTCTTTGCCAAGTACTTTGATGTCAATCACTATTTTATTGAAACTGTCTCAAAATGTCAATGCTGTCATAAGCTTTCGTTCAAACAGGTCTTTTGAATGTTTAAATGTGTTTTCATCTGATAATCTCGGCAGCAACGTATTGCAAGGAAATACAAATACTCCACGGAAATTTGCCAAAAATGTTGTGATCGATATATAAACTCTAGGGGCGTTTCCTTGCTTTCTGGTTCGTTCTTTTTATGGCAATGCGTTTATTACTTTAAGCAACCTTTAAAATGGATAAAACCAAACGACACCAATTGAAAAGGATAAGCACGTGTTACACCAACGGTGAATTGGTCAGACCGATGTGCAAGTTTTCCTGGTACATGTCATTACACAATTATGGGCGAGATTATGGGTCACTTAATCACAAATATTAATCAGTCACTTCACCATGCAATTCAAATATAATTGTCCCATAATTGTGAGTGACCCATGATTGTGCTTACTGTATATCGCTCTTTGATTGTACGACGGTTTCGATTCGCTGTGTTCGGTTATTAAATCTCCGCGCAATAACTTGGGTGAATTTGAATAATTTTTGAATTTGGCGATCCATGCAAAAATTGGCTGCAGTTTAGAATGAAACCTGAACATTCCAGATGAGGTTCACCAATATCGGAGTGGACCATATCTATTAACGTATCCAACACACTTTGGGCCTATCGAAAGCTATTCGGACACTGATCCTGGTTGAGACCAACTGCGATCTGTTATCTAACATATTTTTCATGTACCATCTTTACAATAATCATTTAAAATCTCTAATGCATTATGACCAAATTCTCGCATTGTTCAATATCTTAACGGACCATATTTAGATTTCAGTATTACAAGTACAGTCCGGATTCGCTGGTTGGGTCACGACTGCGCCCCGAATAGCTAATTGTTTTCGTTCGTCTGGGCAACTGCCAACCGATCCAAATGGTCTAGACACATGCAACTGACCAGAAATACTACGTCACGAAACACTCGCATACTTATACAAACGTTCTGTATGCAGGAGTTGCGATGCGACGGGGGTCAGGCATCAAACTCGTTTTGACATAGATTTTGACATTGACAGTGCTTTTTAGTTAGGGTTTTCTCCAACTAGTGAACATTTAATCATCGAGATAGCCCATCTAACGAGCTCTTAACCTTCCGTAACTCGCGCGGTTGACTACCTGCGTCAGCACCACACTAATGCTGAGTACAAAAAGTGAGATTTTTTCAACGTGTTGTACAAAACACAACAGCGCGATCGCTCGAGGGTTAATAAACGAATCGGCACTGTATTACGTTTGTCATTTGTTATTCGACGAGATCGAAAAAGAGATACCTATCCTATTCAAATATCCCTCTGGTTTAATATTCGGTAAACCGCTTGCGCTTACCTTCTTTGCATGAGATTGCCCATAATGGCGTTTGAGTAGTTTCCGTCTGATCGCGGCAAAAACTAACCTTTTAAATAACAAGTTCTTATCACTCAACGTGTACGGCGTACGTGTACTGTATGTACGCTTAACGTAGATATGGGCCACCTTTACCGCGAATTTGAGTTAACTCAAAACAGCCTATGTTTGGCTTCTTCCCTTTTTTTTTTGAAAAAGACACGGACACATCCAATGCTTTCAGTGAGCTTTTTTTTCGATCTTTGAAGAACGCATTGTGAGAACTGTGTTAAAAGTATTACAGCAGACATTTGACAACTGCAGCATGTTACGTTTCACTTCTTGAATGATGTTCGATAACTGACAACAACTGACAGATGTCAAAGAGTTATCAGAATGCGGCCTGTATTCAGAAAACATCGCACTGCGACAAAAGTGTATGCAAAACCATCGCATAGCTGCCGACATTATTTTGATTGATGACGGTGCGATAAGTGTAACATTGCTACAGTTAAAAACTATTGCGGTCTACTGTAGCTGCTTACATAAATTTAAAGTCATTTCAAAACACACTAAATTACAACATGTGTTTGTGTGCATCAGCAGCACTCATGGGTATTAACAGGCAATTTTAGGAACGTTTCTATGTGTTGAGTCACTCCCCAGTGCATTTTTCACTATGTTCCCCTTTACGCTATGTGTAATCCGAGGAGCAATCTTGCACTACTGCACTCGAACCGGAGGATAAAGATTTTTGTCAAAACCGACGATGCAATTCTTTCCGTTAGATTCGTAATGATCGCTTACTGACATCCTCTCCTAATCCTCTCCTAATTATTGTCTTTCGTAAATCTGTTTCAAATGCAGTTCTTTGGAATCATTTGATGCGCGATTCTTGGAACCCGCTTTGAGCGCGGTCCACCAGAACCCGCTCTCAGCTCAGCCTTACGTACGGCTCGCTAGATGTGCGGTTCACTTGCATTGAGCGCGGTCCTCCGGAACCCGCTTGCACACCAACCCTTTCGAGTCGCTTGATGCGCGGTTATTTTGAAACCCGCTTTTAGCGCAGCCCTTTCAGCTCGCTTGATGCGCGGTTTATGACACCCGCTTACAGCGCGGTACTCCGAAACCCGCTTTTGGACCAACCCTTCGAGTCGTTTTATGCGCGTTTTTTTTTTTCAAAACCCGCTTTCAGCGCAGCTCTTTCAGATTCTTCGGGGTTTTTAAGTTTACCCCGCCTCCTTTGACATTAGGCAAACTTTTGTGGGAAGACTTTAAGAAAACCTTTCGGCGCAATCCCGGGGAAGATCCCGACTTCCTTTTTCCAGGTGCGTGTACCTCCGAAAGAGATCCACCCCATCGTCCTGATCATCGGAAGACAACTCCTGATAGGGATTTTCAACTGGGACAGCTGATTCAGACATGGTAGCGGACGAGTTCATAGATTTTACCATTTCCGCATAAGTCTGTTTGGAGCGCCTAACAATAGAGCGACTTTCATTTTGAATGCGTCTTTTGTAAGCCGCTTCCTGTGTGCAAGAGTCCTCTAAATGAGCCTGGTTGCATTTGCCACAACGGGGCTTGTTGTCGCAAAAGCTAGCACTGTGACCAAACTGCTTGCATTTGGTACAATTAAAAACCTTCGGCCTAAAAAGACGCACTGGGTAAAAACCACCATCGATTACAACAAATTCCAGGAGGACGGAGCCTGGAAAAGTCACTCGAAGAAACGGTGAAGGCGAGTACTTCTTTTTATTCCCTTCCATGGAAGCCGTAGATAAGCGTTTACAGTCTAGGATATCCACATCGGATATTGACCAATTTTTGAAACGACCAATGCCGGTCTTGATGTCCTCACATGTCAGCGTTTCGTCGAGGATCTTCCCCTCCACCTCCACTTCTCGTGCTGGCACATAGACCGCGTATTCAACAGTAAACGCTTCGTGTTGAGCGATTTCATTTGCTGCTTTGTAGCTAGGTGCGGTAACACGCAGTTTGGATGCTTTCACTTGGTGAATAATGGTCCCGGGATACTTACGCGTCAAGCTCTCGAGAAATCGAAAGCATATTCAATGGTTTGCATTTGCGCCGGAAATAGACAATCCAAGGCCCAGGCGAAGATGGCTGATAAAATCGTGTACGAGCAATAATATCATTGGGAAGCGTTTCGCCTCCAATCGAATCGTCCATGTGGAAACAAATTTATGCAAAGTATGTCAAAAGTGCAAGAGGAAAAGAAAAATCTTAAGGTATTGACAGTTCAGTTTCTTCTTTAGGACGAGAACTGTTTGGTTCGTTAAACAAACAATGTTATTAATATATTTAAAAGAAAATAATGTAAAAAAAATCTAATAATATAGGAATTCAATTCTTATTTTTATTTTGGCACACCCTGTAGGATGCAAAAAAAGTTATTGCGAGAGAAAAGAAAAAAAAAACTAATAAATAAAAAACTCAAAAAGTTCTGTTATTTACAGTTTGTACACCCTTATCCGTATACAGTAGTTTGGGAACCATTGTTATGGATGTCAAAAAACACGTGGTCGAATGTGGACTGGGGATACAATAGACAAAAGCGATCAAAACAAACTGGGCGGACAAAAGGCTAAAATATTAACGACACATAAGAAAGTGGTCATTCTCTATAAATTATTCCCAAAAGTCCCAGTGAAGAAACAGGGGTGTGAGCAGTAATAAATAACAAAAGTTCCATAAACAAATAAAAAAATGCATAAATAAATCAAAAGTTTCCATAAATAATTCATTTTTGAGCAATTAAAAACGTCAAAAATGCAATGAATAAATCAACTGTTGCAATAAAAAAAGCCATTTTTCCCACCAAAAAACTTCGAATTTTCCATAAATAAATCCGATTTTTCCATAATAAATTAGAAAATTCACAATAAAAATATCTAAAAAGCAATAAATAATTCAAAAAGTGCAATAAACGAAAATCTAAATTATCAATAAATGTCAAAAAACGAGCAATAAACGTAAATGCATTTTGAGCCAAAAAATTACATAAAGCATGCGGCGAAGCCGCATTGAGGATTGAGGGTATCCGATGCACCGCAACTGCATCGTTTCGGTTCTAGGCAAACCACAGATCCAAGAATTTGCCCGGTATAATGCAAACATAGATGTTATCCCTTTTGTAGGTCCGACGAGCGATAGCGAGTTCGGACAGCAAGCAATTGCTCGGTAAATTGCAATCATAGTTGCGCAGGTTTTTCAGTCGTTTCAGTCATATAAGTGTGATTCAGCATTTCACTGCCTCATACTTTCCAGCATTTGTTTTTCATGGGTAATTTAGTCATTTTTTATAGCATTTTTTTAATTATTTATTGCTCTTTCGATAATTTTTTATTGTGAATTTTATAATTTATTATGGAAAAATAAGATTTATATATGGAAAATTCGAAGTTTTTTAGTGGGAAAAATGTCTTTTTTATTGCAACAGTTGATTTATTCATTGCATTTTTGACGTTTTTAATTGCTCAAAAATGAATTATTTATGGAAACTTTTGATTTATTTATGCATTTTTTTATTTGTTTGTGGAACTTTTGTTATTTATTATTGCTCACACCCCTGTTTCTTTACTGGGCCTTTTCGAGTTATTTATGGGAAATTTTGTATTTATTATGGAACGTTTAATTGTCTGCCGCGGACAAAAGAGTGTATCGAAAGAGTGATACTTTTCTGACCGAAGCAGGTAGATATTTATCACAGGCAGGTCGATGGTGTAGCTGTCCGTCGCGTCTGCCTTCGCACCCGTCACCGCCGTCCTCTTCCTTGTTGGAGCGGCTGATGATGGCGATAATGCTCGACTTCTGGATGCGATGATTCCTTGACCTTGATGCACGATGCTGCTCGCAGCTCGTTCCCCGGGTTGCGCTGGATACCACCTTGCGACACTACACATCTCACAAGCAGGAAAACGCACGATATAAAAAACCCACGGGGGTGCTAAGGGTTCGTTCAAATATTACGTAACGCTAAGGGGGGAGGGAGGGGGTCTAGCGCTGTGTTACGCTTCATACAAAATTCCTAAGTTTCCCATACAAAAGTTGTTACGTGGTAGAGGGAGGGGGTCTAAATTTGTCAAATATTGCTGTTCGGTCCGAAATAGTCAGATGGAGAACCACTGATTCTGGTCTCATACGATCTCTTTAGATCACTTTCCTAACTAATAGAAACTCATGAAAAGAGCAATATTACTCTCGCTTCTCGAGAGCAAACCCGCCTGCGGGTGAGATTATTTGTACTCAGGCAGAAATACATTAGTTAGCTCCAATACGTTGCCCACGTCACTCGTGTTTAAATAAACGGTCCGGTCGTAGTTCAGTGCGAAATTCGCGTAGTTGTTTACTATAGACGAAAAGGTCAGTGATCGAAGGCCGAGGTCAAGGACCTCAGAAGAACCCGGTCTGGACGGACAATCGATACTTACAGTCCACTACTAAGTCCGTACCATTCCAATTGCGTTACGTAATATTTGAATGAACCCTAAGGTGATCTGATTTTGTTGCCGCTTATCATGTGCAACCAGTGCTCACTAATACCAACATTCACTCAATACAGCAGCCGGAGAAAATAAGGAAAACGCACTTTGGCGAACAAAGTTTGCGAAAAGAGGTGGTGTGTGTCTTTTCACAAGCAATTCCCACTCTCTGTAGGAACTTTATCTAAACATCGACACTCTGAAATTCTGAGACGGAAAATAGCCAATCATTTTAGTAATTCCAACTTACCTTTGCCAATGGCTCATCAGATGAAAGCAAGAAGATGTAGACTTTCAATAACCAGCTCCTAAAGCACTGTAAATCGAATAATTACGCACAATTGCTGAAGCAATTCCTGGGGAAATCTCTAGAGAGAATCCTGGAGGAATCCCTAGAGAAATTTCTGAACAAATTCCTGGCGTAACTGGAGGAATTCTTGGACAAGACGCAGCAGGAATTCCTGGAGAATTTCCTGGAGAAATTTCTTGGATGAATTCTTGGAGCAACGCCTAGAAAAATTCCTGGAGAAATCTCCAGAGGAATTCTGGGAGGCAAGGATGGGAACACTCACTTGCAAAGAGTTACACTCACTTGCAGTTTTCTCAGCTCAGAAGCGTGCAATCAAGAAACGTTGTATGGACGACTTTTGCCTTGTAGTTTTGCCTAAAACTTTGCCGAATAGAGTAGGGGTCGCCCACGCATACCGAAGTCATGAGGAAGCTGCGAAGGTAACTCTCCACAAGGTGAATGTAAATTACACTCACCTCGTGGAGAGTCGTTTTCACAGCATTGTTACGACTTTGGGATTCGTGTGCGACCCCTACTCTATTCAGCAAAATTTTAGACAAAACCACAAGGCAAAAGTCGTCCATATATCGTTTCTTGATTGCACGCTTCTGAGCTGAGAAAACTGCAAGTGAGTGTAACTCTTTGCAAGTGAGTGTTCCCATCCCTGCTGGGAGGAATCTTTTAAGAAATACCTTGAGAAACTACTGAACAAGTCCTAGGGAAAATACGTGGGGGAACTCCTGGAAGAACCTCAGGAGGAATCGGTGGAATTTTTTTTAAGAAATCCATGGACAAAGATGCGTTCTGAAGGGATAATTATAATTCCTAAAAGAATTCCCAAAGGAATTTCTGGCGGTGTCCCTGGAGGTAATCCTGGAGATTTTCCTTAAAAAATTAAATAGAATACTTGCTTAACTCATAAAAGGCTTTCCAACATAATTCTTAATTAGGCGCGATTGTGAAGTCATTTACTTGGGGTTAATGAAGGGGCACTGAATTTTGGAAACCTTGAGTAATCAGCTCTGATTTTAGGACAAACATAGCTCTGGTAGGATTGAGACGGTACATCCCGAACATATCTCGACATAGGCCATCCTTGGGCCTCCTCCAGAAAAAAAATCCCAGCTACGCCAATGCGAGCAATAGGCATGTACATTGGCGGAATCAATTTGGATGCCTGGATTTTTGACTTCCTTCTTCTTCTTCTTCTTCTTTATGGCTCTACGTCCCCACTGGGACTTGGCCTGCCTCACTTCAACTTAGTGTTCTTTGAGCGCTTCCACAGTTATTAATTGAAGGGCTTTCTTTGCCTGCCATTGCATGAATTTGTACATTGTGTGGCAAGTACAATGATACACTATGCCCAGGGAGTCGAGAAAAGTTTCTCGACAGGAACGGGAATCGAACCCGCCGTCTCCGGATTGGCGATCCATAGCCTTAACCACTAGGCTAACAGGAGACCCTTTTTGACTTCCTGTAGAGATGTTTTATCTCCAAGTGTTAATAAGTAGCACTGTAATGGGGACCATCGCATCCTCATTTTTCACACCACAAAACACTCGCATCCAATCAATTGATACGTCTATTTTCCTCATGCTGGGTACAGGCAGACAATTACATCAACCGGTCGACAATTGCATCTCCAACAGAGTGATTCGGACAAAAGCGCCAGTCCAGCATACCACAACACCACGCATAAAGCTGCGATCAGTGCGCATTGCGTGCCCTTGGCATGTGGCAACGGCTCCGCAATCGGTGTAACCGCACAAATCCAACCAGCCTCTAGTAGTCCCTCCGAAAAATCGTCAGAAAAACGAAACCGCACGCTCTAATTCCTAGTGTGAGGCAATTACGTCGATCCAATCTGCGAATGTGACTGCCGGTCGGTGCAGTGGTGAGGTGACCGAGGGACTTCGATACGCGCGGTCTGGTCGCGTTCCGAACTATATCGGTTTCAATTTCAACCGAAAGCCGCCGCCTTGTAAAGTGATTTACCATCATTATTGGATGTCCGTCGTCAGCTCGCCGACCGCACAGCACATGTGTTGTAGGGTTCGAATCGAGATGATAAACGCGCCGGTTAAAATCCATCATTATCGGGGGTTTTAACCAAGCCGCAGTCGGCCTGAGCTGAGAGAGGAATTTGTGATTATGCCGGTTGGTTAGCCGGTGAGCCGGACAGTAATTGCCTCATTGTAGACAAATTGGAATTTTACCGCCCTTTTGCAGTTGTGCGGGAAGTCGAAGTGCATTCGGAGGTGTGTCTCTGCGGTGTGCTTGGCATTGGCGTAGCTAGGGGGGGTTCCAGGGGTGCCTGGCACCCCCTAGAACACATTTGGCACCCCCTAGATTTTTTTCTTGACAGACACCTAAAATTTAAAACTTAACACAATAATTCTAATATTTATTAATGGCACATTTCAACAAAACTTAAGCACACCGAGAATTACTTGTACACTTGTTGTACGTTTTAGCATTTAGGATATTGGTAAGAACAATCAACAGACTTCTTTATGGATTTCTCCAGAAATATCTCTATCTATTCATACAGTGATTTCCTTAGGCTTCCTTATGAACTCCTACCGATTTTTCTTTCAATAAGCTTCTCATAGTATTCTCCAGAAAGTTCTCATGGGGTTGTACATACTAGACATTTCTGCAGAGTCCAGCAATTTCTCCTAGGATTTCTTTGGAAATTCTTACTTTGATACTTTTTGGAATTCTTCTAGGGATTCCTCTAAAAATTTCTATTGGGATTGGGGGATTATTCAGGGCAATCTTCCTGGCATCCTTTCAGAAGTTTCTCCGGTGATTCTTTCAGGAATTCCTTCAGAGATTCTTCCAGAAATTTCTCATGGAATTCCTCCAAAAGCTTATATTGGCCTTCCTCCGGGAATTGTGGCTGGGATTCCTCAAGCAACTCCTGCTGCGACTCTTGCAGCAATTTCTCTTAAAACTCCTCCAAAAATTTTCACTGTGGAACCTTCAGGTATTCTACTAGGGAAGTTCCAGAAATTCTTCCGGAAAATCTAGCTGGATTTTTTTTTTCTAAAAATCCCTTCGGTGATTCTTCCAGAAATTTCTTCAAGGATTTATTCAGAACTTACCCCAGAGTTTCTTCCAGAAATTCCGCAGAGGATTTCTCCAAGATCTTCTATTGACCTTTCTCCATGAATTCCAGCTGGAATTCTTCAAACAATCTCCATTAGGACTCCTTCAGGAATACTTCTAGGGAATTCTCCTGGCATACTTACTTGCTGCAATACTTTCGGGAAATCCTCTTAAGATTCCTTCTGCGATTCCATCAGGGATTCCTTCAGTATACTTCTACCGATTCTTTGAAGGAGAACTGTAGGTATTCCTCCAGGTATTTGTTAGAGGAACTACTTTTAGGATATCCCCGGTATTCCTGATTCTAGAATTTCTCTAGAAATTTCTTCTATGATACCTCCCGGAATTCTAAGACTACTAGATAACTGTGGAACTTTAGAAATTATGCTACGGATTCTTCTAGAGCTTTCTCCTAGCTTTTTGGCTGGGATCTTTCCAGGCAAACTTCCTGGAATTCTTGCAGAAATTTCTTTGATTGTTCTACCACGGATTTCTCCAAGGACTCATCCAGGAACTCTTTCAGAGATTTTATTCAAAGATTCCTCCAGAAACTCGTTTTGACCTTCCTCCAAGGATACCTCAATCAACTTTTCCTGCGGTTCTTCCAGCAATTCCTCCAGGAATTCTTACCAGAATACGTCCAGGAATTCTTCTAGTGATTCCTATACGAATTTATCCTAGCATTGTGGCTGGAATTCTTCCGGGAAATCTTCCTGAGATTCCTTCAGAAATTCCTCCTGCGATTCATTCAGGGCCCTCGTTATAAATTCTTCCAAAATACCTTTACCGGTTCTTGCAGGGACTTCTCTAGGTATTTCAAGGATTTCCCCGGGCATTTCCTGTATAGTTTCCTCCAGTATTTCTTCCTAGGATTTATGCACAGATTTCTACAATGATACATCCCAGAATCCTTCTAATAATACCTTCTGAGATTTTTCCTGTGATTTCTTCAGA
This sequence comes from Aedes albopictus, assembly GCF_035046485.1. Classification (NCBI taxonomy): domain Eukaryota; kingdom Metazoa; phylum Arthropoda; class Insecta; order Diptera; family Culicidae; genus Aedes; species Aedes albopictus. Next base: position 348,541,358 of record NC_085138.1, read on the forward strand.
ATTTTTATCCAAGATATTTAATCCAAGGATTCTCTCATAAGCTTCTCATGCTCTTCTTCCAGGAATTTCAGCTGGATTTCTCAAGCTATTCCTGCTATGGTTCTTTCAGCAATTCCTCCTTGGCCTCCTCCAGAAATTCTTACTGAAATACCTCCCGGAATTCTTCTAGGGATTCTTCTAAGAATTTCTCCAGGGATTCCTCTAAATACTTGCTGGGATTATTCAAGGCAATCTTCATATGAGCCTTGCCTTCTGTGTTTCCTGCTGGAAATCCTAAAGGATTTGGTTCCTAGGATTTCTCCAAATATTCATCATTGGATTCCTCCCCTCTTGACTTTCATTCAGGAATCTTCTCCAGAAATTCTTATTGTGATACATGCAGGAATCCCTCTAAGGATTTCTTCTGGCATTCTTGCTGGGATTCTTCTAGGCAATTTTCCTTGGATACTTTCAGAAATGTCTTTGATTCTTCCAGGGATTTTTCGTAAGACTCATCCAGGAGATCCTCTAGAGTTTTTATTCATGGATTACTCTAGGAATTAATCATGATATTACTCCTGGAACTCCTCTTGGCCTTCTTCTAGAAATTCCAGCTATATAAATATAAATCTCCAGAGGATTCCCTAAACGAATTTCGGGAATAGTTGGAATTTCCAGAGAAATCATAGGAAGTATTACTAGAAAAACCTCTAGTGAAATCCTATAGGGATGTACGGGAAAACCTTGTAATTAATTAGAAGGCACATAATATTGCTAATTATCTAATTGAGAGATGGGTGGGATTCGAATCCACGACTCCGTGTTCGCTAGACTGCAGTATGGTCATTTCTTTGCGAGTTTCTTCAGCATGTTTTTTTTTTAATTTCTGCGATAGTTTCATTGAAATTTAATTTATTTAATTTATTTGGATTTTTTTTTATAATTTCAATGGCTATTCTTCTGAAATTATTTTAGATTTTTTTTCTCAGGCAATTTTATCGCGATTTATTTTGCAACTATTTATGATTTAATTCTATTTCTATCTATCGCTTCCGAAAATTGCTGAATTGGAAATTCAGAAATTCTAAACTGGTGCTTGCTTGAAGAAAATCCTATGAAATTCACGAAAAACTTCTCGACAAATTCCCAAAAAAATTTCTAGAAAAATTTCCATCAAAATTACCTTTAAACTTTCAAAGTAGTTGCAATGGAATTTATATAAGAATTACCAGTGGAATTACTGAAGAAAATATGAAAGCTTTTTTCAAAAATTGGCTATATCCAATCTCATAATAAATTGCCGAAATGTATTCTATAAAAATTTTCACGAACATTCACAAAAAAATGTTCGAAGAAATTCTCAAAGAATTTTCCGAAATCATCAAAGGAATTCCTGAATAAAATTTCGAAAGAATTCCAAACGTAATTGTCGTAGTATCACCGTGACAGAACTTTTAAAGAACCACCAAAGTTTTTTTATTCAAATAAATTCTCGAAGGAAATCTTTAAGAAATTCGCTGAATCAATTTCCAAAGGAATTACCAAAGAAGTTCTCAAATTAATAATCGAAGATTCCAAAATTTCTAAGGAAATTACCCTATGAAATTCCCAAATAAGTTTTCAATGCAAGTAATATCGGAACTGCCGAAGGTATTCCAAGACTATCTGCTGCAGGAATGCCTTAAATAATTACTGAAGAAATCTGGAAGATTTTTTTAAAAGAATTTTCAATAAAATTATAGAAGCGATTTATAAAAGAATTTCCGAAGAAGTTTTCGAAGGAATTGGCGAATGAATACCGAATAGCATAGATTATCAATGTCCAAAAAAGACGAAAATCCCAAAACAAAAGTAGAATGATTTGCCAAAGACATTTCCAAAAAAAATGTGAGGAAGTTCCCAGAGTCATTGTCGAATGAATTACCAAAGGCTTTACTAAAAGAATTTTAAAAAGAAAATATAAATAGAATTGCTGACATTAACAAAACAATGCTTGAAAGACAACTAAAAAATTGGAGAACGAACTCCCGAGAGAACATTTCAGAGGATTTGCGAATGAAATTAAAGCCAAAATAAACTAGTAATGGAATAGACGAAGAAATTTTCAAAGTTTTTGCCGATAAAATTTTCAAAAGATGCGTGAAAGGTGTTTAGAATCAATATCTCAACATATTATCAAATAAATTCTTAAAGAAATTGCCGAAGGGGATCCAAAGATATTACCGAAGAAATTTGCCAAATCCAAAGGAATTACTGAGAGGTTTGCAAAAGAAGTCTTAATTGAAATAAATTACAGAACAATTTCCAAAATACAAATTCCATGTGTTATATGCAATCAAGATATCAAGTTTCCAAACCTCACATCAGTACAACAGTTTGGATTTTCCAAAAAAAAGCTGTTCTTTAATATATAGCGCGTTTAAATTTCCGTTCAATTTTTTTTATTCGCGACGCAGTGTATCATTATATGTACTAAGAAATTGAGGGTGGATCGGTGTTTTCCTGAAACTAGCACCCCCTAGGCACCCCCTAGGAAAAAATCCTAGATACGCCAATGGTGCTTGGGTGTTGTGGTAAGATTTGCTTGTGGGATTTTTTTTTGCTTTTGATCCAAGAAGGGTTAATGGTAGTTCATTGTCACGGATTGGGAAAGATCGCATATCTAAGCACTATGCTGTATGAGGTAGGTGTGATTCGCAAATTGTTTACTATTGAAAATGCATTTGCACTCAATCGTTTCTTTTTTGTTTTTGGTTTGAGAGCAAGTCATTGACTGCTACAATGTTGCTTGTAAAATTGAAGTAATATTCTGGTAGGTGATTCATGTTGTGCTGAATGTTTCTCTTAGTAATTGTGTCTTAAATAATCCTTCAGAAATTCTTCCAGGGAATTAACCCTTCAGATATTTCTCCAAAAATAGTTTTGGAAAATCTTCAACGAATTCCTTTAGAAATGTATCCAGGGATACTTTTGGAAAATGTTGCAGGGATTGCTTTAAAAATTCCTTCATACTTTCCATAAGAAATCTCTCTAGCGATTTCTCCAGAAGTTGTTCAACGATTCAACGATAAATTAATGATTCCTTCAGAAATGCCTTCTCATTTCTTCAGAAATTCTTCCAGAGATTCTTTAAGTGAACCCTTCTGGAATTCATTACGAAATTTATTCAAAACTTTCTTCAAAAAATATGCCAGGGATTCCATTGGAAATTACCTGAAGAATTCCGTTAAGAAATTTCATGGGAAATTTCCGGAAATTTCATTGAAATTTCCGAAAAAAATGTATCCAGTAATTACTTCATGGGTTCATTTAGAAATTTCTGCAGGAATCTCTCCAGAAGTTTGGCAGCATTTCTGTCAGTGATCCCAGCAGAATTCCTCAGGGTATTCTTGTTTGTATTTTATCAGAAATTACTCCAAGATTTTCGTCTAAGAATATCTAGAGCAATAATTCAGAAAATTTCTCCAAAAAGTATTTCTTAAGAATTACTACAGGTTTTTCTTCTGAATTTTCTCAAAAGACTTTCATAGAAAGCTTTACGGAGGATCACCAGCTATTTCTCCAAGAATTCCTTATGAAATATGTCCATGAATTCCTTCAAAAATTTGTCCAGAATTATTTTTTTTATCTGTACTAACGAGATTTTTAGCCCTAGGCTAGTTCATCTCGGGACCCACGATTCACTTCCCTTCCAAAGGAAGAACTCACATTTTGTGAGTTTGTCGGGAGTGGGATTCGATCCCAGGCCCTCGGCGTGATAGTCACGTGCTTTAACCATCACACCAGGTTCGCTCCACATCCAGAAATTTTATTAGGAATTCTTCTAAACAGTTGTTAAGAGATTTTTCCAAAAAAATACCACCAGGGGTTTCTCAAAGAGTTTCTCTAGGTTTTCGCCCAGACTTTTCTGCAGAAATCACCTTAAGATAAGTTTTTTTTTCACGAATTTCCCTTGGATTCGTTCATATATTTTTGCATCGATTCTTTCATGAATCAACCGATCATTTAGACATTTCTACAGGAATTCGACTAGCAATTTGTTGATCAATTGCTCCAGGAATTAATAAAGACATTCATCAAGGGATTCCTTCTGATATTTCTGCAAGATCTGCTTCAGAAAATCCACTTTTTTTTATTACAAAGGTTTTCCTTGGAAATTCCTACAGTAGTTTCTTTCAGGGTTTCCTTCAAAAATGTCTCTAGAGATTAAACTGGAGATTACCAAAAGAAAATCTCAAGGATTTTTTGCAGGGGTTCTTTCAGAATTTCTTTCAGTGATTCCAGTACAAATTTATCCAGCGATTCCTGCAGAAATGCATACAGTGACTCAGGGATACTTCAGGGTATTCCTTTATCTATTTGCTCAGTTAATACTCCAGGATTTTTCCCAAGAATAACTCTCGACATTTCTCCACGGCTTTTTTTTTTTCAGAGATATATTCAGAAATTTCTCCGGAACTTTTTTTAAATTTCTGCAGGAATTCCTTATATAATTTTCTTACGAGATTTTAATAGGTATGCTGCCGTTCTACGCCCAATTGTCCCATGTTATATGGGAATCCCATATCACATGGAACAAATATGCGTAGAACGGCAGTATGTATCTTTACAGAGATTTGCCCTAGTGTTTTTCCCAGATCCTCCAGGAAGTTTTACAAAGGATTTATCTGGGAGTTCTTCTAAAAAGTTGTCAATATACTCTTTTAGGACTTCCATCAGAAGAGTTCTGCTAGGTATTTCTTTAGAAATTTCTCCTGGGATTCCACAGAATCCATTGAAAATTACCAAAGGAATATCTCAATGAATTTCTTCAGGGGTTGTTCCAGCATTTCTTTCAGTGATTCCAGCAAAAAAAAAATGTCCAGGGATTCCTGCAGATATGCATGTAATGATTCATTCAGGGATACTTCAGGGAATTCCTCTATTTTGTCCAGAAATTACTTCAGGATTTCTTCCAAAAATATCTTTAGAAAATTCTCCACGGCTTTTTTCAGCGAATAATTCAGAAAATTCTGCGAAAGTATTTCTAAGGCATATCTTCAGCAGTGTACGCAAAATATGTCACCGCAAGCGAAAAATAGGCAACAAAGGAGGCACGGCAACAACGCTTTGTTTTTTCGTTAGCAGATAATGACAAAATCGCTCCCGAGTTTGTTCACAACAAAAACGGTAGGAATATTTGTCTCGTTCTATTCACATTGTGATTTTCTCATTGTTTTTCAACTGAAACTTGACTCTGAGGATGGCAAGAGTCTTAATTCGTCCAAATGCTCATGAATTCGATGATGTGGGTCGAAAATTTCAGCAGAAAAGCTGAAATATCGGCACACGTACGGCAAGTGATATTTTTTTTATTGCTCTCATCGCTTGACATGCGTTTGTTGCGGAGCGCCTTTGTTACCGACATGCCATGCTTAAGACAAAGCGTTTGTTTTTCAGCGTGATCCGTTTTTCGTACCCTGATCTTCAGACATTCCTTTGGAAATTTTTCAAGTGATTTGTATAAGTATGTATCTTTACAGAGGTATTTTCAGGCTTTATAAATGATTTCACTAGGAGTTTTTCTAAGATACTCTTCATGGATTTTCACCAGGGCTTCCCAAAGAATATGTCCCATCAGGTGCTCAGGTTTTTTTTAGGAATTTCTTTTGAATTCGTTCAGATGTTCCTACAACGATTCCTTCAAAAATTTCTTCAGAAATTTCTACAGGAGTTCGACTAGAGTATTCTTTATAAATTCCTTCGCACATTCATTTTTAAGTATTCAAGGGATACCTTTTGAAATAGACTCCTTCGGTATTCGAAGTTTCCGTCAAGAATTTCAACTAGGATTTCTTTTAAAAAATCTTTCAGATTTTTTTTCTATAAATCTCTCTAGGAATTCCTTAAAATCCTCCAGGAATTCCTTCTGATAACCTGTGCTTCAGATTGTGTATTTCCGACTTTGTCATTCCATATCCTAGTAACGCAAATTGCTAGAGACTTGAAACTTTGGGCTTTTCTTAATTGGAATGCTAGCTTTAGACAAAAAATATCACAAAATGATGGGGTGAGGTTCACTTTTTTGGTTTTTGTCCGCCTGATATCTTATATGGTAAACTGTGCGTTGACGCCTAAAAAAATAGAAGACCAAAACTCACACACTGAATATGCCTGCTAGCCCTAAGCAGTTATCTCTTGGGTTCCTTGTGTGAATGTGGATAGTTGATCTGGCGATACTGGAGTAGCAACCATGGGTGGTCAATAGGCTCAAGTTCACAACTGTAGAAGGAATGATTAATATGTTGATATTTATTTTTTACCTGGTTAACTATTATCAAGTTGGTACTATCGCACGATCGTAAGGGACATTCTTTTTACTCGGGACGTATGCATCATCATCGTCTTACCTGCAGATATAGAGAGATAGGGTGAAAGGAAATTATAATTATAAATCGTTAGAAAATAATCTAACTATAAGAACAAGATGTAAATATGCAGAGGAGAGATAAAAAGATCGGGAGTGGTAGAATTCACACCTAACAAAATCAACTTGCTGATTGTGTTAAAGTGCATCAAAGTTAGTTGACTAAATAGTTACATGATGGCTAACATGAATCTCATTACTTTTCAATAAATTACAAGCGATGACCAAAATGTTTGGGATAGGCAACTTTTTTTTCGCTCAGAAAAAAGTTCAACATGCTGTAACTTCCTAAAGATTGTATCAAAATTTCTCAAATTTTGACTGTTTGTCAACCTATTATATGTGCATCATTGATACACATTTGAGCTCGATTGGTTAATCTTTCGCGAAGCTAGAACCGTTCTCGCAAAACACTATTTTTTAGACAACTAATTTTTGAACTGTCATATCTTGGAAACCAATGAACCGAATAAAATGAAATTTTGAACGTTTATCACAATATATTAATGCTTAAAAAGTCTTTAAAACATAGGTACTTTTCGAACGTTGGAAAAAGTTACGATGCATTGATACTTTTTGGATCTTTTTCGAAAAACTGCATTTTTTAACATCAACGAAATTAATTTTGAGTTTTGATATCCAAATATTTTCTACTTCTGTTCTCAATATTTAGCTATTTTTGTGTTCTTGTACCGACTTTTCGAACCCTCTAAGTAGAATACCCTCTTCGAATGAGTGTAATCAGTTTCGTACCTTTTAATTCTGTCCTATTTTGTGTGGTATTGTAATTTTGACTTATTTTCCTCTATATGGGTGAAAATGTCAAACCGGTATAACTTTACTCGTCGTGAGAAAATATTACATATAATAACGTCGTATCAAGTATCATAATATTGCTGATAAACGTTAAAAATTTCATTCAATTTGGTTCACTGGTTTCCGAGATACAGGGGATGGCCAAAATGTTTGGGATAGGCAACTTTTTTTCCCTCACAAAAAAGTTCAACATGCTATAACTTTTCATAGACTGCAAAAAAAAATCTCAAATTTTGACTGTTTGTCAACAAATTTGGGCTCGATTGAATAATTTTACGCGAAGTTAGAACCGTTCGGGTAAAAGACTTTTATTGCGACAACTCATTTTTGAGCAGTCATATCTCGGAAACCAGTGAACCGAATTGAATGAAATTTTGAACGTACACTAACAATGTGTAAATGCTTCACAAACTATTAAAGCATAGGTACTTTTTAAACGTTAAAAAAAGTTACCATGGATTGACACTTTTTGAATTTTTCTCGAAAAAATGTTATTTTCTTACATCAATGTCAATAAATTTTAGTGTTGATATCCAAAGATTTTCCACTTCTGTTCTCAATTTATCTCTAATCAGATATATTAGTGCCTATTTAGATTGAAGGAAGAACACATTTAGTAATTTTTGTGTGGTATTGTAAATTCGACTTATTTTCCTCTATATGGGTAAAAATTTCAACCCGGTATAACTTAATTCGCCGTGAGAAAATATTACATTTTATAACGTCGTATTAAGTATCATTATATCGTTGATAAACATTAAAAAATTCATTCAATTCGGTTCACTGGTTTCCGAAATATGACAGTTCAAAAATTAGTCGTCTCAATAATAGTCTTTTACCCGAACGGTTCTAGCTTCGCGAAATATCATTCAATCGAGCCCAAATTTGTACCAAAGATGCACATATAATAGGTTGACAAACAGTCAAAATTTGAGATTTTTTGATGCACTCTATGAAAAGTTACAGCATGTTGAACTTTTTTTAAAAGAGACAAAAATGTTGCCTATCTCAAACATTTTGGCCACCCTCCCTGTATTTACTGTTTTGAAACTTTCGTTCATAACATATTCATATTCAACTCAGTATAAGGTAGGTCAAAAGATCTCAAATATTCATTATGAATTTTGATGTTGAAGTTTTGGCTGACTTTGGTTACAACCATGTCCACCATGGTAACAGGTACCGAGAGCACGGCTTGCGTACCCGAGCAGAAGAAAATAACAAGTGAATAACATATCAAGGTATTTATCTTAAATACTACCATACCTTGATATGCCCTTCATTAGGTGGTAAAAAGAGGCAAAATAACAAAAACGAATACCTAAATTTTGTATAAATAACACCTAGAAAATAACAAGTATTGTTATTTCCCAAGCAACACACATGTTATAATAGAGTTACGACAGCGCAAGTTTTGGTTGTATAGAAGTACATTTTACGTAATTCTAACATTGTGTTGAAATAACGTAAAATAAACTTCTATACAACCAAAACTTGTGCTGTCGTAACTTTTATATAACACGTGTGTTACTTGGGTTCAATAATGAATGCATACCTAAAATTTCAAGTGCTGTATTTGTTATTCCAAAGTTATTGAATAACCAACTAATAACATATCTTGTTATTAAATGTTTTATTTGTTCGATGACTTCATGATGTAATAGCAAATCTTGTTATTCGGTTATTTTCACTACTAAACCATCAAATACTACATCAATACCAAACTCTGCTCAAATACCTCCACCTGTTTTATGATGTTCTCATAACATTTCGTAGAATAACGCAGCAATAACAATTTTAGGTATTAGAGCACATGTTGCTCTTCGCATAATATTTGTAAGGTATGCCCTTCTGCTCGGGTACGTAGCCAAGTATCGTACGCTGGACTGGACTAGACCTCATCCGAAGGCACCGGGTTTCATTTTATCGTGTACGGTCGAACCTACAAGAAGAAGCCATGCGAAGCGTATGTTGGCTCTTCGTCCCGAGGAGACACAACCCAAAAAGCACGACAGTCCGTCGAAGCAAAGCTCTCGATGATCGACAAATCGGAAGCCTTCCGTCCAGCCTCTCCCTCCTGCGGCCAAGCCTCATCGTCCCCATTGCTTCAGGGATCGACCGCAGCAATAAACATCCTACTTCACAGGGTTTTTTCGGCTTTCAGTCTGTTAAGTGATTGAAACGAATATTTCTTTCCTACGCCCGACGTTTCAATGTTCTATGCCATCTTTTTCAAGGGTTAAGAACAATTTTCGTTTTTCGTCTGGAGGTTCAATCTTTACGTGTTTCCACGTGTTTTCGGTAAGCCAATAATCGTTTTTGGTGTAGAATCATGCCCTGAAAAAAAAAAAACGCGAGGAAAAAAATTACAGTGGAGTGGATTTTTTTCGACTTTCCATACAAGGTTGATGATTTGAAATCGCTTTTTGTTCTATTTTCAAGCAAAGTCGCTCACTTCACACATCTCATTCTCCGTAATCCATGCTCTGATTGAGCTGAATTTTTTATTGTAACTCTCCTACATATGATACGTTAAATAAACGTTGAGAAAGAATTTTTAAATTGTTTTTTTTTTTCTTATTGAAAAAAATACATTTCTACATAAATGTTTGGAAATTTTGCTAAAATTTGAGAAGATCGTCCCTAAAACTCGCCAATATCTTGAATTTCATCAATCTGACGCAAAACCTGCTTCCAGATGATCGAATGGTATAATATTCAGCCCTTAATTTATGGAAAAAGATTTAAAATTGGTTGGACAAAACGCAAGATATTTGAATTTTAGTAAAATCCATATTTCAAAAAGTTGTAAAACTCGATATTGATATCGATCTTGTATTAAAAAGTCGTATTTGAGTAAATATTTTGTCTTTTCAAACAAATCTGACATGTTGTTATCAATTTTGTTGGATATGTTCCAATAAGGTTTATTTTGCCGCAATATGACAAGTCTGATTAAGTTTTATATTTGTCTTAATATGTTCATCAAACATATTCTCGGTAGGGACTTTCGGTTCTCCAGATTTGTGCTCATTCGAGCTGTGGCTTCTTCACTTTAACGTTTCGCTAATAAATGCAAATACATTACAACACTCCAATTTATTGGGTTTTACCTTACATATCCTGTATTGCACGCGAACTTTCAATAGCGAACTTTCAATAGATTCTTCTCTATACTACTGCCGTCCAACTTACCCGATTATAGTAATAAGTATATAAACTATAACAATATTTTGCAGCTCACATTTATATTTTGCGACATAAAATGGCTTGAGTCTTCCTGTAATAGTTTCTTTAAAGACCACTGCAGACCACTTACGCCAACCCGTTGCACTATCAAGAGGATTTGTTTTGCTATTTATAATAATGGTTTAAGTTTGCTTGAATAAGATGAAAGGGGTCAATAGTGACGTAGATCGCAAAGGAAACTTCCTTGAATTTCTTCATGCCTACCACACGCAGTCCTGCAAAATATCAGTCTCAGTGCCTGTTTTTCAGCTGAAAATGAATGACTGCGGCGGTCGTTTTCAGTTCCTCGATGTGAGAACTGACAGAGTCCGAGAGTTCCATTCGTGAGCGACCCAACAAGATCAATTCCCAATCATCCACACACTACTCATGCTGAAAGGCCATTCGTCTCAAGCGGTGGCTTGTGAGAATGAGTGCCCTATACGTTAGCACGGGTGAAAACACTCAACTACAGAAAATTGAATGGAAATTTAGCCCTGTCAGCTCTCGCTTTCAGCACGCTGCGTGCGAGTGTGAGTACCTATTTCATTTCGCTCCCTTGTTGCTGACCGGAAAGCAACTTTGACAGGAAAACCAAAACGGAGAAAATGAAAAAAGCAAAATATCGCTATCATAAAGGCCTGTCGAATAATTGCAGCACTGACCACACGATAAACAAATGAAAGCCCCTCTACAGCTCAACAGACTCAACATGTTTGATAAGTCGTATTTGAGTAATATTTTCAGTCTTACTTCCAATACTTGTTTTGGTTAAGTTCTGTCGAAACATAATATGTTTCATTTGTTCTTATGACGTCATATTTAGGGTTTCTGCAGTATGTATGCAAACATGTGTAACATGATGACATGTTCAGTATGTTTCATAAGTCATATATGAGTAACATTTTCAGTCTGTCTTTCAATACTTGTTTTCGATTAAGTTTTTGTTAAACATAATATGTTTTGTTTGTCTACATTAAGTCATATTGATGTTTTTTCAATAAGTAAACAAGTATGTTACACTACACACTTCGAAAAAATCTTGTAATTTTGTGTCATATAAGTCCGACATATAAAAGCAACACATTTGACGCAAAATTGTGTGCGATCTTATTTTTACAGGAAACGGAAAATATCAGACTCATGTAATTTTACGGCAACAGCTCAGCGCGTCGGCTGCTTGTATACATGATTGAGAACTGTGCTATTTATAGCACCGAATATTGAAACAAAAAAACAATACAAAAAGTTCCAATCGGGAATCGAACTTCGATCCTCAGAGTGTCAGTTTTCGATCTTGCTCTCTCGGCTGACTCACCACGTTGAAGAGATGGCAGTCGAAGATGAACAACTTCTACCATAAACGAACTTGCCAGTTCGGCTGTCGCGTCGTCACTGCTGGCTAGGGTGCCAATGAAAATCGAATTTTCGAATTTCGAAAACGGTTAGTGCTCAAAAGTTTCGTCTCCTCAAAAAAAGTCCCCATGCAAAATTTCAGCTCAATCGGACTTCGCTAAGGGGTGGCCCAAAGCGGTCAAAGTTTGGCTGTATTGAAACACGAAAAATATCCCAAGGTAGGGATACATGAAAATTTCGAAATCGGAATTTTTTTTTTGATGCCAAATGCCTTAAAAGTGCATGAAACGTCGAGATCTGGTGTTATCTCAAAAAAAAATTTTTGGAAAAAAATTGACTTTTTGGACTTAGAAAATTTTTGAGTTGGGGGAGTGAAATGAATTTGAAATGAAGGATTTGAATTTAGTTGCTGAAATATTCATAGCAATAGTACTGGAAAATGTCTTATATCATCGTTGGCAACTGCTAGCATATTATATATCATATATCGTTAGGGTGGTTCACTTATTTTGCATTAGGGTGGTCCTTTTTGTAGAAAAAATTAAAAAAATAAGATAATAGTATTAACAATCTCTTATATAACTGTAAGTCATTTTCAATATTGAATATATATAATATTTCATTAGGGTGGCTCATTTATTTTTAATTAGGGTGGTTCTTTGAGATGTAAATTAAGAACAAAAAAATATTTCCAGAAAATTTGCCAGTCATATTTTTGTATAGTTTAAAACCATGATCCTTTATTGGCATGTAACACTTTGTTAAAATATTCCTAGACCAACATGTGGAAAGGGCGTAACAACCATTGCGAATTTCTACTTCTTCTGTCCCTCCCGGGTGTATCACCAATTATTTATGAAATCTTTTATTTTCATTTTTAAATTTTAAATCTTTTTTTTTTTTGGGTGCTTCACTTATTTTGCATAAAAGTGGTCCTTTTTGTAGAAAAAAACAAATTTAAAAAACGATAATAGTATTTGTATTTGTATTGTATTTTCCGTTGGGGTTGTTTTTTTTTGGAAATTAAGATCAAAAAATTCTTCCAGAAAATTCAACCAGGTAATATTTTTCGTATAGCTTCAAGCCATGATTTCCTACAAATCTTTCGGTGACTTATCTATAATGAGATATTCTCTAATTATTATCTCTCCTCTCGTTCTATTTCATTAATCACGGCATCAATATAGTGATTAAAACCGATTTCTATCTACAGAGTTAAATATTGTGGTATGGACTACTAAAGAGATTTATTTACTAGAGAGGTTCATCTCATTGTAAGATTTTAACAAGTTTTGTGAGTTAAATTTAAAAATTCAAGTAAATATTTATTCAGCTGTTTCTATGAGGAAGAAGAGTTTAGTTTGAAGAGTAAAACTGTTTGTTGAACCCCTAAGATGGGGAAGTTTTGGATTAATGCGGTATTTGCAGATATAATTAACTTTTGCAATGGCAAAGCATGTACGTACTGAACGGATGAAATGTTCGCTCTTTTGATTTACACCATCATTGTTCCTGATAGTGTTATTTTGTAACTTGTTTTTCAAAATACTTTTAAGGCAGAGAATTTCACTCGAATCTTTAAGCTGTCAGTGTCATTTTACCTCAAAATCTTCCAATCTTTCCGAAAAAAATACTTTTAAAACTGGAGAAATACGGAGTACATCCGAAAAGGGCCAAAACTTATAAAGTTATCAAAAAAATCAATATTAAATCAGTAATATCTTCTAAACGGTGCATCTTAGAAAAATGTTACCGAAGTACTTTTAGCTTGCAAATTTGATGTTCTTTCATAAAATTAGGATGACAAACTTTTTTTACTTTTCTTAATAGCTTTTTTGAAAATCGTATTTTTTTTAAACATTTTTTTTTCATTGTAACCTGTTTTTCTCCAGAACAACCCACTGTGCACTAGATAGCATTTTCAGTCAGCTATAACATAAGGATAATTAAAAAAATATTGACATGTAACTTTTAAGGGAAAATCTATATTTTAGTTCAAAACACAAAAACCAAACTTTTTTTACCGTGCATATTTTTTCCATATAGCACCAACAATTGTCTAAAACTTCGCCGAAGACACCAAACCGATCGGACAAACCGTTTTCGAGATACAATTTTTTGATGATATCATGTGCATTTTTCATAGGCCCCTCTCATAAGTAACTCTAGATTCAAAATGGCGAACCAAGTATGCAAAACGGTTTTTTTCTCCCCCAAAGACTTGTATGCAAGTTTTAATTGAAATAAAAAAATATGAAATTTACTCGTTGCTGAAATGATATGGAACCGCTCAGCAATCAAAGTGTAAATTCGTCGAATCACATCTAAACTAACGATTTATGCCAAATATTTCGTTTTACCAAATCAAATTTCATAGTTTCAAGCATTTTAAGTTGACTACTCAACTTGCACGCAAGTTTCGGAGGTTGGCTTGTATGGCAAATATTGTACCCAAAATAAAATGCTTAAAATTATCAAATTTAATTTGGTAAAACGAAATATTTGGCATAAATCGTTAGTTTAGATGTTGATCGACCAATTTACACTTTAATTGCTTTAAAAAAATTATTTTCATGCCAAATGGCTTTCAGTCAAAAAAGCCCAATATCACATATTTTGCCCTATAAATTGAGGTATAGCTCAAAATCTTGACGTGCTGGAGCAAATCTGAGCCCGGATTCGGATTCAGCGACCCAAAAACTGTCAGAGACATATAAGTTCGCTTCTGAGACAACAAAATGTTTCGCTGTGTAATAATTCTTTTGTGTGCTGACTGCCTTGTACAAATGAGTGCAGTTCAAGTTTAGAAGTGTTGTTTGATTCGATTATGGATTTACCAGACACATTTGTTGGATTATATGATATCAAAATATGGTTGAAAAGATATTGCGATTACTATCCAAAAACTGCAGATGTTTCAAGAACCCTTTATGTACTGCTTTGGCAACTTCTTCGTCAACAGCCCTGTAGATTTTGAGCGATCCTATCAAACATGTTTGTGCCTATGAACTTCAGACATTACGTATGTCAAACATACCATTTTGGTTGGTTATCCGAAAAACATCAACATTCGAGTTGATTTTATCAAATTAAGGTCATAGTTTACTGAAATTGCAGCACACGAAGACAGAAACCAGTTTTTCAATATATTTTTACAATGAATACGATAAATTGTGCTAACTTTTGTTGAGCTGGCTTAGGTAACGGAAAAGTGTGTCGGTAAAGGAACATTTTTAGTGAATAAATATTTTTTTCCCATCTATCTCGTATTATGGAAAGCAGTGATCATAGAGGTGTTTCTTTTGTCATCGTGTGTTTAATTCCAACGTTAAATTATTGTATGCTTTTGTTCGTCCCATCACGTTAGAGTTAAGGTTCACTCACCACTTCGGTATGCTATATGGTAATCTTGTAGCTAAAGTATATTTTGTTTAGATAGATAAAAAGCAACCTACTGTTGTTCTTTCCCCAGTGACGTAACTGTGTTTTCGGAAATGAAGCAGCCCAAGGCCAAGAATCTTTTTAGAAAAGAAAAACAAAAAACTTTTGTTGCACATCATCATTGCCTATCAAGCTGTCATAATTTGGATACGTTTAAAATCAGTTTATTATTCCTTATTTTAAACCATAATAAAGATCTGGACCAACATTTGTGTTGCGGAACAACCATTGCAAACGCTTACTTTTCTCGTCCATCCTGGGCGTATCTCAATATTTTATGCAAACTTTTCTCATTAACAGATAGAGGAGAGTCAGCTCTATCTGTTACTGGTAAAAGAATCCAGGGACATAAGAAGCAGAAATTCGCAATGGTTGTTACGCCCTTTCCACATGTTGGTCTAGGAATATCTTAACAAAGTGTTACATGCCAATAAAGGATCGTAGTTTTAAACTATACAAAAATATGACAGGTAAATTTTCTGGAAATATTTTTTTGTTCTTAATTTACATCTCAAAGAACCACCCTAATTAAAAAAATGAGCCACCCTAATGAAATATTATATATATTCAATATTGAAAATGACTTACAGTTATATAAGAGATTTTTAATACTATTATTTTATTTTTTTAATTTTTTCTACAAAAAGGACCACCCTAATGCAAAATAAGTGAACCACCCTAACGATATATGATATATAATATGCTAGCAGTTGCCAACGATGATATAAGACATTTTCCAGTACTATTGCTATGAATATTTCAGCAACTAAATTCAAATCCTCCATTTCAAATTCATTTCACTCCCCCGACTCAGAAATTTTCTAAGTCCAAAAAGTCAATTTTTTTCCAAAAAAAATTTTTTGAGATAACACCAGATCTCGACGTTTCATGCACTTTTAAGGCATTTGGCATCAAAAAAAAATTTTCGATTTCGAAATTTTCATGTATCCCTACCTTGGGATATTTTTCGTGTTTCAAAACAGCCAAACTTTGACCGCTTTGGGCCACCCCTTAGCGAAGTCCGATTGAGCTGAAATTTTGCATGAGGACTTTTTTTGAGGAGACGAAACTTTTGAGCACTACCCGTTTTTTAAATTCGATGGTCAAATTTTTCCCATACATTCCATTGGCACCCTACTGCTGGCGTGTATGTATGTACTGAGACAGCCGTCATCGCAGCCAAGCAGACAAAGCCGCCTTCTGATTGACTGAGCGTGGCTGTTTTCGTTTACCACTGCATCAGCTGATGGCAACGGATTGTCATTTCCAGGTTTGTGCCTCAACTCGGTGTTAAATTTATGAGCGGTTTTCATGCTGTTTCACCTTCGTAATAAACAAATTTCCAATCGACTGCAGTCTTCATCTGATTTTGTAAGGTGCTGTTTGACAGTTCAACATCAGTAATCATTGTGTTTCTGTAACATATCGCGTAAATTTACAGCATAGAGAACTTAATTATCAGTTCTGTGATTCAAAATTATGGCTGGAAGAACTCAAACAATATAAACTTAATACGTACGTCACAAAAAGTGTAAAAATGTGGCACATTTATGTTTATGTCAAAGCTTTTTCAGGCAGTTCGATCAATTGTGTCACTATTAAAATTGAGATTTTTTTTAGTGTGTACCGATCATAAAAATTTCGATATGATGTTCAATATGTAATAAATTAAGAATAAAAACTATACTTTTACCGTGCCAATGCTCTACAATTTTGATTGTATTAATTAATAAAATTTCAATTGGCTCGACGGCATACATCAATTTTATCATCCTGGAAAAACTACAGTGTATCAAACAATTGTCCGTACAGTAATTTTTTGGTGAAAATAATTTTTCATTTAAATGTTTATAACTTTTTTATACGTCAATCAAAAACGTTGAAATTTTGACCAATTATAACCTATATATTAAAGCTCCATTGGTAAAATTTTGAGCGAGATCGAATAAGTTTTCTGAAAGTTATAGAACTTTCAGTAAAACTTATAAGATTTTTAAACACATTTTCAAAACATTATATCTCAATATGCACTTGATGGAACTTTTTCAATTTTTTTTTGTCTTACAGCTTATACCTAAGACTTTCATATGCAGCTTCGTTTGAAGTTTTATATTCACTACAAAAAATATGATAAATCTGTATATGTTCAGAGTGTCATTTGGAAATTTATCATATTTTGATCAATAAAAGTGCCAAGTGTTTTCAACATTTTTAAACTCTCTTAATGTAATATTTTTATACAGGACCTACTAAACTACATATGAAGAGTAGGTCCTATGGATTTTTCGTTCAGTCAATGCACTTTTATTGGTGGAAAACGTTTGGCAGATTATATGTGCAAAATATAGTAAATTTTTAAACATCGTCAGTTACATAAGCACATTTTTCATATTTTTTGTAGTGAATATAAAACCTCAAACATAGCTGCATGTGAAAGCCTTAGGTATAAGATGTAACACATAAAAAATTGAAAAAATTTCATCGAGTACATATTGAGATATAATGTTTTGAAAATGTGTTCATAAATCTTATAAGTTTTACTAAAAGTTCTATAACTTTCAGAAAACTTGTTTGATCTCGCTCAAAATTTTACCAATGAAGCTTTAATATTTGGGTCATGATTGGTCAAAATTTCAGCGTTTTTGATTGACGCATAAAAAAGTTATAAACATTTGAATGAAAAATTTATTTGACAAAAAATTTGCTGTACGGACAATTGTTTGATACACTGTAGTAGTGTACCATTTTTCTATATGGAAATTCTTATCGACTGTCGCCGCATTTTGTATGAAAAATTACCCATTTTACGAACCGACAACAATGTTGATAATGATATTGATTTTCATGAGGTAGTGACACTACCTCCTGTCAAATTTTCGTTTATAAAATCACCCCAAAAATGTTAAATACATTTTCTTCTTCTTCTGACGTTGTCAACACTGGACCAAAGCCTGCTTCTCAGCTTAGTGTTAGACTACGAGCACTTCCACAGTTATTTAAAATTTCTTCATTCGGATCCATATAAATTGTGATGGTCATACATATACATTGTAAAAAGAATATTCTCAATTTACATTCACAAATTTTCCAGATTGGTAAGCATTAAGCTAATTCCTAATCATATCTCGAATCATTTAGCATGCCGTGTCCAAGTATGCCATTTATTGTTTCATTAATACTTTTAATATTTATAAAATATCCAGTCAAATATCCCATTTTTATCCAAGGTGTATGATTTTTTGCAGGAATTAGAAATATTATTAAGGAAAACAAAGCACTTTAGGTTACACATGCTCAAGTAAAACGATGGTTTTAATTTGTTTTATTTTATTATCCTTCAAAGATACGTGTTTATAAGGCGCATTAAATTTATCGAAGTACAAATGCCTATTTCCCCAGAAAAAATGACTCGCACCACAATTTCTGGTCATAGAAAGCCAATTTTAAGTTGAAATAGTTTTCTGAAACAAATTCGCAAGCCATACTTTGCACTTGAATAGTTTTTTTTTTGACATTTTGAAACATAGTTGAATACGGTTATGCAACAAACATTGATTACGCTTTAGAAAAGAAACTGAATTATCATCCTCAATTAGAAAAAGAAGACGTGTAGTTTGTTTATTGAAAGTTGTCAGAATTATGTACTATAAAACATACTAAGAAACATTATTAAGTATGCTTTGATTCATATAGAACATGATTATAACATCTCAAATATGTTGCCGAAGCTCCACCTTCTGCGCTTTTTCGGTCATATATCTGTCTGAAAAACGGTTTTATTGTTATGAACCAAAACACAGTAACTGGTCATATTGGAGTCTAAATAAGTCCTATAGAACATGTTGTGTTACTTGGGGATATTGAGCTAAAACTCAAAAACGGTTCTACTTAAATTTTTTTGAAGCACGGTTTCGAAATCAGCACTAAATTGAGCTTCAAAAATTTTGGTCGTTCACAGAAGTTCACGACTTTCGTTTTATTTTGTAAACTAGTGTTATTGAACGGTTACAAATTTGAGATCACTTCAAAGTGGCTCTGGGGTCCAATAGACCCCACCTATCTATTATAGGGTTAATGGGGATGTAATATAAAAATATGGTTTCAGAGAGATGCAATGGACAAATACAATATGGGTTTTAAAGAGAGTCTCAAAAAGTTTTAAAGGATGGGCAACAGAGGGTGTCAAGTTTAAGGGCTAAAGTGAGTCCATGGAATTTTAAAGAAAGGAAAGGAAGGTCTCACAAGGAAAGAAATCTGAAAGAAATCTCAAGAGATTTGAAAAAAAATGGGACAGATCCATTTAGAGATTCATCTGAAAACCACCTCAGCACGCCATTCAACCTCACTGATACACTCTCTTAGACCCGCCACCTTAAACCACCATCAACACCTCTATAGATCCCCGGGATTTTTCCCAACAACTGATTGAAGACATTCTAGCGCTTACTTACCTACTCCATTGCTGGAGGGATCATTATTTGTATAGGCATAGGTGGCATGATTGTTAGTTAACAAGGAATGTATTGTGGATTTAGCACTAAATTGGTGTCAGAAGTAACTTCATTGACTTCCGCTGCCTTTCCTATGCGTTAAACATAACCTCGAAAGTAGTGCGCAGAATAGAGCATCAGATTTACTATACCGCTCACTACTTCCGACGTTATGTTTAACATATTGGAAAGACAGCGGAAGTTACTTCCGACACCAATTTAGTGCTAAATCCACAATACCTGAGTATCAATCAACCGTTCTTTGATGAAGAGTTGTCGTTGATAGCAAGGGTCCGTGTATTAGCCTCATTCCATTCATATTCACTCCTCTTTGCTGAAGCGAGTCGAGACAGATGCAGCAAACGGGTTGCCCTGAACGAACACGCAACCCATCTGATGGCACCAGAGTGATGTGATGCGCAGGTAGTTTGGCGTTGTTTGCTGTTCGTTCGTAGTTTGGGTCGGAAGCGAATGAAAGAATGGTGAAAGGTCAAGAATGATGGCTATTTGATCGAAGCGGCTATTTTCATAAGGACAAATGATTAATTTCCAAGTGAGACTTCTAACCGTTCCCCGAAGTTTGCTATCGTCATTGACAAGCAGGTTCACAAACAAATGCGACAAACGTTCGCTGTTGCTGAGTGACTTCAATGTCAATAGAGATGCAAAGTGGAAATCAGGAACCCTGGTTAATAGTAATACACTAAAACCCTAATTTAAGCCTAAAACAGGGGGGGGGGGTGTAAACTGAGTTTCATTGTTAATTGGTGAAGCGCTATTTGGGATTTAGAGCGTAAATTAGATTCAGTTTGTGAAGATCGTAATTACAACGTTTTGAGCCTGTGATATGTGACATTAAATTGAGTTATTTAGTTATATGTAATCAATTTAGCAGTTTTGCAAAGTTCGGTGATTCCCAACCTACGGTCATGGGCCAAGCGAATTCCTCAAGAACCGAAAATTGTGAGGATGAAATAAAAAAGTTTTGTGGATTCTGTTCCTCATAAAGCACTTAACAATGTACATTGCACAAATGTACATACTTAGTTTGGAATGCCGAATCTCGGTTTACGAATGCCGAGATTTGCACAGCCGAGTAGTCAGCTAAATGTTTTCATGAGATCTCAGCTTATACACCGTGTCCAATAAGTTCTCATAATAGGCTCAAGAACCATAAATTTGAGGATGAAATAAAAATGTATTCACGACTCTGCGCCTCTCGGAACTCTGATTACAATATAGTTACAGGGGATAGACAAAATGATCGGGACAGGCAAAATCTCCACTTTTCAAAAAATGTTAAACTAGTTGTAACTTTTTTTATGCCACAAAAGTTCAGCCTATTGGACGCAGTGGCTTAATTTCCCCAACAGGGGAGGAAAAAAAAACTTTTAGAAAAGTGCATAAAAAAATCTCAAATGTTTACTGTAAGTTGGCCAACTAGTTGTCTATCAATGGTCCAATTTTGGGAAAGATCGGACTATTCTACATGAAGTACGAAAGACTTCGGTAAAAGGCATAATTATCCGATAGCTAACTTTGAACTGTTATATCTCCGGATTCAATGAACCGAATGTAATGAAATTTGGAGCGTTTATGACTTATATAATGAACTTCAAAAAACTTTTGACTAAACCTTAAATTGTTAACACGGAAGATAATTAAAGCAAAAAGATTATTTTTCTAATGAAACGCCAAATTAGCAAAAACTTCAACATCGCATTAAAATTCAAGGTGGTAATTGAAGTTCAGTTATATTCCCTCTAATTGACTTTGATGAAGATATGTTTTGGAAGAAAGTAACAAAATATCCGATAATAAATTGAAACAAGTTATAAAATGCATATTAAAAATAGACCAATTTACTAAAAATTCATATAATAAATTAAATCGCACTAACTTTTTTTTTCTTATAAACAATTTTAAGTTAAGTCAAACGTTTTTCAAAGCTCATTATATAAGTCATAAATGGTTAAAATTTCATTGCATTCGGTTCATTAAATCCGGAGATATAACAACTAAAAATTGGCCATCGGATATTTTATTTTTATTTTTTCATTTCATGTAGAATAACCCAATATTTTCCAAATTTGGATCTTCGATAGACAACTAGTTGACCAATTTACAGTAAAAATTTGAGATTTTTTGATGCACTTTTCGAAAAGTTACAGCTAGTTGAATATTTTTTGAAAAGTGAAAATTTTGCCTATCCCGATCATTTCGTCTATCCCCTGTATGTTGCATATCTTAGTGGTTCCCAATCTGGGGTCACGGGCCACGCAAATTTCTCAAGAAGCGAAAGTGTTAGGAAAAAGTGCAAATGTCTTTCGAATTGATCGTCTCAACGATCAGTATCCCAATATATTTATTCTGGTCTATGTGCTTTCACTTTTCTACTCTGTCCATGGTAGAATGGTGGGCACGAGGATGTTGATATGTGGCTGCTGGGGATTTCGGGCTGAAGGGTCTCAAATTTTCATGAAACTTTTTCCACAGGCAGGGCTCATGGATATATGAACAAAAAAAAAATGAAAAAAATTCAGGGTCGCCTATTTTCCCGGAAAACTCAGGTGGACATTTGTTGTTTTCCCCTAACACTACTTACTTTGAAAAATCATAACTCAAGAATGAAGCATCGTAGAAACAAAGTTTTTAGGAAATGAAAGCAAATTTTCTCAGAAATAAAAAAAAAATCGAACTGGAAAAAGTTTTCCACAGTTGAGAAAATTCGTGAAGAAAAGCTGGAAAAACTATGCCCGAACTCGTGGAAAATTTTCAAAAAAATATTTTTGAGAAGGTTATGTCATAAGCTTTAAATGCTGACATATTTGAAATGCACTTTTTTTCGTTTTTGAGTTATGGCCAATTTTGTTGAAAAATGTCCAAATGTGCCATATAAGCCTTTTTTTGGAAAATACTAACTCAAGAACGAAGCGACGTAGAAACAAAGTTTTTTAATGAAAATGAAAGCAATTTTTCTAAAAAATCCAAAAAAAATATGAAGTGGAAAAAGTTTTTCACAAAATTTGCCACCGTTGAGAAAATTCATAAAGAAAAGCCGGAAAAACTATGCCCGAATTCGCGGAAAATTTAAAAAAAAAAAAATTTTTGAGAAGGTAGTTTCATAAGCTTTGATCGCTGAAATTTTCGGAATGCACTTTTTTTCGTTCCTGAGTTATGGCCAATTTTGTGAAAAATGACCATATAATATAGGCTTACATGGTCATTTTTCACAAAATTGGCCATAATTCAGGAAAAAAAGTGCATTCAAAAATATCAGCGATCAAAGCTTATGAAATCACCTTCACAAAAATATGTTTTTGAAATTTTCCCGCGAATTCGGGCATAGTTTTTCCGGCTTTTCTCATGAATTTTCTCAACAGTGCAAAATTTTGTGGAAAACTTTTTCCACTTCATAGTTGTTTTGGATTTCTTTCATTTTCATTAAAAAAACTTTGTTTCTACGATGCTTCGTTCTTGAGTTATGATTTTTCAAAAAAAAGGCTTATATGGCACATTTGGACATTTTTCAACAAAATTGGCCATAACTCAAAAACGAAAAAAAAGTGCATTCCAAAAATTTCAGCAATCAAAGCTTATAAAATAACCTTCTCAAATTTTTTTTTTTAATTTTTCACGAGTTCGGGCATAGTTTTTCCGGCTTTTCTTTACGAATTTTCTCAACTGTGGAAAACTTTTTCCAGTTCATACTTTTTTTTTGGATTTCTGAGAAAAATTGCTTTCATTTTCTAACAAAAACTTTGTTGGTACGATGCTTCGTTCTTGAGTTATGATGTTTCAAAGTAAGTAGTGTTAGGGGAAAACAAAAAATTTCCCCCCGAGTTTTCCGGGAAAATAGGCGACACTGCATTTTTGTCAATTTTTTTGTTCATATATCCATGAGCACTGCCTGTGCAAAAAGTTTCATGAAAATTTGAGACCCTTCGGCACAATTTGTACGATAATAAAAAAAAATTCCCTGCTGTTCCTTTTCCAATCCGATTGAGGGTCCATTATGAGTTTCACCGATATCTAATTATCCTAGTCCATTAGAGCTATGAGCTCAGAAGAGAGTCAAGTACCAGCCGTTCTCGAGTGGAAGAGCAACTGACGAAGTACCGGGGCTGGGATCGAATCCATGACCATCCGCTTATGAAGCAAACGTGTGACCACTGCGCCGGGTCCCGGCTAAGGTCCTGGTAATATACATTAGCTTCTCAACCGCAAATAATTAACTTAGTCGATTGAAAAACTGACGAGAAGCTCCAGCGTGTGGTCAATAAACCTCCTGACCCTAGCTATGCAGTTTCTTCAGGTAATTCATTACCGTAAACCAGGGTCAAATTGATCTTCGGATCGAAATTGATCAGACGTTTTTCAGTTAGGTTGAGCATATTTTACATAGTTTCTTTTTATGTATTGTGCTGTTGGAAACAGATACTAAACGATATTTGCATCAAAACTATTTAAAGTAAACTTTATCCAATGGAAAAACGTCTGATCAATTTCGACCCGGAGATCAATTTTACCCCGGTTTACGGTACTAGAATGAATATGTCAACGTCAACCTATTTTGCGAGATTTTATGTTTACTTTTCCCAGTACCGTCGTGAGGGGCTTCTTTATACACTTTTTCATGGATTTTCAACTTTATGACATTATAACTCCCAGACTAGTGAATGAATTTCCACAATTTTTATGCACAATAATCGTTAGTATGTATGTAGGATGTATGCAAAATTTGAGCTAAATCCATCAATAAACAAAAAAATTGTTCATACACCAATCGGACACATCTAATATAGAACCGGATGGGGGCTACTTTGGACATTTTTATCTTCAACAAAACTGCATTTCAAATTCCAGGGTTATTTGGAAAACTACGTTGTACCAATACTGTAGTATACTGTATCATACATAATTTCAATAAAAATATGCGTTTTAAGATGGTTCTGTGCTACCTTTGGTATTATGAGCAGCGTGATATTGCTATATAGATAGCCTGAAAAAATGGACCATCAATCCTTTATTTGGGTGAAACGGTCATTTATAACGTATAACGTTACAAATATTCGATTGTATATGCTACGTTGATACATTTTGAATGAATTGATCAACCCTTTGAAATTTATGTACTGTAGAAACAATGCCTACAGATCAAATGTTCTGATACGTTATATATATTATATTGGTTTATTCGATGTTTTTTCGCGTCCTAACAAGCAATAAACGGTCTGTTTGAAAAATAATTTCAACCAAATGAAGGGAAAACTATTGCTTCATAATAGTTCCTAAGATATCAAACAGATTTAAACCATATTTTGAATTAAAAAAATCCATATTCAAAAGTGTCCAAAGTAGCCCCGCATTTCAAAAGTAGCCCCGCACGACGGTATTGCTATAAAAGCAAGCTTAAAGCAATTACCATATGCAGTGAGTAGGAACCGGATGAACTGTGGTAATTACTAATTTTTATGAACTATTTTTAAAGCTTTTTAATGTATGTATAAGCCAGCTAATCGTCATCTGATAATTTTTTCAATTTCCTTCTACGGTTCCTGTAACAAGATCGTGCCTAGTCGTCATAGTTCACCATTTGCGTTAGCTGCTCTGCACCCCTGAATCATTACCAAATCTAATGAGTTCCCATCGAGTCAAGTGCCAGCTCTGAAAATACAACCTTATCATGAAACCCCCGCCGATAAATCCAACAAATTGTTCCAACGACCGTGTCGCCAACACCCACCAGTTCATGTCGCCTTCGTCGATAACAGTTTCGCCCCTTCGTCGACGTCGGAAAATTTTCCGTTACATGATCCGGTTAAACCCCGAATGAAGATGATGGATTCTCGGTGGCGTTGGCGAGTCACATTTAAACGAAAACCGATAGCAATCTCTTTTTGACGAAAGCATCCAACCGTTTCACCGGGTATGAACAAGTCACCAGCAGCACCCACCACCGCGTGTGTAGGTACGCGGAGGGTTGTCAACGCTGCGACACCGAGCTTCTTCTAATCGACCGATTACTGCATGTTGTATGAGAACCAAAAGTGCAACGGGCGACTGACTGCACGCGCGCGCATAAAGGCAAGGTCAAGCGTGTTTCGTGACTCTAATGGACCCCCGTGTGTGCCGGTAACCGGAGCGCCAACTTGAACCAATGAATGGTTTCCTATAGATACGGACCTCCCCCAACTCGACCAAGATGTTTTTTTTTCTTCGCAGCTGATTTGGTCCCCCGTTCAGCGACTGTGTGTGTCAGTTCCTAACAAAGCTGTTATTTCGATTTCAACGAAACAATGACATAAATGAGCACCTTGCGCGCTGCGCTCGCAGCAATTAGGTGGTTGACTTGGGTCATAATAACAATCGTTTATGAGACGTAGCCGAATGCCCGGTAGCCACCCACCTGGGTATGTAGGTACCTGAACAAAACGAGAGGGAAAACAGTACAGCGGGATGGTGCGGGATCCAGATTCTAGAAGTCTCTCGCGAAGATGTCAATTACGTCAGCGTCAACGGGAGACTGCATTCCACTGCATATTATTGCATCTTCAATTGCGGTTCTGAGACTGCATCGAATTTCAGATTCAATTCGAAGTTGATCCCATATCTCGCATTCGGTTAGAATGAAAGGAGAGGCACGGTATTAAAGGTTCTAGTTGGCAAGTTTCAGATATCGAACACACTTAAAGATGTTCGTTTTGCTCCACACCTCCCGTTTATAAATGAAGTGTCACCGTGGGGATAGAAATTTGTCATCAAGGTATCACGAGCGTAATAATCCATGATATAACGGGTAACGATTACCTACAAACTTTTGCTTGTAAGCTCATTGTTTGTTTACAATGCAAGTGACTAATCATGGTGTCGACATAAAGCCTGTATCCGCAATAATCGGGACGGGACACAGAAATACAGCTGTAACTGTGCAATAGATACATTAAAATTGCTCAAATTTTGTCTAATAACATCTTAAGATGTGTTCATTTCACCTACAAAATTTCATGTGAATCGGTGCAGTACTTCTTGTTGTAGCAACGAAAGAGTAAAATGTGCGCCTTTGAATTTTGTACAGTCTCTAGTTTTGCTTGTCAGCGCTGTAACTTTTGAATTTAGCAATGGAAATGGCTGAAATTTTGAACACAACCCTCTCAATCTACATTTGTTGCATAGGCAAAATTTCAAAAAAATCGATACACTATCAACAATTTTATAGTCGAAACATGTATTGAGACTAAACGTGATTTTAGTCCCTCAGACAGCAATTAGTCAGCATCCTTCATTGTTTCGATTGTACTATTGAAAGTACTATACCAATAATCACCAAATTTTGCAGGCATAATATACACATAATCAACTAGCTTCTGTGAAATTTTCATGAAAATTGGCAGAGAAATTCAAAAGTTATGATTAGGCAAAAATCGCACATGAAAAACACAAAAAAAAATTCACTAACACTCACTCCTATCAACACCTGTAGCTTTCAAACCAATTGATCAAAGTTGATGAAGTTTTTCAAGAAAGTGTCTCTATAAGTATCATAACTGCTAACGAAATTTCATATTTATCATCACAGAACTTTGAACTGTAGCGTAAGAGAACCATCTAGTATGCGAATGAAAATTGATCAAGATTGTACAAAATGCTTAAAACCTCGTCTGTTTGTTTTTCATCCACAGTATAACGTAATGCATAGATTTTTATGAAATTTGGCACAAATAATAAACATACACCAAAGAATTCTCAGTTAAATATTTGGCCAATTTTACCGATTCATAACAGAGCTACTGACGTACTTCTGTGTCCCGATTATTGCGGATACAGGCTTTATTATGACATCGGTCAGCATTTCTGCATATCATAGCATTTACTCGTGTCAATACAATTTCGTCAAATGGTACAACATCGACGCCAACCGCTGCTCCCGTGCTGCTACCTCCACAGGCACCGGCCCTAAGACAGTTTTACGTGAAACCATTTGACCCTACCACCACCGTCGATGACATCACAAGCTATTTTCACTACAAAACAGGATGGAATTTAAGTTATTTTTTTTGTCATCGTTTAGCTTCGGATTCGAAATCAAGTAGTCGACGCAGGACCTTTGTCTCATTCAGGGTAGCGACTATTGACAACCCTAGCTTTACCAAAGTTATTAGTAATCAGTCCTTCTGGCCAGATTTTGTTAGCATTGTACCATTCACACTAAAATGTAAGTAGCAACTAGCGGCGGCTGGCTCGAATAGTTCTAGTCCAGTTTGTCCTGATGCCCAACCAAGCGCTGTATTTTCTAGTAGTTCTAAGTAGTAGTTTTGACCAACTTCAATTTAATGCGCACTCAATTGATGGATCGACTCCCGCAAAGATGATTAGCAATACCAATTCTCCACATGCTCTAGTATATTATCAGAATTTAGGTGGGATGAATAGCTCTCTAGCTGACTACAAGTTGGCATGCAGTGACGCTTGCTATTATGTATATTAGTATGGGACACACTTGTATGGAAAAATTAAATCCTAG
This sequence comes from Aedes albopictus, assembly GCF_035046485.1. Lineage (NCBI taxonomy): Eukaryota > Metazoa > Arthropoda > Insecta > Diptera > Culicidae > Aedes > Aedes albopictus. The sequence continues at coordinate 348,569,598 of NC_085138.1, forward strand.
CTCCAGTCGACTTTTTAGATGCCATTTAGGTCCCATATGAACTGTACAAAATTTCAGTGCAATCGGTGAAACCATAATTTAGCGCAAGCGGTTCAAAGTTTTCATGGGATTTACTATGGGAAAAGTTACACTTTCAAACAAAAAATCCCAGAGGTCACCCCTTGTCTCCTTAATTCAAATCGATCAACATTTTTTTTTTATGTGTATTAACGAGATTTTCAGCCCTAGGCTAGTTCATCTCGGGACCCACGCTTTACTTCCCTTCCGAAGGAAGAACTCACATTTTTGCGAGTTTGTCGGGAGTGGGATTCGATCCCATGTCCTCGGCGTGATAGTCAAGTGTTCTAACCATCACACCAGGTCCGCTCCACAACATTTCTTGTAGAAAAATCATTCATGAAACTTTCCTTCGAAGACCGCAAAACGATTGGTTGCTTGTGGAAAAAGTTATTGATTTATTACCGATTAGTGATCCAACGAACGGCTTTTCGTTTCGTTTTATCAGCAGCACTGCTGCTGCCGTTGTTGCATGTGGTGGCGGGAGGCATCACCACCCCCAGAAACAGCAGCAACCAAGGCAGCAGGTACAGTGCTGCTAATAAAACAAAACAAAAAGCCGTTCGTTGGATTACTAATCGGTAATAAATCAATAACTTTTTCCACAAGCAACCAATCGTTTTGCGGTCTTCGAAGGAAAGTTTCATAAATGATTTTTCTACAAGAAGCGTTGATCGATTTGAATTAAGGAGACAAGGGGCGACCTCTGGGATTTTTTATCTGAAAGTGTAACTTTTCCCATAGTAAATACTTTGAACCGCTTGCGCTAAATTATAGTTTCACCGATTGCGCTGAAATTTTGCACAGTTCATATGGGACCTAAACGGAACCAAAAAAGTCGACTGGAGCGAGAATTTAATGTTTGTCCCATACTAATGTATATGCTTTCACCGAAACTTGGCTTAACGATAATACCACGTCCAATCAATTGTTCGACACCACCTTCACCGTTTACCGGCAAGATCGCTCATCTTCAAATAGCAAGAAAAGTTCTGGGGGCGGTGTTCTTCTAGCTGTACGGTCGTGTTATAAATCACGTTTGCTTTGTCCTCCAGAGAATCAGTCAGTTGAGCATCTTTGGGTGGCAATTGATACGCGCGATACCACCATCTATCTCTGTGTAGTTTACTTCCCTCCAGATCTGGTCAATGACAGCTCTGTAATCGAAAAGCATCTTCTGTCACTTGAATGGGTTACAGCTCAAATGGGTGCTAACGATAATATTGTAATCGTGGGTTATTTTAACCTTCGCGAAATTACGTGGAATCCCGATTCCAACGGGACTTACTTTCCTGACAACTCACACTCTGCGATATCCTCGGTGTCACTGTCTCTTTTGGACGCATATTGCACTGCCGGGCTTAGGCAGCTCAACGCAGTTCAAAACGACAACAATCGCATACTTCATCTTTGCTTTGTCAGTGAAGATTTGTGCTGGAGCTGTTCCACTCATCGTGCCCCATCACCGATAGTGAAAGATTGTAGGCATCATCCACCCTTGCTTACAACCTTGAATATTGCGCCTCTTCCACAATTCATCGAGACACCTGATACCATTTCATACGACTTTGGTAGAGCTAACTGCGAGTGCATGAACGACTTCCTACATAACGTAGACTGGACCGATGCTCTCCGCGACAAGGATGCAAATGATGCCGCATCCACTATTTCAAACATCCTGCTTTACGCCATTGATCAATTCGTACCAGTAAAACTTTACCGACAGCCTGTGAAACCTCCTTGGTCGAGCTCTCACCTTCGTCACTTGAAGAGAGCAAACAGGGCAGCGCTTAGGAGGCAATAGCAGGTACCACACAGATGCAACAAGGATTGCTTATTCGATCATCAACAGTATTCAAGACTTAACAAGCAGCTGTATCTTTCCCGCCTTGTTCAAATTCAAAGTCGCCTTAGATCCGATCCCAAGAGTTTCTGGCATTACGTTAATGACCAGCGCAAGCAAACCGGCTTACCAACGTCCATGACGAATGGGGAACTTGTGGCCAATTCAACAACAGAAATCGCCAAGGAAATCGCTGAAATGTTTCGGTCACAATTCAGCAGTGTTCGACGAGGCTTTAGATGATTCGGACATTGCTTTTGCTACTCAACATGTACCTCTCGTTTCCTACACTGGACTGGGACTTATTGTAAGCCCTGATATGGTTGTTTCGGGGCTTAAGGATTTGAAATCTTCAAGTGGATATGGTCCCGACTGCATACCGTCACTGGTACTCAAACGGTGTGCGAATTCGTTGGTCATACCGCTTTCAACTGTATTCAATCTTTCCTTGAAAACCGGCGTATTTCCCTGTTGCAGGAAGGATTCTTTTGTGTTTCCGGTCCATAAAAAAGGATGCAGACGAACAGTTTCTAACTACCGAGGAATCGCTGCCCTGAGTGCTACCTCCAAGCTGTTTGAAAGCATTGTTCTTGAGCATCTGGTTCAGACCTGCGGCTCTTACATAGCTCCAGAACAGCACGGATTTATGTCTAAGCGATCAACAACCACTAATTTGACAACGTTTACTTCTTTCATTATACGCGAAATGGAGAAAGGTCACCAAGTAGATGCAATTTACACAGATCTCTCAGCAGCATTCGACAAGATGAACCACAGTGTCGCTCTCGCTAAATTCCGTAAGTTGGGTATCGGTAATAGTTTGCTGTCTTGGTTACACTCATACCTCACTGGTCGCACAATGTCTGTCAAAATTGGAAATCACGCTTCATCTCCGTTTGCAGCTTACCTCAGGTGTCCCTCAAGGCAGCCATCTTGGACCCTTTTTATTCCTTTTGTACATGAACGACGTGAATTATGTACTAGACTGCTTCAAACTGTCATACGCGGATGACCTAAAACTGTACCACATTATCACGGGCCAACATGATGCAGATTTCTTGCAGCAGCAACTCGCAACACTCGCTAACTGGTGCCATGTTAATCGCATGGTCCTAAATGGGTCCAAATGCTCGATAATTTCATTTGGTCGGAAACAATCTCTAATTCATTACGATTATTGTCTTGATCACACTCATCTAAAACGAGAGTCTACCGTCAAAGACCTGGGTGTCTTGATGAACTCTCAGTTGACTTTCAAGGACCATGTTGCCTATATGGTTTCCAAGGCGTCTTCACAATTAGGTTTTATATTCCGTTTTGCTAAAAACTTCAAAGATGTTTATTGCCTAAAGTCGTTGTATTGCGCACTTGTTAGACCATTGCTGGAGTATTGCTCTGTAGTTTGGGCTCCATTTTATCAAAACGAAATACAGCGTATCGAGGCGGTACAGCGAAAGATTATTCGCTTTGCTTTGCGTTTTCTCGCTTGGCAAAACCCCTTGAATCTGCCAAATTATCCAAGTCGATGCAATCTCATAAACTTGGAGCTTCTGCATGATAGAAGGAACGTCGCTAAAGCCTGCTTCATATCCGACCTTCTTCAAAATCATATCAACTGCTCTTCGTTGCTTGGTCAGATTGGAATCCACATTCCAAGTCGGTCTCTTCGTTCCTATTCTTTTCTATCTATTCGCCAAGCCAGAGCCAATTACATTATAAATGAGCCGATGCAGAGTATGTGCCGTGTTTTTAATAGTTGTTTTGCTGTTTTTGATTTCAATGTTTCTCGTGTAGTGATTAAGCATAGATTTAAGCAAATTTTATGCTAGTTATTTAAGTTATGTTAGAATAGCTGTGTCATTTGGGTCTGTATTTTAACCTGTTGACAAATAAATAAATGTTAAATGTAAATGTAAATATCTTATATTGATGTTTTTCTTTCATTATGCAGCTCAGTGATAGAGAAACACCGCTAGCAATCATGGTTTCCCATAGCGGAAATCATCATGACTACAGGTCGCAAGCCCTGGTAAAGTGTGGAACGTTTTGATGGCTGTGATCCCTGACCATCATGTAGGGGAAAGTTGGGTAATATGCCATTTTTCAAAGTTTCATCGTATTCAATGATATATAGCCTCATTTGTTAGGCTTTCAAAGTGGTAACAGGGCATTTTTTCATTATCGTAATTGTAATTGTATTTTTTTTTGTAATTGTATTTATTGATCGAACGTAAACCAGTTTATAACTATCGGGTCAAGGAAAAACAACTAAGGAATTTTACATGGAGAACATCAATGAATAGCAATTATTGTGGATTAATTATACACTTACTAATGAATTGGCAGTTCCAATGATAATGATTAAAAGAGTTTAGTATAGTGATCAAAGGGCTAATTTAAAAGAGTACATATTGGGCAGAAGGGTCTCAGATTTTCATGAATTTTTTTTCACAGGCTGGGCTCATGGATATATGAACAAAAAAAATTGAGAATAATTCAGGGTCGCCTATTTTCCCGGAAAACTCAGGTGGAATTTTTTTGTTTTCCCCTATCACTACTTACTTTGAAAAATCATAACTCAAGAACGAAGCATCGTAGAAACAAAGTTTTTTGAGAAAATGAAAGCAAATTTTCTCAAAAATCTAAAAAAAATATAAACTGGGAAAAGTTTCCCACAAAATTTTCCACAGTTGAGAAAATTCGTAAAGAAAAGCCGGAAAAACTATGCCCGAACTCGTGGAAAATTTTCGAAAAAATATTTTTGAGAAGGTTTCATAAGCTTTAATCGCTGAAATTTTTGGAATGCCCTTTTTTCGTTTTTGAGTTATGGACAATTTTGTTGAAAAATGTCCAGATGTGCCATAAAAGCCTTTTCTTTGAAAAATCATAACTCAAGAACGAAGCATCGTAGAAACAAAGTTTCATAATGAAAATGAAAGCAATAACCTTCTCAAAAATGTTTTTTCGAAAATTTGCCACGAGTTCGGGCATAGTTTTTCCGGCTTTTCTTTACGAATTTTCTCAACTGTGGAAAATTTTGTGGGAAACTTTTTCCAGTTCATATTTTTTTTAGATTTCTGAGAAAATTTGCTTTCATTTTCTAAAAAAACTTTGTTTGTACGATGCTTCGTTCTTGAGTTATGGTTTTTCAAAGTAAGTAGTGTCAGGGGAAAACAAAAAAAATTCCACCTGAGTTTTCCGGGAAAATAGGTGATCCTGAATTTTCCTCAATTTTTTTTTGTTCATATATCCATGAGCCCTGCCTGTGGAAAAAATTTCATGAAAATCTGAGACCCTTCGGCCCAAACCTGAACGGTAATAAAAAAAAATCCCCAACATCAACTAGACAATATTTGCTCGATGCTTCAGCAAAAATATTCACTAAATTTTTGCATTTTCATTGATTTTTATCAATTTCAAAAACTGGTTCGTAAAACGGAAGTGGTGTAAAAAGGCCATCTGCCATGGGGTAAGATGCCACTTCATGAAAACATTCAAAAATTACGTCCATCAGTTTTCTGGCATTTTCGACTCACTTTCATGCCTCTGTCACGTTTTTTTTTCGTATACTCAATACATTAAGTGTCACCCCCTTCCCCGCTAAACGATGGTCGTCATATTTGAATGATCCCTAACATGGATAGCGTAGACATCAACAACCATGCGCCTCCATGGGTGCCTCAATCTCATAGGCAGGGATGCCATATATACAGATTTATCTGTATTATACAGATTTTTGAGTATCCACACAGATTTCATTTTATATGAAATACAGATTTTTTAGCTAGAGGTGCCAATTTTTTTTTGTATGGAATACAGATTTTTCCCCCAAATTGTGTATGGGATACAGATTTTTGAAAAATGCGATACAGATTTTTCAAAAATTCATCTGGCATCCCTGCTCCTAGGAAACACTTGGCTGGTAATAAAATCACCCGAAAACCTTAATTGCAAGCACGAAAAACCGGAAGTTGCTAATTTTCATTGGGAAATCAAAAGATTATCCGTGGGTTTGGCGGTCTAGCTTCTAGAAGAATGTTTAATGCAAACCTATCTTGACACCGTTCACCTATAGCAATGGTCAAGTCCCATTCAGGAATGATTTTATGAGTTAAGCCATTTTACCTCATCTTGGCATTTTGGGTTCTGTTCCCCTAATCAAAACCCCAGGGATACTCAAGTGAGCATACAAGCATTGCTTTGGATCGTTAGGGCTGAGCGGGGAAATGGAGATCGTTAGGGCGGAGCGGGGAATGGATCTACGATTGCTGAATTGCAGTTATTCCTACTGGTATTGTCGTGGTTCAGCAGTGGTGGCGCGCTTTTCGCTTGTGTTCGGCCTTGGTGGTTTGTTTGGGCGGTGCGGGTAGGTCTGTGTGTACTTCGTACATGCAGTGCATACGGCTTCAGCATTGTGGTTACTTGGGTAGGTTAGGATAACTGGATTTGGGACTGAGGGGGTCGTCATTGATTCTGCCGACGCCATTGAGTGGTCATTTTCGGCGGTTATGTTGGTGACGATTTATTCAGCTTTATAATCTCATTTATACCACGCAGAGACTTTGGGAAGAGGGACTGCGTTGTAATGCAAGAGAGGGATTTAAACTATGCGTTACGGGTTGGGTGAGGTCATGCATATAGAAGCAACTCAGGTGACCGTGCCACGGTGCTCCATTTACCGTTATTATAAAATAAAATATATCATCAAAACCTGAAACGCCATTCTCTTTATTTATCTATCCTACACCTCTGGACAAATTTTTAAAATCATCGTTGGGCGAATTTTTGAGTTACGCCCTTTTAAAGGGCCTAACCTTTAAAAAATCGAGTTTTCTATAGAATAACACCACATTTCATAACAGAATCATGAATTAAAGGCACCAATAACAGAAATTATCATGAATAACATTGAAATTTGGTAGTATGCATCCATATGAATATCGGTGGAGTGCATTTTGTATCAAAATTTGTCATTTCGTCAATATACGGTAGAAGTTCTTAGGGCCTATAGAAAGCAAACATTACATTGGTGTAACAAATTCAATCAAAAGCATATTGTATTGTGATTCCATATGTCAATAGATATTCATATAACTCTCCGTCAAGGCGATAGTATTTACATGCTCAGCACCAACATTTCAAAAGGACGTAACTGATCTTCAACACAATATCTTCTCCCATAGCAGATCGGATCTCATCTTTCCCAGGACACCAACAACCACTATCGGAAAGAATTGCATTTCCTCCGTCCAGTAGTGGTTGTACATTGCATCGGAGAGATAAAGGTTTGGTTTCGGCAAGCAGTTTCGCCATTTTGAAATGTTAGCACCGATATATTAGGAGCGTACACTCTCTATACAGCAAATCTGCCTTGAAAACAATAGTCAAACATGGGCAACCACAAATTAAACAAAAAGAAATATGAAATATGGTATAATTTTCCGATAGCCAATTTTGAGATGTTATATCTCCGGATTCAATGAACCGAATGCAATGAAATTTTGATCATTTATGACTCATATATATATATAGCTTTTAAAAACATTTGACTAAACTTAAAATTCTTCACACGAAAGAAAATTATTTCGATTAGATTATTTTTCTAATATAACACCAATTTTTCCAAAACTTCATCATCGTTTCAAAATTCGAGATAGTAATTATAGTTCTTTTAAATTCCCTCTAATTGAATTGAATATATTTATGTTTCAAAGAAAAGCAACCAAATAGCCTTAATTAAATTGAAAAAGTAATGGGATGCATATGAAAAATAGATAAATTTACTGAAAAAACATGGAATAAATGAAATCGCCATAGCTTTTTTTCTTATTAATAATTTCAAATTAAGTCAACTGTTTCTCAAAGTTCATTATTTAAGTCATCAATGATCAAAATTTTATTGCATTCGGTTCATTGAATCCGGAGATATAGCAGCTCAAAATTGGCTATCGGATAATTATACCTTTTTCTAGAACCTTTATAACTTTGTGTAGAATGGCCCGTTCCTTCCGAAATTTTGACCACTGATACACAACTAGTTGATGAGCTTACAGTTAAAATTTGAGAATATTTGATGCCCTTTTCGAAAAGTTATAGCGAGTTGAACATTTTTTGGAAAGTGAAAATTTTGCCTGTCCCAGTTATTTTGAGTATCCCCTGTATCTACAGGGATTTCTCCATATATTCCTTCCGCTAGAGATTGCTCCAATAATTCCATCTGTAATGATGCGAAGTATTTTTGCAGGAATTTATTGAAAAAAATCTTTCAGAAAATTATACTAGCAATTATTTAAAAATAATCCAGGAATTGCTTAAAACATTTGTACAAAAAAATTCTATAGGGGTCCATACAAGTATTCCTTCAAAAATTCGCCCAGAATGTAGTGATTTCTTCAGATTTCTTCAGATTTTTTTCCAGAGATTCCTACAAAAATGCTACCAGGAATTCGCTAAGAAAGCTTTCCTGAGATTCCCTAAGGAATTCCTCATGGGGTTTCTTCAGAAATTTCTCCAAGAATTCCTGCAGGGAATCACCCGCGAATTCCCTCTACAATTCTTTCAGGAACAACTTCCGGGATTATTTTAAAAATGCCTGCAAGAACTGTTCTTAGGATTCCTTCAGAAACTCCTCCAGGAATTAATCCACGATTTCAGGATTTCCTTAGGAATTTCAGCAATTTCTTCAGTACTGAGATTTCCCCAGAAACTTCTTCTGGAATTCCCTCAGAAATTAAACTTTGTATTTCTTCTGGAATTCTTCCTGGGATTCCTCCGGGAATTTCTCAAGGGACTCCTCCGGGAACTGCTCAAGGGATTTCTCCAAAAATTCCTCAAGGAATTCTTCCAGGATTACACTGAGAATTCTTGCATGGATTCCTCTAAAAAATACTACAGGGATTCGTCCAGGCATTCCTCTAGAGATTCCTCTAGGGACTCCTCCAGGAATTCCACCAGGGATTCCTCCTGCAATTGTTCCAGTGAGTCATTAAGAGAATTCTCCAGGAATTCATTCAGAGATTGCTCATGGAATTTTCGCAGGGAGTCCTCCAGGAATCCCTCTAGAAATTTCTCAAGGAATTTCTCTAGAGATTCCTCCAGATATTCTTACAGGCGGCATGTTTTAGGCATTCTCCCAGGAGTTTTTCCAGGGATTTCTATAGGGATTCCCCCAGAAGTATCCCAGGAACTCCTACAGGAATTCCTTCAAAAATAATTGTCGCAGTTCCTCCAGCAATTTCTCCTGGAAATTCTTCAGGGATTTCTTCAGGAATCCAGGGATTCCTTCAAAAATTTCCCCAGAAATTCCTCCAGGAATTTATCCAGGTATTTATCCAGGAATTATTCAAAGTATTCCTCCAGGCATTGCTTTAGGATTTCATCCAAGCATTTCTCTGTGAATTCCTCCAGGAATTCCACTAAGAATTCCTCCAGGAGTTACCATTCAGGAATTTCTTTAGGAAATTTTCCAGGGATTCATCCGGAAATTTTATCAAGAATTTCTCCTCCAGGGATTCCTCTAGAGATTCCGCCAGGAATTTTTTCATGGATCCTCCAAAAATTGCCCCAGGAATACACCAGGAATTCCTTCAGGGATTCCTATGAGGATTCTTCCAGAGATTCCTCCAGGAATTCCTCTGATGATTCCTCTAGTATTTCCTCCAGAAATTCCTCCAAGAATTCCTCCTGGAATACCTTCAGAAATTGCTCTAGTAATTCCTCCTGGAATTCCTCGGGAAATTCCTCCTGGAATTCCTCCAGATACTTATCTGGGAATTCCTCTAGGAATTTCTCCAGAAATTTCTCCAGGGATTCCTTCCAAAACTTATCCAGAGATTCCTACAGGAATTAATTCAAGGATTCCTCCAGGAATTCTCCCAAGGATAGTTCCTGTTGGGAATATGCAATACTGTTTCCTCTCAGTGTGGCATTCGGCGAGATCGAAGGCGAGATCAACCCTGCGAAAACTTTCCACAGCAGAGCCGAGCGAGCGCGCCACGCGTGCATCAATGAGTAGCATTATTCATTTAGTCCCTTCCGTTAAACCCGTTCAGACGTGATTAAAGTATTTTTCTAGTTTCATTCACACGAAGTGTTTTATTCCGAGTCCGATTCCCTTCTTTGGTTATTTCGTTTCCATTGTGTTTTGTCCAACTCTGCCCAACAGTTCCACGGAATTGCCCCAAGAATTCTTCTAGGGATTTCTCCAGGAATTCCTCCTAAGATTCCGCCATGATTTTGTCCAGAAGTTCCTCCAGGAATTCCTCCTGGGTTTCCTACAGAAATCTGTCCAGAAGTTGCTCCAGGCATTCCTCCTGAGGTTTCTCCGAAATTGCTTCAGGGATTCCTCCAGGGTTTTTTTTTTTCAAGAATTCCTACAGAGATTCTTCAAGAATTTCTCAAGAAATTTTACTCAGGAAATTTACCCCAGGAATTCCTTCAAAAATTCCTCCAGACATTGATCCTGGAGTTCCTCCTGAATTTTCTACAGAAATTACTACCGCAATTTCCTTCAACAGTTCCCCCAGGAATTTCTCCCGGATTCCAGGAATAACTCGAAGAAATCCTCCAGAGATTCCTGCATGAACTCCTCCTGAGATTCCTCTAGGAATTCCTTCAAGGATTTCTTCAGGAATCCTCCAGGAAGTTCTCCAGGGATTCCTTCAGAAATTACCCCAATTCTCCTGGAATTATTTTAGATATTGCTCCAGGCATTTCTCGAATGGACTTCTCCAGGAATTCCACCAAGAATTCCTTCAGGAACTACCCCAGGTATTTCTTCAGGAATTCATCCAGGAATTTCTTCAGAAATTGGTCCAGGAATTCCTCCGCGATTTTTTTCAGAAATTCCTACAGCATTTCATCCAGCAATTTCTGCTGGAAATCTTCCAAGGATTCCTTCAGAAATTGTTTCAGAAATTTATGCAGGAATTCCTCCAGGATTTTTTTTTTCAGGGATTCCTCCGGAAATTCTTCCATGGTTACCTCCAGGAATTAATCCAAGAATTTCTCCTCAAGGGATTCCCCCGGAAATTATCACACAGGTGTTTCTCCAAGGATTCTTCTAGGGATTTCTCCAGGAATTCTTCCTAGGTTTCCGACAGGAATTTGTCAAGAAATTCCTCCAGGCATTCCTCCAGAGGATTTTCTAGAAATTGTTCCAGGGATTAGTCCAGGGATTTTGCCAAGAGTTTCTCTAGAAATTTCTCTAAGGTTTCCTCTAGGAATTCCTCAAGAGGCCCAGCAATTCCTTTAGAATTGCCTTCAGGAATTCCTTCAGGAATTGATTCAGGGGTTTCTTCGGAAATTGCTACAGCAATTCCTCCTGGAGTTTCCCCAAGAATTCCTTTAGGGATTTATCCCGGAATTCTTCCTAGGTTTCCGACAGAAATTTGTCCAGTAGTTCTGTCAGGCATTTCTTCTGAGGTTCCTCCAAAAAATTTCTTCAGGGATTTTTCCAAGAATTCCTAAAGGGATTCTGCCAACAATTTCTGTACAAATATCTCTCAAGATTTCTTCTGGAATTTCCCAAAAGGATTCTTCTGAAATTTCTCCAGAGAGTCCTCCTAGAATTCCTCTAGGGTATTTTTCAGGAATTCATCCAAGGATATCTTCCAGGGTTTGCTCCAGGAATTCATACAGGAATTTCTCCAGGGAGTCCTCAAGGAATTTCTCCAGGAATTCTTCCAGGGATTTCTCCAGATATTCCTGCATGAATTCCTCCAGGAATTCCTCCATGGATTAATACAGGAATTCTTCCAGGGATTATTATAGGAATTCATTCGGGAATTCCTCCAGGGGATTATTCCGGGAATTTTTCTAGAGGTCTCTCCAAGAATTCTTCTAAAGGTTTCATCAGAAATTCATCTACGAATTTTTCCAGGTATTGTCCAAGGTATTTGTCCAGGAATTTCTCCAGTGATGCCTCCAAGAAATCCTTCAATTATTCCTTCAAAAATTCCTCCAGCGATTTGTTCGGAAGATTCTCCAGGATTTCCTCCAGAGATTCATCAAGGAATTGCCTCAGGCATTTTTCCAGGAATTCCTTCTGTGATTTTTCAAAGAATTTCTCTGGGGATTCTTTCAGGAATTCGTCCAGAAATTCCTCAAAGGATCCATCCAGATTTTTTTCTAGTAATTCTTACAGGGATTCCTGATGCGATTACCTAGGATTCCTCCAGGAATTCATCCAGGGATTCCTCGAAGCATACTTTCAGAAATTCCTCCAGGGATTCCCACAGTTTTTACTCCAGGCATACCTACAGGAATTCCTCTAGGGAGTTTTCCAAGAATTCCGTCAAGGATTACTTCGGGAATTCCTGTAGTGATTCCTTCAGAAATTCCTTTCGGGATCTTTTCAAACATTTATTCAGGGGTTCGTTCAAAAATTTCAGTAACCCGTCAGTCATCTTCTCCAGGGAATCATCCAAGATGTTTTTCCAGGATTATCTGAATATTTTTTGAAGGATTTCTAGAGGAATTGCTCCAGCGATTTGTATTGGAATTCTTCAATATTATTTTTCAGGGATACAGTAGAAAGGAAATTCTCCAAAAAGTCATCCAGGTATTCTTTCAAAATTATCTCCGGGAAATCTTTAAGGAGCTCATCCACAGATTTATTCAGGAATCCATCCATAAATTTCTTCAAGAATACTGCCTGCAGTTCCTGCACAGTAGTTTCTTCATAAAGTCATCCTGCGATTCTTTCGGAAATATATCCTGTGATTCTTACACAGTCACTGTAACTAACTTTAAATATATAAGTACTTACACGCTAGAAGCGCTTTCGGACATCTCTCCAGGTAATCCTTCAGGAATTCATCCAGAGAAGATTCTTTCGGAATTCTCCCAGGAACTGTCGAGGAATTCCTCCAGGGGAATTCCAGAATTTTTCTCCGAAAATACTTCCAAGAAATTCTTCAAGAAATTCTCCATGGATTCCCTGCAGAGATTTTTACTACGACACCTCAAGCTTATATGGGAAAATTACATCTCAAAAAGTTCGATGGGCACCCTTTCGGTTCGTTCTGATTTTCAGCTAAAGTCATTCACAATTGGGCGGTGCTAAACTCGTCTGAAGTATGTATGGAGGTTCATATGGAAAAACCAGAAATTGGTCACCGCTACCAGCACTACACTGATTTGTATAGGATAGGTGAGGTTTTTTTTAACGTAATGTACAAAATACAACAGCGTGAATGCTGAAGAGTGCAGTAATGCTTTTCAAGAATATAATGTTATTATTTCCAATTTCAACGTGTTACGTTTAGTTATAAAAGGTAGTTGGTATCAATTTGCTGAGGCTGCTCAATCCAACCCTCTCTTCTTTTTGGCGTAACGTCTTAACTAGGATAACGCCTGAATCGCTTAGAGTTTAATGAGAACGTTGAAAAATATTATAACTTCCTCAATGAACATTTGAATTTGTGCATTCTTTGATAGACACGCAAATACTCGATGCCCAAGAAAGTCAATGAAATTTATAGTTATCGACTAGAAATCACCTTCAGCATGGATTCAATGAATGCACTCGCGTTTACGCTTCAGCTATATGGGCCTTTTATAATGTGACATCTATTTTCTCTGGGCTCCAAAAACTTCTGCTGTATTCCATTTCAAATTCTAACAGAGTTTTTTTTTTCCACATGATACTTGAATTCCACAAGGAAGCATTTAACCAAGCATTTAACAATATTATTCTGTGATGCTGCTAGAAATTTCAGAACTTCTTTGGGATACCCAAAAAAGAATTCCTTTGAAAACTTAAGATTTCATTATTCGGCGATTTAAAAAAGAAGTCGTACAAAGAATTGCTATTTATATATGTAATTATAATTCATATTTCTGGTATCATATTTCCAAACAAAACTAATAGAGTCAATCACATAGTCCACTTTGGACAATGATCTTGTTAAATGTGACAAGTTAAGAATAGTCTCCAATAACTATCAATTCAAACGCATATTATGCCAAATCAATGTTTTTTATGGATCTATGTTTATCATTAAGACAGTGGCTCCCAGATTTTTTTCTAATTTCTATACATAAAGTCATGAAAAATTCCTGGGGGGGGCCTGGCGGATTCTGGGGGGGGGGAGGCTGCCCCCCCCCCCAGGCCCCTCCTCTAGTTACGCCAATGCTAATGACCTTTAATGAGTCATATTGAATACAAAATTTGCTAAAGCAACTGTTGGGACGCTTGTTTACAGATTTTGATCCCGCCTCTGCGTAGTTTGTGGCTGATCCAACTCTACCTTCGCTCCCCAATTTCTGTCGCTATCGGATTTCGATAACATCGTCGATGGAGCTCCGCGTTGGAGATCCAACTGCGATGCCACCATGTCCGAAATATACACCGTAGGCATCTGTTCGAATTTTAGTGCATCAGTTAATCTAATTGTTCCGCATTTATCAAACGCGCAAAAGCATCTTAATAAACGACACCTTTGAAAAAAATTGCATTACAGTCAATTAAATCAGCTCGAAAGACATCATTATTGCTTGGTGGATTATTTTGAATTAATAGGATTATTCCCCTAATCCTCTATGCATCCAATACTTTCAAATAGAAGCGTGAGAAGATCTCCGACACGCGCAGGTTATCGCTTGTTCCTGGAGGTCACCCATAGAGAAGGGATCCGTAGCACCATAGCTCAACCAGGTCAGTTGCTCGCAGTAAAAACAAAGCTTGCCTCTCCAATGATAGCGACCCCTGGAGACAAACAGAAGATCTACCCATTAAAACCGTCATAAACCGACGTCGCAGCACCGGCTCGATTACAAATTCTCACCAATCGTGGCTCGAAAGACGCCCCAGCTCGTTCGATGATCATTGACTGAGTTGCTACAGATGCGCTGCAGGCTGCGTTAGATCGCCTTCGTTGGCTTACATAAGTCTGCGGACGACCATCACCGGTTGGGTCTCGCTGACTAGTTGCGGTCTCTTAACAGCTAAACGTTAGACGCTCCGACTACCTACTAGCCTATAAAAATCGGGTTGCAAAACATTTGAAATGGAGAATTTCGATTCATTTCTAACTCAACAAAATGTGGCTGCTGCTGCTGAGAAGACCGTTCCGACTTGATCCGATGCATTGTTGGCTGTTCGTTGTCCACTGCCCCCGTTTGTTGTCGTCGTCAGCTTGGAGTATGTTGATTAGATAGAGTCCGAGATGGGGTTTTGAGAAGGGGGCGAGCATCTGTCGTGGTGATACCTAATGAATTCCAACCAATTTTGGGGCCAAAACAGGTCCAACGAAAATGGCATCGCACAGTAATGCTGACTGTGCAAAATTAGTTTTATGTTTTCAAAAGCATGGGTTGACCCGGAGAAGGTGGGTTTTGTGTAGGGGGAAGAAATTTGAATACGAGATGCAGTTTTTTTACGTGTGAGAAGAGAACCAATTTGATAAAGCGATAGTTAATGTTGTAGCGTTTCGTTGTTGTGTTGCGTTTCACTAACATTGGAGACCGCCAATGAACCTCTCATCGCTGGCCTCCACAAGACAAGGCTGTCTATTTTGATATAAATGGGTTTTTAGATGCGGCTAAGTGATTGATCGAAGATTATTTTATTGACTTTGATTATAATTTCGTGATTCTTATTGTGTTTTCTTTTTCTATTCCAGATCGTTTGAGCTGTTTTTGTACGAGTTGGACGGTACTAAACGAGATTGGTATCATTTAGGTGAATTAGAATGATGCGTATCGCATACTAAAAAAACAAAACCAAACTAGCCCTTTGATTGCTACTTAATAATTGGCTTAATTGCGACTCCATTCAATGAAACAAAATTAATATTACAATAAAAGCAATTAACATACCTGTAATGACCCAGGGTGATGTGATAGCAGATGTAAGACCATCAATGAGAAAAAGGGTTTTGGCATTTATAATTAGCAAGAATATAAAAAATGAAGTCACTTGAAGGCATGACTGAAAGAAAATTGTCGATATTCGAACTACGATAAATCATGTATTTTGACCAGCTTGAGGACATGAATAATTTATGTATTTATACTTAGAAAATGATGATTCTAAACCATTTGTAAAAAAATGCATTTTGGACAATCTCAGGTAAGTATAACAGGGTCATCATTATACAGCCATTCCATATAAAATCTGGATCCCCAAATGTCGTGATTCCTGGTTGGTTTGAAGTTTGTCGAAAATAATTACACCCGTATATTCTTATTTCGGGACAAAAGGATGGCCAGTTTTGCGATAGGGTGGTCTAAAAAAAATCAAAACTGAAATTTATAATATCAATATATTATAATTTTTAAACCAGTTTCATTTAAGATTTTATTTTTCGATGTTTGAATGATATTGAATAGTAGTTTTCAGGAAAAATACGTTGAAAGAGACAAACTATGTAAAAATTAAATTGTTAACGTTTTCATGGACTTGGGACCAAAAGGGTACCCTATTTTTATATTTTTATCAGGAAAAAAAAAGAAAATGTGGCGTAACATATCAAAAAATTAAAGATGTATCTTGTACCGACTTTCCGAACCCTCTAAACAGAACACCCTCTACACTCATTAGAATTAAGATGTATGTTTTAGTTTTTGTGTTATGAAAATAAGAAGTCATATATTTTAATACTAGCTTCTCTAAAAGTGTCTTATACTGTAAATCCTCATAATGCTATGCATTGTATTACAGTTTTGGGTGATCCCCGGTGGTTTTTGGATTGCTAGATTTAAAATATTATCAAACTATAAAAAATGTGACTTCTATTTTCAGAAAATCAAACCTCAAATATTCAAAAAAACATAGATCTATGATTTTGTTTTATATTTACGATGAAATTTGAAAATATGAAAATAGGCTACCCCTTTGGTCTCATGAGAATAAAATCGTGAAAAAAAACTAATATTTTTTTCATTTTTGTAGCACATTTGTGTTGGCCCTCCTAACGTATTTTCCTGAAAACTGCAATTTGATATCTTTCAAATATAATAAAAAGAAATATAAAATCGGCAAACTGGTCCAAGTTTGCCGGGGCCCGTGGCGCAATCGGTCACACGTTTGCTTCATAAGCAGATGGTCATGGGTTCGATCCCAGCTCCGGCACTATCGTCAGTTGCTCTTTCCCCCTGAGAGCAGCTAACACCCATGGCTCAAATGGACCCGGATACTTGGACATCGGCCAACGGCAACTCATAATGGACCCCCAATCGGACTGGAAAAAGGAACAACCAACAGCCACACATCAACATCCTCGTGCTCATCATTCTATCATGATAGGGTAGAAAGTGAAAGTAGCGCAACGGCAACCAGTTCGATGTCGACATGGTAGAATTATAATAGAATACATTTAGGCGATGTACAAAGTGTTAGTACAGCTTCGAATTGGTATCGCTCACGCAGTGCCCTAGTGGACCAAAGAGCTGTAAATTTGGTTAAGGGGCTGTCCATAAACCACGTGGTCATGAGGGGGGGGGGGGGGGGGTGGGTTCGGCCAATGACCATTTTGTATGAACTAATAAAAAATTTTGTATGGACAAATGACCACGCGGGGGGGGGGGGGGGGGTGGTTGAAAAGTCCCAAAAAAATTACCACGTGGTTTATGGACAGCCCCTAAGTGATTGAAGAATAAAAAAAAAATTGGGTCAAAAGTAATGATATTTAGAAAAAAAAAAAAGTTTTTTTGTTTCATCCTATTTCAAAATTGTTTATCCTAACGACGAAATGAGAATCTGATTATGTTCAATTCACCACAAGCTCACCAGGTATCACGACATTCGGAGATACACTATGAGGATTTTCTAAGGAATGGCTTTATATTGACAAATATTCCATTGTTAGTTGACTATTTCTTCGTTTATAAATGGATGTTTGAATAAATTTAAGTTTTGTTATGCTCACAAAATGATATATTCATTTTTGTCATTAGATGACCAAAGTACAGTTTCCATTTTCAGCTTCAGAGACATTTCAGAGCATTTCTTCATTGATATCTTAGGAAATTTCTTCAGTTATTCGACCAAGTATTATTCCAGGAATTGTTCCCAGTATTACTTCAGAAATTGCTTCAGTGATTTTTTTCCAGGAATCCTTCCAGAAAAATTTCAAGATTTTTTCTAGGATTCTATACATGTATCTCTGGAGTTCTTTCAGGTATTCCTTCAGAAAATTATTTGGAAGTTCAATCATTCATCCAGTATTTTATTGTGGAGCTTCTGGAAGAACTGCTGAAAAATCTCTGATGGTATTTTTGAAGGAATCCAAGGGAAATTCCTGAAGGAATTTATGGAATTTTTCGGCGCCATATCGGTCTTCGGATTTCTTTAAAAAACAACCGTTTGGATGTGCGCGGGTGAAAGCTGTTGTAATTTTGTCAGCCGTTCCAAAATCCATGTTCAAAAACCACTTGACATAGAAATAACCGTTTGGTTTTGCCCTGAGGATGAATGAATAAACATTCAAAACGTCGGCTTTTAGCCTAACCGGTTGTTTTTAAAGAAACCCGAAGACCGATATAGCGCCAAAAAATCCCATAAATTATCAAGACGGTCGAAAATCAACCAATTTCCTGGAGGAATATCAGGAGGAATTTCTGAAGAATTTCCTGCAGGAATACCACGAGAGATTTCTTGGGAAACACTTGATAGAGCTCCAATCGAATTTATTGAAAAACTTTAGAAGAGTTCTCAGAAAAGCCATTTATTAGAGCACCTAGTGACTTTTCTTAAAAAATCTTGGAGGAATCTAACAAATTGATCTTTAAAATTAAATCCTAGAGGTATCTGAAAAAACGATTCCTAGAAACTTCTACAGAGATACTTGGTCATCGACCAAGTTTTATTTCAGGAAATCTGTCCAGTATTACTTCCGAATTTGTTTCATGATATTTTATTCCAGGAATCCTTTAAGAAAAATATAAATAAAACTCTTCTGGGAATTTTCACAGAACCTTCTGGAGTCTTTTCAGGGATTCCTTCAGAAAATCGTTTGAAAACTCAAATATCCCCCCAGTAATTTTTGTTCAACTTCCTCATTTTTGAACAGCCCCCAGGGAAATTCTTGAATGTATCTCAGGAGGAATATCAAAAACAAAAATTGCAGGAGGAATAGCAGGGGAGACTTCTAGAGAAATGTTGAGTCGAGCTCCGTGAGAACTTATTGAGAAACTTTAGAAGGGTTCCTGTCTGGAGAAATCCCACAATAAAATACCTGGAGGATTTTCTCGAAAAAAAAATCCCGGAAAAATACGAAAAATCTATTGAGAAATCGCTGTAGAAATTCTTTGGAAATATCCTTGGGAAAACTCTGAATGAGTGGTAAAATCAAAGTGGTTTCTTAGGAGGAAACGCTGAAAAAACAACAAACAACACAAAATGCTTCTGCAACTCCTGAACGAATTTCTGCAGGATTCTTTGGAGCAATTCGTGCTAGAATCTCTAAGAGTTGTAATGTTAAAATCGCTGGAGAAATTCTTGCTGGATTTTCTGAATTAATCCCTGAAGTATTTCTGCGGTTATTTCCAATCCCTGGAGAAATTCCCGAAACAATCTCTGGAGAAGTTCGTGAAGAAATATTTGCAAGGATTTCTGAAGGAACCGCCGTGATGATTTCTGAAAAACGCTGTCTGGAAGAATTTCTGAAGCAATCTTTGAACGAACTTCTGAAACGGGAGATGAACTAGGTTGAGGCTGACACAATCTCAATAATAAAAAATAAGACTTCTGGATCACTGAAGAAACATAATAAAAGAATCCGTGGAAAAACTTGGGATTCCTTTGTTTGGAGATCAGTCTTGAAGGATTTACCAGGAGAAGTATCAGAAGGAAACTATGCAAAACTTCATGAACAAACTTTTGGGGAAATTTATGAACAAATTCTTATGGGCATTTCTGAAGGAGAAATTTCTTAAAGATACCTAGGAAGAATTTTGAAAATGTTTATGAATGAATTAATTTTTGATGATATCCATAGTGCAATTTTGGAAGGAGTCCATAGATGATTTCCTAATGAAATCCCTGGACAACTTTCTGATGGTATCCGTGGAAGTTTTTCTAAAGAAATACTTGGGAAAATTTCTGAAGAAATCCCTGCATAGTTTTTGAAAATTTCTGAAATATTTTCTGAAATAAATCCCAAGTAAAGTCTAAAAAAATCAAAAAACAATTTCGGAAGGAATCCAAGGAAAGATATATGAAAGAGTTATTAGTTTTTTAGTTATTAGTTTCTGGATTAATCTTTGGGGAACTTCAGAGGAATTTGTGAATAGTTCTATATACATATATATATATATATATTTTATCTGTATATACTAACGAGATTTTTAGCCCTAGGCTAGTTCATCTCGGGACCCACGCTTTACTTCCCTTCCGAAGGAAGAACTGACATTTAGCGAGTTTGTCGGGAGTGGGATTCGATCCCAGGTTCTCGGCGTGATAGTCTAGTGTTCTAACCATCACACCAGGTCCGCTCCCCAATAATTCTATACACCCTAAAACGAAAGTACACAGCGAATGAGTAACTTGCGAAAAGACAAAGGATTTTTCACTCATATTTGCGTACGACTGGATCAGCACAAAAAATGTGCTGATCCGGTGTTACACAAATTTGCGTGAATTTTCACACAAGTTTGCATGAAATCTTTTGTCTTTTCGATCGCTGCGTGAAAGTTACTCCTTGCTCTGTGTACATCGATCTTTCCGTGTAGTTTCTTATAATTCTTGGAGAAATACTCAGAGAAAATTCAGAAGAATACCAGACAGAATTTCTTAAAGATTTCATGGAAGACTAATAAACCTCTGGAATCTGAAGAAATCCGCGGAGTATTATCTAAAGAAATCAATAGGAGAATTTTGAAGAAATCCTTGAATGGATTTCCAAACAAACCTTTCGAGAAATTTCTGGAGGTTTCTCTCGAAGAATTTTTGAAGAAATTCCTAAAGGATTTCTGATGAAATGCATGGAAAAAATCTGTAGAAGTTCTGAAAAATTTTCTAAAATTAACCATGGAGAAATTATTGGGAGGAATATCTAATATAATTTCCAAATGATTTCTTGATAGTATTTTTGCGAGAATATTTAAAGGAATTGCTGGGGGAATCCTTGTAGAAATTTTCGAGAAAATCCTTGGAGGAATTTCGGAAGAAATATCTAAAATATTTTCTGAATGCATCGCAGGACGTATTTCTGAATAATCCCTAGAAAATTTCAATTTCTCAGAAAAATTTCTGATAAAATCTCTGGGAGATGTCCCAATATCACAGAGCAAAAACTCGTAATAATCACATAGGCGGTTTTCTTATATTGAAGAGGAGAAATTTCCAATACTATTTAGGATATTTTTTAAACGTACTGTAAACCGGGGGCAAATTGATCGCCGGGTCCAAATTGATCAGAAATTTCCGTTAGAAAAAGCATTCTTTCAAAAGTTTACTTACTTATATCACATCGTATTGAATGCCAGCAGCACGATAATTGTAAGGAAACCATTCAAAGTATGCTTTTTCTAAGGATCGATCTCGACCCGAAGATCGATTTGACCCCGGTTTAAGGTACGGAGGCTCAAAAATTGTTATATGACATTGACTTTCATTTTTGAAAATTACTCAATGTTTGTGAGGACGCAGAAAAGTTGGTCACCCCAATGGCGCAATAAAAAATATGGGTCTCATTATTTTCGATGAACTTCAAACTCACCAAGTATCATAGCAATCGGAGTTACATTTTAATTTAAGTAATTTTTCTCTAGAAATCCATCAAAAATTTTCTTGGAATTTTTTCAAAAAACTTCCTTCAGGAACTCTTCCAAGTTTTTAATTAGGGATTTTCCCAAGTATTTATCTAACAGCTCCATCAAGAATATTTGAGGAAATTCTTCCAAGAGATTCTTCAGAACTTACTCCAAGGTTTCCTTAAGAATTTGTTCAATGGTTCCATAAGGAATTGCTCCTAGTATTCTCTAAAAATTTCTCCATGGATTCCTATAGCGTTATCTTCGAGGACTTTTCAGACTCCAAGATTTGCTTGCATATTTTCTCCAAGATTTTTTTTTATAAAATTCCATTGGAAATTTCTTTAAAACTTCTACCATAACCCCTCCAAGGGAATCTTCTGAAATTTCTGATTTTTGAAAGATTGTTAAACTATTTCTTATAAATATTACTCTTGCGATTTCACAAAACATTCTTTCAGATTTTTTTCAAGAACCCTCTTAGCCATTCCTCTATGAATTCCATCAAGTATTTCTCCAAGTATTCCTTCAGAAAAGTCTCCAATGGATCTCTCAGATGGAATCATCAAGCATTTTCGGGACATTCGTTCAGAAATTTCTGCAAGCACTCTTCCAGGAATTCTATCATGAATGGCCCACATGAAATTCTTCTAAGATTCATTTAGATGTTCCTTTATAGATATCTTAAGAAACGGTTCCAAGAAATCCTTCAGAAATTTCTCCAAGGATTTCTTTTACGATTTTTTTCAATTTTTTTTAAGAGGAATTGGTCATAGAATTTATTTATGAATTCCATCTAGGTTCAAGGAACTGAACGTACTCACTTGGAGGAATCCTCCAAAGATTCCTTCAGGAAGTCCAAAATTTTCTGTTGAAAATTTACCCAAGATATCTTCAAAGAGTTGTTGCAAAGATTTCCAAGGAGGAATTTCAAATCCTTTAAGAATTTCTTCAAGAAATGTTCCAAAGATATGGTCGAAAAGATCTTGGAAGGCTTCTTTCTTAAAGAAGGTTTTCTAAGAAAATCTAAAGGAATTCTTTCTAAAAATCTTTCTGGAGTCCTTCTAAAGACTACTACAAAATTCATCTAAGAAATTCTACAGGAATTCTACAAAAACTTCTTTGGGAATTTCTCAAAAGTATGCTTTCAGAATTCTTTCAAGAAACCTTATTGATTATTCTTCAAAGTTTTCATAAAGCATTTGTCCAAGTGTCTCTTCAGGAGTTTTTCAATGATTCCTTAAAGAATTCATCCAATAATTCATTCAAACATTTCTACAAGGATTAATGAAGGAGTTTCTGCAAAGGTATCTAAAAAAATCCAGGAATTTATTCAGAAGATTTTTCAAAGATTCCTTCAGGAATTCCGCCAATGATCCTCATGCGAAGTCCTTCATGTTTTTTTTTAAATTTCTTCTGGGATTCTTCCGAATTGGCTTATTTACGGGGTTTAAAAAATTCCATATCCCGAATCTGCACGCCAAACTGTGCCGATGTCCAAATTTCATGATTTTTTGGTGCCCGGGAACCTATTTAAAAATCAATTTGAAGTTTGTATGGGAGCGATTTGTCAAATCATTAAATTAAATTAAAAAAAATTTCTTTTAAACTTATTTTAGGTATCAAATTGAAGTTCTAAAAATCTAAAAAAAATCATAATGAAAAATCTTTATTTTTTCAAAATTTTAAAACGCAATTCCTTAAATAATATCAAAGCATATCATCATGTATTTCTCCAATTATTCCTTCAGAAATTTAGTCAAGAAATTCATCAAGATTTTCTCCGATGATTTACCAGATGTTTCCTCAAAGATTTCATAAGAAATTCCTCCAAGAGTTACCTCAAGAATGCCTTCAACACCTCAAATATTTAGAGATAAATGCATGGCTAGGATTCCATTGGGAATCCTTATAGGATTTTTTCAGAAAATTTTCAAATGGTTTTGAGGTATTTCCAACAAAAAAAAAAACGACTGCAAATTCTCATACGATTTTTTCCAGAATTTCATCAAGAAGCCTTTTTTAAATTCCTTCCAGTTTTAACGAATCTTCTTGATATTGTGAAATATAACTCAAAGCTAGTTTGCCACTCAATTTCTTACTAGGATTTCTTCAAGAATTTCTTCAAATATTCCATAAGAAATTGATTTAATTATTCTTAAGGAATTCTTCCAAGGATTTCTATAGTAGCTTAACCACGGATTGCTTCACGATATTTACCAAGGCTTTTTGTCAGGAAATCTTCCAAGGGTTTCTCCAAGAATTGCTTCAAGGATTTCTTCATGTTTTTTATAAGAATTCCTTTAGAAGCTCTTCCAATAAATTAAATTATCCCATGAAGCATTCCTGTAGGAAGTTCTTCAAGAATTCTTAAAGGAATTCCTCCAAAAATTTATATAGACAGTTTTTCAAGTTTTCTGGTATCCAGAATCCCAGATGAATCGTTATGAAATTTCTGAAGAAATTCTTGCAGGAATATCAGAAATAATATATAATCAAATTTGCCCCTTTGGGTGCCCTCTCTGGCAACAGCACAGGCCCATCACCCGATAGGCTTTGGATTTTATCCTATTTCAACATGTAGAACCCCACAAAAATATTTCGGTTGACACCCCTGGGAGGTACCACCGAATCCTTCCCTTGTCAGAAACTAGGGTTCTTACTCTAGGAAACCAATAGAGAGTCTCAGAAAGGAACCTGTTTAGGGTTCCGAAAGATTTCAGGGGTTTTCAATTGATTTATACCTTTTGGAGCCGAATTGTTTCGCCGTTGCTGTCACAACCTCAGGCAAGGAATACGTTTGTTATGCTCGATTTCATCGCCGGGGTCATATATGACCCTTTCGACTCCAGAGGGTTGAATGGCTTTCGGAGGGCTAAATAGGACTTACAGGGGCATTTCGAAATGTTTCAGCGAGTGCCATGGGGGTTTCAAAGTGGTTTCAGGGGGTTTCAAGGCTCCCAAGTAACATTTTAAGTTTTGTTTGGCTCTATAAGAGATCTTCATAATCATTTTTTTTTTAAATTGCAATAAAACTGATTTATACATCAAAACCTCTTGATAACCTCTTTAAGAGCATCTTCCGGCTAAGTGGACCACTCTCGGAGAGGTTTTGCAAACCGTATTAGGAGTACCAATAAAACTGATTTAAAACCTAGTTGAAAAATTTTCCATTCTTGAAAAGAGGTTATGATGATTGTTGATGTTTTTTTTTTCAACAAAAACACCTCAAAATGCACAGCAGGTTTTTCGATGGCACGTGAAATACAGGAGGATACATCATTCGTAAGTAGAAAGCGACTATTTCAAAGCAAGATTTTAGTAGTTATTGGGTTGGTAAGCTTATGCGCATTCATTTTTACCGTGAATATTGGGGTTGCAGAAACATAAAATTAATGCGCTTCGAAAATGGTGAATATTATCATCTTGGAATGAAATAAATCAATTTGTTCATTTAAAGCCTGTATCCGCAATAATCGGGACACAGAAATATGGCTGTAACTCTGCAATAGATACATTCAAATTGCTCAAATTTTGCCTGATAATACCTCAAGATGTGTTCATGTCACCTGCAAAATTTCATGTGAATCGGTGAAGTATCCTTTGTTGTAGCAATGAAATAGTAGAACACGAGCAATTGAATTTTGTACAGCCCCTGGTTTAGCTTGTCATCGCTGTAACTTTTGAATTTGTTAAAGGAAATGGCTGAAATTTTGAACACAAACTTCTCAATCTACTTTACTTGCATAGGCAAAATTTCAAAAAAAATCGATGCACTACCAACAATTTTATAGTCGAAACATATATTGGGGCTCACCGTGGTTTTAGCCCTTCAGGCAACAATTAGTGAGCACCTCTTATTGTTTCGATTGTATTTCTGAAAGTACTACACCAATAATCATCAAATTTTGCAGGCATAATATGCACATAATAAACTACGTTCTGTGAAAATTTCATAAAAATTGGCAGAGACATTCAAAAGTTATGAACAGGCAAACATCGCACATAAAAAACATGAAATATTTTCACAAACACCATCCCCTATCAACACCAGTAACTTTCAATCCAATTGATAAAAGTTGATGATTTTTTGCAAGAAAGTGTCTCTATAAGTATCATAACTGCTCACGAAGTTTCATAATTATCCTCACAGAACTTTGAATTGTAGCAGAAAAGAACCGTCTAGTATGCGAATGAAAATTGGTGATAATTGTACAAAATCTTAAAAACCACGTTTGTTTGTTTCTCATCCACAGTTAAAAGTAATGCACCGATTTTTATGAAATTTTGCACAAATAACAAACATACATCAAAGAGCTCTCAGTTAAATTTTCGCCATTTTTTAATGATTGAGTACAGAGTTACTGCCGTACTTCTGTGTCCCGATTATTGCGGATACAGGCTTTATTAAAACTATCTCGAATCACAAGAAAACTTAGCTGAGAGAGTTTATTTATGTGAGCATGTTGTGGCGATGATGGTAAGTAAACTATCAATTCACTGCTTATTTGAGCAAAATCAACTATTTTATATTCACGTCAGCTAATTCTTCAATATGGCGACGACCATAATTAGCAAATATAAAACGAAAGCAAGTTTACTTTTATGATGACCGCAATAAACCTAGCAGTGTCGTAGTTTCTGCTTTTCCACCAACAGATGTCGTTACTAATCGAACGGATCGCCATCTGTTGAGAGTTTGATCAGTTTTATTGTGGTACTAATGAAAGCCAGAAGGTTTACATATCGGAAAGTTTTGTTTACTTTTGAAATCTGGCTTTATGAATATCTTCAAGTATACTATAAAACATTTCATCAATGGTTTTCATGAAAGTAGTCATAAAACTGTGAGTTTTAATAATTGCTGTAATAAAACCCTAACAAAAATCATTCAAAACCAATCAGCTATGGAATTGTTACTTATGCTGGGACCTTTGGGACAACTCAGGGAGTCTTAAGGGGCTCAGGGAACATTATATGAGGTTCAGGGACGATTCAGCGTTTCAGCGATTGAGAGAGTTTCAGGCGGTCTCAGGATGCTTCATGGGCTTTTCAGGAGCGTTTCAGGGGATATCAAGGGCATTCCTGGGGATTTTAAGGTGTTTCAGAGAGTTTGAGGGGCGTTTCAGAGGAACACAAGAGTTTTCATGGGTATCAGGGGATTTCAAGAGGATTATAGGGGCGTATTAGAGTATTTAAGGGGTTTTAAGGGGTTTCAAGGGCTCTCAGAGGACTTTTGGAGATTTTCAGGACACTTTAGCGAGTCTCGGGAATTTCAGGGTATCTCTAAAGGGTTTTAGGACAGGACAAAAGGTCGAATAGACAAAAGGTCGAATGAGACAAAAGGACGAATGGGGCAAAAGATGGAACGAACAAAACATTTAGTAGACCAAGTTACCAGCTGGTGCGTGTCACTTATTAGAAAAAATATTTGATGAGTATTTGTTGTTGCTCATTGAGAGAAACATTATGGAGCTGATATAGAAATCATATGCATTTCAGCCACTAACACTTCTAAAGGAATTATTCTCTTCTGCTGTTCTTTCAAGTTGTTTTAATGTAGTTTTTAATGGTAATTTAGTTTGAATTTTTGTTCAGGAATTTTTCTTTCATAAATATACTGAAATAATTGATTCTTAAGGTAATTATTTTTCAATCAGATATTTCAATTCAGTAGTTGTTCTTCCTTATTATACTGCAGAAATATTCATTGACTACTTGTGCTTAATGAGCATCTTCTTTGGAATGATAGGTAGTTCCTACGAATTTCACTGTATAGGTAAATAATTTTGTTTTGTTTGCTCGTATAATGCACAGAGATTTGTCCTTCTAATTCATAGACTGCTTGGATTTATTAAATTGCTGTAATTCTTCCTTCTCCTACCCATAGGTTATTCTTTCAAGTAATTGTTTTTTACATTCAACTTCAAGCAATAGGAAAGACGAACCAGCCAAGGGCTGAAAGTATCCTAAATAGAGACAAATCAATCAATCAATTCAATCAATAGCATTACTTTCTCATCATTTATGGGCAACTATTTCAAATTGCAATGCGGTAATAAATTGCGGCATATAAACTTTTTCCAGTTTCAGTTAACACTTTTCTATCTTTCAATAATGTTTTATTTTTGAAGATGTTGAATAATTTTGGAATCACTGGTTCTATTATTTTTATCGGAGTTTTAATTGTCGTTTTTCTGTAAAATTCTGATCGTTTTTGCCTTTCTCGTACACTAAGTGTACTGGAAAGGCTATATAATCACTCCAAAAATGACTTTTTGATTAAAGGCCCGGATGGTCGAGTCTCATATACCAATCGACTCAGCTCGACGAATTGAGGTGATGTCTGTGTGTGTGTGTATGTGTGTATGTGTGTGTGTATGTGTGTGTACAAAATAAACTCACATCACTTTTTGGTAGTAAACCTTAACCGATTTTAATGACCAACGGTTCATTCGACGCGGAATCTGGTCCCATTGTTTGCTATTGAAAATGGTTCGGATCGGTCCAGCCGTTCCGGAGTTATTGTCATTTAGGTGTTCCGGACCGGTACCCCAGGAAGACTATATCTGAACCGGTAGTGTTGCGGAACCGGTTCCGGGTGTCCCACCGGAACTGGCCAAATATAAAAGTGTACCAAACCAATGCATGCGACACATCAAATCGCGGCATTTTCGGTAATCTAGAGAACGGTAGGCAGGAAAATAATCTCAGACCATATTTGAACCGGTAGTGTTCTGAATCCGGTTCCGGGTGTCCCAATGGAAGTGACCAAATATAAAAATGTTTCAAACCCAAGCACGCGACACATCAAACTGCGTCATTTTCGATAACCTGATGAACGGCAAACAGGAAAATATTCTCAGTCTATATCTGAACCGGTAGTGTTCCGGAACCGGTTCCGGGTGTCCGGCCGGAACTGGTCAAATATGAAAGTGTACCAAACATATGCATGCGACACATCAAATCGCGGCATTTTCGGTAACCTGATGAACGGTAGGCAGGAAAATAGTCTTAGACCATATTCGAACCGGTAGTGTTCTGGAACCAGTTCCGGTTGTCCCTATGGAAGTGACCAGATATAAAAGTGAGCCAAACCCATGCATGCGACACATCAAATAGCGGCTGTTTTGATAACCTGATTAATGGTAATCAGAAAAATAGTCTCACACCATATCTGAACCGGTAGTGTTCCGGAACCAGTTCGGGGTGTTTCGCCGGAAGAGATCAAATATAAAAGTGAACCAAACCCATGCATGTAACACATCAAATTGCGGCTATTTATGTATGGAAAAGCCTCAGACCATATTTGGGAGAACTGGTATTGTTCCGGAACCGGTTTTGGTGTCCCGTCACAAGTAATAAATTGTAAAAGGAAACCATACCATGCGGCACATTAAATAGCGGCTTTTTTGATAATCTTATGAACGGTTAGCAAGAAAATAGTCTCAGGAAGTGGCCAAATCTAAAAGTGAAGCAAACTTATGCATTCGACTCAACAAATAGCGTTTTTTTTCAAAACCGGTAGTGATCCGGAACTAGTTCCAAATGTCAGGACACAGCATTTCGCGGCTTTTTAGGTAACCTGATGAACAATGAACAAGTAAATAGTCTCTGACCATATTTAGGATAACCGGTAGTTTCATGGAATCGATTTCGGATGTCCCGCCGGAAGTGATCAAACGAAAAAAGAATAAAACCCATGCATGCGGCATATCAATAGCGGCTGATAACCTATTGATCGTAGCGAAAGAAAATTGTTTCAGGCCACATTTAAGACTACCGATAGTGTTCGAGAATCGGTTCTTTGTATTCCGCCGGACGTGTTAAAAAAAGTGAACCAATCCCATGGATACGACACATAAAACTGTAGCTTGTTGATAACCTGATGAACGACCAGCGAGAAAATAGGCTCAGGCCACATAGTAGACAAAATGAAAAATTTCCCTTTTTTGCATGTTTCTCATATAGAGGTCAAATTTTACATGAATCGTGTGGCCAAGGAAAATAAAATATGTGATCCCATGTTCTATGGGAATCCCTTTTAACATGGGACAACTATGCTGCACACGACAGTAAAGTGTGCAGAAAAAACTGTCGAAAACCGCAAAGTGATCTGTGATTGTGAATAAGGTTATATCCTAGCATGTAATTACTGTCCTGATATTTGGACGGCCTCCAGTGCGTGATAGTGAAGGTGCTCAAGCAGTCAGTGATATTTTTCAGCTCTTTCTGGACGTTCAACATAACGTCGTAGTATGTGCCATCAATAAGTTTCCCGATTCGATGATGGCTTTGTTGAATTTGTTACTTTTCTAAATTAAGTATTCTCAAGATTCATACGGCTTCGCGTAACGTCGACGAAAAGATCATGAGTACATACGACGAGAAAGGCACTATCACCACTAGGTGGATTTATCTGGTTTTTTTTTTTAGTTTTTGTTTGTTTTATGCCTGTATTAACGAGATTTTTAGCCCTAGGCTAGTTCATTTCGGGACCCACGCTTTACTTCCCTTGCGAAGGAAAAACTCACATTTTGCGAGTTTGTCGGGAGTGGAATTCGATCCCAGGTTCTCGACGTGATAGTCACGTGCATTTACCATCACACCTGGTCCGCTACACATCTTTTTATGTCTTTCAATTTGTCTTTCGTCAATCTAACTCTTTGTCCTATTCGACCTTTTGTTCATTCGAGCTTTTGTTCCATTCGACCTGTTGTCTATCGACCTTTTGTCCTTCGACCTTTTGTCATAGATTCTCTCTAAAGGGCTTAAGGACAGACTTATTAGAATCCCAATATGGCCGCTACAATGACCGACTTTGGTACCTACTCACGATTTTGGGGGCACAAATCTCTTCGTAAACAAAACCAGTGCACCTGCACAGATCGAAAAAAGAGTGTAAAATTCTGTGACATATAATGCACATAATTGGAGCGTGGGATATCACAGAAGTTTACATGACATATCATGTAAAACTCATAAAATATCATGTAAACTTCCATTATATGTCATGTAATTCAGCATGACTCTGAGTGTTTACATGACATATAACACAAATTTACATGATATATCATGTGAACCATCGTAACACTAAGTTCACATGACTAAAATGAAGTTTACATGAGGTGTAAATCTCATTATTTTTATCTGTGTGGAGCTTCTTGTTTTAAGCTTATTACAAGCGAGCAAAAACAGAATAATAAAATGCATTGTTGTTTGAAGCTTGCTTCTTGAGATTTGTGCGTCTGAAGTTTTGATGCACTGTTGAACCGGGATTTCAAGACGATTGTCCTTAAGTAACACACTAAGAAAAAAACGAATTTTACATGAGACTCAAACTTACTAGCATTTCGCTGAAAATTACATCTTCCTTGTGAAATTGTCCTCAATTTTGAAGGGCGCAAAATGTTGGCTACTCGTTTGAAATTCAGACTTACAAGACGTAAAATTAGGTGATTGACCTGTAAATTTACGTCTCCAAAGACGCTCGTATATGTCAGGATCAGGAAACCTAAAATAACATGATTTTTTCTAGGTATGTACTTTTATGGGGCTTCAGCAGGTCTTATATGCGTCTCAAGGTATTCCAGAGAGGCTTAGTGTTCCAGTTTTAGGCTTAGTAGTTTCAGAAGTCTTTTTAAGGCGTTTCAAAGGATTTCAGGGACGTGGTATCTCAACGAGTTTTCAGAAACATTTCAGGAGTCTCAGTAGGGTTTCAGGAAAATTTAGAGGGGTTTTATGGGCATTTCGGGGAATTTCAGGGGTTTCGAGGGGTGTTAGGGGCTTCCAAGCAGTTTTAGAAAGTTTTTAGGCGTTTAAGGCTGCTCAGTGGGTTTCTGGATGGTTTGGGAGGAAGTTTTTGAGCATGAATTTTAAGGGGCTTCAGGAGTACTCAGGGGTTTTCAGTAGGAGTTTAAGGCTCGTAGCCGGAATATTTCAGTGCGCGGAGCAACCTTGCAAAGTTGGTGTTCACCACAGACCCAGTTAGTGCAAATTCTTTAGTGCTTGAAGAAAATTAACTCGTTTCGATTGTCACCTAGGTATCACTGCAGAACCCTAAAGGCAAAACACGTGTATTGGTTTGTATTATAGTTTAGAACAGAAAGCGCCGCATTTAGCATATTCAATAATTTATAGTTTTGCTATTTTATAGTTTTTGTGTACGCCTTTGAAACTGGCAAATATGTTACAACCGCAAACAAATGGATGAAAGAAAATACAGATTGGTCAAAACTAATAAAAAAAAGTTATGATGGATAAGCATATCTTAGGTGAAGTTCCTACACAACCACCTAGCAACTATAGAACCCTTAGAACGCAGGTGTTCATTTCAAATTTTAAATAAAATATTCTAGTATCTAGCTATAAACACTCACCCGTTACATCCGGATTGGAATCTCATTTGGCAATACAAACATAAACCGACATCGCCGCCTATCTTCCCTATTTGGCCAGGACAGCTTTGAGCCGTTGACCGATCGGTAAAGCACACAGTTTCAACCTCATCAATGATGATAGCTAGTACCTAAGTGATCGAATCGCCATCAATGAAAAACGGTTCTGCCCCGTTGCTGCTGTATGGAAAGCGGACTACCGTAATCGCTTCACTTACTCATCTTCCCTCGGTTTACAGCGCGCGGGCACGCGCCGGTACTGCAATTGGCGTCGTGATCGAGAACCCGATCGCACCCACCAAGGTCGACCGGATTACCTGAAACAGGCAGGCACTTCAGTTCAGCGCGGCGACGCGCGGCGTAGTTGCATTTCCCCGGCCTAGGGCGAACACTGAACGAAAGGCTTGTTTATTGACGACGACTTGAGACGCGACAACGTCAGGATTCACACGCGAACATTTCCGCGTTGAAATGCTGAACTTGGACTGGAATTGCCCACATATTTGCGGCGCTGGAGCTGCTGTAGGCCCGATCAAGGCAATTCGTCGTCGTCGTCGTCGTCGTCCACCCGGAGTGAAAGGCTGTAATCCTTCGACGGCGGACTTCAAGGAAGCATTGCACGCGTTGTATTTTCCGGAGTCGATAAAAATAAATAAACGCGTCGATGATTGTTTGCGCGGAGAAAATATTATTTTTTCGAATTGATTCGTGCTTGGGCTTGGACTTGGGCTGAAGTTATGCAATGCAGACTGTAGGGTTGGGCTTCTTCGAACTTGAGTTTGGGTTCAAGTTGAGAGGTCAGGTAGATTGGTTTGGTTCTTCGTCGAAGGTACAAAAACCACTTGAAGAGCTTGGGGTCGGTTTAGTTCAGTGCAGGTGGCATTCGGAGCTACCTGCAGGATCGAGTCGAAAGTGAGTTGCTGAAAAGAAGAAAGTAGTGATTTGCCGGGGTTTTTGTAGAAAGTGTTCTTCGAGAGGTGAGTAGGTAAGATACATAAATATTCGATAATGAAATCCAGTTTAATGTAGCTGATCATTAACTCAAGTCACGGTCAAGTTCACCTGCGGATTCTGCATAGTAAACAGCTCCGAAAAACAAGATAACGATCTGCATGCATGCTCTCACGGTCAAGATTACGCAACGTCGCGTCGTTGTTTGTAACTTCAAGTGCATCCACTGGCTATCTATGGAGGTACTTCCTTTCTCTTTTGTTTCAGTCTGGACACCGCGCTGGCCGAAAGACATTCCAAAAGTGCAACTCAAAAGTTAATCACCTAGTGTGGGGAGTGCGGGGTTAACTGACATAATGTTGGGTTGCCCAAAACTCCAGAGAATATTTTAAACAACGATGGTTGTTTCAAGGGGATGCCCTAAAGCTACAGAAATAGTATGAATCTGTTTGAATAAATTCCTGTAAAAACCCCAAATCAATTCATTAACACGCACAAGTACAAGAAAAATTTTTTTAAAGCCGTAACTCAGGAAATAATGAGCTAAAATGCAATCTTTTGGCATCATCGTAAGTCTACACTTTCCTGGAAACGTATAGTGAAAGCCGATTGGAATTTCATGGAGCTGAAAATGAGGCAAATACATTTGTTCCACAATTATAGCTTCTTCCGGTTCCGTTTTGCTACCAGGTTGGTTATGTGTACCATTAGTAGTGAGTTCCCTTGGTGCCCAGCTCGGAGCCTCGGTAAGATCCGGTAGGTACCAGGTATCAGAAAGCCAGCTCCAGAGGCACGTTATCCTCCATTTGGGATATTTCACAGTGGTTGAAATCGCGAAAAACACGATCGTGGGCATTTTGAATGTGAAGATGTGAAAATAATATAATGTGATACTCTGCAAAGTTGTTACATATTTCTAGGAGCAACTTTTGATATGTTTTGTTTTTTGATAAGTTAACTCAAAAGTTAGATAATAAATCTATTTTCTATATAAGCCACGATCACTAAATGATGTCTTCGGCAAAGTTGTAGATAATATTATGCAGAGAAATGTTGCCGAAGACCTTTTTTCTCTATCTTTAGAAATAAGCGATATATAATAAATTTAGTACAAACAACCCCTTCAAACCTTGAAAAACCACTAAATGACTTCTGATGTTCTGAACACTTTTTCAGTATGTTTTTATGCATCTTTTTTTCTGAAGACAGTGTTGCCATATTGTTATTGTTTCTACGTGATTTTTTAGTTTTCCTATGAAAAATGACCATTTTTTATAATGAGATGTCTTGCAAAGTTGTAAAAAGTTGCCCAAAAGTCAGAGCACAATGCAAAGTTGAATAAAAATGCTATCTTATACAGGTCAACTGATTAGTTGCTCTTCGTTAATTATTGTGTTTGAAAATTGCCATTTAGTCACTTTTGAGGTTGAAATAAACACTAAGTTAGTTAAATCTCTTTTTAAAGGATTTTCGCTGCTTGGGATGTTCACTTGCGTTTTTTAGTATCTCGAAATACATCATTTGGCATGAGACAGTGATGCCATATTTTCATGTTTAGTTAAGCTTTTTTATGTTAAAGAGTCGTTTTTCTATTATGCGATACTTTGGAAAGTCTCAAAATGTTTCGAAAAAGTATACACCATGTCCAATAAGTTCTCATACAAAATCAAATTGAATTTATTTCACATCTGTAATTAGGATTTTCAAAGTAAATTTATATATTGAAAGGCCATCTAATATTGACCAAATACAGCATATGTTTACTAAATAATTGTCCTTTATTCTCCTCTGCTGATCGCTTATGTGTCAAAAGTCCATTTCGTCACATTAGGTTCCTGTCCACAACATTGCTAGTAGCAACTATGACGTAGACGAGAAAAAATATAAGACTATGTAGTGGTGAAGTAAAAATTCGTTTTATGTTGTACGAAATAAAACGTACATCAAACAAAAATGTACATTTTCCTGTTTTAATGAGATTTGTTGTGTTATATCTGCATTTTATCTGGTTAATTCACACCATTCTCACTTCTAAAACATGCTTGTATTGCTATTGTGGTAAATGTTGCCAAAAACTTACGTTTTATGTTTCAATAGCACAGTCATTCTTAAGAAAATCAGCCCAAGTTGAGCTTTCTTGCGAATTTCTTACCATATCATCATTAAAGTTGTATTTTTTTAGCCTTAGTATATCCATTTGGTACCATACTTGGGTTAAAAACTCAAATTTTAACATCATGGACTCTATTTAGCTACCGTAGAATTAAAAACTTTTCGACCATTTCTCTCGCGTGCCCGAGCAAACAAATTTCAGAAAACGGAAGTGTACTGCTAGGCTTATAAAAACAAATAGAAAATAACATTATTCTTAACCATATGCTTTATTTAATCAGTATTATGTGGCTCTTCAAAACATGCATTCGTTTTAAAAATATGAATCACAGATGTGAAATAAAATTATAATTTGTAAATTTGTATTTTGAATGAGAACTTATTGGACACATGTAAATCCATTAGAAAGGTGAATAATAATTCTTTCTATAAACGCTGCCGCAGTCATATAAACATCCCAAGCAACGAAAACCATTTTAAAAGAGATTTAACCAACTTAGTGTTTATTTCAACCTTAAAAAATGAGAAAATGACAATTTTTGAACACAATTTAAGCATCGAAGAGACAAAGAGCTACTAATCAGTTGACCTATAAAAGATAGCAATTTTAATCAACTTTTCATTATGCTTTGACTTTTGTGCAACTTTGTGAGATATCTCATTATAATAAATGGTCATTTTTCATAGGAAAACAAAAAAATCAAGTAGAAACAATAACAATATGGCAACACTGTCTTCAGAAAAAAAAGATGCATAATAACATACTGAAAAAGTGTTCAGAACACCAGAAGCCATGAAAACCTCATCCAAGAAAGATATAAAAAATTTAGTGGTTTTTCAAGGTTTGAAGGGGTTGTTTATACTAAATTTATTATATATCGCTTATTTCTAAAGATGGAGCAAAAAGGTCTTCGGCAACATTTTTCTGCATGATATTATCTACAACTTTGCCGAAGACATCATTTAGTGATCGTGGCTTATGTAGACAATAGATTTAGCCATTGTAAGATCACTGGGAGCAAGGAAAACTATGTCCCAATTCACCAAAAGTGGAAACAACGAGGTGTGTGTTGATCTGCGGTTCACAGGAGTTTTCACTAGTACCTCTAGTACCTCTAGTACCTCTAGTAACCGAGTACCCATAGGCGGTAAGTGCAAGAAAGTACTTCTTGTTTAAGATGAATGTGTAGTGGGGCAACGTCAAAAAGAACTTCGAACGCTGCCGTGGGAGTTGAAGAAAACGCTCCAGACGTCGCCATTAAGCACATCCTTTGGAGAAGGCCAAATTTTGTTTAGATCGTTCTCACTTCGCCTTTTGCCACCACATAAGGCATCCATAGGCCAATATTGGCCGAACAACAGTTGTGTAAATCTATTTGATATATGTACTTGGGTTTTAGATCCCAAGTTTTACCAAAAGCTCGCCGGGGCATGCAAGCTTTTTTGATTCTGAACTCAATGTGAGGTGTCCAGAAAAGCTTGGAATCTAGAATATCTCCAACGTACTTCACCTGATTAGTCACATTGATTTCATAACCAAAGAGACGCAATGGTCGAACGCCATTATGGTTTCATCTTTCCGTGAGAAGCACAATAGATGTTTACTCGGATTAACCGAAAGGCCATATTGGCGACACCAACCCTCAACAACCGGAAGGGCGCTTTGCATCAGGTCGAAAAGGGTGGTGATACACATACCAACTATCAATGATAGATAGTCGTCAAGAAAACCATAAATAGGAAACCGCTTTTATTATCAATAGCGTATCTGCTACGAGATTCCACAAAAGCGGGGAAAAGACTCCCCCTTGGGGGCATCCACAAATACTCAATTTCCTAATCCCTGCTAAACGCAATGTCGAGAAGAGACATCGGTTTTTGAGCATTTCATGAATCCAATCGGAAACCATTGGAGATATACCATGACTCCGTGCGGCTTCCAATATGGCATCGAAAGGCACATTGTCAAAGGCACCCTCGATATCTAAGAACGCCGATGCATGCGATCCAAAGCAAGATTGGGCATAGTGCATTGAATAAAGCCCTTCAAAAAGCTGCATTTAAAGTCTAGTTCTATATTCAGCATCCCTTCATCCCATTCAAACTGCCTTGACTTAAAACACAGTGAAAGTTTATGTTTACATCAAACTATTAATTTAAATCAACGCATACTGTTCCGTTTTCCTCAGTGCGGGGAAAGCCCATGCGCGAAATTTCCGCACCGGAATCCAAATTTTTAAATTTCCACATACTCAGCATTCGCGCGGTGCTGACGGTGGTGGCCAACCGCGCGACTAACGGAAGGTTAAACGATGTTTCTGTATAAAGGCTCCCCCAAACCAAGGCGACTTTTCCGGCGACACGATTTTTTATCGCCGCGATTTTTCTCAACGACTACAGCGATAAATGTGTCGCATCAACCGTCTACACCAACGCGAAAACTAGTCACAAACAAAACTTAGTCGCCCCGCGACAGCGACGAAAACTGTGCATGCAGCGACCAGCGCCACGACACACCGGCGACAAGTACCAAAATCGCTGCACTGTTGCTTGTCGCCTGCGACGACGTCGTCGCAGTGTGGAAGGTCCCCTTCAAATCAGTGCGCAGCGATTTCGCGACAAAAACATAGCGACAAAAAGTCGTGTCGCTGGAAAAGAGTCGCATCGGTTTGGGGGAGCCTTAAATACACTAGGTACCTTTTTTTCGCGTGAATTTTCCCTTACCGCGGATAAACAAATTTCACGGTATTTACACTTGTCTTGTTTTAGGGAAAAACTTCGGAAGTACTAGTACTATTTTTTCATGTTCTCAAGTTGACTTTACCCATTGAATATTGTACTATGTAGGATGTAAAAAAATAATTTTAAAAAATATTCCTAAATACTCCTCAAAATGTACAGTTCACCTCCTGTTAAAAATCTGGTGGAATTGCTGAATAAAGAAGAAGATGTGGAATTTTGGAATGTTTTCGACATATGTTCTGATACTATTTTAGGGGTTTTGGTCATCATTTTGATTTAGTTTTTAGGTATAATTTTCACCAAAATCGCTTCATAACTCAAAGCAGAATTTTTATTTAGAATTGTTTTATTATTTTTCATCTGCCCAACTACATCTGATTTTTTTTAACTTCCTCCAAAACTTGACAGCATTTTTTTCGATTAGTCAAGTTTGAGACACTGAAGACAACTTATTTTTTTTGTTGAAATACAGGAGGACGTTTTTGCCTTAGTTCCGAAGGAACTCCTGAATTAATTTACCAAAGAAACCCAAAATAATGTAGAAAGACAAATCATAAAATGCTTCCACGATAATGTAGTTTGTTTCTTCCAAAAATTATTAAAGATGAACTTTTTTAACAGTGTTCGTGGAAGAAGTAAAGGAATAGCTTGTAAACTTAAAAATTGTTTTTGAGGATCAATTTTAATTATTTAAAATCGATCCTTACTAGTTGGAGTTAAAATGCTCCAACTAGTAAGGATCGATTTTAAATAATTAAAATTGATCCTCAAAAACAATTTTTATGTTTAAGTTTGCGAACTGTTGGTTTTCGGTGGTGAAGAAAGGGAGGTTTCCGTGATTTGAAATATCCGTCTTTTAGTAGATAGAGCAAAACAAAGGTCACTCTTGGTACCTTCCCACGTTTCCGGTTATAAATCCCAACAAGCCAGGAAAAATCCGTATTGTCTGGGATGCTGCAGCAACCGCACATGGAGTAAGTCTCAACTCTATGCTGCTTACTAGCCCGGACTTGTTAAGCTCGTTAGTGGCCGTCCTGAACCCATTTCGGGAAAACCGCATCGGTATTTGTGGAGACATTCGCGAAATGTTTTCTCCAGATCGGAATACGTCCAGAGGACCAGTTTTACCAGCTGTTTCTATGGAATGACACGGTGAATCAGGAAGAACCTAGCACGTTCGTTGTCCCCGTAATGATATTCGGGTCACGGTCGTCGCCAACTACAGCGCAATTCGTTAAAAACCAGAATGCTCAGAGGTTCCGTGCCGTGCTCCCCATTGCAGTTGAAGCCATTGAAAAAAGCACTATGTGGACGACATGCTTGCCAGCACCGAAGCGGAAGATGAAGCCATCGACCTGGCAAAGTCGGTGAAACACGTTCATACTCAAGGCGGCTTTGATATTAGAAACTGGGTTTCTAATTCCGCCAAAGTTTTGAATGCGTTGAACGAAAGCCCGACGAGTGAGAAGTCTTTAAACCTAGCAGCCGACATTGCGACGGAGAAGGTCTTGGGGATGTGGTGGAACACCTCAACCGACTGCTTCACCTTCAAGATCTGCTGGACCAGGTTTGACGCAGCACTGTTTGATGGAACCAGAGCACCTACCAAACGAGAACTTCTTCGGATCCTGATGGGTATCTTTGATCCATTGTGACTCATTTCGCAATTCCTAATGATTCTCAAGGTCACACTCCAAGAAGTATGGCGTAAGGGATTGAAATGGGGCGACCAGATAGAAGGCAAGCAGCTCGAAGATTAGCAGACGTGGACAAAATTGCTACCGAAGCTGCAGGAACTCCAAATACCTCGATGTTACCGCCATCAGATCACAGCAACTGGACCCCAGATTCAAATGCACACATTCGTGGACGCTGGAGATAAAGGGATGGCTGCAGTCGTGTATCTACGGTTCGAAGAAAATAGAATCATCGAATGTGCTTTAGTCGGAGC
The DNA here is from genome assembly GCF_035046485.1 of Aedes albopictus. Taxonomy (NCBI): domain Eukaryota; kingdom Metazoa; phylum Arthropoda; class Insecta; order Diptera; family Culicidae; genus Aedes; species Aedes albopictus. Next base: position 348,609,349 of record NC_085138.1, read on the forward strand.
GAAAACACGGGTTGCACCATTGAAGTACCTGTCAATGCCGCGTTCGGAACTCCAGGCTGCTGTCATCGGAGCGAGATTATCCAACAGCACTATGAAGTCATTATCTCTTTCAGTGTCGCAGCGCTTCTTCGGGTGCGACTCACGTAACGTACTGTGCTGGTTACGTTCCGATCACCGTCGTTACAGCCAGTATGTTGCGGCGAGAACGAGTGAAATTCTAGACACTACGGAAGTCAACGAATTGAACTGGGTCAAATCGGAGTGGAACGTAGCAGATGAAGGCACGAAATGGACCGGGCAGGTGCAGATGAAGCCCGACGATCGCTGGTTCCTAGGGCCGGCATTTTTGCAGAAAGCGGAGCGAGATTTGCCTGTTATCCCGTACAGCCAAGAAACTACGACCGAATAGCTTCGAACCAGTGTTCTGATGCACAGGAAAGTTCGGGATCCAGCGGTTGTGGCTAGTGACTACTCAAGCTGGAATCGTCTGCTAAAACTTACGGCATATGTACAGCGATTCTATACAATCTACAAGCGAAACGACAGGGATTAGTTTCACGTCAAGGACCATTGTCTAGTGCAGAATTGCGACAGGCTCAGCTGTACCGTTTTCGGCAGGCGCAACAAGAGGTGTATCACGAATAGATGTTGGTGCTGAAGGAGGGGTCGAAAAATGGAGAGAACGTGCGGAAGCAATGGCAACAATACAGTCACAGCCAGATCTACAAGATGAGCCCATTCGTGGACGAAGACGGAGTTTTGCGAATGATCAGCCGAGCTGCGAAGTGCTCTTTCCTGTTTCCGGACGAAAAATTCCCTATAATACTTCCGGACAACCATCCGGTGACCAACTGTAGCCAACGAGGTGCGTAGACGGTACTGTATTCCACGACTTCGTCAAACACTTCGCAAGATACGATGTGGTTGTCAATGGTGTCGGAACCGGGATGCGAAACCTGTACCACCAGAGATAGCAGAACTTCCTTCGGCGAGAATGGCTGCCTTCACCAAGCCATTTTCCCATGTAGGCGTAGATTTCTTTGGAGTATTTTATTTTATTTTATTTTTATTATCTTTATTAAAGAGACTTTCAGCCCGTGGCTGGTTCATCTCTGTTTCTTTGGAGTAGCGTTGGGGGGTCTTATTGGCGTATCTAACTGTCCGGGCTCTTCATATTGAGGTTGCTAACTCCCTCAGCACCAGCTCGTGCATGACGGTGTTGAACAATTTCATCGCTCTTCGAGGAACACCATTGTGCTTTTACTCCGATAGAGGGACGAATTTCGTCGGCACGTCCAAAGAGCTTCGCGACGCGCTGAAGGCGATTGATAAGCACGAAATGTCGAAGGAGTTCACAACACCAGCTACGTCTTGGCAGTTCAACCCACCATCCAGCCCCCACATGGGCGGTAGCTGGGAGAGGTTGATCCAATCGGTGAAGCGGAACTTAACGGAAGTGCTGAAGTGTAGGCGACCAACGGATGAGGAACTACGCAGTGCGTTGACACAGATCGAATCTGTTCTCAACAGTCGTCCACTTACTGATGTTCCCGTGGACAATGAGTCGGAACCGGCTCTGACTCCCAACCATTTTTTATTGGGATCATCGGATGGCTCCAAACTTCTAACACTATTCGATGACAGCGTTCAAGCTGTGCGACGGGGATGGCAGGTGTCCCAAATGATGGCGAATCTGTTTTGGAGACGTTGGCTTCGGAATTATTTACCCAAAATCACTAAGCGAACCAAGTAGTTTAAGAAGGTAAAGCCCATAGCCGTGGGGGATATCGTCGTGATTGTGGACCCGGAGTTACCACGGAACTGCTGGCCTAAAGGCCGGGTATTCGGTACAGTATAAAAAGGAAGTCAGGTACGTAGGGCAGTTGTTCAAACTAGCAAAGGAGTATATGAGCGCCTAGATGTTAAGTTGGCGGTCCTTGATATCTGGAGCGAAAATAGGTAGGCCAATTCCTGGAGTTGAGTGTACGATCACCGCTCGATGTGAACAGACGCGTTCACTCAACTGCTCGCTTTCGGTGCTATTATTCGTTGTGCACGGTGTTTATATATAGACGGTCGAAATGTCTAGTGAAATAGTTGTGCGACATACACTGGCTTTTCAATTTCCTGACGATGCCGTTCAACCAACGCAGGTTGATATGGCCCGGTTCATTAAGTCGTTGAAAAGTGATCAGCGTTCGATGGATACAGCGTACAAAGTATCCGACGAAAAGGCAGTTTTCATTCGTTTTAAAAACGAAGAAGCCATGAAATTCACGTTGGCGAACAACGAAGAAATGTTGCCGTTCCATTACAACGATGGGAAAAGGGTTCTTGTTCATATGTCCATAGCCGGAAACTCCCGGTATGTACGGATCTTCGATTTGCCTCCGGAAATACCTGATTCCGACTTGTGTTCTGTGATGACACGGTTCGGGAAAGTTAAGCGCATTGTTCGAGAACGATTCCCAGCAGAATATCAGCTTGATATGTTTAACGGAATACGCGGCCTGCATATGGAGGTGGAAAAGGAAATTCCGAAAGTTCTCTATTTCCGTAATCATAAAGGCACCGTTCATTACGACGGAATAAAGCTGCGGTGTTTTGCGTGCAAGTCTGACACGCATCTTAAAAAGGCTTGTCCGATCGTTCGTGGTCGACGAAGTGAAAAAAACAAGCAACAAATGCAATTGGATGACCTTGAGGATAGTAAACTTGAAAACGGCACTAAAGGAAAAGAAGAAATCGCTGGAATGGCTGCTGCTGAATCTGACCGTAGCGAACAAAAGCGTATGAAACTATCTCGGTTGCCGGACACGACGCAGCGCTCATCGGATTCTGTTGTCAAGCCGTCCCACGAAGAGAACGCTAGCAGCTCACCGCCGAGCGAAACCGAAATCGTTCCTGTTTCTCTCTCCAGCAAGGTTCGGTGTAGACTGTGTCACCTCGTATTAGGTACTGGATAGACGATGAAAACGAGCGGCGACTACTGATAGCAGAATACAAAGATAGGATAGCGAAATCGATGAATACTTCAAAGGACACAATTGATTTTTATATAGATGCATTGTAATTATTCTTATTTTTTTTATTATGTACAAAACTGAAACACGGCTCCGTAAAGTGCTAGACACGCCCGAGCCTTTCAAATAAACGAATTGGAAAAAAAAAAAATCCTGGAGTTGGCATACCGGGGGGAGTGTTACAACTTCTCAGTGTTGTGTCGCTCCTAGCTACTCAACTGACCGTACCCCATACTCCGGTATGGTCGCACGCCGATGGATGAGAGATGACAGGAGAAGAATAGAGGACTAATAATGAGAGCGTTAGGGAATTCCACTTTGTTGACAACAATCCGCAAAGTCATTGAAGACGCAAGCAGTAAATTTATCCTCACTTAGTTTCTTATATTATTAACTATACATAATTCTTAAATCTAATATAAATTTTAAAGTAAATTTCATGCGACAACAACTTTGGACAAATACTTAAATAATTTTGGTGATTTTTTTTATAGAATTGTGATCCTTAAAATGAATTCCTAGTAATATTTTTAGTCAAATAAACTAGAAGTAGTTCTAAGTACTATCATAAAACAAAAATAATTGGTCAGCAAAATGTAACTTGGGATGTGACTGATTTATTCAGAGTTTTTATTATTTCTAAATTATGGATGAAATTAGTACAATACATTGGGAGCAGACCTGGTGTGCTCATGACTATCACTCCGAGGACCTGTGATCGAATATCACTCCCGGCATACTCACAAAATGTGAGTTCTTCCTTTAGAAAGGAAGTAAAGCCCTGGTTCCGGGTTAAAAACCTCATTAATGAAGAAAAAAAGTACCGTAAAACGGGGTATCATTGATCAGCGGGGTAACATTGATCGGCTTGGCCGACCTTATGAAATGTTCAAACAAGCATTTTACAATGAATCAGTTTCTGCTATCAAATGGTATATCGTAATCTGCTGTTATTTAGCTATTAAATGACGTGTAAATCTTGAAAATTGAATTTCATAAACATTGAAATAAATCGATTTTTCCATAACTAAGTTTCGTAACGCAATGAGATACATTGTCAAACATTCATGCATGGCATGAATACTAGATACAATATGAGGTTCGAAATCACTGTATTACTTCAATATGATATCCTAGAGTTGGATTTAATGAACAAAACTTTTATGCAAATGCTCTTTTTCAATAAAATATACGATGTATTAAAAGTAGACTATCAATTCCTTAAGCCATTGCCTACCTTTAGGTGTTATTCGCGGTTTGGAGGATTTTAATCTTAAAATAACTCAAAAAGTACATAACTTGTAAGAATTTGGACAACATATTCGAAATCAGCGACCCCGAATTTGGCAAGTAAGGGCATTTTCAACACAAACGAACATTGATCACTGACATGATCAATGTTACCCCAAATCAAAAAATTAAAAAATTAGATTAAAAAGCCTATTTAAGCATGTTTAAAAGTTTTACAATACTTTTTCGAGTAACTTAACACGTACTCAGAGGGCCAGTACTTCTTTTAAAAATATAAAACATGTAATGTTTGCTTTAACAAGAGAATTATTCAAGAAAGATCGAAAATTCTGATCAATGTTACCCCGGATTACGGTACAGAAAATTCCAGGAGGTTTTGGTAAAAAAAGGTGAAGAAATCCTTACGAATCTTGAGAGAATTCAAATATTTTTGAAAAACAAAATCGTGCAAACATCATAATTTCCGCCAATTGTTTTCTTTAGTAATTTCACATTTTCACTCGTTTTTTATCAACATTTTCTTTTAGAATCCGCTAGAAGTAATACTACTTAAAGCATTTTCATTCTTTAATGAACTTTTACTTAAAGTTAATACCATAATATTATCGAAAATTCTTATGTGAGATCGCCACAAACTTCCCTAGCAAATTGGTTAGAACATTTCGTGCTTTACATTCAGGAAAAAATGAAAAACAACCAAAAGAAATCATCTAGTAAGTTGACCTGAGGTTGCACCAGCGATTTTGCTGGATATAGTCTTCGGAAGCCTCGCAGGATCGACCGTTAGCGATTGTGCTAAATTTACTAGAGATTCCTTCGAAATATCCCACTTTTTTCCTCTTCTCAGCTTATACACAGTACAAAAAAAAATTCGAGTCGAATTGTTATCCCAAAATCCGTCATGTTCAACTTTCAGTAACTTTGAGAATTATAATTTTTTTGTGTGTAGACAATCTATGGTCAAAATTTTAAATTAGTAGAAATTGTATTGTTAGAACATGCCATTTGTTTAGGCCCATAGCTCCGCCAATTTTCGTTCAATTTTAAAACCCAAGATCTCATTCAAAAGATAATAAGTCAAAGAAACTTTGAATACGATTTAAGTGAAACTAAAATAAAATATTTATATGTAAACTGAACCTGGTGTGGAGTGTAATCTATGGCCCACGACCATCAAAGTTTGGGCAGGCCTGATGTAATGCAAGAATCTTTATGAGCCTCAGTCCTGGTTGTCTGGATGCCCAAGGGTGTGTTTTATACAGCATCCCCTTCTAGTAAAGCACAATGCCCCGACCCTGGCAAGGGTTCCCTCTGCTGCACAAAACGGTGCAATAATTGCAGCGGCAGCCGCCACTGCAGCTTCATCATCACACTACTGAACCGGCACGTCGTCGTCGCTGCAACCAAAAGGTACTGACTGGCCAGCCACCTAAACATGCAAGAGTTGCACAATACTTGGTGTTGGTGGCAAGTACTTACCGCGTCTTGATGGACCTGGCCAGTCAGTCGGTCGGTCGCGGTCACGCTCGGTAGTGAACTTGCAAGGTTAGGTATGTGCATTTGGCCCAGCCTCCCACCTTGCCCGTATATGAGCATGCTACTTGAGGCTGCGAGTCACAGTGGTCGATGATTTTTCTTATTTTTCAGCAAGTTTCACTTACTGTGAAACTTCATTCATTTTCTGAAATTCCTAAAATGTTGGTCTCTTTAATTGTTTGCATCCTGATGAAATTCTCTTTAGGCAAGCAGCAACTTTGAGCCTAATAGGCTTGAGGTGGCCCTCACAACCATCATAAAACGAATGAAGATATTTCAGATTTTTAATGGTATGAAATCCCAGTTATCAACCACTGTGAGACCGCATACTTGTGGCGTCCACGGCCTCCACTTTCAAGCAACAAATAATGGAGATTTGCGCGTCATTGTTGGTTAGTAGGCCCGATTTCGTCTGCAGCAGTACACTGCACTACTGTCTGTGTCCTACACTAAACCAGTCCGAAACAGGGACTGAGGATGCTGGTTTCGTAATCGATTCGGAAGGGGAGATAAGCCGGTCGGTGTGGAAGCCAAGAGGGATTGTTTTGGTTTTTGAAGTTCAAGACTGAGACTCCACAATGGTGGTTTGGTGGAGGTGATCTTGAGACGGGATTCTGCTTCCCGATCAACACGGAACTACGCGGAAAAGGGGTTAGCCTTCCCGAGTCGGATGCAGTTCGTTGGTGACGAGTTGACGACGAGATGCGGCACGTGAGAAGTGGAATGCCTTCCTACCAACGGGCTTTTTGTTGGTGGGAAGAATTCACGATGGTTGGAGGTTTATGTGAGGTCATGGCGGTTACGTAAATTGGGTTAATGAAAACTGACTCAATTCAATCAATTAGCAGAATGCATAAGTTTTTTTGTGAACGATTTTTTTAATATTTGTCTCTTGTCTTGACGACAGCTTCAACTCCAACTATTCAAAGTATAAATAGTTTTGGCAAGGTTCTGAAAATCTTAATGAAAAAATGTTTTATTTAGATACCTGGGTCCGATAACCGGTCGGTCTAGGAATATTTCCTAATGGAAATTACCTTGACTTTCTCGGGTATAGGGTGTCCCCGTACTTGTCCCACAATATACTAATTCAAAATAATCATCGGTTAAGATGGCTATCAGTTAATATCAGTGAAGGTGGAGTGGATCTGGTGTGATAATTAGAACACTCGACTATCACGCCGAGGACCTGGGATCGAATCCCACTCCCGACAAACGCACACCAATGTGGGTTCTTCTTTCGGAAGGGAAGTAAAGCGTGGGTCCCGAGATGAACTAGCCTAGGGCAAAAATTCTCGTTAATACAGATAAAAAAATATCAGTGAAAGTCCTCATAGAACATTAAGCTGAAAAACAGGCTTCGTCTTAGATGAAACTTCTTGTAAAGAAAAATAAAGGCTAATTTGTCTTGTCCTACTTTGTATTACTTAAGCGAATTAAGACATATAATTACTTCCCTCATAATTTAGATGAACTGCTCGAAGGCAGGTTCACTGCACTTTTACTCCGGTTCCGATGCGTTTTCCTACCTAAAGTTGACCTGGTAGCAGAATGCATCGACGGCCGAATACTCAATGTAATTAGCATATTGTGCTAAAAGCCGAGGTGCTCTACAGCAGCTAATAAATGCAGTCAAACGGGGACTGTGACTGGGCTGTAGCAAACGGAATAATTGCATATCATTACCTCGACGCATGTGTTGCTTACTAACCTAGAGTGTTACATTTGCCATTTGGATTGCTGGATTGTTTTGTTTATTTCCTGTTTGCAGAAATACTTTTCAAAGAACAGTGAACCCTTTCTATTTATAAGGGTATGCGATATAACGAATGATTTCGGCGAATACCGCTCGAAACGAAATTCCGCGGAATTCCACGGAATTCAACTAGGCGAAATTTATGATTTTGAATTTCGTTTCGTCAAATTTAAAAAAAATCCGCATTCAAAAACTACATTTTTAAATTAAACGGAATTCCGTGGAATGTCTAAAATAAATTCGAAAACAAGTTTATAGTGTAAATGTCCATATCATCCATCGGAGATCTTGCTAATCTTAAGTAACTGAAAAGTGTTAAAAAACATCTCGAATATCGGGAGACAAACCAGTCCCAGGCGGAAAGTCTCGAACAATCTCGAATATACCTCTTATCTTGGAACTAGCATCAAGATCCTTCTTAATAGGTACATGCTTTCAAGGCTTGAGGTATGTGAGACCACCATGAATAATATTTTGGTTAAATTTCCTGATGGAACCAAATGCAAAAAATAAACAAATTAAATTTCTGTCTTCATTTTGGATTCCCGATATGAATTTTTAGCAGAGTAATTGAGAATAACAATATTGGATGAAATAGGATGTGAGAGGCTTAGGGACAAAACGTCGAATGCCAGAAGGTCGAATGCCAAAACGTCGAAAATTAATATCTAAGCAAATAATGTGTTCTTTTTTCTTTTGAATGAATCTCATTCTTACACTTTTCGACGTTTTGTCCTTTTGACGTTTTGACCCTTCGACGTTTTTTTTTTTTCTATAAGACGTTTTGGCATTCGACGTTTTGTCTTTCGTCGTTCTGTCGCCGATCCTCCAGGAGAAATCGATTAAGACACATTCGGTAGAAGGTTTGGTCCATGGAAAAATTCCAAGAAGTAACGTTCGCTCGACATGAATCTCTGAACCACCGATCGATATAACCGAAAATATCGCCGAACAACATTTAATAGATCACAACCACGATCTTTTTGTCTGTCTAGGGATAGTAATATTCATCTAACTACTATTACCTAGCCGTTCAACACCAGGACGTTAGGCAAGAAGATTGTCGTTGTGATTGTATTGTTCAACAATGCCCGAGCAGAGGAGAATAGCAAGTTAATAACTACGAAATCACATAACCTGTTTTTATATCTTGTTTTGTTATTATTAAATTATCAAGGCATAGCTTTTCCATAACAAAGTTTGTTGGACAATCTCATTTTGTTATAATCATGCAATTGATATACATTAACTAAATTACATTTAAATAACATGTTTTGTTGAAGTACAAGTTTAGTTACTGTTGTACAATTGATCAACTTATCAGCAATAGCACAACAGTAACAAGTTTTGAAATCACAGCAACAATTCGACAATTATGACCTGTCCCTTTGTGTTGTTCCATTTTTGTATTCAGTTAAAAAGGAAATTTTTGAACGACTCCTTTTAAGAATTCCTTAAATAATTTTCGGATAAGCACCTTTCGATAAATCCCTGGAGAAGTCTTTAAGAGAACTCCTGGCGCAATTTTCTTAGAAATTCCGAAGGTAATTCTTCTGAGTAATTTTTAGAATTCTTGGCAGAATCTTTTGAAAAACTCCTGGAGAATCCTTCGGAAAAACTCCTGGTGAAAACCTTAAAAAAATTCAGAGAAATCTTAAGATGAACTTCAGGACTAATGATCACAGGAAATTCTGAAGAAATCCTTGAAGGGATTCTATGCAGGATTCTGGAGGAATTTCTAGAGCAGTCTTTGAAAATCCATGAAAGATTCCGTCGAAGAACTCTCGGAGAAATTTCTGGAAGATTTTTGGAGCCATTTATGGACCAAATCTGTCGACAAATTTCTGGAATAATATTATGACAAACTCACTTGATAAAAGGAGTTTTTGACGGAATCCTTAGAGAAATAAATAGAGGAGTTTTAGAAAAAAAATATTGTAAAAATTTCTGGTGAAAGTCTTGTAGGAATCATCAGAGGAAGTTCAAGAGAAATTATAGCAAATTTTTTTGAGGAATCCTTGTAGAATCCAGGAGGAATATTTGACATAATTCTTGAATGCAGGGAAAAATCGGAGGAATTAAAACAAAGTTTCCAGAAAAATTATAATAATCTGTACAATATTTCCAATATCCCAAAAAAAATCTGCAAAACTGTTGAGCATTCTAAAAATTCTTCAGTTTCTATGCTGAAAAAAAAAAAAAACAAAGCAAAAGTCACAAATTGCTATCGACGATTAAACTTTTTCGAGTACACGTGTTGATTTCCAAACCGTGCTCTGAAAACAATTAAAGTAGAACAGTTTATAAATTATAGGTGGAAATCGAAGCTCGTCATATTCGATAATATGGAAAATACTAAAGTTCGATTATCTTGCGACTTCAAATCTCTTAGAATTAATTAAAAGCTGAATATAGTATTTTTCGATGATGGATGAACCTCATGTTCGGTTTTGTGAGACAAAGCGAATAATTTTATATAATGAGTATTATTTCTTATTTAGTAACGAGTTCGATATCATAGCAAATACTGCTCTCCGATTATTATCAAAAACATATTAATATCAAAATTTGTTATTGAAATATTTTCCGATTTCGCTGTTATTAAGTTGTTATTGAAACTAACAAAACAAGTTATTGAAATGGTTTTCCACGAACATTTTTTTGTTATGGAATTTGTAATTTTACCGCTTATGACAGACAAGTTTATAACACAATATGTTATGGTAATAACTTAAAAATAATCGATTTTATTATTCAGTTATTTTGCCCAAATAACACAGCTCCTTATGCTGTTGTTATTCGCATCTGCTCGGGTGGCCCTCTGTTTATTTAAATTTCTGTTCAATTTCTCTTACTGCTCGCTTGCGTATCTATCCACCTTATTGTTTCATTACTTTCCTTACTCCCTCTTAATTCGAGTAGTACTAATTTCACTGAAAAAAGACAATGAAAAAGTTAAATATGATAGTTTACTTTGGGACCCGCAGTCCCGAATCGAAAGACCTGAAGGTAGATCGCACATTTTGCAAATTTTGATAAATCGACTGTTTGGTGAAACCAGAGATGCCAGATTATTTTCATAAAAAATCTGTATCAATACAGATTTTTCTGTATCGCCGTGTTTGAGGGTATAGCAGACACCGGGAGTCCTAGATTTCAATAGAAACTAACAAAAAATGTACTACTTTTTGACGATTTTAAATTTTTACTGGTATTTATTTCTATAAAAAATGTGTGAAAATGTGAAAATTTTCATAAATTCTTCAAAGTTTAAGCAGCAATTTACAAAGTTTTCATTGAATCCATTGAAAATTATTTCAAATTTTATGCTTTCTGTAGAAATCTGTATCACATTTCAAAAATCTGTATTTTTCTGTAATCTGTATCTTGTCTGTATGGAAGATCAAAAATTTGTATAATACAGAAAAATCTGTATATCTGGCATCTCTGGGTGAAATTGATTATGTTTGGCTACGCAGTCATTTATTGAACAAACGACGTTCTTTATTTGCCCGACGTTTCGACACGGGGTTTGTGTCTTCCTCAGGGGGTACTGTAATTTTACATATATTCTAATTGTTTTCTGTTCATGTCTAATTGTTTGAACTTACAATATATGTATCGCTATTTGTCCTATGTTTGGTCTAACTGTAACTGTCGGGTTTAGCGGTTTTTGATACATGCTGTAAGGTTCAAGATTGTTATAAAGTGGGAAAATTACACTAGTTTACAAAATAAAACGAAAATCGTGAGCTTCTGTCAACGACCAAAATTTTTGAAGCACAATTTAGCACTGATTTCGAAACCGTGCTTCAAAAATTTTTAGGTAGAGCAGATTTTGAGTTATAGCTCAATATCGAGTTTTACAACTTTTTAAAATATAAAATTTACTAAAATTCAAATATCTAGCGTTTTGTTCAACCAATTTCAAATCTTTTTCCATAAATTAACAGCTGAATACAATACCAATCGATCATCTGAATGCAGGTTTTGCGTCAGATTGATGAAATTCAAGATATTGGCGAGTCTTAGGGACGATCTCCTTAAATTTTAGCCAAATTTCCAAAAATATATGAAGAAATGTATTTTTTTTTTTTCAATAAGAAAAAAACATTCTAAAAATTCTTTCTCAACGTTTATTTGACCTATCATATGTAGGCGAGTTACAGTAAAAAATTCAGCTCAATCGGAGCATTCATTACGGAGAATGAGATGTGTGAAGTGAGCGACGTTGCTTAAAAATAGAACAAAAATTGATTTCAAATCATCAACCTTGTATGGAAAGTCGAAAAAATTTCCGCTCTACTGTAATTTTTTTCATTCGCGTTTTCGAACTCAGGGCATGATTCTACACCAAAAATGATTATCAGCTTACCGAGTTCAAAAATGCTGTAAACTAGTGTTATCATTAAGTTCATTTTTAAAAATCTTACACTTTGAAATTTCTAATTTTTCCCGCACAACTTGTACTGCCCAATGGCGCAATCTTTCTACTCTCTAGTCCTTCTTTCTTCTATCCTACGGACTGGTTAACGTGCCCTATCGGTGTTATTGATTCCCTCTCATCTATGCTATCGTGTCTCGGTGTCTTTCGAAATCCCCTGAAATATCCTAGAACGCCCCTGCAACTCCCTGAGACCTCTAGAACATCCCTGGAACGACCATGAAATATCACAAAACTGCCTGAAACAGCCTGAAGCACCCTGTAACCCCCCTGAAATATCCTGAAACCCCTGGAACACCCCTGGGGCGCCTCAGGAGCTCTTTTGAAAGCGTTTGAAACCCTTTGTCCTTGGCTCTTCAGAAATTCCCTGGAACGCCCATAAAACCCTCTGAGACCATCTGAAATACCCCCAACTGCCGAATTCATTTGCTGTTTATGTATTAACCAATTATCCTAATTGTGGCCGATGCATGCAACACATTAATAGTTGAAGAAGTGATCACTCCCGGCATATTTTTTTCCGTACCAGAAAGGGATTTCCTAGACCGAATCACACTGGATGACCCAGAAGAATAGAAAACGGCGTGATTGTATGTAACCTGACAGGTTTTACTGTTGATTATTCTATTTCGTGAACTGTAAATCCTGTTAGTCCTTATAAGCTGGCTTGTCTGCACTGAGCGCATGAAAATTCTACTCTTTTGATTTACACCATCAAAGGCATAATATTTATGCAATCTTCCTATCTGAAGTGATAGTTGGGTGTTGAAATAATATATGTAAATGTCATTTCGAACTGTAAAACAACGCACCGCAGTGCTGCACTGAGCGCGCAAAAGGGATTTCCCCCCGGGTGATTTCACCTCAGTGAATTTCACTTTAAACGCTGCGTGCGACACTGCGGTTAGGCTTTTTGACAGTTCGAAATAACATTCATTTTATTTCAACATCCAACTATCACTTAAGATGGGAAGATTGCACAAATACATTTCTATACATTTGTGCTGGTTTATTATAAGTACTAAACCCTGAGGAAGGTCCCACTCCTGGACCGAAACGTGGTCGATGATCTGAAATCAGTCAGCCCAAATTTTTGAGACTGCATGGATATCGCCCAGGAACATTTTCAGAAATTTTACTACTTCTCGAAAATTCCTGCTACAAATTCCTCTAGGAATTTCTCCAGGAACTTTGTCATGGATTCCAACAAAATCTTTGGATTCATAAGCCATGCGCACTCATTTTTTATATATAATCGTTTCTGAATGTTCGTTATCTGTTGAAATTCTTGCTCAAATTGTTATGATCATACTGATATTGATCAATACTTGTACGTAAGAAGCGCTACCTTAATGAACAATTATAACCTTTTTCATGAACCAGAAGGCAAGATTTCGAAGCGTTACGTCAAGCTATTCTCGTTATTAAAAAAAAACATGACGCTTAGTCATTGTATCATGACGCTAAATCATGAAATCATGTAAGCAAGACTCAGGAGTCATAAAATCATGAACTGAAACATTGGACTTTGATGCCGCTAAATGTTACGGGACATGCATGTCAACCATTTTTTCATCTCAATAATTGCATAAGTCCCGTGCTATCGCGGTATTTTTCGCTGAGAGATGAAAATGTCTTTTTTTCAAATGTCGTTATATTTTCAAAAATATTTTCATATTTTATGAGTTTAAATCGGTAAATGAATTAGAAACTGAAAAAAAAACACAATTGCTTGTTCTAAATTTCAAAAGCAGGTGTGAAAAATGAAACAAAGTTGTCTCTGTTTTATTCACGTATATGACATCCCTATTCCCACCCAATAGGATTGCTTGCAGCCAACATCAATTGGGTTCCCCCATTGACAATGCATTTGGGTTCCCTAAACATTGGTACAAGATGCGGGAATCGAAAACGTGACGTCATCGCACCCTGGTGGTTTTATTATTTTCAAAACCGTATCATAATTTTTTTTCACCAGTATTATTTAAAATAATTATTCCGGATCTGATCAATGCGCATATACAGGGGATGGCCAAAATGTTTGGGATAGGCAAGAGCCCGATTGGATAATCTTTGCCGAAGATAGAACCGTTTTCATAAAACACTATTTTTCAGAGAGCTTTTTTTTGAACTGTCATATCTCAGAAACTAGTGAACCGATTTGAATGAAATTTTGAACGTTTATCAACAATATATTAGTGCTTCACAATTTATTAAAACAAAGGTACTTTTTAAACACTCAAAAAAGTTATCATGGATTGACTCTTTTTGGATTTTTCTCGAAAAAATGTATTTTTTTTGCATCAATGTCATTAAATTTTAGTTTTGATATCCAAAGAAATTTTATTTCTGTTCTCAAGATACCTCTAATTAGATATACAGGGGATAGACAAAATGATCGGGACAGGCAAAATTTTTACTTTTCAAAAAATGTTCAACTAGCTGTAACTTTTCGAAACGTGCATCAAATATTCCCATATTTTCACTGTAAGTTGATCAACTAGTTGTGTATCAGTGGACAAAATTTGGAAAAGATCGGGCTATTCTGCACGAAGTTAGAAAGATTATAGAAAAAGGTATAATTATCCCATAGCCAACTTTGAGCTGTTATATCTCCGGGTTCAATTAACCGAATGCAATGAAATTTTGATTATTTATGACTTATATAATGAACTTCGAAAAACTTTTGACAAAACTTAAAGATCTTAATACGGAAGAAAATTATTACGATTAGTTTATCTTCCTAATAAAGCATTAAATTTTTTAAAACTTCAACATCGTTTCAAAATTCAAGATGCTAATTAAAGTTTGTTTAAATTCCCTCTAATTGTCTTTTATATAAATATGTTTTGAAGGAAAGTAACAACATAGCCTTCAATTAATAGAAAAAGTATTGGGATGCATTTTAATAATATTTTAATTTTAATAATCATAAAATAAATAATATTGCTATAATTTTTTCTCTTGTTAATAATTTAAAGTTGTGTCAAACGTTTTTCAGAGCTCATTATATAAGTCATAAATGATCAAAATTTCATTGCATTCGGTTCATTGAATCCGGAGATATAACAGCTCAAAGTTGGCTATCGGACAATTATACCTATTTCTAGAATCTTTATAACTTCGTGTAGAATAGCCCGCTATTTTCCAAGTTTTGTGCCTTTTTGGATTAAGGTGAAGCTCCCTAGAGATGATAACAATAATGCTGTCTTTCCTCTAATCATCCTCCCAACCACCCACTCAAATCAACCAAAACAAGCGGCGCAATTTGTAGTGTAGCTTGATCAAAGAACAAACACAATCTTTGCTAAACTGAGGCTTAACAATTGCTTAGTAATTATTATGCATATTGTTTTTTTTTTCGTATAAATTGTATTGATTGCTTGGGCTCACTCGTACAACTTGTTATCAAAAATATGTTCAAATATTTTTTGTTGTTGCCAGTATTGAATACGTTCATCGCACTGTGCGTCGTATTATTTACGTTTTTGACAATTATTTTTTCTCTTCCGGTTCTCTTCTCTCACATTGCTCTACCGTGATGCGGGGTGAAATTAACCAATGCCAAAAACAATTCAAAAACATTAAATGAACTGCTTTATTTATCTTTCACAACGCGTCCGTGTGCACTTTGATCATTACATGCCAAAAATATGCAATAATTTGTAAAGAGAACATTTTTTTCCGAAACATGGTCAGTGATCGGATCAATTTCACGTAGCGCTGAACTACAGCACTCAGTTTTACGATACGCTCTCCAGCTCAAGCGAGTTGTATTTCTAACCGCGATCGAAATTGAATCGGTTTTCGCTCACAAAAGTGTAAAATACGGATATTTCGAACGATTGATAATACGAAAAAAGAACTAGTTTCTAACATTCCATCAAATTATGGCAGTGCAGTGCTGGGGTGTTTAAAAGTGCATAAAAAAGTGATTTGAATCTAGTGGACAACGCTCTCATCTTAGAAAATATTGTGTTGAGTGTTACGTTATGGCACGAATTTGTGAAGTTATTGTGAATATTGAAAAGAAGTTTAACTTATTGAAGAAAAAATTTAATAATCAACCGGGAGTAGCAGTTTCATTGCATGTTATGCAGGTAAGCTAGCTGAATTTAATGCATTTGTTCGTCAGCGTCCGTGATTATCGATGACTAGGGCTAGGGGAAGGAGGAAGGAGGGAGCCAGTGGGTGCCATACATCCTGCCATTTTGAAACTCCAGCAACCTCGTCCTTAAAGGAAGTACGCATTTAGTAATATTTGTGTGGTATTGTAAATTTGGCCTATTTTCCTCTATATGGGGTGAAAATGTCAAACCGGTATAACTTTATTCGTCATGAGATAATATTACATTTTATAATGCCGCATGAAGTATCAATATATTGTTGATAAACGTTCAAAATTTTATTCGATTCGGTTCACTGGTTTCGGAGATATGACAGTTCAAAAATTGGTAGCCTAAAAAATAGTGTTTTACGAAAACGGTTCTAGCTTTGCGAATGATTAACCAATCGAGCCCAAATATGTGCCAGTGATGTACATATAATTGGTTGACAAACAGTCAAAATTTCAGAATGTTTGATGCACTCTATGAAAAGTTACAGCATGTTGAACTTTTTTGTGAAAGAAAAAAAGTTACCTAACCCAAACATTTTGGCCACCCCCTGTACAGCCATGCCATAGAAAAACGATATAGTGCAACTCCGATTACCGTGGAACTTGGTGAGTTTGTAATTTTTTGAAAATAATTTGACCCGTATTTTTTATTCCGTCATTAGGGTAACCAATTTCCAAAAATCAAAGATTTTCAAAACTAAAAAATTTCAAAAAATCATAACTTTTGAACCAGTGAACTGATTTTAAACTTCTTTTTTTTTGTTTGAAAGCTATTAAAGTGTAGAATACGTCAAAGGTCAATACGTTTTGGTGCAAAAAAAATTACATTTATTATAGTTTTTTTTCGCGTTTTTATGGACTCGGGACCAAAAGGCTACCCTGGTTTTATATTTTTATCAGAAAATTCAGGAAATTTTGCGTAAGATATCAAAAAATCAGCAAAGATATGATTTTTTGAATATGGAGTCATATTATTTATACTATACTGAGACCATGAAATCGTGAAAAAAAACTAAAATAAATGCAAATTTTTTGCACCAAAACCAAATTTTGCCCCTTCACTGGTTCAAAAGTTATGAATTTTTGATTTTTTTTAGTTCTATCTGAGAATTGGTCACCCTAATGACAAAATAATAAATTACGGGTCTAATTATTTTCGATGAACTACAAACCCACCAAGTTTTACGACAATCGGAGTTGCACTATTCCGTTTTTCTACGGAATGGCTGTATATGTAGGAGAAATGGAGCCGGTTTCCGACGAGTAGCAGGCCTTTAACCCACTTAAAGACCGTGAGACTCTTGAATTTGCTTTGGAAGTGATGCTGCTGAGCGCTGGTCTGGACAGCTACAGAGTGGCTATTATCAATGATAGTAATTGTAATTTACGTCAATAAAATGTGGAACATAAATCTAGCACTGAGTATCATACGGCGTATTTGCAATGACAGATTTCCCTTCGTCGATTTTCTCTGTGGGTTATAACTTGCCCGACAAATCATTTTCTATTATTTTTAATGTTCTAGATGTAAGTCCTAGCCATTCTTCATCGAAACGCACAAGGAGATCATTTGAAAACTAAATGTATTTTCTGGAATAATGCGAAGAGAAAGTCGATGGAGAGAAATCGATCATTGTAGATACGCCGGTAGAAATAAAAAAAAATACTGGAATCAGCAATAACGCTTTTGTTTTCTTAAATAAGGTTAATGATTCCAGAGTACATGCTTCCAAATTTCATAACCCAGCTCGTAACTTTTCGCCAGCAAAATAATAATAAATATAAAAATATAAATAAAGTATAATAAATGACAAACACTGGAATCATGAAGCATGCTTATATTCATGCACTAAATACATAGTTGCAGATGCAGAGTGCATGCTTCATGATTTCATGATCTAATACAGTCAGGTTTTTTTTACGTGGGGGATACGTACCGCGTAAAAAAAACTCAGTTCAAAATTCAAAAAACCGCGTAAAAAAAGTCTCACTATTTCTCGACGAATCATGCAAAAATAAGACGATGAAATTTTTTTTTTGTATGGAGTTTTCATTTACGCGGCCGCGTAAAAAAGACCCGACTGTATATCAACAATTATCATAATCAATTACCTAAAATTTAACGCTAAGGTTGTGTTACTACAAAATGAGTCATGATACCATGCTCTTTTATCATGGTGTATTTTCATAACATAAAATACACTTTTTTTTCGTGAAGTGAAAGCATGACTCATTTTGCGACTTTCAGGTGCCGGATGTTTTCCCATGTGTTCTATGAGTACTTCCACAATTATTAACGGAGAGCCTCCTCTGCCTGTTCTGTATGTGTATATCGCGTAGCAGGCACGAATATACTTTATGCCCTAAGGAGTGAATGAAATTGACATTGCAAAAATGTCTATGGACAGACCAGACCGGGAATCAAACTGGTCACCACCGGTCTTGCCAAATACTCGCGCGTTCACTACTCCGGCTATAGAGTAAGGTGGGGCAAAAGTTCGACCCTAGTTGAAAATAGAATTGTTTTCAAAAAATCACAGCGGATAAAAATGAACGAATACCGTGTGGTGATTCTACCATCCATGAGCTAAAATTTTGCCGAACAAAGTTACGCCACATGTCTTTTCAATTTTGAGTTGCAACACTTTTTATAGATATGTGTGTGTCTTATTCGAACTCTTGCCCCACCACTGGGGCAAAAGTTCGAATCTAGTGTTTGTGGAATTTCGCTAACCGTACTATACTATTTTGACACTTTGGTAATAGGAATACCTAAAACCAATTAATATTTGATGTTGGAACTGGAATACACTTTAAAGTTCGATCTGGATGTTACCCAAATCAGGGTTAAATTTATTACACCAAAAAATAGTAGTTTTCCGCCAAATTCAGATAAAACAAAATTTTTTTTTCAACTTTGATCGAATTTTCTCACTAATTATATCATTTTTAGAGATAATATGTACATTTTGCAGAATTTTAGGTTTTTACCTGAAGTTGCCATATGACTCGAACTCTTACCCCACAATTCGAACTTTTGCCCCACTATGTGTAAAAATGATTTCCAAATCTGTTTTGCAAAAAGTTATACATGCTAAAGCATCTACAAAATATATCTAGTAACGCCCCGAAACAAAATATCGAATTCGATTTCATTACAATTCCATTCCATGTGTTGGAAGAACCATCGCGTCCCGAGCAGAGTAAAATAGCTCAATAATAGCATATTTTGATACGGAGATCAAAAAGTGATATTTGTTTGTTTGAGATAAGAGGTAAAAATACTGGAAATAATATCTCAATTTTACTCCTGGAACATCATCATCATAACACATTTAGCCCTTTGTAAGATCTAACCAATAGCAGTGAGCTATTTGATTGATCTTCAAATATCAAATTTTGCTATTGGTTAGATGGTTCAAGAACAAATTTTTGCTATTAATTTCAGTACTTTTACCTCTTATCTCAAACAAACCAATATCACATTTTGATCGTCAGTACTTGACCTCTGCTCGGGATATTACAATTTTTTGATCAAAAACCAACATTTTGTCATAACTTTTCGAAAAATTGATCCAATTTCACAATTTTTGAAGTGAAGTACTCTTTTTCGAAAAGGCTTCGAATAACCTAGACACCCGAAAGAAATAATTTGAATTGAGCTCAAAAACTTCAAAAGAGTCTCTTACCCCACTCGAACTTTTGCCCCACATCACTCTATGGTCCCATTCAATGTCAGCAACGATACACTGAAATAAATTCTGAAAACTACACGTCACGTAAATAATAGAACGTTTAAATTTCCATTTCATTTTATTCGATTTCACATAAAAGAATTTCTTGCAAGTTGTATGCAAGCTCCATACTGCAGTCAACCTGTGATTTTACAATCCGATGGAGAATTGTGTTGAAAGCGATGGAGGTCATTTTGTTACAGTGAACTCGATGTAACAATTTCGAACTGTGTATGTAGAGTAATGCAGGGCAAAAGTTCGCACGGGGCAAATGTTCGCAGTGGGTCTTTCTCTGCGCACGAGTTAAGGGCCGATTCAAATATGACGTCCATCATTTTTCGGGAATTTTAGAACACCCCTCCCCCTTTTTTGTATAACTAATACAAGGAGTGCCACTCTTTCTCAGACACCCCCTCCGCCCTAAATGATGGACGTCATATTTGAATGACCCTTAAGAACCCAGGCAAACTTGTATGGGTTCGACACATTATCAGGCCAGATGCTCGTTAATAAAAATTGAAATGATTTCGTTATGCAGTAGCAAAGTTATGCAAAAAATGTGTTTCTTGCTGTTTTGATGTAATTTTTGGGCCTTTTGGAATAAGAATTTGCAATGACTCAAAGAAGAAGAACTACATAACCTCTTGATGTCGGAGAATCGTCATTCCATAGTAGTTCGAGAGGTGCACTCGAATAAACAAAAATCTTCTAGTGCTTCTTGTAGCAAGGAACATTGTTAAAGCCTCGACAGTGGGGCAAAAGTTCGCACTATATTTCTGAATCTAAAGCATCAATTTAGTTACAAAATATTTGAAGCAAAGACGATTTCCTATAGAAACTACTATTATGTATAATATGTGTATTATGCATCCTCAAATCGTTCTGATTGAAGGTTTGAACTTATTTTTTTGTTTCAAATTTCTCATCAAAGTTGTCTAAGAACCATTTTTAGAGCTTTGAAAAACGCACATTTTCGTGCGCTGAGAATGTTGCTACGTCATTCCGTTCAAAAGATATTGTTGATTTTCTAGAAAAAATAGGCACTTTTCAAGTATTTTTCACTTGAGTTACAAAAATAACACCCCTCTAATTTTTTTTTATATGTTTTATAACCACATTTCTTCTTTTGAATGCGGGTAAAAGATATTTTTTATGTTTGCTCCAACCCGTCATAACACCTTTTTAAAAAAAACTATGATTTTTTAAGACAAATGCCTGTAACTTTTGAACCAAAAGAGACAACGACCATCTCAGCGCACGAAACGACGTGTCTGCAAATGCTCTACAAGTGTTTCTTAGGCGACTTTGATGAAAAATCGAATCTGAAAAAGTTAACGTCAGAAAACCGGTTATCCTTGAACCACCCCAAGCTTATTCAGAAAAATATCTCTAGATCGGTCAATTTTAAAGCTACATAAAAACTGTCTTCAGCAAACTTGCTCAAAATTGATAGATCTACAACTATACCGAAGAATGTATATAGTTATTCTTGCAAATAAAATAGTTTGGTTCCCAATTTCTTTGAAAATATGGACCACCCCAATTTTCATGTATATTGAAAAGAGGGCCTTATTTTAAGGATCAACTTTGTAGCAAACCATATTAATCTAGAAAATCATTTGAAGGCGCTGAATGCATCTTTTCTCGTAAATCTGGTTCGTGGACCATTGTGAAGTGTTTATAAAATACACTGTATACTAGCTGAGAATCAGGCCGTGTTCCAGTTGGTATGTGATGCCATGAATAGAAAGAAACGCATTTCGTGCCTAGAGTGAAAGGGTGAACATGAAATAACCGAACTTCACACCAATGAACTTCCTTCACAATGTGCGAACTCTTGCTTTGCACAATGCAAACTTTTGCCCCCAGTATGGGGCAAAAGTTTGCATTTGAGTACTCGTATTACAATTTTTATTACTAGAACTACAAAAGGAACGTGAAAAAAATCTAGTACTACGTTTCGAAGATAACATGATAGGGATTCGTTTAACGAAAAAAAAAAACGAGAAATATTTTCTTTTTGTTTAATAGTTATTTTATAAAGACTGGTAGGCAGAGCCGAAGCGTGCCGTTGGCTAGATTGGCCCCCGCCAAGGGCGCCAGCCTCAGAGGGCGCCCAAAACGCCTAAGGCTAGAAGAAAACAGGATGATGTTAATGTTTTCTTGAATGTTATCAAAGATTACAATATCGATATCATGTTTTATTTTACCGTGATGTTACCTGAGAATGTACTATTCAATTTTGAGAAACTGTTTTAGTTTTTTTTGAATGAGCAAAGAAAAAACATCATGCCTTCAAAGTTCTAGTGAAATGTTCTTTCTAAAAAATCCCAAACATTCTCGCTTAGTATGTCTTGAGGTTACTTTCGAGGATTTTCTTGGCATTCATTGAAATATTCATTTTTTTTCCTTAGAAATTCAGGAAGTTATCTAGGAATTTATTCAGAAATTAGTCAAAGGATTTCTCCTAATATTTCTCTAAGGATTTTATTAGATAATTTTTCAGAGTTTCGTCAAGGAATTTCGGCAGGTATTCTTTCAAAACATCTTTCAGTGTTCAATTTGTAAATTTTCTTCAAGGATACCTTCAGAAATAACTCCACAGATTCCTTAAAAAAATCTTCATGCTTCTATTTCTTAATACATCTATTTCACATTTTTTTCCTAGGTTTCTACTGAAAAATCTTCAATAAATTTCTTTAGAAATTTTTCAGAGTTTCCTTCAGAAATTCTTATAGAGATTTCTTTAAAAATATCGTCAACCCTTCATTAGATTTACTCAGTAACTCCTCTATCTTAAGCTATAGAAAATCCTACAGCTAATCTTTTAGAAATCCCTTCCAGGGACTCCTTTGGAAATGCCTCTGAGAATTCCTGCAAAAATTCTTCCAGATATTTAGAAAACCGTCTATAGATTCCTTTAGAAAGAAGTAAACTCAATTCATTTATTTAGTTAACATCAAATTCATGATAATACTGAATCAACAATTTGCCGCCATAATACTCGATTTGCAGCTGCAGCTCTCCAACGTCGGTCACGCCCAACACTCGCCAGATCACGCTCCACCTGGTCCGCCCATCGTGTTCTCTGCGCCCCACGCCTTCTTGTACCAACCGGATGGTTAGCAAACACCAACTTTGCAAGGTTGTTGTCCGGTATTCTTACAACATGCCCTGCCCACCCAAGTAACACACATGTTATATAAAAGTTACGACAGCGCAAGTTTTGGTTGTATAGAAGTTTATTTTACGTTATTTCAACACAATGTTAGAATTACGTAAAATAAACTTCTATACAACCAAAACTTGCGCTGTCGTAACTCTATTATAACATGTGTGTTGCTTGGGCACCGTATCTGTCCAGCTTTAGCCACTTTCAGGATGTTGGGTTCACCGTAGAGTGCAGCGAGCTCGTGGTTCATCCTTCTCCGCCACACACCGTCCTCCTGCACGCCGCCGAAGATCGTCCTTAGCACCCGTCGCTCGAAAACTCCGAGTGCTTGCAGGTCCTCCTCGAGCATCGTCCATGTCTCGTGCCCGTAGAGGACCACCGGTCTTATTAGCGTCTTGTACATGGTACATTTGGTGCGGGGGTGAATCTTTTTTGACCGCAGTTTCTTCTGGAGCCCATAGTAGGCACGACTTCCACTGATGATGCGCCTTCGAATTTCACGGCTCACGTTATTGTCAGCCGTTAGCAAGGAACCGAGGTAGACGAATTCTTCTACCACCTCGAAAGTATCCCCGTCTATCGTAACATTGCTGCCAAGGCTTGTCCTGTCTCGCTCAGTCCCACCTACCAGCATGTACTTTGTCTTAGCCGCATTCACCACCAGTCCGACCTTTGCTGCTTCACGTTTCAGGCGGGTGTACTGTTCTGCCACCGTTCCAAATGTTCTAGCAATAATATCCATGTCATC
Organism: Aedes albopictus; assembly: GCF_035046485.1. Classification (NCBI taxonomy): domain Eukaryota; kingdom Metazoa; phylum Arthropoda; class Insecta; order Diptera; family Culicidae; genus Aedes; species Aedes albopictus. The sequence continues at coordinate 348,633,130 of NC_085138.1, forward strand.
CGCAAAACAGACAAATTGGCTGGATTTCGTGAAGATCGTACCCCGGCTGTTGAGCCCGGCTCGTCGCATAACACCTTCCAGGGCGATGTTGAATAGTAGCAGGAAAGTCCATCACCTTGTCGTAGTCCCCGTCGGGATTCAAATGAACTGGATAGTTCACCCGAAATCCTTACGCTGTTCTGCACACCGTCCATCGTTGCTCTTATCAGTCTAGTCAGCTTCCCGGGAAAGCTGTTCTCGTCCATAATTTTCCATAGCTCTGTGCGGTCGATACTGTCGTATGCCGCTTTGAAGTCGATGAACAAGTGATGCGTTGGGACCTGGTATTCACGGCATTTCTGGAGGATTTGCCGTACGGTGAAGATCTGGTCCGTTGTCGACCGGCCGTCGATGAAACCGGCTTGGTAACTTCCCACGAACTCATTTACTTTAGGTGAAAGACGACGGAAGATGGTCTGGGATAGCACTTTGTAGGCGGCATTCAAAATGGTGATCACTCGAAAGTTCTCACACATTAACTTGTCGCCTTTCTTGTGGATGGGACAGATTATCCCTTCCTTCCACTCCTCCGGTAGCTGTTCGGTTTCCCAGATCTTGACTACTAACTGATGCAGACAGGTGGCCAACTTTTCCGGGCCCATCTTGATGAGTTCTGTTGCGATACCGTCCTTACCAGCCGCTTTGTTGTTTTTGAGCTGGTGGATGGCATCCTTAACTTCCCTCAGCGTGGGAGTTGGTTCGTTCCCGTCCTCTGCTGCACCAACATAGTCATTTCCTCCGCTGCCTTGGTCCTCCGTGCCTACATTCTCTTCGCCATTCAGGTGCTCGTCGAAGTGCTGCTTCCACCTTTCGATCACTAAACTCAAATATTGCTTAGAAAACCTTCCATTAATCAGAAAATCATTAATTTAGTATTCCTTCAGAAATTTCTCTAAGTATTCCGATGGAAAATCTGGCATTGATTCTATACAAAACTTCTCCAAAGGATCCTTTGAAAGCCTTCCTTGGATTCCTTCCGAAATTCTTACTGAAATGTCTCCCAGATTTTCATATGGACCGGATATGGGGCATAATTCCACGCAAAGATTCTTGCATAATTCATTCATTTGTCCTAGTAGGAATTCTTCCAGAGATTCCAAGAAAAACTAATACAGAAATATCTTCAGGAATTCCTTTTGGTATTTATCCATATTCATGGTATCGCTAATGATTACTGAACATTTTCTTACCGATCTTCTGTGTAATATTTTTATTAAACTTCAGAAGAAACCTCTGGTAAAGTTATTGAAAAATTCTGGTAAACCAATGGGGCACGTTCGGTGTAGTACTAGATGTGTAGTAATGAGCTGAATTTTAGTATGGTGAGAAGGTCAATTCTCCGTTTCTGCAATGAAATGGTGCAAAAAGCGTGGGTATCATGATTCCTTGCCTAATTTGATGCTGTTTGAGCAAAACTTTGGATAACTATGTTGTTTATGTTGCAAGAAATGGAGAAAATAACAACACTGTGTTACAAAGTTTTGCTCAAACAGTATTAAATTAGGCAAGGAATCATAATACCCACGCTTTTTGCACCATTCCGTTGCAGAAACAGAGAATTGACCTTCTCACCATACTAAAATTCAGCTCATTACTACAAATCTAGTACTTCACCGATCTGTCCTATTGAACTAATTGCCGAAAATTAATTGGTAAAATAGATCGTTTGAGGTTTCCTGAAAACCCTTGAAACCTAATTAAGTATTTTTTTAAAAAATTCATTTGAACAAAAAAGAAAAAAAATACTCTTAGATGTATTGATGAACTTTATGCATCATTTACGAAAGGAAAATGAAATATGAAATTTTTAATTATTGTGCAGGTCTTAGTGAAATTCTTCAAATGCTTGCATTTCGTGTTCGTACTTAAACTCATATTAAAGAAATAAATTTTGGAAAATGTTTGGGCGAATTCCATTGAAAATTTTAGAGGAAAACACAAATGGGAAACATTATAGGAAAATTTCAAAATAATCGGGGGGAATTTGCTCCTTCGAAACATCAAAATCCAACTTCTAAAAAACTTGGTACAAAAATGAATAACTATAAACTTGTGCAAATTAACAATGTCAAATTGTCGTGGGGCGCCAATCTGGATGCATGCCAAGGGCGCAATTGGACTACGCTACGGCTTTGCTGCGAACTTTTGCCCCGCATTACTCTATATCCTCTAGAAAAGGGCTTCGCAATAATCTGGCCCCAGCTCCTTATATTTGCTATTCCGGCCCTGCATTATTGTCAGCAAGAGATAAATGATAAAATTTATTGGTAACTGTTCAAATGAATGCGCTGATGTTTAATCACTGAATTTAATATTCTAAGAGGACTACATAACTTTCACAGTAACAAAAATCATTATTGTGCAGGGTAAGGTTATGCAGAAGAAGAAACCGGTACTAATCAATGCAAAATTTACATTAAAAACCCAGATTAATCCACCTAGTGGTGATAGTACCTTTCTCGTCGAATATGTACTCATGATCTTTCCTTGGTTGGGATACGACTGAGATAGTTTTGCTTCAGAATTTTGGCTTTGCAGTCTTTTGGAGAAATCGAAAACACTAATTTATGATTTTTTCCGACGTTTCGATCCGTATGGGGCTTTTTTAGGGGTTCAATCGGTTAAGGTTTGCTTGTCAAGATGGCTTTGCTAAACTCAAAAATTTCATACGGAAGTTTTGGTATATATTGAGTCCGTTCGGTTTGAAACCGTCGTGATGCGGACAATCTACTACCTATCGTGTGGTCTAGAATTCGGTCCCTGTTCTTGTAATCTTCCACTATTGCTTTGTATAGAAAATTTCTGTGCATGGGCCATCATTCCGAAGCATGATTCCGTCGACGTAATCCGAACTGTTCCTGAATCCTGAGAATATTTTATTTAGAAAAGCAATAATTAAAAAAAAAATTGAAACTTATTAATGGAACATATTCCGACATTATGTTAAACGTATAGACAGAGCTGGAAAATATAAGAATTTTCAGTTGCCTGCATGAGCACCTTCACTATCACTGAAGGCCGATCAACATCAAGACGATAGGTTCAAGCTAGGATATAACTTCTTTCACAATCACAGATGACTGTACGGTCTTCGACAAAGTTTTTTCTTCACACTTTAGGCTGTATTTTATTATTATAGGTTACAAGATTCATGTAAAATTTGACAAAAAATGCAAGCAATAAATCCATAAAAAATCCCAATAGTTTTAGACGCAAAAGAGGATTGAAAAAACTTAGTCCGGGGTTGATGCGTACTGTATATTATCCTACTGTATTTTTTGACACCTCAGGAATCTGAAATGGTGTGATTTGTTGAGATTGCTTTAGTACAGACAAACAGACATTACATTTGGAACATATTCATCATCAACTTCGTCACGAAAAAATAATCGCCAAGTGCATCAGGTTGCATTTCACAACTCACTGCTGGCTTGATGGCGGTAGTGAGTAAACGTCAAACGAACAAAAACGATTTCACGTGTAACTTTACCAATTACCGTATCTAACAAAATCCACGAACGGAGACAATCGAAGGGAAAGTTCGCTGTTCCCGTAGCAACTAATACATTGAGCATTTCAGAAACGTGAAAAATCCGGGTATTTTTTCACAAATCACCCTAAAGGTAAGTGACACTAGTAGCCCTTAACGAAATTCAGCGCCTCATGTGAAAATCTCTTTTTTGTTTACATAGAGTAATGCGGGGCAAAAGTTCGCAGAGGGTCTTACTCTGCGCACGAGTTAAAAACCCAGGCAAACTTGTATGGATTCGACACATTGCATTGCCAGGCCAGATACTCGTCAATAAAATCTATCTGATGTATCGCATGCATGGGTTTGGTTCCTTTTGGCACTTGGCTACTTCCGGCGGAACACCCTAGATCGGTTCCGGACCACTATCGGTAGTCTTTAAAAAGATCTGAGGTCTGAGCTTATTTTCTTGCTAATCGTTCATCAAGTAATTCAAATAGCCGCTATTTGATGTGCCGCAGGCATGGGTTTGGTTCTCTTCCACATTTGACTACATCCGGCGGAACACCCGGAATCGGTTCCGGAACACTATCGGTTGATCCAAATATGGTCTGAAACTATTTTCTTGCTAAAGGTTGATCAGGTTGCCTAAAGAGCCGCGATTTGATGCGTCTTGGCTATTTCCGGCAGGACATCTGGAACGGGTTCTGTAACACTACCGGTTCAAATATGATATGAGAATGTTTTCCTGCCTACTGTTCATCAGGTTATCGAAAAAGCCGCTGTTTGATGTGTCGCATGCATGGATTTGGTTCACTTTCATATTTGGCCACTTCCGGCGGAACACCCGGAACCCGTTCCGGAACACTACCGGTTCAGATATGGTCTGAGAATGTTTTCCTGCCTACTGTTCATCAGGTTATCGAACAAGCCACTGTTTGATGTGTCGCATGCATGGGTTTGGTTCACTTTTATATTTGGCCACTTCCGTCGGAACACCCGGAACCGGTTCCGTAACACTACCGGTTCAGACATGGTCTGAGAATGTTTTCCTGCCTACTGTTCATCAGGTTATCGAACAAGCCACTGTTTGATGTGTCGCATGCATGGGTTTGGTTCACTTTTATTTTTGGCCACTTCCGGCGGGACACCCGGAACCGGTTCCGTAACAATACCGGTTCAGATATGGTCTGAGATTGTTTTCCTGCCTACTGTTCATCAGGTTATCGAACAAGCCACTGTTTGATGTGTCGCATGCATGAGTTTGGTTCACTTTTATATTTGGCCACTTCCCGCGGAGCACCCGGAACCGGTTCCGAAACACTACCGGTTCAGATATGGTCTGAGAATGTTTTCCTGCCTACTGTTCATCAGGTTATCGAACAAGCCACTGTTTGATGTGTCGCATGCATGGGTTTGGTTCACTTTTATTTTTGGCCACTTCCGGCGGGACACCCGGAACCGGTTCCGTAACAATACCGGTTCAGATATGGTCTGAGATTGTTTTCCTGCCTACTGTTCATCAGGTTATCGAACAAGCCACTGTTTGATGTGTCGCATGCATGAGTTTGGTTCACTTTTATATTTGGCCACTTCCGGCGGAGCACCCGGAACCGGTTCCGGAACACAACCGGTTCCGATATGGTGTGAGACTATTTTCCTGCTTACCGTTCATCAGGTTATTTAAAATGCCGTGGTTTGATGTGTCGCATGCATGGGTTTGCAGCGTTTTTATATCTGGCCCCTTCCTGGGGTGCCGATCCGGAACACCTAAATGGCCATAACTCCGGAACGGCCGGACCGATCTCAACCATTTTCAATAGGAAACAATGGGACTATATACCGCGTCGAATGAACCATCGGTCGTTGAAATCGGTTGATATTTACTATCTAAAAATGAGGTGACCTTTTTGTACACATACACACACACGCACATACGCACACACATACATACACACACACACACACACACATACACACACACACACAGACATCATCTCAACTCGTCGAGCTGAGTCGATTGGTATATAAGACTTGACCCCTCCGAGGGCTCTATAAAATTTTCGTTTTTGGAGTGAACATATAGCCTTTCGGTACACCTTGGTGTACGAGAAAGGCAAAACCCTTCTCAAGAATCATTTTCTCAAGTGGCGCCAACATCTAATCGTCTAACATTTTTTTTCTTATGGTAATCATTTAATTTACACTCAATTACATCCATCTCATTATTCACTGCGCCCAACCCACCAAAGCGCAATAGAGGAAGTTTCTCACGATTAAATCAATTTAAATACCACGCATTGCTCGCTCAGTACCCGACCCGCACCGCGGCCGCACGAAACGCTGCAGCAGCACTAACGAAGCCAATTCGAAGACCTACCGCCAGCCACACTTTCGGGTTTCATTGCCAGTGTCAAAACAAATTTCCCTGAGTTACGCTGCGCACCCGGGTCCACCCGGCTCAGACCGACTTGAATTGTTAAGGTTGAAGGATTCGTCATTGACATAATCGTCATCATTGAAATTTCGAAAGCAGTTTTCTCGTTCAAAACCTGAATGATTGCATTGAAAATGTATTCACTGCACTCCATTCTCCACCCGTAATCCAGTGAATACATTTTCACTGCGAAAATTTTAGTTTTGAACGAGAAAACTGCTTTCGAATTTTCATTGATGACGATTATGTCAATGACGAATCCTTCAACCTTAATTGATGTTTACATATACCCCCCCCCCCTGCTTCTCACGTACTGTGACCAGACCAGCAACCAGTACGGTGGAGGAGACAAAAACACGGCGAACATTATACCTGAACTATGCTGCCCGCGCACCCGCAAGAGTATCAACCCGTGCCCTAACTCGCGCCAGCAGCAACGCAGCGCAGTGCATATGCCTCTCCTCAAGCAACAACACTTCAATGCTTCTCTCTTTCACCTGCTTTTCGTCAAAAATCGTTCAGACACCACCTCACCACACCGGTCTGTCGGTGCTTGCTTATGCTTTCGATGGATAGTGGTTAAGGTAGCTCGGCCGCAAGCGCGAATGAATGAATGGACGGACACTAAGTGCCTGTTTACCTACAAAGTAGACATATCATCAGCAGTATGAGTCATTTGGAGTAACGAGCGATCTTTTAGGTGGTGTCGATTGCGCGTACTTGAACTTCACACCATTCTTTATGTTGACCAGTATGGCTTGTTAACTTCAGGCGATCAGGTCATTGACGGCGGCGCGGTATGTCACTTGTTGGACAAATAAACGCATTGAATTTGCATAAGTGATGACTCAATTATCTGCGATTCGGGTAAAGTGGATCACTTCAAACAAATGGTGAAAAATACATTACTAGGGGTGAAGTAGGACATCGCATTCATGATAACATAAAGTGACCATATGATCAGAGCTCCAACGCGGGACATAATTTTAAAAAATTGCATAGTAAGCTGAAATCATGATCTTTTTTTTTTTTCTTTTGTTAACGAATACTTAACGATTTTTTTTTTGTTCGTAGAATACGAAGCACTCATTTCTTCTATCAAGCATATCTTTCTGCGTTGTGAGCTTACGTGGGACAAACTGATAAACATATTTTCTACAGTCTTCAAAACAAAGCTGATAATTAAATCTAGCTGTCAAAAATGGTTTTAATATTTCAACTCTCAATTGCTTTCAAAATTAAAATTAAGGTGGTTCAAACTTCGTACACAACTGAATCAAAAATCGTTTATTACAGCATTTTTGCCTGACAAGTATGACGTGAACTCTACATTTTTTGAGGTTATTATTACCCTCGAAGTGCCTGAAAATGTTAACCAATCTAGCTTCTGCTTGTCCAATTTTGTCATTTGCCTACTATTTCCTTAAGTAGCTCAGATGCTTCTCTGTCAACATTGATTAACTTATTGGATGAATTTCATTTACGAGCGTACTCGTTTGAACCTGCCAGTCAATGAAGGTTTTGATATTCACCCATTTGGAAAAAAACAACACATTTAAAATAAATTTCCGATAAACGTTTACTACTGGACTTGGAAAAAATTTAACTTCGGGCTACGATTTTCCTCCAGATTTTTCATCTGGCTGTGCGCAGTGCGAACTTACATAGTAAAAAAAAGTAGTTTTCTACCCTGAAGTTTGAAATTGAGACGGTCTACTACTCTTGTAATTGTACTCTTGTCACTCTCTATTTTCTTCACCGAGCTGTAAAATTATGCTGCCTGACTGTGCATAAAAATCAACCAAAAATTCGATTTTTTTTTCTTCAAAAATTAAAAAAAATGGTAAGACTGCTATCGCTCGATAAAAAAGCTTTCAACAGTTCAAACTTTACTGTAACCCAGAATCTTCATATACTTTCTCGCAAAAATCTTTCAGTTTTTGAACTCTGATGTTGAAAGTTCCGTTGTGATTTGTACAAAACCGGTTTGACTATTTTGGCTTTAAAGTTAGTACAATATTATGAAAACTTGTTGATTTTTTTTTCGTACGCGGGACATTTTTACGATTTGAGACGAACGCGGGACATTTCGCGGGACATAATTTGTCGCGGGACATTTGGTCAAAATGCGGGACTGTCCCGCGAAACGCGGGACGTCTGGTCACTTTATGATAACACATAATTTATATTACGATCAGAGATGCCAGATATACAGATTTTTCTGTATTATACAGATTTTTAGAGGTTGATACAGACAGGATACAGAGTACAGAAAAAATACAGATTTCATGATCTTGATACAGATTTTTCCTCCACATATTTTTTTCCTCATACATTCATGCAAGATGGAAAATAAAGTAATAAAAATTATTGAGAGTACAAACCCATTAAATTATCAATATTTTTCACATTTGACCTCAATTTTTAATCATTTCATTACAGGAAATTTTCTTTAGAATTGAATTTAATAAAACAAATATTACGAAACATAAATCGTCCTAGATATGTAATAAGCATTCGTTAAGGGCGTTTTTTATGTTTTTATTACGTTGAAATCTTAATCTTGTAAAATAAAACTTTTTAACCTTCGCCCAAAATGAAGTTTTTTAGCACGTTTTCAAAGATTATGTTAGTATAATGAAAAATCGAATAAATTATGTCTTTGCTGATTCTTTTTTATGTGTATTGTTGTTTGCTTGACAATTTGCAAGAGTCGCGAATTTCCAGCGAAATATGAAGATGTAAGAAAAAAATGTAAGCTTCAGTACATGAAAAATGAAATAAAAGTTGGAAACTTTGCTAAGCAAAAGACCTGGTTTTCTTTATGCTTTTCATATGTTGAATGAAAATAATGAGAAAACTCACGAATCATGTTTTCGTTGAAAATTGAAAATAATGACAGTTTTTTTAAATAATAATATCGAATCGAACCTTAGAAGAAATCCCAGCTAACACAAAGTCTTATATGATGTTGAATAGGATGCTAAAGTGGAGGCTATATACGTACATGCTTCCATTTAACCGTGTGTAAAGTGTGCGTATATCGCCTCCACTTTTGCATCCTATTCGACATCACATGCGATTGTGTGTTGACTGGGATAGCCAGTACACACCTTTTCAAACAACTATAAAATTGTGTTGAAGATAAAAAAAATCGATAGAGCTTTTGGAAACTACAGAGTACGAATACAACCTGCAAAAACATGATGCATCGAATGTAGCAAAATTAACACTTCATATGTGATGAAAATATTTGAACATTCTCAACGTTACCTTGCAGATGAAAAGAAAAGAATTGCGAACGCGAATTGAACTCAGGTCCTTTGGATGTGAATATCACGCCCTAGCAATTTTGCCCATCTTAGCTTGTTGAAGCACAGAGAAAGCGGCATGGGAGGTTTTTTTTCTAATTTCGGTAAAAGGCGGAGAGGCGTCTAGTGTATGGAACACCGATAATGGGAAGGTTTTTTTTTAAGAAATTCTTGCTGGGATTTCTTGAGAAATTTCTAGAGGGCATTCTTAAGATATTCTTTGATTAATTTCTCCAGGAATTCTTTTGAAAAGATTTTTATGGGTACCTTCTAGCAAGCAAAAACTTTACACACTTTTCTGGAGATTTGTTTAAAAAGTTGAAATTTTTTTGTCGACGGATACCTCCATTGGTATCTCCACGGATTCTTTGAGAAATTCATTCAGGAATATTTCCAAAGAATTTCTACGAAAATTCCTTAGGAAATACCTGAAGAATTTATTTCTGGGATCTTTGCAAATGTTGTGTAATGCGTTCCACCAAGGATTTCCCGAAATGTTTCTCCAGGTACTTCTTCTATGATGTTAAAAAAGAAATTCGGGTTAAGTACGGTAAAAGGTTATTGCGGCCATAATAATTACAAAATGCACCATAGGAAAATCAAAATGCACCATAAATAATTAAGCAATGTACCGACAAAATGCACAGCTTTCTCCATAAATAAATAGAAATGTTCCATAATAAATTAAAAATGTAGCGGTAAACCACAAAAAATTCTAGTTAAAATGAAACATTGTATCAATAAAAAATTAAATAAAACACCATAAACAAATAAGTTTGCTCCATAAAAAATAATAAAAATATCCATAAATAATGAACATTTGCTCCATAACTATACCATATTTGCTCCATAAAAAAATAAAATTGCACCATAAATATCATCAAATTGCACCATTAACAAACTATAAATTTTACCTCAAAGAATGCAAAATCTACAAAAATTAATCAAATTCTGCATCATTAGCAGTATTTCAATGGCTAGTAGCACTGGAAATATGTAAATTATGTGGAATTTAAAAGGCTATATTCTGCTCCTTCTGCCTTAATTAAAAAAAAAATCAAATCTGACTATACACAGGGATGGCATTCACCATTTGCAAAGAGTTACATTCACTTGCTACTATCTCAGTTCATTAGCATGCTATCAAAAAACAATGTATGGATGACTTTTACCTTGTAGTTTTATCTGAAAGTTTGCCGAATATCATAGGGGTCGCACACGCACGCTTAATTCGTGAGCGAGCTGTGAAAGCAACTCTCCACGCCGTGAATGTAAATTACATGTCTATACATGTCAATGGTTGCTCCTCCGTGATTGATCTGAGCTGGTACCAATTGCACTGGGATCCAAATGAATAAGGGCTGGGACACTCCACTTATTCTAAAAGTGCAATTTAAGCAGCTCATACATTCTTGATCAATAACGGCGCCGGCCACGTCCTTATAGTCAGTTAGGAAGGGAAAGGAATGTTCTAACATTCTAGTTGTTGCCAGGAGGAAATGCCGCAGAAGTTCTTTCAGCAGACTTAAACTGCTTTTATTGTGCTAATCAGCTAAAGCTGCAATTATCCATATATTTGATTAAATTCTGTATCGGGTTCTTATGTATACAAAAGACTTACAATTCTTCAGTGTGTTCACCGACTTGGCAACAAATGGTAGCGGGCTTCGGTGGTAAACCGGATCAATATAACTTGAAATTAAATTACATATATATTTCCTTCTTCTTACTGGTCAGGTGAGCAACCTAGTTGACCTGCTGTTTACTTATCATCTGGTCTATTGTTGCCAGAGTTCCTACAAATGACTGAATAATAACAATAGCGTCGTGTAGAGTTACTATTTTTCGCCGCAACACTAGTGTGCTGGTTGTTGCTACTAAAGACCGAGATCACCTCTGCATCCCCACAACCAGCACGGATGCGATCCATGGATAGGGGTTATTTTTATAGTATTCGTGATAGATTGTGTGGTGAATAAGGTGAATAAGGTCAAGCGGCACAGCACGCTTTGGTTGCATAACTTGTAGGCGTTATATATACTGTGCTGTGAGAAGAAGTTGGAAGGGAGGGAAACGACTTTTTTCCAATTCGTTTCTGGTTCTAGTGAAGACTATGAACATATGAATATACATTAGTTGTATATGTAGAGAAGAGAGAGCGAGAGAAAGTGGATAGAAAGATATAAAGTAGGATGAAAGGAACGGGCCAGGGATTGAACCCATGACCTTCTGCATACGAATCAGAAGCGGTAGCCACTAGACCACCAAGCCCGTTTTCTGCTCCTCCTGATAATCTAAAAAGAATCTAATAAAAAGAACGTCAGTTGTTATCAGGATACTTAGTTTATTTTATAATTATATAAAACATGGATTAATTTTTTGATAATTTTTCCGATCAAATTGAAATCATTAATAAATATAATATATTTACATTACATATTATGTAAACTCCAAGAATATGGTTAACCCTTCTTTCAAAATGCGGATTCTTTTAATACATGCGGCGTAGCCTGTGGATGCGCTGTAACTGTGTCGATTCGGTTCTAGGTAATCCACAAATCCAAGAATTTGCCCGGTATAATGCAAACAGAGATGTTATCCCGTGAGCGTTAGCGAGTTCGAACAGCAAGCGATTATCCGGTAAATTGCATTCATAGTGTTTCCATCTTTTAAGTCGTTCTATCATAGATGCGTGCTTCGGTACATGGTTTCTGTTTATTTTCTTCTTACTTTTCATATTAACATTATCCCATCCACATCCTAAAACTATATGTCGTTGGACACTGCAGCAATGGTACAATGAGATTAAATTTATGTAGCTTTTACATTCTTTGTGGTAAAATTTACAATTTGTTTATGGTGCAATTTGATGATATTTATGGTGCAATTTCAATTTTTTATGGAGCAAATATGGAATAATTATGGAGCAAATGTTCATTATTTATGGATATTTTTATTATTTTTTATGGAGCAAACTTATTTGTTTATGGTGTTTTATTTAATTTTTTATTGATACAATGTTTCATTTTTAACTAGAAATTTTTTTGGTTTACCGCTACATTTTTAATTTATTATGGAACATTTATATTTATTTATGGAGAATGCTGTGCATTTTATCGGTACATTACTTAATTATTTATGGTGCATTTTTGTTTTTCTATGGTGCACTTTCGTTTATCTATGGGTGCATTAAATAGGCTGCCGTTAAGTACTGCTCCTTTCAACTCCACTAAGAATTTGCATCCCTTGACAGATACGTATTTCGACCTCAACTGTATAAGGTCGTCTTCAGTGTCTCGCACTTAACTCGACTGGACTTGACTGAAGTCGAGTCAAGTACGAGATACCGAAAACGACCTTACAGTTGAGGTCGTAATACGTATCTGTCAAAGGATGTAAATTCTTAGTGGAATTCAAAGGCACTGTACATAATCCGATTAAGAATGTTCTGCTAATATTTCTTTAGAAATTCGTATGTGAAGATATATTTATCTCCAAAGATTTCATCAAGATTTCAAAATTTAGAATTTCCTTAATAAAAGTTCTGAAATTCTTCAAGTAAATTATTCACAAATCCTAAAGGAATTTGTTCGGAAACTCTTCCCAGGGATCTCCAAGATTTTTTGAGGAATTCGTTCAGTGATTCCTGCAGAAACTCCTTCATAGTTTTTTTTAGAAAAAATGAAAAAAAAAAATCTTGATAGACTTCTGGAGTAATTCTATCAATGCAAGAATCCTTGAGAAATTTCTGTAGTGATTTCTGGGAAATCCGTGGGGGAATTTCTAAAGAAAACTCTTAAAAAATGCAGACATTGCAGACAAAGGTACTTGTGAATTTTTTTAGGAAATCCTTCAATGAGTTTCTAAAGATTCCCTGAAAGATTTTCCGAAGGAATCCTTAGAAGAACTGCTGGAGGTACTTCTGAAGGATTCATCGTAAAGAAATAACTCGTGCAGTTTATGAAGAGATTTCTTGGAAGAATATTTTAGAGAATTAATAAAAAAATCAAAAAAAGATTTTTCAAGGAATCTTTGAGAAACCTACAAGAACTGGAGAACCCTTTACAAATATACTGTGAAACATTTCTAGAAAAAAATCTTTAAATAAAGCTTATTAGTAGTTCCAAAACATTCTCTCAACAATTGCTGCAAAACTAATTGTTGAGAAAATCTTTTGGAAAAAAAATGAAAAAAATCCCTGAAGAAAGGTTTGAACAAATCCAAAGCAATGCCTAGAGGAATACTTCAAGGAACCATTGGATAAACTCCTGGATAAACTCCTGGAGAAACTTTACAGAAAAATCTTTCGAGAATTTCTGGAGGAATTTCCAAAAAATCCCGAGAAAATTTCTGAAAAAATGGAGTAATCCTTTAGGTAGAAATTCAAGCAAAAATTTCTGGAATGGTTCTTGAAGATTATTTGTCATAATCTCTCTATTTTTGTGTATTTTAACTTATGCTAGTTCTTCATACAAACTGAAAGTTTTCAAATTTCTGATAGAATCTCTAAATGTTTATTAAAGAAAAATATCTCCTTGAATTGCATCTTTTAAACATACGTGAGAAGAAATTCATGGAGAAACCCCTGGTGAAATTACTTGATAATTTTTTGGAGAAATGCTATAGAAAAACTCATGAAAAAAATTTGAGGAATTTCTCCAAAAATATTTCAAAAAATACATATATTAAGAAATACAAGCATAGCTTATGTAGCAATCCCTGAAGGAATTTTCTCTTTAATCCTTTAAAGAATCCCACGAGGATTTTCGAAAAGAATTTCTGTGGAAACCCGTGAACCAGTTTCAGGGTATTTTTAGAGAAACTCTCAGGAAAGTCCCAATGAAAATTCTTGGAAGAATTTCTGGAGAAATTTTCACAGAAATCCAGTGACGTAAAAGTTCAGAATTATTAAGAATTGACATATTTATTTTACTATTCAAAACCATAACATTCTGCTATTTACACCGTTTAGTGAAAACTTACTGCAAACAGAAATGTTCGTGCAAAATTCGGGACACAAACATGTTGTTTACATGTTGAACCCACAGATTTCTAACGGGGTCTGACACGATTTACGGAAACTTGGTGTTTTCTTTTGGCTTTCAGTCACAGTTTCAAAATACAGACAAATACAGATTTTCTAAAATCCTGATACAGATTTTTGGAAAATCATCTGGCATCCCTGATTACGATATACATATTACTTGGCTAAAACGCCGATTTTCTGCACATCGAAAAAAATATGCCGCTTCCACCTTTCAATTCCCACACGCCCGCTCGTCAAGAGGTACCCGTCAGCCGGTGCCCGTGGTGCAATGGTTGCACCTTCGCTTCCCAAGCCGGTGTTCATGGATTCCCAGCCCCAGCAACTTGCAATTTTTCGTCAGTTGTTCTTCCCCCCAAAAGCAGCTGATACTAACTCTCTTCTAAAGATCGCTGAATACCGAGATATGGGCAAGCAAAAAGGCCTGCTTTGAAGGTCTCGGTCGGAGTGCTAATGCGAATACGTAGGCACCAAACCACAGAATCGTGATGGTCAAGACAAGAGGTGTAATGGCTCCTACAGAGCAGTCTCCAGTATGGTTGCCAGATGATTTTTTCAAAAATCTGTATTCAAAAATATAATAATAAAATTGCCTTTCTTGCCAAAAAATCTGTATTTCATATAAACCGAAATCTGTATGGATGCTCAAAAATCTGAATTACACAGAAAAATCTGTATATATGGTATCTCTGGTATCCAGAGATGTTGGAGGGGACCGTCGAGGGGCTTTATCAGCGTCATGATCTTAGTCTTTGGCCTCATTTCGTAGGACAGCTGGGGACTGGGGCTAGTGATGAGAAGACGATCACCGACGAGGAACTTGCAGGAAATGAAAAATCTTTTAGCGTAGGTAAGGCTCTAGGTCCGAACAGCGTTCCGAACCTGGCCTTAAACGTAGCTATTGCAAAGGCTCCCGGGATGTTCAGGTCTGCTTAGCAGAAATGCCTGGACGAGGAAGTTTTCCCAGAGGTTTGAATGTGGCAGTGCCTGGTACTATTGCCAAAGGCGGGGAAACCCCCCGGACAGGCCCGTGCACAGAAGTGGCGCCAAGGGAGGGGTTTTTCCCAATTTCGGCAAAAGGCGGAGGGGCGCCTAGTGTATGGAACGTCGGTAATGGGGAGGGTTTAACACCCAAAACCCCCCCCTTGTGCACGGGCTTGCCCCCGGAGACCCGTCGCCATATAACCAATATGCTTGATCGACATGACGAGGCAGATGCTCGAAAAGATCATCCGGAACAGACTGTTTAGGTACACTGTGGGTTCGAATGAGCGTAACCAGTTATGTACCTTTTAATTCCGCCCTCCTTTGCTAATCTTTTGATAGATACGCGTTTTCCGATTACCACTTGTGATCTTCCTCAGTGTTAGTTATCCAGTCAGGTCAGTGGATAACTGACACTGAGGAAGATTACAAGGGCGCAGTATCATAACGTCCGAGGCCATAAAGTCCCAGGACTTTATGGCGCATTTTTTCGGGGCATAACGTCCGAACTTGCAGATACGCCACGAAGTCCAAGGAAAGAAGGCACATAGGATATAATGACGCATCCAAACTTTTGGACGCTATTTCGCAAAAAAAACGCGACTTAATGTCCGGGACTGTATGGCCTCGGACGTTGTGATCCGGCCCCGATTACAAGTGGTAGTCGAAATACGCTTATCTGTAACAGGATATGCAAAAGAGGGCGGAATTGAAAGGTACATTAACTGATTACACTCATTTGAAGAGGGTATTCGAAAAATCGGTACAAGGACACTTTGGGTGTAAATAATCTCTCGAGTTCGGCTTCCAGAAAGGAGGTCGACCGTACGTAGACGCTAGTCCTGTTCAACGACGTAGGTTGAACTTGCTCGAAGTTGCTGCATCCTACTCTTACCCATTTGTCAACAAACGGGAAAGAGCGGGATGGAGCAAGTTCGAGCAAGTTCAACCTACGTCGTTGAACAGGACTGCTATCTTATCGATTTTGAAGACCGCCGAGATAGCGCCCCAGTGTAAGAGGAGGAGGGTTCGTTTCTGTGCAGTAGTAATAATAGTTTACGGCACAGAGGTGGGTCGGAAGTGCTTTCACATAACCTCAGGAGTCTCGTAAGATTCCATCCTGGGTCTGGTGTTATGGAATGTCATGTACGACGAGGTGTTGAGGGTTAAGTTCCCGGTGGGACTGCTTATCATCGGTTCGCTGACGACATTACATTGGAGGTCTAAGGCGAATCGATCGAAGAAGTGGAATTGACAGCTGCCCACTCGATCGCAGTTGTGGAGGAATGGATGAGCTCCAGGAAACTGGAACTGGATTACCATAAAACTGAAGTGGTGGTTGGACCGGATATCGGAGCAACAAGCGGTGATCAGTGTCGGCGATTGCGCCTTCACTTCAAAGCGCTCCGTCCACGGTGCCTATCGAACACCGGGTAGGACATAGACTATAGAGTGCTTCGAAATGCGCGGTACAAGAGCCATGCGCTGGACTGCCAGGTTGGCCACAGTTCCACCAAAGGAAAGGTGGTCCCACAGGTTGATTCCAAGAGTATATGACTCCAGACAATCTTGTCCAGAGGATGTGTAAAGAAGAGTTAAGCTGGAATGCCGGTTTTTCGAGTTTGGTTCAAGGGTTCAGAGTCGGCTACGTAGGTCTTACCAGTGCCATGCGGTCGAAGTCGACCCTTATAGCGATTAAGTGGACGCGGGGAAAACATCCTGGTAGCGTTGCTGTCGTGGCGTCGGTCTACTGGATTGGATCCGAGCCCGCGGTTAGGGTCCCCGGTAAGGGTCGGGGCAAGTGGAGGCCCCATTGTCAGCAACTCCATTTGGTGCTAACTGCTAGGGTTTGAGCCTTCAGCAGGTCGAATCGTGGTGCACACAGTATCAGTTCTTGAAGCTAACAGCACAGTTGGGCGTGGGCGTGGTTGGAACCAGAAGTATATGTTATAACAAACATTCGAGAACAAAAAAACGCTTAGCTGTGAGAATAACAACAGTATCTTGAAATACGAAATTTCGAGCAGATCACTAAAATATCTCTACTGATGCCATAAACTTAATACTTTCAGTGACGTCCACACGTCTTAAAAGTGGACGTCCGCACGTCCCCAACTAGCTCACCTATCTCTTTATCTCAGGGGCAAACGTCCGCACTAGTGGATACTCACCTGTACCTTTCGCAACCGTCGTGAACAATAGAGGCTGAAAATCAATTTCTCGGCTCACACAAGAAGCAAATGCAAATTTTAGGCAAAATCAAAGAAAGCTAATTTTATTTTATCATTTACGAATAATTTATTGAAATTGTCAAAGCACTAGTTGGAAAAGAGGAACGGACTCACTTGCTCACTGCTGAAGAGACGGTGTGATATCACCACCACGCGGTACCACGTGGCGCCACCGGTTCCCAACCGGTCGATGACGATTCGCTGGACGTCGCCGGATTCCTACCGGCGGATGGGGTTTCCTGGGTCTCGCCGGTCCCTGACCGGCCGTGGGTATTCGTTGGGCTTCACCGGTATTAACCGGACTTTGGAGCGTTCACCTCTCACGGAGGACTTTCACGGTGAATCGGTCGTGTGTTGACGTACGACCTTCGGCAATCACTGGATAGCACTAGAGAGGAATTTCTATAGGGTTTAGCTCACTCGCGGTACCTTACGAAAACGGTCTACAAACGCCGCGGTCAATCACCGTACCGTCTTTAACTTTGAACCGTATCGCGACCTCTCACTAAACGACCGGTCTCAACGTTAGCGATAAGGAGAACCGGGGCTACTCCTAGCCTTACTAGTAGGGTTAATAATCACTCCCACACTAGAAATCGTATTGTCTGTGAACTAAACCACTTTTTGCAAAATGCAACTAACTTCTTCGCGGACTATAACTTTTGTCCGTAGACTTAAACTTGAATTTGGTCACTGCCGAAATAACACCTTGTTGCTTGTTTCACTATCCAGGATCAAAGAGACCTTCCATGTGGCCAGGGCAGCCTTATATAGGTTTGCCCAACTATTCGGGATGAATAGCCACAATCATACAGCAATCGGATGATCCTATTCCAAAACCCACGTTCTTCGTAGCTAAGGCCGCATTCCATATTTGCTGGTGTTGGTCTTGGCGCCACCCGGAGAGAGTCGAGCAGTTTATCGCATCCAACTGTGCTACCTAGCTATCTTCGAATTTCGGAATTGCCCTAGCTCCTAATTAGCGAACCGTTTTTGAGAGAGCTCTCACTTGACGACACATCGTCTCTTTTTGCCGTGCTGCCAGCCTTTCCGATTAAATTCATTTTTTTTTTTGGAAAGCGGCGGTCTAAATCAAAATCGGTTGCCATAAAACTCAAAGTATATTTAGCGAAATTCGATTTTTCTTTTATTTGGTTTTAATTCATTTAATATAATCCAAAATATTCTTGTGTGAATATTTACATTTAAATACAATATTATCTCAGGATATTAGCAATACATAAACCGAGATATGAGATACAGCTTGTAAACTGCAGCGAAGGTTACAAACTAACTGTAACTGTACATTTTCTTTTTTTTCTACGACCCTAGCTTCATGTTTGAAAGGTATTTTGTAACATCGTTTTCTAGATTGTACAGTTTTAAGGTGTCCGAAATTTAACGTGGACAGGCTTTAAAAGCTATTTGGACCTTGCAAAGTATTTTTTCCTGAAAACAACAATTCAACATCTAAATATCAAGCAAAAAATAAAAATAAATTTAAAATCGTTAAAAAGTTTTAACCTTTGATTTTATTTTAACCCTTTGAAGCCGGAATTTTTCCAAGCGTTATTATGTTTTTTTTTCTACGTGTTTTTGTAGTTGTGATGGTCAATAGCATAAAAATGGTAGAATATTGTGAAGAATATTTTTCTGGATATCCTAGAACATCCAAACTATTCTTGAGCTTAGATCTTAAAGTCTACAGGTGTAACGGTAACTTCTTTCATTATACAAAGCCACGATTGGTAATCTATCATGTCCAGTTATTCTTCTGGAAGGTTAATAGACAATATCAGATCAGTCGGGATAGCCTAGGTCACCCAAACTGTTCTTGAGTTTAGATCATAAAGTCTACTGGTGTAACGGTAACTTCTTTCATTATACAAAGCTACGATTTGTAATATATCATGTCCAGTAAGTCTTCTGAAAGGTTAATATACAATACCAGATCAGTCGGGATATCCTAGGTCTTCCAAACTGTTCTTGAGTTTAGATCCTAAATTCTACGGGTGTAACGGTAACTTCTTTCATTATACAAAGCTACGATTTGTAATCTATCATGTCCAGTAAGTCTTCTGAAAGGTTAATAGACAATATCAGATCAGTCGAGATATCCTAGATCATCCAAACTGTTTATGAGTTTAGATCCTACAGTCTACGGGTGTAAAGGTAACTTCTTTCATCATACAAAGCTACTATTTGTAAATCATGTCCAGTAAGTCTTCACAGGAACAACACTTATTGTTCCTCTAACTACTTTGGTAAGTACAGAGGATTATGTAACACTACTTACCGTAGTGGCAAAAGCTATCATAACTAGACAAGAAGCTATGGTCTCCGAAGTAGTGTTATTGATCTGGAATATCTCAAAACTATCTTGAAATGACTCATGATATGCCAGGGGGATTAGATATTTCAGTTTAAAGTTCATTGTGAGAATAACTACTGTTACTATCAAGAGCTAGACTTCAGGAGAGTTTGGACGTCCCTCAATGTCCCAAAGGTTCATAATAATATATAGTAGACTTCAGGTTGGTCCAGTCACCGCGATTGATTATGAATCGTTACTCAGTAGATAACTGATGTTACGAGTGGAGACCTGAAGTGCTGAACACAAATATAGTTTGGCTGACCTGGAACATTCCCATAGTGTCTCTAAATGAAATTTGAGATTTCAAGATCTTCACGGATCTCCGCAGATTATGTAATGCTACTCATTCAAACACAAAGTTTATTGTTGTAGATTTGAAGGACTTCATTATAGAACAGTTTGGATGAACCTGAACGTCCCAAAGGTTTATAATGAAAAAGTAAATTTCAGATTGGTCCAGTAACCACGAATAAATATGCAACGTTACTCAGTATAACAGATATGGATACTGTTATGAGTGTAGACCTGAAGTTCTGAACTCCTTGGCTGGCTTGGAATATCTATATAGTGTCTATAAATGACATTGTAGATGTCTAGAGCTTCACGGATTCCAGTAGGTTATTATGAAATGCAATTATTTGTGGACAAAATACATAAATTTATTCTTGTAGATTTGAAGGACTTCACTATAGGACAGTTTGGAATACCTAGAACATCCCAGAATATAAAACACCTTTTGATATTTTTGACGAAGGTTTAATGAATACATATAAACGTAACCCGCATCCAAGTTCAGCTTTTAGAACAACTGCTATGTCAAATATTTCTTTTTTCCAAAGTTCATGGTGTTCAGAATGTTCTAGGTTATCAATGAAGTCCCAAATACAAATATTCCCATTTTTCCCTTATAGAGGACTCAAATTGCAACAACTTTGCCGAGGACACTATTCTGTTTTATCGAATGAGTGAATTTATACAGTCGTTTCTATGTTGGGGTCATATATGATCCCTCCGGCTATAAAGGGCTTTAAATATTGAATTTTTGAAAAACTTATTTTTTTGGACCATCCTTTCTAAAAATTTGTCACCCTAATGTCGAAATACAAAAAAAAAACGGGTCTAATTATTTTTGTTGCACTACAAACCCACCATGTATTGCGACATTCGATTTTCTACGGAATGACTGTTTATAGCGAAAGCAGTACAGTCAGGCCTTTTTTACGCGGTTTCTATTAACGCGGACGATTTTTTTTTCATCGTCTTATTTTTGCATGATTCGTCAAGAAATGGTGAGACTTTTTTACGCGATTTTTTAAATTTTGAACTGAGTTTTATTTACGCGGTACGTATCCCCCGCGTATAAAAATGACTGTATCTTGGTTAATTGATATTGACTATTTTGGGTAATCAAATGCTCATTTCTTCCAGCCCTCATTCCGTCTGATACTTACATTCTGCGTGATCTGTCACAAGAAAACTATTGTTTACCTGAAACGGAAAGAAAAAAGTATATTTAATCAAAATATATTGGTTATGGACATAAAGCGTTAGCATTAAGCGAGTCGCACAAATTCGTAGGTGACACAGTCCTAGATCGCTGTTTTGAGGATTGTCACTTTCCCTTCCGAACCAAAGCACAAATATTTGGGACTAATCTTTGACTCTTAGATAAGACTGACGCAATCCTCTAAGGGTCGAGAACTGTCCTGGCCACGTCTTTGTGACTGCTGAGGGATGATCAAAATATACTGGCTATGGACATGTGCAGAAAATCAATCATTGAATTAGATATTCAAAATTGTTGTTGCGCATCTTAAATACGGATACACTATCTCTGATACTAACACTATCTGGCAGCATTTTTTTTTATTATATAAGTATTGAGTTTTTCCAGCTCAACGCACGAATCGCGAAGACGCAACCGTTTTCAATTCCAATGAAATTTTGCTCATGTATAAGCTTCTATATGAAAATGTTTTTCATGTTATTTGTTTTGCGATAATCTTCCCCTAACGTTTGAAAAGGGCATATAAAAAAACCTTATATTCTCCTTCAAAAAACTATAACTCGAAAACGGTTTGTTGGGTTTAAATCATGTCTTCGAAGATGTTTGAGGATATTTAAAGGACATTTGTTGAATGTTAAATGTTATTAGAGACGGTCTGGAAATTCTCATGTCTGAGAAATAGTTGATTTTTTGCCTTTCTCGTACACCAAAGTGTACTGAAAGGCTATATATTCACTCAAAAACGAATTTTCGATAGAAGGCTCGGAGGGTCAAGTAACATATACCAATCAACTCAGTTCGTCGAATTGAGGTGATGTCTGTATGTGTCTATGTATGTGTGTATGTATGTGTGTACATACGTCTGTGTACAAAAAGGTCACTCACTTTTAAGGCACTTCCCATTGGCCGATTTTAGGATTATAGCTCGAATCGAACCGGAATTTTACCGAATTGTTTGCTATTAGAAATGGTCCGCATCGGTCAAGGCGCTCCGGAGTTATGGCCATTTGAGTGATCCGGACAAGCACCGGTAGAACTGGCCACATATAAAACTGAACCAAGCCCCATCATGCGACACATCAAACTGCGGCGATTTTTGGAACCTTCAGCATGGTTGACAAATTTTGTGCGGATAACAACACAGGAGACCGAAAACTCTACGATGTCGGTCCGAAATTCAAGATGGCGGTCTAAAGTTCAAAATGGCGGCTCCAAATTCAAGATGGCGGCTGTATAATGGAGTTTTAAGCCCTAAACCATGATATATGGGTATATTTTGTAGGGGGAAGATGTTTGGAGTCCAATAATGGCGACCAGAATATCCAAGATGGCGGTCTAAAATCCAAGATGGCACCTCCAATTTCAAGATGGCGGCTGTGTAATGGAGTTTTAGGCCCTAAAACCATGCAATAAGGGTATATTTTGAATGGGGAAGATGTCCGGAGTCCAAAAATGGCGACCTAAATATCCAATATGGTGGTCTAAAATCCAAGATGGCGGCTCCAAATTCAAGATGGCGGTTGTAAAGTGGAGTTTCTGGCTCTAAAATCATGCAATATGGTTATTTGTATGGGGAAGGTGTCCGGAGTCCAAAAATGGCAACCTGAATAGCCAAGATAGCGGTCCAAAATTCAAAATGGCGGCTCCAAATTCAAGATGGCGGTTGTATAACGGAGTTTTAGGCCCTAAAACCATGCAATAAGGGTATATTTTGTATGGGGAAAATGTCTGGAGTCCAAAAATGGCGACCTGAATATCCAATATGGCGGTCTAAAATTCAAAATGGCGGCATCAAATTCAAGATGGAGGCTGTTTAATGGAGTTGTAGGCCCTAAAACTATGAAAAATGGGTATATTTGGTATAAGGAGTCCGAAAATAACGACCACAATTTCCAAGAGGGCAATCTAAAATCCAAAATGGCGGCTTTAAATTCAAGACGGCGGCTGTTTAAAGCAGTTTTGGACCATAAATGCATGTATGTAATATGTGTATATTTGGTATAGGGAAGATGTCTGGAGTCCAAAAATGGCGATCGCAATATGCAAAATGGTGGCCCAAACACCAAGGTGGCGGCTCCAAATTCAAGACGGTGACTGTTTAATGGCGTTTTAAGCTCTAAATCCATGTCATATGGGTCTATTTGACATAGGGACGAATTCCGGACTCCAAGAAATGGTGCCCAGAATATCCAAGATGGCGATTAAAAATCCAAGATGGCGGCTCAAAATTCAAGATGGTGGCTGTTCAATGGAGTTCTGGGCTCTAAAACCATGCAATATGGGTGTATCTGGTATGTGGAAGAAGTGTGGAGTCCAAAAATAAATACCAGAATATTCAAGATGACGAACTTAAATCCAAAATTGCGGCTCAAAATTCAAGATAGCGGCTTTTTGAGTTTGAGGCTCAAACATCAAAGCCACATAAACGATATATATGATTTCTGGTGCCATGTAATGGATTGTTGATTAACGTATGAAAGTGCGATATTCATCAACATGTCACTTGCGTTTTGTTGAAATGTGTTTTCGAAGGCACGAGAAAGGCGCCATCACCGCTAGGTGGATCAATTAGGGTTTTTTTTTTATAAATTCTGTAAAACAGTAAAAACAATCTCGAACAACCTTTCCCAAGTTCCCATACTGTTTTGTTATTTATTTATTTTTTGATTTTTTTGAAATTCGCTGTGACTTAAGTATGGTTAGATGTAGGAAAAAATATACATTGCTTTTCTATTGGAACCTGTACGTAGAATCTATTTTTGATATCAAAAATCTCAAAAATTGTTTTTTTTGTTTTAAAAATCGATGAAAAATAAAAAAAATCGAGAAAAAATAGTTAGAAGCATTTGACCATCCTGAGCTTCTTGGCAAATTTTGAGGCTTTTTACAGAAAAATAATATAAAAAAACGAAGGGTAAGGGGTTTCGAAAATCGAAATTATTGTTAAAATTATATAACATCTAACATTGATCCGAGATAAATATTTCTCTCAGTGTATTTTTTCTTCTATAAAAGTCCCTCAAACATATTCGAAGGCATCATATCAATCCAACAAACCGTTTTCGAGTTCTACTTTTTTGAAGAAGAAAATTAGGTATATTTCCTATGCCCTTCTCAAAAGTTAGGTGAAGAAAAAATGGTTATGTGTTGATGCAAAAGTAAATAATTCATGAAATCCAGCGCATGAACAAAATCTCATTCAAATTGGAAAAAAAATATCGAGCCAAAAATGGCATTTTTCGTGTTTAGGGCTGGAAATGCTCTATTTATTGTGATGCATATTGCATTGCATTGTCATTCAAAGAGCAAATAGCTCACTGGAAGTATTGAATGTGTCCGTGTCTTTTACAAATATACTTTATTTTGCTGTTATCGGCTTCTCAAGTTGTGTTGTACTTTGTACATTTCGCCTGTCGACATTTAACCTCTCTCTTAATTTGAATTATGCTTAACCATTTATTGGATCACAGATTACCGTATGAAGATAATCGAAATGACAGTGAGCTCGAACCAAAGTTGTGTTAGCCACTTCATGTTGGCAATACGAGAGCTCTAAATAGCATTTCACGAAAAATCCGATCAATATTTTATTTTCTACAAATGATAAAAATCGGTAGCCACGCCATAAATAGAGAACTGGTTTGTCACTGCATCTATCAACAACTCAACCGTTAGGCTACCTGTGCCACCCTTGAATATTCAGATTTTATGCAAACATGCTTCAAGGTTGCGAGGACATGTTGCAAAACTCCGCATGTGCTGATAAAATTATTCACTTCAAAGATACACATGTACCAAAAGGGTTCACAACTAATAGTGTCTTATGTTTGTTTCCATTTTCAGGTAATTACCGAATAGTATACATTGCCCACTGCATAGCTCGATACGCTAGGATTGCCACCCAAAACCTAAAATAACTGTAGGTATAGGATTCGATCTGAAGCAACATATGAATCGGTAACTAATTAATTGCTCCCTACTGCTTAAAACTTCTCGGAAATTTGGAAAAGGCCCAACAATTTCGGTAACTTTATACTCCCTTTGCCCGCATCGCTTACGAACGCGATCCATATCAGTCGCGAATAGCCGCACCAACAACAGTCAGCCAGGGCAGTTGTTGGTCGCTTTGTTGACGTAACCGATTACCAAACCAACAGAAAAAGGTCTGACAGACCAACAGATTCACGGTTCACATAGTCCAGCGAATGTAATTTGTGTCGGTCAGTCCATGCGGTTTAACCTTGGCTCCCACATGGGTAACCGCAGAGCACCTGACGAGTAGTGTGACAATACATCTCTTTAACATCGCGTTAGAAAAAAAAAAACAAATCTTCGAATGGGTTGACGGAAAAGTAAACACCCGAAAGATAAATTTCACGGTCATTTCTTCATTTGAATTGGATCGCAAATATTTTTGCATGAATGTGTCATCTGCACTGAACCTAGGAAGCTTGGCAGCGAGCAAACTAGATGGACCAGTTCAGTGAGCCCGTTCAAGTTCGAGGAATGAAGATTTCGTGACGCAGGAAAAATGAATCATGTTAATTTATTAATACAGAAGGTTGTCTCTGATTTTTTATACATTTAGTATAGAAAATTCAAAGATGTATGTATACGACACGAAACAAGAAGAATTGATTGTTGATACAAGTATCTCTAAACTCACACTACACATGACAAACTAAGACTATTTTTTAATTACAACGCGTATTGTGACAATTATAATTATTCTGAATAATTATTCAGACAATCGCACTTTGAAAGTACATAACATTAAATTATATACAATCCGCAATATGAAATTCACATATTTATGACAATTTTTCAATATTCGATGCTTTTTTTGTATGTGCACTCTTACTCTTTTGAACCAAGGATTGACGAGAGTTTTGTTGAAACTTATTGTTTGGAATATATTTCGCGATTCAACAATACCTCTCATGATCCCTCTTCGAAGTATTGAATAAGCTTTTCTAAGAAATTTCTTCAGTAATAACTGCAAGGATTATTTTACAAGTTTTTTTTCTACATTCATTCGAAAATTCATTCGAAAAAAATACCATAAAATTCCCCCGCTTTCAATGAACGATTTGCTCTAAGTTGTACTTCCGATCCGTGATTATGCGTACATTCTTTAAACCGATCCAAAAAAAATTTTTGAAGCATATTTCACCAATTTTTAAAAATTCAACTTTTTTCAAACAAATACACCGTGTCCAATAAGTTCTCATACAAAATCAAATTGAATTCATTTCACATCTGTAATAAGGATTTTAAATGTATACTTATTTATTGAAAGGCCAACTAACATTGACCAAACACAGCATATGTTTTGGAATTAACTATCCTTTATCATTCTCTGCTGATCGCTTATGTGTCGTAAGTCCATTTCAGCTGGCACGCACGTCATTTCGTTGGCATTTCGTCTCATTTTAACGAGTAATGGTTTTTAGTTGAAACAAATTAGGTTCCTGTTCTCACCATTGCTAGTAGCAACTATGACCAGAAGAAAAAAAATATGAGACTCTGTATTGGTGAAGTACGAAGCCGTTTTATTTTGTACAAAAAGAAACGTCTATTAAACAAAAATATCAATTTACCTGTTTTAATGAGATTTGTTGGGTTTAATAAGCATGGCTGCGTCTTATCGCGTTGATTCGCACCATTCTCACTTCTAAAACATGCTTGTATCCCTATTGTGGTAAAGTTTGTCCAAAATTTATTTTTAATGATGTTCATCTTTAATATAACGGTCATTTTCAAGGAAATCAGCACCAGTTGAGCATACTTGCAAATTTCTTACCATATAATCACTAAAATTGTATTAATTTATCCTTAGTATATCCATTTGGTACAATACTGGGGATAAAAACTCAATACTTAACCTTATAGACTCTATTCAGCTACTGTAGAATGAAAAACTTTTCGAACATTTTTCTTGCGTGCCGGAGCAAACAGTTTTCTGAAAATGGAAATGTACTGCTAGGCTTATAAAAACTAATAGAAAATAAAGTTATTCTAAGCCGTATGCTTTATTTAATCAGTATTATGTGGCCCTTCAGTACATGCATTCATTTTGAAAATATGAATCACAGATGTGAAATAAAATTATATTTTCTAAATTTGTATTTTGTATGAGAACTTATTGGACACGGTGTATAACTCTTTTGTGCATCTCAATTTGTTGTAATTTTTCTAATCATCGTAAAAATAATCTTAAAGAAGTTCCTGAAAGCTTGAAATCTGAAGAATTTTATGATATGTTCAGCTCAAAATCGACAAAATGGTCACTTACATCCCTTTGCATCTGGGCCTCTCAATTGGAATTCCAATTTTACTGTCTATGTCATTCCAATCTAGCGAGAGACCTGTCAATTATGCTTTATCGTCATTTTTATATTTTTTTTTTCGGGACTGACTGGATTTAAGGAAATTTGTTTTTTTTTGCTTTCAGCGACAGAAAGTTGACGCACTAACAATTGTTACTACATTTTCATTGAACTCCTAGTTTAATATTTATTATTTAAACTCGAGAATATATAACATTCAGAATCATATTTTAGGAGAATTTTAAAGAAATGTAACTTCTAAATATAATTATTTTCAAAAAGTGAAGAAATTTATACTTTTGAATTTGAAAATTTCTTAGCTTCAATTTGATTTTAAAAAATTGGCACAAAGGAAAGAAATGTTTGTGTATGTATACTAGGTATTGCTTCAAGTTCATCCGATATTTTTGTTTTTTTTTTGTGTATCTGTTTGTTTAACTGCCCAATCATACAGATCTCGAGGGGTTGTGATTGTGTTTCCATAATCTCGAACAAGTCTTGCTCGTTTTGCCATTCACTTGAGGGACCTCCAACAGCGTCACATGGAACTTTGCCATGTGAAGCTGCGAAGAAGTGCCATTCTGCTTCCGATCTATACTTGGACCTTAAATTGCACAAACTAGTTTTTATTTGCTCTTATAAGGGCCCAGCCAACAAATTGATTCACATAACTCTGCTACAATTGTGCTAAGTAAACTCTTATCCGTCCAAAACACATTGTATAAGAGCACCAAATATGCTCTATTCGCACAAATTTGGAGGCCATATACGTACGTTTTCAGAAAACCCCTTTGAGTTATACAACTTCGGACGAATGCATTTGGCATATAATATAACTTCTTTTTATAATATTGCTTTGCAATATATACGATTTCATTTTCACATCTTCAAATATAAAAAAGTAGGTAACAAGCCTAGATTTTCCTACCTGCAGCTCATTGATCAGATCCCCTACCACTGTGTCAATCACTGACTGCTGTAGAACGTGCAATTTAAGCAAATATAAATCATTAGAAGGCTGGTGAGCATTCAACCACAAGTACAAGTATTGGATGATAAAATTTTGCACTCAAATCCTGCCAACAAATTGGTTGGCATTACTCTTTCGCAACTGAGTTAAATGAATATTTATTCGTTCAAAATGAATTGCTTTAAATGCTCAGATTTGCTATATCCGTACACACTTTGGAGGTCATCTACGTACATATTGACAATATCATTTTGATATACAATTCTTGGCGAATTTATTCTGCGTTTTATATAACTTCATATATAACTTAGTCTGACCCTTTATGATTTCTCATTCACAAACAATAAAATAACAACAAGTCGTGTCAGTCTCTTAGTTGAAAGTGTGAAGTTCAGCAAAAATGTTGGTTAAACTACAAGTAAAGTGGGAAATATAGATTTCGTAAATTGGTAAAATTCTTACTTTTTGCTGATATCAGATTGTGCAGCAGAATCTGAATGGTTTTTGTTCGCGAAACGAGAGAAACAATTACCTAGAACAGCGCAGCTGCTGATCCACGATACGACTGAATTGATACTTCCACAGTGCTGCCCTTGGAACTGCCAGTAGGACATTGAGGTAGGTGAATCTAATACTATTTTCCTGCATCTGTAACTATTTGAGTTGAACGATGCGTCTAGCGAAATATTTCGAAAAACATCTCAATTTTAATCATCCCCAAGCAACACACATGTTTTAATAGAGTTACGACAGCGCAAGTTTTGGTTGTATAGAAGTTTATTTGACGTAATTCTAACATTGTGTTGAAAAAAACGTAAAATAAACTTCTATACAACCAAAACTTGCGCTGCGGTAACTTTTATATAACATGTGTGCTGCTTGGGTCCATTGGCTCTCCAACTAGATTCCCTTACCGTGTGATTTAGTTTTTACAAATATGACCTCATATGCAATCTCGCATTTAAGATTATAATGGAGTCGCAACAAGTGCATCTGAAGTTGTTAAAGAATGCTAACTTGAAGTTATATAAATGTTACGGCAATTTTTAAATTATTAATACTGCCAAATGAAATCGATTAAAATTGTGGGCTTCGTATACGATTTAACCTAATTTGTTATTGCATCTTATATAATTCTAATTTAATTTGTACATTAATATAACTTAAAAATAACATCCTTATATGACTTCTGGTTTGCTGGGGGGGGGGGGGGGGGCATCCATTTAGTACGTCACGCTAAAAATGAGATTTTTATAAAATTATTTTTATTATTTTTTTATCTGTATTAACGAGATTTTTAGCACTAGGCTAGTTCATCTCGGGACCCACGCTTCACTTCCCTTCCGAAGGAAGAACTCACGTTTTGCGAGTTTGTCGGGAGTGGGATTCGATCCCAGGTCCTCGGCGTGATAGTCAAGTGTTCTAACCATCACACCAGGTCCGCTCCACATAAAATTATTACCAAACATTCTAGGCAGACAGTAATACAATTTCAGCAAACAGAATGCTGTTTTAATCATTCCGATATCCAAACAGGGACTCAGAGAGACATAGCGGTAAACGCACAGCTATTCAGCAAAAGCTATGTAATCAAGCTGCGAAACAGGTTTTATTCAAATTGAGATGTAACGCCAAGACAAAAAAGGATCCCAAACACCAAAGTTGTTATGCCCATTGAGTGTTATTGGATTGGTATACGGAATATTGATATATTCTGTACGAGTTATTGCGCAACACGCTAAAAAAAATAACATGAAAAAGATTTTGTTAGAAAAACTTTTTTTCTCCAAAAGTGCCCGTCTTGTGATGTATGGAGAAAAGTTCGGCAACTATATTGCCTTTCTTGAAAAAAAAAAATCAAAACATAAAAACGTGGGCATTTTCTGTAAATTGAATTTTAATTTTGAAATGATATTTTTAGCGTGTATTTTTTTATATTTGTTCTCATATTTTTCCATAAAAGCCTGAACAGTTCGCTAAAAGTACCTCATACAACACTTTTTTTGTAGGTCTTGTTATTTTTGCGTTACATCGATTTTAAAAAAAATCTTTGAAAAAAAGTTAGGCCCTCTTCAAATGTTACTCTTGAAAAAATTCGAAAATCTAAGTATGCAAAGTTGCTTATAAAAACCTACTCTTCATGCCCACCAAGTTTCATTCGATTCTAAGAGGGTGTTGCCAATCGCTAGTCGAGTTGGTGCGAAATTCGTTATAAATACTTTCCCAACCAAGCTTAATTATTCGACCAAGTTTCAGACAATTTGAATGCCAAATGCCTTTCTTGACGAAAAGACTAAAACTGCTAAAAATACCCAAAGTCTCCCTTAATGAAATAGTTTTTGAAAAAATAGCCCCCCTGTTGGATTTTCGCCCCCCAATTTCTAGTTTTAAAATTTTGGGAATCACTGGCTTAGGGCACTCTTAGGACAAAACGCTTTTGAGACATACAGGGGATGGCCAAAATGTTTGGGATAGGCAACTTTTTTTTCTCTCTCAAAAAAGTTCAACATGCTATAACTATTCATCAAAAAATCTCAAATTTTGACTGTTTGTCAACCTATCATATGTGCATCATTGGTACAAATTTGGGCTCGATTGATTAATATTTCGCAAAGTTAGAACCGTTCGGGTAAAACACCATTTTTTAGACAACTCATTTTTGAGCTGTCATATCTCGGAAACCAGTAAACCGAATTGAATGAAATTTTGAACGTACACTAACAATATGTAAACGCTTCACAAACTATTGAAACATAGGTAATTTTTAAACGTTGAAAAAAATTATCATGGATTGACACTTTTTGGATTTTTCTCGAAAAAATGTATTTTTTTTACATCAATGTCAATACATTTTAGTGTTGATATCCAAAGATTTTCCACTTCTGTTCTCAAGTTATCTCTCTCTAATCAGATATATTAGAGCCTATTTAGATTGAAGGAAGAACACATTTAGGAATTTTTGTGTGGTATTGTAAATTTGACTTATTTTCCTCTATATGGGTAAAAATTTCAACCCGGTATAACTTAATTGGCCGTGAGAAAATATTACATTTTATAACGTCGTATTAAGTATCAATATATTGTTGATAAACGTTAAAAAATTCATTCAATTCGGTTCACTGGTTTCCGAAATATGACAGCTCAAAAATGAGTTGTCTAAATAATAGTGTTTTACCCGAACGGTTATAAATTCGCGAAAAATTGATCAATCGAGCCCAAATTTGTACCAATGGTGCACATATAATAGGTTTGCAAACAGTCAAAATTTGAGATTGTTGATTTTTTTGTGGGAGAAAAAAAGTAGCCTATCCCAAACATTTTGGCCATTCCCTGTATATATATATTTTTTAATTTTCTATGAATTTCTGCTAAGGCCCTTCTCAAAAGTAAGGATATAGTCAAAATGATAAACTGATAATGCAAAGTGACCCTTTTGGTCATGAAAATTGCTTAGTGACGAACTCGCCTTAGGCGAAAAGCCACTTTAATAAAAAAAAATGAAAACTGCTTAGGCAAAATTTGAGATACATAAAAATACAATAATAAAATTTGAAGAAACAGACGTCATTTTCGGTGAAAAATTCATGCCTAAGGATTATGATTGAAACACTTGTTATTGTAATTTCCGTCAATCGGAAAGCTATTGTTAAAAACTGAATGATGTTCAGTGGAAAAATATACTGCAGACAGAGTAGTTGATGCCCTTTGCATCTGTTAATCAATTCAGAACAACATTTTCACTTCATGGCAACTGCTCGTCAGGAAATCCAAACCCCAAAGCTTGTTCAAAACAACCCTCTCTGGAATGCTGACTGACAGATGCGACCTTGAAAACTCAAACCCCCAAAAAATTCACACTTCACTTACCAGGTTTCACGGTCCACTCATTGGATTACGGAACCAGTTCCACAGTCAAAACAAGCATAGCATTCATTGTCTTCGAGAAAGGTTGAAGTTAAAAACAGACCAGGTAACAGCCAGTTGCGAAAATGACATGAAACATTCATGAGTCCACGCGGCGGCGATGCGATGGTAACGCTCCACGGAGCTGGGTCACCCTGCCTAGAGTTGGTCACCTGTCGGTCCGCCGATGTGAACCAGCAGCGTCTATCATTCGAGATATGTACCTGTTTTCATCATGCAACCAAACGACGACGACACCCTTAAGCTAAAGTCTACTCAAAAGTGATGCAAACTTTTTGCCATTCATCCGATAGCAACGCCAACGATGGACCTGAACTCTGTCACCAAGGTCTTCCCACAAAAACACACCACAGCTTCCAAGTTGGCCGCAGAAGAAAGCTTCCAAACACGCGCTCGGTGCCAACAGGCGGCAGGCACCATTGATCACATCTCAGTAACGGACAGGCAGTGGGTCATAAAATTGATACGTTTGATTCCGGCCAAGGCTGGCTTGTGGTTGACAGGCTAACACTGGGCCACCGGACGAAGTGCTATCTGCGTACATTCGTTGAAATTTCGGTGTGGGGTCTAACACGACCCTCTTTTGAAAAGGAATACATATTTACAACGAAGGCGTGTTTTTGTTTTTCGCTGCTGCGTTGACAATGCCTCCCCATGACTTTGGGGCAGAAAATAGCATACTGAATAGACCCCGATCTTCAATATTGGGTGGTAGCGATGGCTGTAATTTTTTTTAAGATTTGCGTGCGAATAATGAAACGAGTTTTTTTTTTTTTTGGAAATGGGAACTCATTTCTGTTAGATTTGGTAGAAGGATGTTGGTGGATTATAATGGCCAAACATTTCGCAATTACGCGTGATACAACGACGTTTAAAAATAGCTTCAGATCATGATGTAGGCTAGACCATGCTGATGAGAAGCTTAAAAAAATCTCAATTGAAATTCACTCGACTTCGCTGGACATAGAATATCATCTTACATACCACACGATATACGAATGCAAAAGTGACCAATTCCCAAAGAAAGTTCCAAACTAATAGCCGTGAAGGCATGAAAAACTCAAATTTCTTCAGGTGATCTTTTTCTATTGCTCCAACATTTATTCCAGGATTTCTCCCAGAAAGTGCTTTGAAAACACATCATCAAAGTTTGTTCTGAAATTCTTTCAGGAGATTTTTAAAGAAGTTTTCTGGAATTTCCTTTCAAGATATCGGGTTTGCCCAATAAAGACAAAAAAAAATCTGAGATTGATCCAGTAATTCTTTTCACGATTTCTCAAGGAGTTACTTTCTGTATTATTTCAGGAGTTCCATTCATCGGCATTCATCAAAAAGTTTCTTTTAGCATTGCTCCAGGAGTACTTTCCGATATTATTTCAGAAGCACTTTCCAGGGCTCCTCCTGGAGCTCCTTCCGAGATTCTTCTGGGAGTTCCTTCAAGGCTTTTTCAAAGAATTTCCTTCAGGGAATACTCCATCAATTTCTTTCGAAGTTTTCTCCTACAGTTCTTCCCGAAGGCTTCTTCAAAAGTTCCTTCCGGGATCATCCTGTAAAGGAATCCCGGGGATTCCACAAGGTGGTATTTTTTTTATTCCTCAGATCCCGCAATGAACTCTTGCAGGAATCCCGAAAAGAACTATTGGAATCTTAGAAGAAACTCCAGGAGGAATCCTGGAGGAATTCCGGATGGAACTCCTGGAAAATCCCGCAAGGAACTATTTTCCAAGAGTTCCTTCTGAGATTCCTCCAAAAGCTTTTTCCAAGATTTCTCCAGCAGTTCCTTCTGGGATTCTTATGGAGTTTCTTCCGGGATTTCTCTAGGAGTTTCTTCTGAAATTCCTAAAGTTCTTTCCGGGATTCCTCCAAGAATTCATTTCGGGATTCTTTCACGATTCTTGCCGGGATTCCGGGAGTGTCTTGTATAGAAAAAAAATAGTCCGGGATTATTCCAGTAACGCCTTCTGTAATTCCTCAAGGTGTTCCTTTGGTAATTCATCAAGTAGTTCCTTCCGGAATTTTCCTGGAGTTTCTTCTGGGATTCCTTCATTTTTTTTTTCAAATCTTTTCCAGAAGTTCCTTCTGGGATTCCTCAATACGATCCTACCTGGATTCTTCCAGAATTTCTCCACATATTTCTTCTTAGACTCCTCCAGAATTTCCTTCTGGGATTCTTTCCGGATTTCTGAAGGAGTTCCTTCCTGGATTTTTTCAGGAGTTCCTTCCGGGATTCCAACAGAAGTTGCTTCGGGGTTCCTCCAGGAGTTCCTTTCGCGAATCCTTTAGGAGTTTCTTTCGGTTTCTCAAGGAGTTCCTTCCGGGATTCTTTCATGAATTCCTTCCGGGATTTCTCCAGGAGTTCCTTCCGGGATTTCTTTAGGAGTTCCTTCCGGGATTCCTCCAGAAGTTGCTTGCGGGATTCCTCCACGAGTTCCTTTCGGGATTCCTCTAGGAGTTCCTTCCAGGATTCATACAGGAGATCTTTCCATGATCCTTCCAAAAGTTCCTCCAGGAGTTCCTTCCGGGGTTCCTCCAGGAGATCCTTTTGAGATTCTTCTGAGAGTTCCTTCCGGGATTCCTCTAGGAGTTCTTTCCAGGATTTCTCCAAGAGTTCCTTCAGGGATGCCTTCCGGAATTCCTTCCGGCATTCCTTCAGGAGTTTCTTCCGGGATTCTTCCAGAAGATCCTTCCGACATTACTCCAGGAGTGCCTTCCAGAATTCCTCCTGGAGTTTCTTCTGTAATTCCTCCAGGAGTTCATTCCAGAATTCTACCAGAAGTTCTTTCCAGGATTCTTCCAGAAATTCCTTCCGGGATTCCTCCAGGAGATCCTTCCGGGATTCCTCCAGGAGTTTCTTCAGGGATTGCTTCAGGATTTCTTCAAGTGCTGGAAAAAAAATTTCCAGGAGAAATCCTAGATAGATCTTCCAGAGGAATTCCTAAAGAAACTTCTAGAGGAATTATGTAAGCAGTTCTTTGAAAACTGTCGGGAAGAATTCCTACAAGAGTCACAGAAGACACTCCTGTAGGAATCCCAGATTTAATTCCTGAGCGAACCCGGAACGAATTCTATAAGGCACTGCTCCAGTGATTCCAGAAGGAGTTCCCGCAAACAATACTGGAATCTCAGAAGGATTTTTTGGAGGATGATATTGCTGTAAAATTAAACTTTGAAGATATTATGATTCCTAGAGCGTGGCAAAGAGAAGATGCTATTAAATATCGTAGTAATCTCGGAAGTATATTCAGAGAAAGTCGTAATGGCACTTTCTGAAAAAAAAAAACACACACACACAGAGGACTAGCTAAAGGAATCCCACGTGAAACTTTGTCAGAAATTTCTAGAGAAATCTCCGAAACTATTTGTAGACGCGTCCTCAATGGAATCACCAGGAGAAAAATTGATGATATTTCTGGAAGAACTCTAAGAAGATTTCATGCAGAAGTATCTGAAAAATCTCTGATCAAATCCTTGAGCAAACCTTAGAGGAATTTCTTAGAAATTCTAGGGGAAATCTTAAAAATATTGTTCTGGTAGAATTTTTGCAGATTTTTTTGGAGAAATCATCGTAAGAAGTTCTAGCGAAGTCATCGGTGAAATTTCAGGTGGAATTCTTGAGGGATCCGGATATTGTCCTCGCAGAAACTTCGAAAGCGTTCCACGG
The DNA here is from genome assembly GCF_035046485.1 of Aedes albopictus. Lineage (NCBI taxonomy): Eukaryota > Metazoa > Arthropoda > Insecta > Diptera > Culicidae > Aedes > Aedes albopictus. The sequence goes on from NC_085138.1 coordinate 348,669,410, forward strand.
TGAAATTTCTGATGGGTTTTTTGTTTTTTTTTATAAATTCATGGCTAAAAATTTTTGTAGGAATCTTCGATGAAATTTTATAGGAATTCTCATGGAAGCATCTGGAGGACACATTTTAGAGGAATTCTTTTAACCCTCCAATACCCAACCCCGCCTTTAGACGGGGTATAGTTTAAGCATTTTTGTATTTATTCTTTCCTGAACAATCAGAACTGATATTTATGATATTTATGACTGTTCTGTACATCTCAAAATGGTTTTTGGAGTCTTTTAAAGCGTATTTGCATTTTTTTTTTAATAATTGAAAAGGTGATGTTTTGGTCACCATTCAGATGTCATTATTTCTTTTGTGTTGAAACGCATTATTTAATATATTTTAACCTTCCTTAGTCCCTAAAAAAAATTACAAATAAGACCCTGGGGTCATTTTTGACCCCAAACTTTGGACAGCTCGCAAAAATCAGTGGCTTGACCGATTTTGGATCTCTTTGGCTCAAATGAAAGAGGCACAAGTCTAGTTTTCAAAACCACCGGAGAAATCCGGATTCGGCCACTGTGGCCACCGGGAACCTGCTTCAACTGAAAAATGCCGCTTTTGAGACCCTAACTTTGGCAAGCTATAACTTTGCAACCAAACAAGTAATCAGGACCGTCCAAGGGTCGTTGGAAAGGTATTCACGTGGACTTTGATTACAGACATTAATATTGACTAATTACTGAGAACCGGTTCCGGAAATCCGAAACATCCGAAATATTAGTTTTCATCATTGCTATGTGCTTGAAAATCCACAAATGCATTCCCTTTATACATTCTATTGCATTGCTTTCCTGCACGCTTCACTGAAATAAGACACATATTGTTTAAGACCATTTTTGAAGAGTTCTGGGCAGGTCTGGTCAATGCGGAACGGGTTACAGGGACTCCGGAAGGTAGTCAATTGGGTAACGACAATGAACTTCGTATAGTTTTCGCTCCAAAACCCGGCGCCACATGGTGCAACCTTCGTGGATTTTCATATCTGTTGTTCTTGTGATACACAGAGATTGATAGTCATCTTCTTCTTTTTCTTCTTCTTGGCGTAACATCCCTACTGGAAAAAATCCTGCTTCTCAGCATAAGTGTTTTATGTGCACTTCTTCTAGTATATACTGAAAGTTTTCTCTGCCAATCATTAGTTTACATATGTATATCATGTGGCAGGCACGAAGATACTATATGCGCATGGGAGTAAGAGTAATTTCCCTTACGAAAAGTTCCTAGACCAACCGTAAATCGAGCTCGTCACCCTCAGCATGGTCATGCTAAATTCCATTGGGGCCAGCTATGGTTATAGGGGCCCCAAATGAATAGTCATATTGGTTCCACGTGGTCACCAGAGTGGTCACCGGAGCAATCCAAATTGTATTACTCTCAGATTATTACAATAAATGTAGGCTTTTGACGGCTCAATTTTTATTATTTATCGTAACTGTAATGTTCTGGTATACACGCAAAAAAATTCGTTCCGATATACGTGCACGCCCAGTCACGGCAACGGAAACAAACGGGAACTATGCATAGCAACGATAACAACAATAAGAAATGTACACCGTGAACTAGATTTCACGTTGTCTAGAACGCCCATATTGACAGCTGGAACTAGTTCCAGTTCACGGTGTATATTTGCTTGTTCTCATATTTGCGTTTGTTTGTTCACGTTTATCAGAACGGTTTTCTGAGCGTGTAGAAATGAACAAATGATGATCTCGATCTTTTTAGGCCACTAGAGTGACCACTGGAGTAACCCCAATTGTGTTACTTCAATTTTCTGCAACAAAAGTAGGCATTCCATACTGTCGTGAGCGCTATTCAAAATTTTGACTTTCTTGTAATGTCTCGTAAAATAATAAAACTATAATATTTTTGCCAGATTATGATGCAATATTTTGTCATACCGATGCGTGATAATGTTTGCACCATCGTACAAATTAGGTTCCCGTATCACCTGCAAACACACAGGACTGGTATAGCCGCACATGTTAGAATAGAATTCTCGGGATTATCTTCTAAAATGTGCTGCGCTGTAGGTGGTTGAATTTAGATATGTTGAAATGACATCTCAGCACTGACTATGATGTGAGTTAGAGCTCACGTGCATGCAAATAAAACCAAGACATTGTGTGTGATACGGGAACCTAATTTGTACGATGGTACTAACATTATCACGCATTCGGTTGCATCTACGAAAGAAAAGTAAAATAATGACCGATAGATTGTTAGGTGAATAACTAAAATGGAGCCAAAATTGTCATAGTCACTTACGTCATTCTGCAGAATAACGACAACATGGCATAACATTATCAGTTCCGGGTGTATGATAGTATTCGAGAGATTCCATAAAAACTGGAGATTATAAAATAAAAATACCGGAAATTCATGTGGCAGTTCCACCTAGAATTTTACCAGGATTTCCACTAGGAATTACTTTTGGTGTTGCAAATATGATCATGTTTCTTTACCAAAAAATGTATAGATTTGTATTTTTTTGTTAGTACTCTCACAACAACAATTATTGTAGATGCAGCAATCTAATTATCAATGAGTGCACTCTCATTGGAAATGAACTCAAAAATTGATATTGCAAATTATAAAATACAAAGATGAAGACATGAGGAGGTTTCATACTTGTTAGAGGAAGGATTGTTGAAAATTGCTCTATTCCAGTGGCCTCTTTCACACACTTAGATTTATTTCACGAGCTCGGCTGTGCAAATCTCGGTTTCTGAATTTTAACCGAGACTCAGCTAACAAGATGGTAGTTTGCTTAGCAACAGGGCGTGCTATACTGATTCTCAGCATTTATAAGCTGAGATCTCATCAAAACATTTAACTGACTACTCGGCTGTGCAAATCTCGGCATTTATTAACCGAGATTCGGCATCCTAAATTAAGTGTGCATCTCCGGTGAAAATAAAAAAATCCTTCGGGAGCTCCCACGATTATTGCTATTGCAGTTTCACTTGGCATTCCGGCCTGCCTCTAGGAGTTCCGTTACGAATTTTCTTAGGAGTTCCAAATAGACTTTCTCTAGGAGTTCCACTAATTGTTTTTTTTTTCTACTTCCATCAATTATTTCTTTGGTAGATCTACTGAGAATTCATATAGGAGTCTCTGTCAGAGTTTCACTGGCAATTCTGCTCAAAGTTTCAACGGATGTACTTCCAGTTACAGAGGAAGTTTCAGTTGAAGATCCTCTGTGAATACTTGTGGGATCTCCTCCGCTAATATCCAAAATTAGTAGTAGTTGATCCACCTTGAATCCGTCCAGCAAATACACTGTGGATTCCTTCAGTACATTCACTAGAACTCCTCTAAGACTTCGACCAGAAATTCTTCTAGGAGTTCCAGCAAAAATCCCTCTAGGAAATCCACTAGGGAATCGTCAAGGAGTTTCAAAGAGAATTTCTCAAGGAGTTGCATCGATTATTTCTCGAAGTTCCATCGGGAAGTATGGCAAGAGTTTTATCGGGAATTCTTCTGGGAATTTTTCTCGAAGTTCCACCGAAAATCTCTTCAGAAATCGTTCTAAAAATTCCAAAGAGATTTTCCGCAAAAAATCCTCAAAATACTTCTCTATGTGTTCCGCCGTTCCACTAGGAGATAAACTTTTAATCCTCAGAGAAATTCTGTCAGGAATTCCTTTGAAAGTTTAATTCACAGGAGCTACTTTCCTAACAGAAGTACCGCTGAGAATACTTGTGGAAATGTCTTTTCAAAATACCTTTGGAAAATCCTCTAGGAACTCCACTAAGCATTTCTCTAAGTAATTACTTTAGAAGTTCCATCGTACATTCCTGCAGGAATTTCATCGAAAATTTCTCTGCAAGTTTCACTATATAGTGCTTTAAAATTTCCGTAGAAAATTCAGGGAAAGTCTACTAGAAGTTCCTTTATAAATTCATCTAGGCAGCATCAATTTATTACGTAATACATAAATCTTAATTTTCGTACCCTCCCCACCCCTCCATGTTGCACTTTCTTGTGTGAAAATCTAGAGTTCCACTCAAATTTTTCTTAGATTTTCATCGTAAATTTGTTAAGAAGTTTAACCGGAAATTTTTCTGAGAGATCCATCAGCTTCCAAGAGTTTTGCTGTGAATAACTGTAAGAGTTTTGCAACACAGATGCTTCGTGAGTTCCTCTACCTCCTCCTGAAATTCCTCTTGTATTTACAATAGTTACACCGGATATTCCTCTAGAATTAATAGTAGGTATACCCAGAGGAGTTTCACCGAAAAATCCTCTAGGAGTGCCACTAAATGCCCAATGTTTCTGGTTTATATTTTCTATGGATGCTCTACATGGAATTCTTCAAAGATTTTTATTCGTTTTTTTTTTGGGATTTTCATCGGGAATGCCTCCAAGATTTTCTACCGAAAATTATCAAGGAGCTTTACCGGGAAATTCTGTAAAAAAATTACCAGGTGTTACACCAGTAATTCTACCAAAAGATAATTTTATTATTTTTTTTAATTTGAAAAAAAAAAACACTATCAAAAAACAGTTCCGCCAGGAATATCCCTCAAGGACTTCCACAGTAATTGTCCTAAGAGTTCCAGCTCTAATTCTTCTAGGGTTTCTACTAAGAATCTTTCTAGCAGAAAGTTCTTCAGTAGATCTCTAGAATTTCGTTCAGTAGTCTCTCAGGTTATTTCTTCGGGTGGTCGTCCGAAAATTCCTTCAAGAGTTCGTTCGGAATTTTTGTCATATATTTTCCATAAGTTCCGAAGGAGATCGACCCGACAATTCCTTCAATAGATTCTGCGGGAAACTCTTAGATAAACTATCCGTGGAAATTTTAGATGATTTATCGGTGAATCCCTTAAGGAGAGATACCCGGTTTGACTCATACAAAAATTCTCAGATAAATTCTTGCTTAAGCTTTTGGAGTAATTCTCAGTATAACTTCTATTTCTTAAGCACGGAAAACTTCATTTTCTAAAGTACGGAATCATTTTATTATCAATTTTTTGATCGCAAAGAACCAAATGACAGATTGGTTTCTCACATTTTGCACCTCAAGTGTGAAACACAATATGAGGTCAGCTGCTAAATGTCTGTAAAACAGTTCCTCTGGTGACCATAGCCTGTAAAGATCGAGATCATCTTTGATCTTTGAACGAACTTTGGTCTGGCTTGCATAATAAATTGGCCCACGAATTTATTTTCTTGGCTCCATCGTTTGGAACCCAATTTGTAATCTTCACAGTCGAAAATCGCAAGACTAGATTGAGATCATCCTTTGTTCATTTTTATACCAGAACATCACAAATTATAAATGTGAATGATTTAAATTTAGCTGTCGGAGCCTACATTTGTTGTAAAAATCTGAGAGCAATACAATATGACCATGTGACCATGTGGAACCAATATGACTATTCATTTGGGGCCCTTATAACCAGAGCTGGCCCCAAAGGCATTTAGCATGACCATGCTGAGGGTGGCGAGCTCGATTTACGGTTGGTCTAGGAACTTTTCGTGAGGGAAATTACTCTTACTCCCATGCGCATATAGTATCTTCGTGCCTGCCACATGATATACATATGTAAACTAATGATTGGCAGAGAAAACTTTCAGTGTATACTAGAAGAAGTGCACATAAAACACTTATGCTGAGAAGCAGGATTTTTTCCAGTAGGGATGTTACGCCAAGAAGAAGAAGAAGAAGAAGACTATCAATCTCTGTGTATCACAAGAACAACAGATATGAAAATCCACGAAGGTTGCACCATGTGGCGCCGGGTTTTGGAGCGAAAACTATACGAAGTTCATTGTCGTTACCCAATTGACTACCTTCCGGAGTCCCTGTAACCCGTTCCGCATTGACCAGACCTGCCCAGAACTCTTCAAAAATGGTCTTAAACAATATGTGTCTTATTTCAGTGAAGCGTGTAGGAAAGCAATGCAATAGAATGCATACAGGGAATACATTTGTGGATTTTCAAGCACATAGCAATGATGAAAACTAATATTTCGGATGTTCCGGATTTCCGGAACCGGTTCTCAGTAATTAGTCAATATTAATGTCTGTAATCAAAGTCCACGTGAATACCTTTCCAACGACCCTTGGACGGTCCTGATTACTTGTTTGGTTGCAAAGTTATAGCTTGCCAAAGTTAGGGTCTCAAAAGCGGCATTTTTCAGTTGAAGCAGGTTCCCGGTGGCCACAGTGGCCGAATCCGGATTTCTCCGGTGGTTTTGAAAACTAGACTTGTGCCCCTTTCATTTGAGCCAAAGAGATCCAAAATCGGTCAAGCCACTGATTTTTGCGAACTGTCCAAAGTTTGGGGTCAAAAATGACCCCAGGGTCTTATTTGTAACTTTTTTTATGGGAGCGCCCCTAGGGGTCATTCAATGCTTTTGATATTTGGGAAACGTTAATTTCCGCGAAAAAATAATTGTCAGAAAATTTCAGATTGCTAGGATTCGTTAAACAAAAGCTACAGAGAATTGAAATTTGAAAAAGGTCAAAAAAGACCCCAAGACCTTACTAAGGTTAAATTGTTCCTCAATGTTGAGTGGACCTGGTGTGATGGTAAGAGCACTTGACTATCACGCCGAGGACCTGGGATTAAATCCCACTCCCGACAAACTCACAAAATGTGGGTTCTTCTTTCGGAAGGGAAGTAAAGCGTGGGTCCCGAGATGAACTATTGATTGATTGATTGATTTGTCTTTATTAAAGAGACTTTCAGCCCTTGGCTGGTTCGTCTCTATCCTAAATAGCTGTCAATTTTTACATTTCATTTTTTTTTTTTTTGAGATGAACTAGCCCAGGGCTAAAAATCACGTTAATACAGATAAAAAAAAACCTCTATCACGCTATTATAGTAGAAGAGTTTAAGAGAGTGGAATACACTCTAAAATGATTTTCCAAAAAATAACACGGAAAGTAAAAAAAATCCATGGAAAAAATTTAAAATAAAAACATTTTAACAATAATCATAATCATAAAATCTCAAAATGTTTTTATCTTAAAAAATCGGTATGCCAAACAGGCTACCAGGAAAAAAAATTTTTAGGGATGTTCAAAAATAAAAATTAGAAAATTAGAATACCAAAATGCACAAAATCGAGAATTGAAAATAATCACCTTCCAAAACATGTATAAATCGATTTTAGATAACGAAAAAGTATATTCAGATCAAAATCAAAATTTTGGGTATTAGAGGGTTAAAAATTTCTAAAGAGCTTCTCTAAGACTTTACAAATACTGGCGTGAGTGACAAAAGGTCAAAGTGTAGTAAAATTAGCGAAAAAATTACTCGTCCTCTAGGTAAGACTCGAACTCGCGATTCCTACTTGTTTGAGTTAGAAACGCCAGTATTTGTTAAGTCCCGATTATGGACATCCGCCGATTTTATCGTGATTTAGGGTATAGACATAATGATCAAGACAGGTAAAAATTTCACTTTTTAAAAACGTCCACCTAGCTGTAACTTTAACCCTTATGTGGCCGACAGGATACCCGGGTACCCAGCGCTCATTTAGAAAGCACGGTGTAGAAAAAAGCAAAAAATTTGTCGGACACATATCGGTTAAGAAAAGTGCATCAAAAACTCTCAAATTTTTACTGTTAGTTGGTCAACTTGTTGTCTATCAATGCTTCAAGTTTGGGAAAGATTGGGCTATTCTACATGAAGTTATAAATATTCTAGGAAATCCACATTTATCCGATAGTCAACTTTGGACTGTTATATCTTCGGAATGAATGAAGCTAATGCAATGAATTTTTGAGCGTTCATGACTTATATAATGAGTTTCCAAAAACTTTTGACTTAACTTAAAATTGTTACCACGGAAAAAAAATCATAGCGATTAGAATATTTTTTCTAATAAAACACCAAATTAGTCTGTTTGATTTGAATATGAATATGTTTTGAAAGGAAGTATCAAAATATCCGGCAATAAATTGAAAAAAAGTTATGGGATGCATGTTATAATTAAACCAGTTTATTAACAATTCATATAATAAATTAAATCTCTATTACTTTCTTTCTCATGTACTATTATCGAAATCGAAATTGATATTTTGTTTGTCATAAAAAGCAATTTTACACACATTTTTTAATCGCCAAATGTTATTTTTGAAATTTTGCAATAAACCTTTTTTGGTATGTAGACCATGCCTAGGTAAGCCACTTTGCATACTTTATTTCTTCATTTTTTTTTTGACTGTCTTTTGAAAAGGGCTCACCTTTTCTTACCGATTTTTTCAAATGTGTTTAATTTATAAATGACCATTCCTAAAAAAAGTATTGTATGGGTGATAATCACAAAAAAATAAAATTTCAAGAAAAAAAGTACCTTAACAATCAAATTGAGCCTACACTAAAAAAAATCATTTTAAACATTTAAAGTTGATTTCAAAAAACACATTTCTTTATCTCGATGAAATTTTGTATCAAGATAGGTAATTATGTTGCCTACCACCTTCCATACACCGCAAGATGAGCCCATTTAAGGAAAAAGAGCAAACACTTTTTCATGTTCAAATAATTTTTTTCAGTGGCTTTTTTTATCAAAAACTAAACCAGTGATCCCAGAATCCAATGAATCACACTTTGTTTGGAGATTTTGTCTTATTTATTCAATCATTTGGAAGGTAAATAAAAACTTTATTAGGGAATGACGACTTTCGCCCCAAATCGTATTCGGAGTAGGCAGCACTCTCTATGCAACTTGCGAACCCCTGTGCAGTGTCGTAGTTATATGAATTATATGAGTACATGTATTGTTTCTTCGTGTTTCTCTATTCCGTTCTGTCAGCCTAGTCACAAAACCGAATGGATCTTTGAAGCCGACTTTTCCGCTACTCACCGCATCAAAACAAAAGCGCCAACGTATGTGGACGGTAACACAGTGACAGCAGTCGAGTTACGTCAAACACACAAGGCTACGGTGGCGCTATCTGTTCATTTCATAGCGGCCGTTTTAGTTATTTTAGTGATCCATTGTGAAAACAAGAGGCAGAACGGGCGCACTGGAATCCAACCGATTCCTACAGTGTATCAAACAGTTGTCCGTACAGTGATTTTTTTGTCATGTTTTTGTTGTATTCAAATGATTACAACTTTATATTATGTGAATAAAATCCGCTTTATATTGTAGGCGATTTTCTGAAATTTTTGGTAGAATCGCATAAAAGTTTGAAATGTTATGGAACTTTTAGTAAAACTTAGACGATTTTTGAAAAAAATATCCCTTATCAAAAGACAGTCTAGATTTTTTTTAAGACACAAAGTATGCAGTATCTAGTCAAGGTCTACACAACCAAAAACATTTATTTTAATCTGAGAGGGTGCTGACAACTCTGGATACGATTTGGGACGAAATTCGTCAAGAGCAAATTCATACATATTGCGATCAAGCATTACATTTACTACGAGAATACATTTGTAATAAAGTATTTATTTAAATATAAAACATCTTCAAAATGTGTGGAGCGGACCTGGTGTGATGGTTAGAACACTTGACTATCACGCCGAGGACCTGGGATCGAATCCCACTCCCGACAAACTCACAAATGTGGGTTCTTCCTTCGGATGGGAAGTAAAGCGTGGGTCCCGAGATGAACTAGCCAAGGGCTAAAAATCTCGTTAATACAGATCAAAAAAAAAAAAAAATCTTCAAAATGACAGAATGTTTAATTCAAAAACTCCTAAAAATGTGTGGTTCATTGGATTAAGGGGTGATGGTCTTCATTGCACTAAGGGCCAGAATCGCAATCTAGCGGAACAAAATTAATTACTCCAAAACCAAGCATTTCCGGCACATGGTATCTTCGACAAAGTTGCTTTACATCATCAGGGGCATCTATTGCTAAGATCGCAGTAGTTCGCAAATCGTCCGCATAGGTGGCGCCACCATCTAACTTTTTTGTTCCACGTCCTAGAGACTTGGCGTCTTCGGCAAAGTTGTTCATTTTGCCAAAATAAATAACTCTTTCTCAGACGTCAAAATTCCACAGCCTACTGTTTTCGAGTTATTTTAAAAATAAAAAAACAATCAATAAAAAACAGTTTTTTAAGCTTATTTCGACATTTTTACTAGAAACCTTGTGAGTTTAATTGTTTTCCTAATGCAAATATGTCAAACCAAACACATTATATGGAAATATATTCAATATCATCATTAAAAATTTCAAATTAACATAAAAATTCGTAAAAATAGTGTGAACTTTAAGCCTTAATATCTCACAAAGCGCAAAAAATCGCAACTTCAAATTTTCAGCAAATACGAAGCAATACTAGGTGAACATACTGTTAAAAATTTGGAGAGGTATTTTTTGGTGTTTCTGAGATAAAAGCTTTTTAGTAACACCATAAATACAGGGGATACTCAAAATAACTGGGACAGGTAAAATTTTCACTTTTCAAAAACTGTTCAACTAGGTAGCTGTAACTTTTCGAAAAGGGTATCAAATATTCTCAAATTTTTACTGTAAGTTCATCAGCTAGTTGTGTATCAGTGGTCAAAATTTGGAAAAGATCGGGCTGTTCTACACGAAGTAATAAAGGTTCTAGAAAAAGGTATTATTATTCGACAGCCAACTTTGAGCTGTTATATCTCCGGATTCAATGAACCGAATGCAATCAAATTTTGATCATTTATGACTTATATAACGAGCTATTAAAAACTTTTGACCAAACTTAAAATTCTTCACACGAAAGAAAATTATAACGATTAGATTATTTTTCTAATATAACACCAATTTATCTAAAACTTCATCATCGTTTCAAAATTCGAGATAGTAATTATAGTGCATTTAAATTCCCTCTAATTGACTTGAATATATTTATGCTTCAAAGGAAAGCAACTAAATAGCAGGCATTAAATTGAAAAAGTAATGGGATGCATATGAAAAATAGATAAATTTACAAAAAAAAACACAGAATAAATGAAATCACTATAACTTTTTTTCTTATTAATAATTTCAAATTAGGTTAACTGTTTTTCAAAGTTCATTATATAAGTCATAAATGATCAAAATTTCATTGCATTCGGTTCATTGAATCCAGAGATATAACAGCTCAAAGTTGGCTATCGAATAATTATACCTTTTTCTAGAATCTTAACAACTTCGTGTAGAATGGCCCGATCTTTTCCAAAATTCAACCACTGATACACAACTAGTTGATAAACTTACAGTCAAGAGAATATTTGATGCCATTTTCGAAAAGTTACAGCCAGTTGAACATTTTTTGAAAAGCGAAAATTTTACCTGTCCCAGTTATTTTGAGTATCCCCTGTATAAGTAGTGCCAGCGTGTAACTTTTTACTGTTGCACATTTGAGAGTTTATGTCTTCGAGAAAGTTGTTCATTTTGACAAAAAAAAAAACTACTGTTTCTTAGACGTCAAAATTCCACGGCCTACTGTTTTCGAATTATTGTATATAAACTAGATTTTATTGATAAAAATTGTCAATAAAACACATTTTGATCCAATAGTATGAATTATTTTTTACTGTTTTAATTTTTACGATACATAGTAGGTCATGAAAATGTCAGTTTACTATTGTCAGCATGGCTCAAGGTATCTTTTTTTTTTGCATGTTATTTTCAAAATGTTTTAAGCTTAACCTTATTTGTCAAATATTTTAAATTTTAGAGCGCGAAATATCTTGCCGAGAGCTCGTGGATTTGTTCCTAGATGGAAAGGACGTTGATCAATCTCTAGAGATTGTGAAACTGGAGCTCCACGAAACTGACATTTTCAAGACCTACTATGTATCGTAAAAGCAAAAACAATAAAAAAATAGTTCATACTATTGCATCAACATGTGTTTTATTGACAATTTTTATCAATGAAATCTAGTTTATATACAATAACTCGAAAACAGTAGGCCGTGGAATTTTGACGTCTAAGAAACAGATCTTTATTTAGTCAAAATGAACAACTTTCTTGTAGACATAAACTCTCTGATGTGTAACATTAACAAGTTACACGCTGGCACTACTTATTATTTATAGTGTTACTAAAAAGCTATTATCTCAAAAACACCAAAAAATACCTCTCCAAATTTTTGACAGTATGTTCACCTAGTATTGCTTCATATTTGCTGAAAATTTGAAGTTGCGATTTTTTGCGCTTTGTGAGATATTAAGACTTGAAATTCACACTATTTTTTCGAACTTGTGTTTTAGTTATAAATTTTTAATGATAATATTGAATATATTTCCATACAATGTGTTTGATTTGACGTATTTGCATTAGGAAAAAAAAACTCACATGGTTTCTAGTAAAAACGTGAAAATAAGCTTAAAAAACTGTTTTTTCGTTGATTGTTTTTTATTTTTAAAACAACTCGAAAACAGTAGGCTGTGGAATTTAGACGTCTGAGAAAGAGTTGTTTATTTTGGCAAAATGAAGACGCCAAGTCTCTAGGACGTAAAACAAAGAAGTTAGATGGTGGTGCCACCTATGCGGACGAGTTGCGAACTACTACGTTCTTAGCAATAGATGCCCCTGCTGATGTCAACCAACTTTGTCGAAGACACCATGTGTCGGAAATGCTTCGTATTGGAGCAATTAATTTTGTTCCGCTAGATTGCGATTCTGGTCCTTAGTGCATTGGTGAAGTTTTTGATATCAAAAGCCACTGAAAAAAAAAAACCATTTGAACATGGAAAAGATTTTGTTTGAAAATCTTTTTTTTTTTTCCTTAAAAGTGCCCATCTTGTGGTGTATGGACGATAGAGCACGATTGGTGAAGTACTAGATTTGTAGTAATGTGCTGAATTTTTGTATGGTGAAAAGGTAAATTCTCCGTTTCTGCAAGGAAATCGTGAAAAAAGCGTGGGTATTATGATGCTGTTCGAGCAAAACATTGGAAAAATATGTTTTCTCCAGTTCTTGTCTCTTCAACATAACAGTTTTTTTAAAGTTCAAATTAGACAAGAAATCATTATACCCACGCTTTTTGTACCATTTCCTCGCAAAAACGGAGAATTTACCTTCTCACCATAAAAAAATTCAGCTCATTAATACAAATCTAGTACTCCACCGATTGTGACCTATTGGTAGGGAGCATAATTATTCATCTTGAGACAAAATTTCATCGAAATAAAATATGATGTAATTTTTAAAATCGGTTTTGAATTTTTTTAATGATAGGGCTCAATTTGGATTTTTTATGTTTTTTTTTACTTGAAATTTAACTAATTGTATAATAATCACCCACACAACACTTTTTTGTAGGAGTGGTTATTTTTTATTGAACACATTTGAAAAAATCGGTAAAAACGACTAGTCCAAAAGACAGTCTCGATGAATTTTGAAGAAACTAAGTATACAAAGTGTCTTATCAAGATCTACACACCCAGAAAGTTTAATTGTAGTCTGAGAGGGTGGTGCCAACTCTGAATACGACTTGGAGCGAAATTCGTCAATTTGTCCCATGTTCAATTTTTCAGCATCAGATGCCCCATGTTCATTTCTTTCTTAAAAGCTGACTAATGTTCAATTCAAACACTTGAACAGCTGGTTTATAAATGATGAGGAGAGAGGAATGAGCAGTGAGCAATGAAGAGTGAGGAACAAGCAGTGAGGAATGTGGAGTGAGCACTGCAGCGTGAGAAGTTTGGGTAAGCTGTGAAGAGTAACCACAACCAGTGAGGTGATTGATGCAGTGAGGAGTGAGAAGTGAGGATGAAGGAATGAGTTGTTTTGAGTGGCCAGTGAGAAAAGGTCAGTGAAGAGAGACTGAAGTGAGGAGTGAGAAAAGAGGAATAGGAAGTGCGTGATTTGAATTGAGGAGTGAAGGCTGAGAAACGATAAGTGAAGAATGAGAAAGGAAAAGTGAGTAAGGAGTTTGTTAGGATAGGAATGACAAGCGAGGAGGGAGCCCGTTCCAAAAATGCTCTCATGACTTGGGTTTCTTTAGATTTTGAAAAACCGGAAACCACTACTTTGGATTTCAAAATGGCATCGGACTTCGATTTTTGTTTCTATTCGTTGAGACCGTTCCAAAAATACCCATGTTGTTTCAATGGATTAACAAAATCTGAAAGCCACCATCTTAGATTTTAATATTGCCGCGGACTATTCGACATAGGACAACGCGATTTGCATGACATGTGACAGCTTATGCCGAGAAAATCTACAAAATTGATTTATCGGCATTACAGCCCCACCAGCGTTTTTCTTTCAAAAGTTAAAGTAAATTGAATGTTTATGAGATTTTTTCCTTATTTCAAAGATAACTTCCAATTCTACCGTTATCCTGAAGAATTCACCTTGTTTTTTGAAACAGTTGTCTGTAGATAAGGAAACAAGGTTGAAGTCGTTTTTTTTCAGTTTGTTGTTTTAAAACATGCGACAACAATGCTGCACATTGCAGTATGTATGTTGTTAAACAGTTCCGATTAAATTTGTCAAAATATTCGATTTTGTGTTCTCAATGATTTACGAAAATCACACATTCTGGAATATTGAGTCGGTTTATGAATTAGGGAATTATGTATTTCTTTATTTATTGGCATCCATTTCGACATTGCAGCTATTTTGAGTAATTTTTCTTCCCTAATTTGTAAATAGTTCTTTATATTTTTAACGTTGGGTAATTTGTATGACGGATGGCAGCTCAAATTTCTCTCTTTTATTTTAACAGCATTTCCGCTCTGTGTTAAACTTATTAGGGTTTTTCCTAGTGCCAATGGAATTCCAGTACAAATTCGATAGAATCTTGGTACTTCATCTTATGTTATATCAGTAAAATCTCGATTTCAGAAAATATTTCAGAGATCAATACCCTTTTCGCCAAAACCGTCAAAACCAAAAATCCAACCCCCAGCCTTTTGAACAAAGAGTCTTTTTCGGTTGCAGCATACGTCGCATGCGTCACCTTGTTGGGCCTTGACGGCAGACCTGATCTTAGTCAGAGCTTCTAACTAATCCACCTCTTAGTCGAACAAACAAACGAAAACAGCACCGCCGCCGAACAAGCCCACTGCTCTCTGCCCACCCTGCCTCGCCTGCCCCAATCTTGGCGCGTGATCTCCGCCGAAAAGTTGCCATCGCCCAGCTATGCAACTTCTCCCCGCTCACCTACCTGTCCCAATGCGCGTTGTAGTTATACGCCTAATAAATTGTTTATGCGGTGCCCTCGTTTTGATACCGACTATTAAACGCTACACGTGCTGATCGACTGGTTAGTTGAGCAGAGGCTGGCTGAACTGGTTGGCATCCCCTCACCGAAGAAGGGCGTGAAGGTCACCCGGAAAGCAAACATGCGTTTCTCACTCTTCAATCATGCAATTCGTATATGAAGGGATCATCAGATCGATCATCCCCACGTCGGCACCGATCGATCGGTTGCTCCACCAACTGGTTCAGCAACTTTGGAGCATCCCTACCAGAGGCGCGAGTTCAACCGCAGTACTGCCCACAGCGATCACGTAATATTGCCATGCAGTGTTGTAGGGTGATCCCTTCGAAGCAAGATGGGCCGACGACCTTCTCCCACTCTACATAGGACGGGTACATCACAACCATCGTAACCCAGCCATGGATGGCAGCAAAGGGAAGAAAACGCAACGTGTGGGTGATAAATAATATTGTCGTCGTCGTCGATCACTCGTTCCGCTCCCGGTGAATTCGGATGTGGCTCTTCGATGCGATGATTAACGTCGGTGTGCTAAATGCGGAGAATGTCAGAGCTGACGATGGCGGAAGCATAGGTCGCCTGGCAGCTTCGGCTGACGACACGGTTCTTGAAGTTTCATTAGCAGATGCTCTAAGAATTGAAGCGCAAAATGCCCGCCGGACAAGTTCTTAGTGGAAGAATGATACACCACTTGCGCTCTAGATTGCGGACCCTGCTGGTTTGGTGAATGTTAGATTGTAAGCTGTGAGTAGCAATTACTTAACTACACGAAGGGGCTCGTTGGATTGTGTTGTGCCGTCCATAAACTGCATCATGCGGGAAAGAGGATGATAGATGCAGCTGATAAGTGATTTGTCTCGCGGCATTTTGGAATCTTCCGTTTCCAGTTGATGTTTGCTATGTATGATGCGTTGGATTAGGAACAACGTTTTAGCTACAAGGTATAAATAGATTTACCTTTCGAAAATTAAGTTTCTAGAATTTAACTGAAATTAACTGACTTAGTATCTGTTCCCCACTGACAGAATTGTGGATCCCCGAAGTAACTTGTCTGATCAAACTTGAAATGCCCGAGAACCAGCTGTACAAACCCAAATGGCCAAACGGACAAAGCTACATGCCAGCATTGACGAGGCTGTCTATACAGTGACCGGCACAAAAAAAAAAGATCCATCATATAGTGGTTTCAATTTCTAATGAAAACTACATGCAAAAATGATAAAATATATCGTTCAATGAATGCACTACATCCATTTTACATTGTTTTAATACTCTGTATTGAAAAATATTTGGTTCTTGAGGAATAAAGCGAACTCAAATAAGATTAGGAAAATTGCTTAAAAATAGGGTATGACAGAAAAAAAGATCCACTTAGCAATTAATTCTGAAACTTCAAAATTTCACCAAATTTTTAAACGTTTTGCTTCTTGGTGTATGTTATTGTGATGTTTTCAGTATCTAAAATTTATTTTGACATGAGTTTTACCAATTTTAGGGTGATATGGGGCGAGTTTATTTTTCATGGTTGATATAATAGGTAAAATTTCCCCTAAACGCCAGAAACTATCTATAAGCAAGAATGAACGCTATTAATCCACAATAAAACAATAATTCAGCTTGCGGATATACAGGAATGTACTTTTTAGAACAATTTTTATATGGTTTGGTCGACTAATGCAAAGAAATGCACATGTTGTGAAGATTATTAAGGACTATTTGATATTATTTGATATTATTGGATAACTCAAAACACTCTCACGTTTGTGTATCGCAATGATCGCCTCCATCTGCTTGTACTATCATATGGTCGGGGTTCTGCTAAACCGAACCAAAGACCATTTTTTTAAAAATTGATATTTCTTAACCATTGGGTGAAGAAAATGATGATCTTCCTTCCATGTAAAATTCCAGTAATTATGACATCTATTCGTGGAGTAAATTCAAAATTTCTGTTTGGCAGAACAAACAAAATTACAAAATTTCAATGTATTGTAAGTGGTACACACGGGTGTTCAATCATAATGATATCTTTTAACATCAAATTCCACTATCACTTCAATACACCCTTTCTCAGAATCAAAAGTTTACAAAAAATAAAGCGTCAGATCATCTAGCTGTCTTCTGCAATATTTTTCGCTGGAATGCAGGGAATATATGAGCTGAAGACACCAATATGATTTGTCAGTGTGATTTTATTTTGAAAGTTAACATTATTAGAGGCACCACTTGTAATACTTTGAAAATTCTAAGTTTCCATACGATTTAGTATGGGAAAAATACTTTTTCAAAGAAAAATCCCCACAGGATACCTCTTAACCCCTAAAAATAAGTCGATAAATGATTTCTGTTGGAAGTTTTACGAGGAGCCAACCTTTCAAAGACCGCAAAGCGTGAAAAAAGTTATTAAACCAAATTGCAAGGAAATGGTGTTTAACGTGCACTATGGGGAAAGTGGTGGCCAAAAATCGAAAAATTGACTTGCTTTGAATGTCGTGTCTTATATATCATTTGATAGCCAGATAGTTCAAACCTAGATTCCCAAAACTTCAGCCCTCTGTGATAAAAACTAATTGCGCCACAGATATCAGACTTTGAAAAATAGTGAAACTTGTAGAAAAAATGCATTTCAAACAAATGCAATTTTCTCAGTGAAAAACGGTCCAATTTTGAAATCTAAACCCCCGTAGAAAGGTTATTGTCTAAACTTTAAAAGGGATGTGTTGTTGGAGTTACACGGTTGATTAAAATTAGTAAAAAATGGGTAATTATTGACAAAATTATCTTGTTTTGCCTAAGTTGGACTATATCTAACGAGCAGGGCCAAGCAGTCTCAAGAGACCACCACCACAGTTTAGTTTGGGGTCCATACTATCTGCAAAACGCGAATCCAGCTGCGGATGAGCGTAATTTAGACACAAGACCGAAAAAAATGATTTATTTTATTTTATTTTATTTATTATTATTATTTTTTTTTGTTAAATACGATTACACTAGTTTACAGCATTGTTAACTCGGTAAGCTGATGATCATTTTTAGTTTAGAATCATGCCCTGAGTTCCATACAAGGTTGACGATTTAAAATCGATTTCTGATCTATTTTTAAGCAAAGTTGCTCTGTTCATACACCTCATTCTCCGTAACCAATGCACCGATTGAGCTGAATTTTTTACAGCAACTCGCTTACAACTTATATTAGCACGTTGAGAAAAAAAAATAAGTTGTTTTTTTCTTATTGAAAAAAATACAAATCTTAATAATTTTTTGAAAATTTTGCCTGAATTCAAAGAGATTGTCCCATATACTCACCAATATCTAGACGTCCACCAATCTGACGCAAAAACTGTGTTCAGACGATCGAAACAAATTATAATTAGCTTTCTATTCGTAAAAAAGATTGAAAATTGGTTGACTGCAATGCAAGATATTTGATTTTTAGTAAAACTCATATTTTAAAAACTGTAAAACTCGATTTTTAGGTAAAACTCTAAACCTGTTCTACTTAGGGTTCTGCGTAATTTTTAATTCGGACGGCCGAATGGTGATATGTCGTTAAGCCAATAATAGAAAAGTGAATAAATATTCGAAATTAGATGTGTTTGTGATTGATTGAACCCGTAATTATAATGCAAAATCAATGAAAAGTGTGAAGCGGAAAAAGGCGCAAGATTGGCACTACGTAACCCGGATTGCAGCACGTGCGAAACGGAGTTCATTGGTTTCATTTCGTTACCTTTCATTGTCTTAAGAGTGATTAGTGACATATCAACCGGAAGAACGAAAATCAAAGTGAATTAAAGTTTGAGAGTGTCGGCTGTAAGGTAGTCAAACGCTTCGGATTCAGGATTGCAGAATTGCCGGTTCCCTGGGCGCAAGCTCAAACAGGTCGATTGTGTGATCGAGATGCAAAACGCCAGGAATCCAGGATGCCGAGATCCTCTCCTCTATACTATCAACGGCATTAAACTGCAGTAAGCTGCAGATAACCGTTCAGTAGCGTTGAGGACTAAACACCGTAGGTTCCAGATATAATGGTGAGATCGTTTCTGGCTATGTTTTTTCTCTCTTGCTCTTGCTGGGGCGCTTATAAGCTAATAATGTTTGATTACGCCACATTTCCATGAACCCAGGAAATGGTATTTTGATTCACTTTCATTTCAGAGAGCGAGCAAAGGCGCTTAAGCCTAGGCACAAGGGCCAGGACACGGATCAAATACCTGTGTTTCATCCCAGGAAACCAAGGACCAATCATCAAGGGGTGACATTAACCTTCTTAGCATCGCCACCTCCACCGATTTTCTCGTATATTGTTTTCTACAAAACTGAGCGGTTGGTACGAGATGTCCCCTTTCATTGATTATATGGTAAAATGTAAAACGCTGCACAGTAGGCCTGGCCGCTTTAATGCTTGTAATGTGTTTCTGATGCACTGCAAACATTAATAATGACAAGAAAAATGATATATAGAAGTAGTCGATTCTATCATTTTCCAGGATTCTTTCAATGAATGGCTGTGTAGGTGTAGACTAGACTAGACTAGACTAGAAAACTCCAAACCTGTTCTACTTAAAAAAATTTGAAGCACGGTCTGGAAATCAGCACCTTATTATGCATCAAAAATGTCGGTCGTAGATAGAAGTTCACGACTTTTGTTTTATTTTGTAAACTAGTGTAATCGATTATGCGAGCACATACAAAAAAAATCGTACAAATTATTCACTGCTTGAAAGGTGAAACTGTTAATTGTCTAATTTAGTCTTAAAAATGTTACACACCTAATTATTTATATGTTAAAAATGGGTAAAAACAGACCAAATATTATCATTCCATACAGAAACTGTATCAACCCATCTGGACCAGAATGTTTTAATTTTATTCACACAAATCTTGTAATATAAGCAATACATATTTACCAATGGGGAAAGAAAGACCAGTATCTTATATATTTATTTTACTAAGAACTATTATTGATGTAACCTACTTGTATTTAAAAGACGAGGGCAATGTTTTCAAATCATGAGTTTGTTTTTAACTTTAACGCTAGCAACGTTAATACCGCACAGTAGTTAATTAAACGAAAACAAATCTGAAAAACATTGGAGCATCATTACAGAAAACAGACATCCAAGTCCAATTCCAAAACTGTGTAAGGAATTTAACGGTCATTTGAAATGGCAACACTAGTGGCAATATCGTGGTGGCGTTGCTATAAAAATTATCTAAATATGCATACTCACCACTGACTGTAGCAATTTGCCGCATAAGTGACGCTAGTGTTGTCAACGCTAAAGAAAATTGAATCCTTACACAGCTTTCGAGAAAATTTTCTATAGGCATGGATGTCTGTTACCTGTGGCATCGTGTTACTTTTAGATCTAAAAAATCTCAAATAGCCAATTCTACAAAAGCATTTGAATATATCAAGATAAATAATTCTTTACCAAAATACCTGATTGATTGTATAAAATATTGAAAAAATGGGGGGGGGGGGGGCAGATATTGCCTTGAAGGGGGGGGGGAGGTTGTTTCCACCACCACCTCTTCTATTTAATGTTTCGCATGAAAATCTTATTCTAGTTTTGATTTGCCTTAAAACTGCCCCTAAAATCAAAAACAAACGTTAAAATGTATTGCTCAGGAATAAGTAGCTCCTTACTGGGTTAAATACTAGTTACTCATTCCAGATGCGATTAAAATACATAAATTTGCCTAATATTATGCTCAACTTATTATTAATGCTGAACTTATTATACAAAAAAAGAGGAAAACTCAAAAAAATATTTATGGCCACCACTTTGTACGGTGTTGCCCCATAGTGACATGTAAGGAATAACAATAACTAAGAAAATCTCGTTATTTTATGGATCGGGATAGGTTTAATAATTTTTCCATAAACGTCAAATCATTTTGCGGTTTTTGGAGGTCTGATTCCTCGTGAAGTTTCCTACACATATCATTCATTAACTTATTTTTAGGGTTCATTGGGTAATCCGTAGTGTTCTTTTTTTTTTATTTTTTTTTTTAAAGAAGTAAACTTTCTCCATACTAAATCGTATGAAAATAAAAAAAAAACGGGCGCTAAAATATAGTTTTTTCGATCAAGCTAAAATTTTGCAAAAAAGATATGGGGGCAAAATGGAAATCAAAAAGGATACAGGAACGAGAGTTTTCCCATTTTTTTTTATTTTTTCCCATATAACCGTGTCCCAGTAGACGTTCGCTTAACTGCAAGTCCGCTAAGTGCAACAATTTTGCAGTTATCGCACCGGTATCTATCCAACTGAAATGTCAACAGCGATGCGATGTTTTTCGCAAGCACTTGTGATGCAATGCGATGTTTTTCGAATGAACATTAGTTGCATTCTGCAACTAGTGACAGTTCTTTGACACCTATCAGTTGTTGAAGTTATCGAATTTCATTCGGTAAGTGCAACGTAAACATGTTGCAGCTATCGAACGTCTACTGTAGCAAAAATCCCAATGAAGCTTACTGTGACAATTTTGTTGCTCCTCAAAACAAAATAAAATTTTGTAATTTTTATCTAGATAAAGGAAAATATCAAACCAAGGACCAACAAGTTTGTGGATCGATAACCTAGGATTTGCTTCAAAATTGCTCCTCAAATTCCTTTAGCAATTTTTCAAAAAAATACTGTACAAAAAGTAATGCGAATGAAACTCCTGGGTGTTTACGATTTTTTCTGGGATTGAGTTCAGCCAGAATTTCTCCAGAGATACCTACGGCAATTCCTAAAGAATTTCCTTCAAGATTTTCTTAGATTTTTCCAGGAATTATCTTGAAATTTCTCTTGAAACACTCTTCTCGATATTTCTCCTGCCGTTTGTTCAGATATTCCTTCAGATTTACCTTTAAAGAATCAATTTTGGCCATAAACTCCTAAACAGATTGAAAAGGAGTTACTCTAGCTATTACTTCAGATGTTTTGTCAAAGATTGCTCCAGTTATTATTATTGTTTTAGTAATTCCTCAAGAGATTCTCGCAGGAAGTTCTGAAGAGGTTCCTTCAGGCATTCATCCCGAAATTCCTCTATCGATCTCTTCAGAAACTCATTTTTTTTTGTATGATGCCTCTCAGAAATTTTTGTTGGAGATTCTTCAGAAATTCCTCTAGAAAATTCTCAGGAGATTATTTTAGAAACTCCTCCTGGGGGTGGTTTTCCCAAAAGATCATCGGATATTCCTCCTGAGGTTACATCCTAAGCTTTTTTCGGGATCTATTGAAACCTATCTTCAGGGGCGGATCCTTCAGGAATCCTCTCATGATTTTTCCATCATTTTTTCAAAAATCCCTTAAGGATTTATTTCTTGGTGTTTCTCCAGGAATACTTTAAGAAGACATTATTCTTGAAATAACTGCAGAGCATTCTTCAATTTGCCAGGCATTCCTTCAGAGATTTCTTAAAAAAATTCAATTTCTTTTATTTTTTTTCGTAATTCCTTCATGAATTTCTGGTGCTAAATTTTCCTCCGAAAATTTGTCTTGGCTCTAGGGATTACTTCAGAAATTGCTTCGGGGATTGCAAGAAACTCTTACAAGAACTCCTCCAGAAGAATCTCCAAGAGTTCTTCCAGGGTTTGCTTCAGAACTGCCTCTAGGAATCCCTCTAGAAATTTACTGAGAGATTTATTCAAGATCTCCTTAAATATCTTTGATTGTAATTTCTGCACGAATTGCGTTAGAAATTTATTCAATTGTTCCATCAGAAAAATCATTTCTCTCAACGGAATTCATCAGGAACCCTTGAAGAGTTTCTCCAGTATTTTTTTAATGTAATTTCATAAAATATTTCTGGTAAAATCTGAAAGAAGTTCTAGAGGCATCTCCGAATTCCTGAAGATATTTCTTAAGGAACCGCAAGAGAAATTCCAAAAATAAACCGCCTAGAGATTTCTTCAGTTAGAATTTCCGAAAAAAAAACGCTGAATTTAAAAAAAAAACTAGATGAATTTCTGAAAAAAAAATCCATGGAAATGTTTCAGAAAAAATCCCTCGCTGAAATTCATGAAAAAATTCTTAAACTACTGAAGGAGTCTCAGGAGAAATTTCTGAGGAGATTCGTGAAGCAGTTTTAAAAGGAATCCGTGGAGGAATTTCTGATGGAATCTTTGGAGCATTTATTAAAATTAATCTTCTGTCTAATTCGTGTTGAAATCCCTAAAGATATTCTTTGAAAATACCTGAAAAAAATTCTAGAAGAAGTTGCTGATGAAATTCCTTAAGGAATGCCTGGAAAACCCCTTGGTGGAATTCCCTTACTAGAACTCATGGAGAATATTATGAAACAATTCCTGGAGGAATTCGTAATCGTATTTTTAAAGAATTCTCTGATAAAAATGTTTGAAGAAACACTTAAACTCCTATATAGATTCCTAGAAAAATCTCTTGAGAAATTTCCAAATGTATTTCTGTAGAAGTTTATGAGAACTATTTCTGAAGGAATTTCTGAATTTCTTTAAAATTCCTAAAGATATACTTGGTTTATATCCTGGAGGAATTTCTGTGGAAATACATGGAGGAATACGTGTAGGAATTTCTGAAAGAGTCTCTGTATGGATTTCTGCAGGTATCTCTGGAGAAATACCAGCTGGAATCCTTGGCGAAATTCCAGAAGAAATCTCTGGAGGAGTTCGTGCAAAAAAAAATACACGCATTACTGAAAAAACCCCTAAAGATTTTTTTGAAGAAACCGCTGGACGAATTTCTGGAAGAAATACTGGAAGAACCCTACAGATATGTATGAAGACCAGTTTTCCAAAAAAAAACCCTGTACATATTCTAAACACACTAGAAAAAAAAAAACCCTATAAGTAATTTCTGGCCGAGTTTTTGATAGATTCCATGGAAGAAGAAATTATTGAAGATATGTGCGAAGGAAGCCTTGAAGGCATTTATTGAAAATTCGCTGATAGAATTTATGAAGGAGGAATTTTTGAATGAATCATTAGATTACTTTATAAAGTTATTCCTGGAGTTATTTCTGAAAAGGGACGTCCGGCTTTGGGAAAGGAGGGGTTCACAAAAGTCTGACAACCCCGTACAAAAATTTCAGAGGTCCCATTAAAAAAGTGTGCCATTGGGGGAGTGATGTTGAAAATGGACAATTTTGCGTGAGGTAATTGATGGACTTTGTAATGAATCAATAGCCTTAGGAAAAAATCCATAGAAGGTTCGCCATAGATTTTTTTTAGAAAATTTAAAAAGGAATTTAAGGCATCTCTAAAAAATATTTCTGAAGCAAAATTTGGAAGATTTTTTGAAGGAATACAAGGAGAAATTTCTTAAATAACTTTACAGTTTTGATTTTCTGAGAAAAATTGAATCCTCTGATGTTTTTCTGAAAGAAACCCTAGTGAAATTTCTGAAATAATCCATGGAGGAATGGGGTATGGATGGTGTTCTAAACGAATTCTCGGTGAAATTTTCAGAAGGTTCTTCTAGAGGAATTTCTGAAAAAAATTCCGCTGGAATTTGTGAATAAAAAATCATGGAAAATTTATAAAGAATTCCGTGGAAAATTGTTCGAAAATATTCTTTAAAGGAATCTTTTGAAAACTCCCTGAAAAAGTATGGGTTTCATGATGCCTGGAAGATCACCATGAATTTTGTTGAAAATCTGTTAAGAATTGTAAACGCTTATACTCTTACACTCAAAAATGTAGCAATAAAGGGATAATCTGTTCAACAAACACTTGAGCGGCAGACTCAGATAGTACGGTGTTTGTGACCACTTCAAACAACTAACAAAAGAGGCAGCGCTGCATCCCCGAAACACTAGAACGTTTCTATTGCCACCAAGCCCTACATACGTCTCTCCGGGACAACCTAGGAGGTGTTAGTGCACATCGCACCCTCGAGAATAGCTGCAGGCCCGTGCACAAGGGGGGGGTTTTGGGGGTTAAACCCCTCCCATTACCGACGCTTTTTACACTAGGCGCCCCTCCGCCTTTTGCCGAAATTGTCAAAAACCCCTCCCTTGGCGCCACTTCTGTGCACGGGCCTGGATAGCTGCATAACCTTGCAGCAATGAACATCATGGCACGCTCTTTTAGGAGAACCGAGAACACCAGGGTATGGTGCTGGCGCAATGCCTGCTTCCCAGGTGGCCTTAAGGTAATTACCACCCCCTTTGTTCGCGGAAGGCGGAGCAGGGTCGACACCACGCCTACTCCCCACTACACTACAAGTAACAGGCAAAGTTATCTCTCAGTTTGTCATGACTTCATGGAGCGATTCCAAGCAACAGCATCAAAATTAAGCAAATTTTTTAATTCATGATTTTCTATTGAACTGAAACTTTGCACAGTTTTTCAGTTCCATCTAAATCGCCATTTTTCGATATCAAATTTTAATTTTGAATCACGACTAACTTTTCAAAAGGGTGTATGTGAAAATGGTTCAAAAATATTCAAAAATCTGCACAGCCAAAATGGTTCGTTCGATTGCTATGAATTTTTCAGCAAAGTTAGATAACTAAATGATGATTCCTAAGAAAATATACACTGTGAAAAAAAATCTTTTTTAACATTAAAAAATATCATTTTTGCCACAAAAACTCAAATATCTCAAAACCCTATCTTTTTACCAACGTAATTTTTTTAGCGAAGACGGTCCATTATATTAGCAATCTACCATAAAAATTTGGTGATGGTAAACTAATAAACAAAAAAGTTATAACATTTCAAACATTTCACAATTTTCACATTTGGTAAATATTTTTTTCTGTGTAAATTATTTCGGTCAGAAATCGCAGTTTGATGCTGATTTTATTGTTAAGCAAAGTTAGATAACTAAATGGTGATTCTTAAGAAAATATACACTGTGAAAAAAAAATCTTTTTTAATCTTAAAAAATATCATTTTTGTCACAAAAACTCAAATATCTCAAAACCCTATCTTTTTACCAACGTAATTTTTTAGGGAAAACGGTCCATTGTATTAACAATCTACCATAAAAATTTGGTGATGATGAACTAATAAACAAAAAAGTTATGACAATTAAAACATTTCACAATTATCACATTTAGTAATATTTTTTTTAAGTGTAAATTATTTCGGCCGGAAATCGCAGTTTGATGCTGATTTTATTGTTAATGGTCGTGCGTGAGTAAAACAATCTGTTTTTATTATGTATTATGTATATTATATGTACAGTAATGTTCCGATTTTATCACGCCCTCCGCGCATTAGTCGTTTAAGGTACACCGGAGCAAGTTGAAATGGGTGGGGCAAGATGAAACACGAAGTTTTGAAACAGATTTCAATACAATTTTGTAATTTATCTTTCGTTAAAAGATTGTTTGAATCAAAAACTATGCGTTACGGCGATCAAACTATTTATTATCATTAGAAAACATCATGTTAACCCGCTGTTTCATCTTGCCCCACCCGTTTCAACTTGCCCCGGTGTACCTTATTCATTAATTTGCTGTTACATTTGAGGACAAGTGTTTTCCCTCTTCTTCAAGATGAATGTTGAGAGCGTGTTTTGCAACGTTAAAAATATTGAAATGGGTATAGATGTTGAAGAATATTCCAAAACATTTTTGAAAAGGGGCGTGATTAAATTGTTTAAACAGATGTCGCTGATGGTGCGGTGGCATGACTCTCTGCACTTAGCACTTCTGGCAATTTCTCAGTTGTTGTCGTTTTAGAACTTCCTGCGCCCTGCTTTACCGATGATATACAGATGGCTCGTTTGTCAAAGTCTAGACGGCAGGACGTGCAAGTAAATTTGTATTCAATGTGGGCATTTGGGCATAACGAGTCTCTTTCAGTTTATCTATGGTGCTTTCGGTGAGATTTCGTAACTCTTTTGAACATTTTTTTTTCATCAAACGGTCTACAAGAGAGCGTTGAGTTGAAAACCTTTGAGAAAGCGACTGTTCATGTTGTTCGTTAGATTATAATAAACAAAATCACTTATTAGTTTTAACTGACTAGTTTGGTGTTGTTTGCTTGACTGAAGAAAAAAATTACTAATAATTAATTTAATATCCATAGCGAAGTATTTCTTTGCTTTTTCGTGAGCATTGTCATGGTATGTATACAGACACACAAACGTAACACTGACGAAATTTTCATTGACCACGCCTTTAACGATCATTTTGAATCTTGGTTGTGGCTTTCATAACCAGAAGAGCGCCCATCGTGCGTTTGACGTTTCACACCAGCGCCTTCTGATGACGATATTGCACAACGCAGTGTTTCGTGAAACATTTCCACCAGGTGGTGTTAGTGTGAACTGGGCGATGGATTTTCACGAAAATTGTTCTAGGCGTTTCGTCTGTTTGTCTATGGTATGTACCTCTCATGCATTTGTTGTTGTTGAAGTTACTCACATTCTTCCGATCATAAACCCGAATAACACATATGTTGTAGATGAGTCTATATGACTCCTATATGACCAAATTTGGTCACATTAGAGTCATACCGACTCATATATGACATGTGTGCTACTAGGGAAGTCTGTTCTTTAAGAGGTAATTTTTTTTTTAGATAAACTAGACGTATACGCGTATATAAAACTTTTATTATACAGCTTTTCTCTTAAAAATAAGTTTAATTCCATTTTTCTTATAATCAACAGCTTTTCAACACTATCAAGGGATTTTTTCACCAGTCACGTACAATAAAAAGTATGACACTCTCAATGTTTTTGATCACAACACTGGATCGCGTCTAAGTTTCAAATAGATACTACAGCAATTATGAATAATCAAACAAAAATATCATGAAAACAATTTGTTTAATTCAGGCGGTAGCCTTTACAATAAAATCAACATCAAAATATAATTCTCGAAATAATTAACACAGAAAAAAATTTTTTTTTGTTACTAAATGTAAAAATTGTGAAATGTTTGAAATGTCATAACTCTTTTGTTTATCAGTTTACCATCACCAAAATTTTATGGTAGATAGCTGATATAATGGGCCATTTCCCCTAAAAAATTGACGTTGGTAAAAAGATAGGGTTTTGAGATATTTGAGTTTTTGTGACAAAGATAATATTTTTTTAAAGTAAAAAAATAATTTTTTTACAGTGTATATTTTCTAAGGAATCATCATTTAGTTATCTAACTTTGCTGAAAAATTCATAACAATCGAACAATCCGTTTTTGCTGTACAGCTTTTAGAATATTTTTGAACTATTTTCGCATACACCCTTTTGAAAAGTTAGTCGTGAGTGAATATGAAGGTTTAATATCGAAAAATGGCGATTTAGATGAAATTGAAAAACTGTGCAAAGTTTCAGATATTTTTGAAATGGTCGCTCAGGATCGACTGACATGACTCCGTGGAATTCCTCCATGATGTTTTTTTGAAAAGAAACTCTCTAGACAGTTCTTAGAGTAGCTCGGTAGCTCGTAGTTTGACTTCTGATGGAATTTCTAAAGAATACTTCCTAAAGACACTTTACAGGGTATACGTGAAGGAAAATAAGACATTCCTCGATTTGAACAGAGCGCAAAAGCATTACGTTTTGACTATGTTTTCCACGTATCCAAAAATCAAAAAAAAAAATTGAAACAAAAAACAAATATAAATATCTTTCTTTAATTCTTCCAGGTTTCATCAGAGAAAATTCCAGAGGTTCCCTTCAAATTCCCTTCAAATTCGATCAAGTATTGCTTCGGGAAGTCCACCAGAGATTGGTTCAGGAACTGTTCTAGGAATTCCATTGAAAATTTCTACACAACTCCTCCTGTGATGTTTGCTTTATTACTATCAGTGATTCAGGCAGGAATTCCTTCCTGCAGGAGTTCGTACCGAAATTACATCAAGATTTCCCCCAGATATTCCTCCATGTATTTCCCCAGAAAATTCATCCGGACTTTTCTTCTAAGGATAACTCCAAAAATTTCTGCACGGATTCTTTAGAAACTTTATTCGAAACATTTCCTAGAAATTTCTACACACATTCTCATTAGTTTTTCCTACGGATCTTCACAGATTCTTATCTAGGCGATTCTCCAAGATTTTTTTTCTTTTTTTTTTTGAATTTCTGAAAAAAATCCTGGAGAATCACCTGGATCCGTAGAAAAAAACTCATTGAAGAAATTTCTAGGTAATATTTCCGAATAAATTTTCTAAAAAAATCATGAAGAAATTACTTCCGATATTCTTTCCGGAATTGATACTGAGATTTCTTCTGAATTTATTTTAATGAGATAATTTTTAGCTCCAGGAACTTCATCAGCATTTTAGGGATTTTTTCAGAAATTTCGGAAAGGATTTTCCCAAAAGTTCTTCCATGTATTTCTTTAGTGATTTCTTTTAGACCTATTTGAGAGATTCTCCAGAAAGTTATCGAAGGATTCATTTGAAAACCATGCATGTATATCAAATTTATCCAAAAATCCTCCAGTTTTTTTTTCAGAAATTCTTTCAGCAGTTCCTTCGGAAAATCTTCCATGGTTATTAAAAGGAATTTTGTCAGGAATGATTTCGGAGATTTCTCTGAGAATTTCATCGGGAATTTTCCCATTGATTTCTTTAGAAATTCCTAGTTTTCTTGAGAGTTTTCTCGAAAGTGCTCTGGATATAACTCCAGAAACCAGTTCAAGAACTTTTTAAAAGCCTTTTCTGAAATTCCCTTTCAGGGATTTCTTTGGAATTTTTCCAAGGGTTTCTACAACAATTCCTTCAGTGACTCCTGCAGAAGCTCTTGCAAGGGTTTTTTTTTATAAATTGATGCGGCGGATCCATCACAAATATCTCGTAGGATTTCTATAAAGTTTCCGGCAGAAGTTGTTCAGATATTCGTTCAGAGATTTTTTCAGAAGTTCTACAAAAAAAATGCACAAAAACTACGGAAGAATTCTTTAAGAAATCCCAGAATGAATTCCTATACACATCCCTGGAGGATTGCCTCATAAAATCCATTGGAAACTCCTGGAGATACCTTTGGGTATTCCTAGAAGTAACATCCGAGAATAAATGAAAAAGCTCCTTCAGGTACCTCCCTATGTAATTTCTAGAAAAGAACCATGGGAGTTTTCTGGCGGAGCCCCGCAAGTAGTTTCAATGGAAATGTCTGCAGAAATCCATGCAGATATCGCAGACTAAGGTACTGGTGGAATTTCTTGAAGAAATTCCTTAATAAATGTCTGAGAGATTCCTGCAGGATTTTCTGAAGCAATGCTTGGAAAGAACTCCTGAAGACACCTCTTAAGGGATTCTCCGAACAGCTTCTTATACAATTTATGAAGGGATTTGTACTGAGTGATTTCTGAAGGAAATCCTACAGAAGTACACAAAAATCCAGGAGGAATTCTTAAGAGAACCACTGAAGAAATTAATTAAAAAAATAATTTTAGAAAGAATCTTTCAATGATTTCTCTGCAGGCATTCATAGAAAAATGCATTGAAAAATTCCTAGGAAAATGATCAGCAATAGATTCTTGAAAAATTTCTACAGGAATTGTCGAGAGAATCTCTGGAAAAACAAATTTTGAAAGAATCGCTGAAGGAAGGTCTCCGTGGAGAAACCCCTGGAGGAACTTTTGATGTACATAATCTCTTTAGAATTTTCTTGAGGAATTTCTCAATAAATGCCAGAGAAACTTCGTGAATAAATGGAGTATCACCTGTAGGAACCTCTGGAGAAATACAAACAATAATTTCTGAGAAGTTTTCTGGAAAACCTCAAAATGGAAATCCAAGAGGAATTTCTAAAAGAATCTCTGGATAAATTTACAAAGAAATACATGGTTTGTCCGGAAAGTCTATGCTCCATACAAATTTTAAATATTAGTATAGACGAGTGAGTGTCTACGAGGGGAGTCCGGAAAGACCAAAATTTGTCTCTTCTTTGTCACTCCAGCCATCATTTGTGCAAGTGTTCATGCTATGCTAACTCTCTCGAAAATCCTTGCAAGATAGCTCTGGAGTTCCTTCAAATACTCCTTCGGGATTCTCTCCGCGTTTCATTTTTTCTAGGACTCCTTATGAAATTTCTCGCTTGATTCGTCAGTGAACTCATCTATTTCTGCTTAAATTTCTCCCGTGTTCCCTATTCCTATATCTCTCAGAATCCTTCAGGGAAAATCCCTGTAGGAAGTCAGGAAAAGGTCCCGAAAGTATTTCTCTTTATTGTTCACAAAAATAGTGTGCAGGATACTTCAGTAATGGGAAAACCCCGCAAAGAGCTCCAGAAGATTCCGAAAAAAAAATTTTGTTGTAGATGTTATGAGAAGCAACTTCTGGAAAAATCTCAGGAGAAAATCCGTGAAAATAGATATCCCATGAGAAACTATTGAAGAAACTGCAGGAGGAACTCCTAAATAAACTTCCGAGTGAGCCTTTGGAAGAAAACTCGGCAGAAACTTTTGAGATAACCCCAAGAAGAAGCTCTGTTATAAATACCGGCAAAATATCTCGGAGATACCATGAGAAAAAAAAAATATCGGATAAATCCCAGAAACAACTTCAATTTCAAGAAAACCTCTGTAAAAAATCCCGAAAAAATCTTCTTGGAGAAATTCCGCGAGAAATCCTTTGAGGGATTTCCATAGGAACTCCGACACCATGTGAGATTCCAAGTGAGTTTTATGGAAGATGTAACTCTGGGAGCAATTACGGCAAAATCTCTATTGAAATCCGGGAAAATGATAGGATATAGCTGATAAGTTTACTCAATAAATCAGCCTTTTACACCTAATCTCTGTCTTGAGAAATCGCACGTTGTACCAGAAAATCATGTCTTCTGTGCACCGCCAAAACATTTTAACCAATTTGAGGAAGGATCGGTGTAAGTCATCTGTTAGGTAGATTGATTAAGCTATTTTTCTCTTCGTCAAACCCAAATTTGAAACTAAGACGCAACCTTGACGGTGTGTCTCGAAGCGGATCAACTCCACGCGTAACGTCCGATTGTCCAAAATTCGACATCAAAACCGAAACACGAAACCCGCCCTGCTGTTGCTACCACCCCTCATCCGTACCACCTGTAGGTATAGGTACCATAGATTGGATCTAACTCCCCTGTGAACTGGAAAGAGACTCAGTGTATCGAAAAACGGCGAAAAACTCGACGAAAAATTCGACTGTCACACACGCACGGCGTCCTCATCGTTAGTCGCTGTCGTCGATTGTTGCGTCGCCGTCGTCGTCGTCGTCGTCGTCACCGTCGTCGTCATTGATCGTGATATCAACGCTGAAGACTTGGGCTAAGCCCGGTGCGGTCGTCGTCGTCGTCGTCGTCGGTGGCTGAACTGGGAAGCCTTCGTTCGCCTGATTGCGGCGTACCGCGCACACGGAAAAGGGAAAAAAAGAAGGCAAACACACAAACGACGAAAGGCCGAGTTGAGCCCGCGATGGGGCGCGCTGCGCGGCGAAGCCAGTGACTTTTGCTGGACTTTTTTCGAATCAGTTCGAGTTGGATTTCGGACGGCGTGAGTCGCGACCGAGGAACTGCCTGCCTGCCGGAACTGTGTCTGGGCGAGCGGAGAACGCGAAAATTCCCGAAACAAAAGAGAAAAGTTCTTGCGCGAAGAGACGAGTGAGTGCGATAGTGTGGGACGAGTGAAAACGAGTGTCGGTGCTAATTGAATTGGCGCAACGATACCATTAGAAACCGCGCGACAGGAAGCGAATCTCTGCTGCGGGATAGCGACCAAAGTGCTGTGCTAGTCCTGACCAAGGATCAAAGGTGTGAACAAAGCATTTTCGGATACATAG
Source organism: Aedes albopictus (assembly GCF_035046485.1). Taxonomy (NCBI): domain Eukaryota; kingdom Metazoa; phylum Arthropoda; class Insecta; order Diptera; family Culicidae; genus Aedes; species Aedes albopictus. The sequence continues at coordinate 348,702,256 of NC_085138.1, forward strand.
TGTATGGTTGATGTGTCCAGTCGTGAAGTCGTTTGATCCTGTTAGGTGCAACGTAAAATTGTAGTGCATATGAAGTGCTGTTATAACTATTTGGAAAACGGTTGATTGACAGCTGTACTGAGTATCGTTAATTTCGGCGAGAGAAGGCAATTGAGTTCAAAATAGCTGCAAGTCTTTTAACTATACAACATGATTGTCATTATATCATTGAATAATGATTCAGTGTTTGAAATTAAAAGCTATGAACTTCAAGGAATAGTTCTTAAGGCTGTGGAGTGGATGGATTCCTACAATGCGATATGAAGACGGGAATTAGATAGAAACCCTAGTCATCTTACACAAAATGTGTCATGTAACAAGCAGAAAATTTTAGACTTTGCTTTACTTGTTTTGATTCAGTTGCAAATATGTTGCAAAAACTAGCGCGACGTTTCATCTTCGGCAGTTTTTCAGCGTGTGATAAAGTGGGTGAAATTATGTGATATGTAACTTGAGTAGCCCATGCAATGGCTCGAGAAAAGCAGCTACTAAATCAACTTGTACTACAATGAAATATTGAAACACACGCTCGTGGTGTAACAAAATAAAACAAATTTAATTTAAAAAAATACTCATCGATTTTGTATGAAAAATAGTCTAAATTGAAGTTTTTCTGCAAGAAAGTTTAAAATTCTGTAAATCCGTAATGCACATAATAGGATTAGAAATTCCTAGACCAAAAACAAGCTATGAATACAGCAACAGATGCTGCGAACGAAAAGGCGAATTGCCAAACAAAATAGGGGCCGTCCATATACCACGCGGACACCGTGGATCTATGTAAGAGGATTTGGGGCGAATAAGGGCTGTCATTTGACACCAATCTTATAAACATTGTTGGTGCCGCTGTTAATTGCTTTCATTAGAGGTTAAAATTAAAGTAATATCCACAAAAGTAGAAAATTTTTCACAAAATTTGGTGATATAGTACAATTAGTATAGGGTAGTAAGGTCGCCTGATTCCGTGGTAGGTCACCATTCACCGTGGTAGTACGGACCCATTCACCGTGTGTCAGAAATTTTATTCTATTTTGTTTAAAAATGATCAAAACCCAACCAAGTGAATTTTCTTCGTTTTTATCCATTTCAAGTTATAAATTGCCAGATTTAATTAGAAAAACGAATGTTCAAATTTTCGTTTTTTTTTAAGGTATATGGGACAATATGGGGCACGGTGAATGAAGACCATCGATTTTTAGGATACCTATTTACCGTGCCTTTTTGTTTCAATTAAACAGTACTAGTAATCGTACTTTCTTGTTAAACTTTCTTCGGTAATGCAAAATACATACCTGATATGTGAATTTAATTGCTTCTTGGTGGAATAAAAACGTTACTACATTTAGTTTATCGCTTAAATCACCTTAGCGCAGTTTTCGTTTTTTCACTATGAATGCAGTGAACGAGCAGAAAACCGCTCCATGTAAACACACTTTAGTGTTAAAATGATACTTTGAAAAGTTTCTAATGATCGTTTTGACATGGTAACAATTCATTAGCGTTGTATTGGTGAAATTGAAAGGAAATTGTCATACCATTCAATCGTAATATGGAAATAATGAAAAAATATTCGCAGGCACACGGTGAATGGAGCCCCCACGGTGACTGGCGCCTTGACGGTATTTCGATTTTTTTTTCAATTTAAAACAGTTGACAAAATGGTGATTTTAAAAGTTTTTAGAGAATGATTTATTCTTTGTTAACAATAATCAATAAATTTGAAGATTACAAATATTCAATAACTTCCGTATTACAAGTTATCAACATTGGTTTTTTATTGAACTAATTGTTTTTTTTTTTCAATCCATGGATGTCTGATTTTTTGTTGTAGCATTTTAAAAACTTTCAAAATCAATACATATTAGATTCTTGCAATAATAAAAACTACAGCACAATTTTGAAAGTACCGTAATCTGGGGGGGAAGCTGATCACTTTTCATCTATTCTTTCCAATAAAATCAGGTACAATGCATATGATACCAAATATTTTTAAAACGTGTACTGAAGGGACCTGCATCAAGTTCCGTAAACGAAATGCTTTTAAGAAACTGGCACATTTTGTAAGAAATGTTCAAATGGCCAAATTGGAAAACTTTGCATCCGGGGTGAAGCTGATCAACCAATGACATACTATTCTAAGATTGGAAAATTATTGAGATTGATGATGCTGAATCTGAATAAGGTTTTAAACTTCTTACGACTGGGTTATTTCATGTGTAAATAACACAGCGTAACAAAAATTAACTTCTTGTCTGTCTCAAGAGCAAACTTATGTGTCTCCGAAGGATTTTGGGCCGCTGAATCCGAATCCGGGCTCAGATTTGCTCTAACACGTCACAATTTTGAGCTATACCTCAATTTATAGGGCAAAATATGCGATTTTGGGCTTTTTTGACTGCAAGCCATTAAGCAAGGAAATATTTTTTTAAGAAATCAAAAGGTTAATTGGTCAATTAACATCTATTTCAATTAACAAAATATTTCGTTTTACCAAATCGAATTTGATAGTTTTAAGCGATTTATGTTAGGTACGATATTTCCCATATAAGTCACCCTCCAAAAGTTGCATGCAAGTTTTCATACTAACATAAAATGCTTAAATCTATCAAATTTGATTAGGTAAAACGAAATATTTTGCATGAGTCGTTGATTTAGATGTTAATTGACCAATTTACCTTTTGATTGCTTAAAAAAATATTTCCTTGCTTAATGGCTTGCAGTCAAAAAAGCCCAAAATCGCATATTTTGCCCTATAAATTGAGGTATAGCTCAAAATTGTGACGTGTTAGAGCAAATCTGAGCACGGATTCGGATTCAGCGGCCCAAATTCCTTCGGAGACACATAAGTTTGCTCTTGAGACAAAAAAATGTTGCGCTGTGTAATAAAATAAAATTCAGTAAATTACAGAATGACTCGCATTAAACGCCTAAAAGTAGGCAATTCCTTTGACAATCGCCTAATTTTTGCAAAATATATGCTTTTCTAATAGAATGTACCGTAAACCGGGGTCAAATTGATCAACGGGGTGAAATTGATCATTCGGGTACTACATTGTAATTCCATACTAGAAACTCTTAAGCGTCGTAATGATCTTAAACTATTTACGTCATCTGATTCGTATATGTCTAGAGATGAGTGTAGACTTTTATTTTTTTAGAAAAAAGTTAGTTTTGCCTTATTTTTTGTACGAATTTGCAATGTATTTCTCATTTAGCTGAAATCACTGCCACTAAACAATCGATTGCTAATAGGACTTCCGGTAAATTCTCTGTTTTAACATTTTTGTGGAGCCTTGGTTGAGAAGTTATGTAGCTATTCTGAACTTGAAATAGTTAAAAAAAAGTTCAATTTATGATGAAATAACCATTTATTGTTAAAGAAATCACTTATTTCAAACGAAATTGCCTACCTTTAGGCGTTTAAAGGGAAATTTTAAAATTTTATTTGAATTTTAAGTATTAAATTCACTAGTTATAATATTTTAAACGCTTTATTCGGTTTCAGAAGAGCAAAATTAAGCGGAGAAGGAAATTTTCCTTTCCAACCGATGCTTGATTGTATACTGATCAATTTCGCCCCAAAGTGGCAATTTCAATTTTTTGATTTTTGGAGTTATTTAACTTAAAGTTTAAATTTGTTGAACAAAATTCTGTCAAAGGGTTCCATGGAGATCCACAGGGTACTGGTTTTACAGAAATTCTTTTGGCAATATTTGAACAGACACTGATGTTATCCGCCAAAGTTGTTTTAAAGTGATCAATTTGACCCCGGATTACGGTATATGTTAACATTGACTTTTAATCAAAGCTAAGTTCAATAAGCATACCATGAATTATTAAATTAGTGTTGTGGGTCATCTGGTATATAAGGCGTTGGTGGGAGGCGATGTTTTGAAACAGTCTTACATCGAGTTTTATTACACATCCTAAGAATCGATATTTTTTCCTGATTTGCTGCAAATATTAATGTTGACAAGAATAAACCGGAAGAAATTTAGGTATTTAAATTGAATTATTTACAATAGAATAGACCATCGGAAAAAATCATTATTTTTTCTAAATCTCAACTATTAAAACATAAATAAATAAATAAATTATCATAAAATCTTCATCAACGATCACATCATTGATTTACGTCAAAAGATATCCCGCTGATACACGGTTGAATGACGAGGATCCAGTAGTGATCAATGTTATCCCGCTGATCAACTTCTCCCCAGATGACGGTACTAAGTTTAGTTTCTAAACTGAATTATAATGCTTTGATGTAGATTTCAACGTCCTATAAAAATACATTCTATTTCAAAACAATTTACAAGACAACATTTATAAGTAAAATTTTCTTGGGTAAATCCTACAAAGGTTATAGACTTTAAATTCTCTTCAGATATTTATTTTAAAGCTTCGTAAAAGATATGTATATACAGGGTGTTAGGTTCCTGAGTGCAAACTTTATAAAGGGTGATAGAGGACCATAAATGGTGAAAAAAAATGTTCTACGCATATGGTCAAATCTCAACCGTTACGTAGTTATTGAACTTCCCATGTTTTTACTAGTATTGCCTCAACTGGCTATAACTTTAAAATGGTCAAACTTATCACAGTTTTTTGACCCTTATTCGAAACACTATTGAGTTTTCTATCAAATGGCATCTTTGAATCGATTGGTTTAGTTAAATTATTAAGTTTTCTAGAGCAGAAAGCTCAAAAGTAGTGTGTTCTAATTTGTTTTTGTCAATTTTCTTTAAAAAATGCGTAATAAATTAAAATTTCTTCTTAGACAAAGTTGTGGCCCCTGTTTCACTCTACAATTCGTTCTTTGACATCATCTATCTCTTATCTTTTTCTTGCAATTTCGATTTCAACATCGCATTTCAGATTATAAACTGTCAAGGCAAGCACTTTTTTGCGCACTGGGCCGCACATTTATATCGAAATTGCAAGAAAACGATAAGAGCTAGAAGTTTGGTGTCAAAGAACGAAATGTAGAGTGAAACAGGGGCCACAACTTTGCTGAAGAAAGAATTTTAATTTATTACTCATGTTTCAAAAATAATTGACAAAAACAAATTAAAACGTACTACTTTTGAGCTATTTGCTCTAGAAAACTTAGTTATTTAACTAAGCCAATCGATTCAAAGAAGTCATTTGATAAAAAATTCAATAATCTTTCGAATAAGGGTCAAAAATCTGCGAGTTAAGGCAATACTAATCAAAAACATGGGAAGTTCAATAACTACGTAACGGTTGAGATTTGACCATATGCGTAGAACAATTTTTTTCACCATTTATGGTCCTCTGTCACCCTTTAAAAAGTTTGCACTCACGAACCTAACACCCTGTATATAAAATTTCTTGAAATCCATTCAGAGCTTCAACAAAATTCTGATAATTTTTCAAAGAGCTTAACCGATGAAATTTTCAATCTATATATATCAAAATGCAGTGGCATACGTGGGACCGCGCATAACTCTCGAACGGAACGTCCGATTTTAGTCGTCTTTGTTTTGTACTGTTAGTTTTCACCCACGGAAGGTTTATGAACCAAAAAAAGTGAAGCAATATTGAAATTTTAGAAAATCAATTTTCCATCCCTTTTGACCGGAGAGTTAGACTTGGATCGTCAAAAAAACACAGTAGGTAAGACAGAGTTTGACGGGGACAACTAGTATTATACAAAACACCACCTGGTTTATCATTGGAGAAGCTGCCACCAACTAAATTAGTATAATAAAATAAAATCTATTGTGAACTACTATGGAGGATTGTCACCAGTGCATAAATTTTTCGAGCAGACGAGCTGAAGTTCACCGTGCGGCAATTTTCATTCACTTGCTTGCATATTCATAGTCAGCTGCTCGATACTCGTTTGTCAACTGAATGAAAGTCAATGAATATTTGTAAACAAGTTACTAAGTGTTAAATTGCTGATAAAAATTTAACGTTTCGATTATATCTGATGGTGCTTTACACAGATCTTGTCCCATTTGATTGTCGTGGGCTGTTTTTGGTGGGAATCGTAGCCATAAACGTAGGTAATTATGAAGATGTTTCTCGACCGGCTTCATATTCAATGACCACGAAATGACTGACTGTGTGAAGAGGAAGAGTGAAAATGAAAATGTTTGTTCTGAATATTGAGTGCAGAAATAATCAAATTCGTGCTGTTTTCAGTCAATGACTTTGAACATTTTACACCCTGATTGTCACATCACTGACAGGTACGGTATGATTTGTTCCGTTATTATTTTTTTTTTATTTTTTTTCAATTCTTAAATCAATGTTGTCCACGTGGACATTTGACAGACCCCCTGACCCCTCTCCGTGGACAAGCGTGTACTTTTGTCTAACCCCCTCCCCCTCCAAGTTGTCCACGTGGTATATGGACGGCCCCATACAATTCTAGGATGACTGATGGACCAAGAACAATTATGAAACCTCGTCATCCTGGGTTCGGACTTCGTTATCCATATGGATGACTGGGCACAAATTAATGTTATGTTTTGCAGGTTTGTGTTTTGTGTATTTGTAATGTTCCATTTAGTTTTCGTATCTAAGTGCCCAAGCGTGGAGCTCGATACGGAAACTAAATTGCGCATTTGTAGGGTTCTGTTGGTGGTACCCTTCGGGAGCACAATGCATTTGTAGTGTTTCGCACATTTTCTTTGTTATATTGGCGCCCAGACGTGGGGCCCATTCGAATTTATTCGTTACATTGGCGCCCAACGTGGGGCATTCATAAGGTTCCAATGTATTTGTTATATTGGCCAGTGTTGCAAACTTCCCGACCAGTAGAGCAATACTACCGTATAGCAGGGTAATTCGGGCACAAACACGGCAATCAAAGCACCAACTCAGAGCAGATTCATTTGGACAACATCTTTATTTGTCCCCTATCATAGTGTCACTTAAGCGCCTAATCTTCTCTCTACGTCCTAATTGTTCTTTCTTACTTATAAACTAACATTTGTTTCATTCTCCCACTGTACTCACGCTTGCCATCGATCACAAACCTTGACCGCTCACTCGGGCTTCCTCGCCCGTCAGTTGCCGGTTCCTGGCCGGCCCAACGGTTCGATTCATTATTGGCTCCAACCTCGCTCACCAATCCGTTCCTCCCATTACCGACCGTTGATGTCCGTGCGCCCTTCGCTGGCTACTCCGTCCCGCCGAAAGCCACCGAGGTCGTCTCAAGGTCGGTCGTCTTCGCGCCGACGTTGGCAGTCACCCTCATACGGTTTGCCGGAATGATGCTGTCGGAACTGGATTGTAACGAATGTAACGAATAGCACATTTTTTTTTCGTATCGGGCCCCACGTCTGGGAACTTAGACACGAAAAACAAAATGGAACATTACAAATGCACTAACCACAAACATGCAACACATAACATAAATTGTGCCCAGTCATCCATATGGATAACGAAGTCCGAACCCAGGATGACGAGGTTTCATAATTGTTCTTGGTCCATCAGTCATCCTAGAATTGTATTTTGTTTGGCAGTTCGCCTTTTAGTTCGCAGCATCTGTTGCTGCATTCATAGCTTGTTTTGGTCTAGGAATTTCTAATCCTAACAACACAAGACCGTCTACAATTTGATGTCCGTGTTAGGGGACGGCTTGGGTGTTTTGTACTGGATCACTCCTGAAATGTTTGGACCACTACAAATACACATTAAAATTCAGGGACAGATGTACAAACCTTAGTATAACATACAAAATAAACTGACAAAATGTTCACAACAATTTACACACGTAACACACTCCATGCAACAATCGAAGAATTTTCCATGAATCGGAGAATGCAATTCATGGAAAATTCCTAAAACTATTTTACAAACGTAACACAATCCTACCATTGGAGCAGAATTTTTCATGAACCGCAGGTGTGGCGATTCATAAAAAAATTACTAAGGTTATGAAAAGAAGTTGATCAAGGACTAGGTGATTGAGCAACACTAGAGGCCTTCCTAATATTACTCAATTATAACCTTACAAACTAGCTAAACCTGATTACGCAAGTCACATTGCTTGCCAGATATACAACAAACGTCAAAGTTCTTAAGCTAAATCCACAAATCCACAAATCAAATAATAACGACAGCGAATTAAAAATATGTAGAAAATTTTACAGCAGAAAACTGTTTTTAGGGGGTCGTTCACAAATAACAGCTCATAACTCCAAAAATTGAGCAGATAGAACAAACGTTTGTTCGGCAAGTTTTCTCAAAACGGCATTTTCCACAACTTTGCTGAAGACCTAAATACGCTATCTTCACTTATAAAAAAAATCAAATTTCTATCTCATTTTTAGGTGGATTAATCACATAAGTGATACTTCCAAAAGAAGAGCTGTGATATACCAGACAAGTTTTTTGAAGGCACTATACCTCTTAAATCAACTTTTCAGGTCGAAAATGATTATGATCACGAAATTGGGACTTTGGAAACAGTGTGACATCTCTTTATTTCAGTGCGTTACGACAATTCCAGTGGAGGTCATATTTTTCGGCATCCACCTTCAAAATGCTTGCACGTTGTGACTTTTTCTTCTTCTTCTTGGCATTACATCCCCACTGGAACAAATCCTGTCTCTCAGCAACACTATGAGCTCTTCCACAGTTATTAACTGAGAGCTTCCTCTTACAAAGAACATTTTACATGTACATGTGTATTTCGTGTGACAGGCACGAATATACTCTATGCCAAAGTAAGTCAGGGAAATTATCTTTACCAAGAGTTCCTGGATCGACCGGAAAGAGACTTCTTAATCTTAATATTTTTGGTCCGGGTTAGGTTATTTTTATTTAAAGCTAAAAAAGCACATGAAGTTCAATTATTAGAAACTTTCGAAAGGAAATACTACTAATAAATATCAAAAAAGTTTTTATGTTATTGTTCGTTCAGAAAATATATCTGAAAACTTAAAAGCTACCCCAGTTTACGATACTTGATTGCGACAAAATGCGTCTTCTAAAAATCATGGAACAGCATCCGGAAGATATACCCCACCCTTGAAAATCAGTTATCATTCAACGTTCGAGTAGGCGCTTCCGCGAGTGTTGAACTCATTGCCCAAAATAGGTTCCATGGATTGGTGTTAATTTCAGAAATTAGCAACAATTCGAACATCAATTATCAACTTCTTTCTTTCTTCGAATACCACAGTCAATGCCGTCATTTGAATTATTGCTTTAGAATGAAATTCCCGATGTAAGCATTAATTATACGATCAAATTCACAGTTTTCAGTTACGTGGGGCCGTCCGTGGAAAGAAAACCATTCCCCTTTCCTCGTGGACAAACGTGGATTTTTGTTTGAGTTTTACCACCCTCTTCTAATGTCCACGAGGACACGGTCCAACAAAAAATCATTTCATTTATGCCCAGCTCAAATTTCACCTTTTTCAGTGTATTTTTTATACTAGATACTCATAAATCTAAAATTTTTGACTCTCCAACTTCTGAGAGGGGTGGAGAGATTGATTTGCAATTTTCGAAAATCGAAAAATGTTGAGGTTTTTCAGTGCATTCCATGCATTCCTACACCAGTTTAGACTGACACGTGAATGATTTTAGTGCATTCAAAGCCGCTTGAACGTGTATGCGTGTACTTTTTCTTGAGGCATACAGATACGCACTCCAGAATGGTATATGTTTCCGAATGAAAAACGATTGTCCATTTTCCCATTGGTATTGAATTACACAGCGTAACAAAAAATAACTTTTGGTCTGTCTCAAGAGCAAACTTATGTGTCTCTGATTTTGGGCCGCTGAATCCGAATCCGGGCTTAGATTTGCTCCAGCACGTCACAATTTTGAGCTTTACCCCAATTTATAGGGCAAAATATACGATTTTGGGCTTTTTTGACTGCCAGCCATTAAGCATGGAAATATTTTTTTTAAGCAATCAAAAGGTAAATTGGTCAATTAACCTCTAAATTAACGACTGATGCCAAATATTTTTTTAACCAAATCAAATTTCATAGATTTAAGCATTTTATGTTAGTAAGTAAACTTGCATGCAACTTTTGGAGGGCGACTTGTATGGGAAATATCGTACCTAACATAAATCGCTTAAAACTATCAAATTTGATTTGGTAAAACGAAATATTTTGCATGAGTCGTTAACAGGGTTGAAAAAATCACATTCAATTGAATGAAATTGTGCTGAACTGAATGCATCAGGCATTCATTTTCAGCTCCGCTGTGAGATACTTGAAAGTGAACACAGTAAAACTCAACTACTTTGTGGACGTAATGACTCCATCATCATCAACACACGCTTTGCGCTGATGGATGCTTCATGTCAACAAAGGCCGCATGAATGCGACTGGCCCATAAGCAAGCGTGGTGAATTTTCTCTTTTGAGTGCTAATGACAGGGAAAATGTTGTTATTGAATCTCGCCGTCGCCACGATGTGAGCGACGAGAGAATTTTTATTATCTTCTCACCCGCCTCGGTGAAGGAAAGAGGCTGCAACGTCAGAAGCGGTGTGGTGAAAAGACAAAAACAAAAATTCACGTTCGTTGTTTGCTTTCATTTTTTTGCAACCCTGGTCGTTAATTTAGATGTTAATTGGCCAATTTACCTTTTGGTTGTTTAAAAAAAATATTTCCATGCTTAATGGCTGGCAGTCAAAAAAGCCCAAAATCGCATATTTTGACCTATAAATTGAGGTATAGCCAAAAATTCTGACGTGCTGGAGCAAATCTGAGCCCAGATTCGGGTTCAGCGGCCCAAAATCTGTCAGAGATACATAGTTTGCTCTTGAGACAAAAAAATGTTGCACTGTGTTATTCATCCCTTGCCCGGTTATTTCAGCCCCAGTGCCATGATTTATTTTTGAGCCATCTGTGTAGAAATAACCGATCCTGGTAAGGTATTCGGTCCCCCCGATTCCCATACTTGACGATCAGTGTTAACCACTGTGTACGGTATATTAAAGTTCAGTCGTTTATCCATCCAGTCTTCGTTCACCACTACTATTTGATTACCGGGAAAATCTTTCAGTATACTGAGATGCCCGAAAAGATTACCTTCCAATAATATAATGTTTCTCTTAGTGCACTCTTTTCAGCTTTCATTTGCACATATTGATGCAGTGGAAGTTTATAAAGAGCCACATCTAAGGCCTTTGATGGTGAAGTATGCATTGCTCCTGTTATAACCATACAAGTCAAACGTTGAAACTTTTGGAATATTTTCTGTATTGTATATTGTTTTGTCTTAGGCCACCAAACCAACGATTCATAATAAATTATCATGGGTCTTTCGAAAATCGTATAGATCTAACGAATCATTCTTGGTATGAGTCCCCATGTTCTTTCAAACGTAGTTTTACTTACCCAAAGAGCACTCGTGGCTTTGTTATAGGGTGTCCCAGAAAGTATGGGCACAACTTTGTATAGCGAAAATACAATAATTTTCTTAACAAACAACAATTTTTATATTTTTGTATTTTTATTCAGAGTATTTTAATTGATTCCTGTAAAGCGTTTATACATTAAAAAGGGTTTTTGTATGCAGAATGTTTAAAATGAAGAAACATCTTTTAAAACTTCTGCACAAACTACTTTTTTACGGTTTTGCCAAATATCGAAATTCGAAAAAAATTTTTAGAATTTTTTTTACATGATACATTCGAAAACATGTTTCCTTAGATGATTGATTGAAATTTTTTATAAAAATATGTTTTGCCTGTGCGAACGGGTATTTCAGAATTTTGAGATAACTGAAAAATTCACCTTTTCTATTTCTGGATGAGACATGCCCACAGACATTCGAGTTTTGAAAGATGTTCTGACGAGAATAAAAATAATTCAATCTACACTTTATAAAGCTGAAGCATTTATTTTACTTATAGTGGAATAAAAATGTTATTTTCTGCATGTTATATATATTCAGAAGCTTGTTTTCAACTATAAGAAAAACGGGTTTTCAAAAATATCGGTTTTGGTGTTCCAATTCATTTTTCAGGTCCAAAAGTATAAGTTTTAAATTCAAACAAAGGGTTGTATAATTGATACGCATGTAGAAATACACGGAGGTATTTTTTGAAATTTTTATCGAGCTTAATTTCATGCGTAAAAAACAATTAGTTAAGCGATGTTTTTGAAAAATATACCAATTTGTGCAGAAGTTTTAAAAGGTCTTTCAGGGAATGTTCTACCGCATTCAAACGTAGTGTGAAATGCAAGTTTTAATAATTGGCATTTGATGTTGATATATTAAGGCAGGATATGTGTGAAAATAAAGTTTGTTTATGCATCCATTCCCAAGTGGCAGAGCTGCAAAGTTGTGCCCATACTTTCTGGGACACCCTATATCTACATGTTGTAAGTGTAAGTTCCAATTAAGTTTATCATCTAAATTTTCTCCCAGATATTTAGCATTTGACGAGCATTGTAGGATAGATCCGTTGATTTTCAAACTTTTCAAAATAATTTACTAAGCGGCTCCATAAATGACGTAGCTTTTTAAGCAAATTTTAATACCCCCCTCCCCCCTCGTAGCATTTCGTCACAAATTTGGATACTCCCCCTATAAAAGACGTAGCTTGTTAAACAACCCATGTAAAAAAGAAAGTAACGAAAAAACTCGAAACTTAGTTCTGATTTCAGTTTTAACTTGTATCGAATATTAAGAAAAAAAAAACAAAATTAGCAAGAAAACATTGCCGACTGTAGAGCGGACCTGGTGTGATGGTTAAAACACGTGACTATCACGCCGAGGACCTGGGATCGAATCCCACTCTCGACAAACTCGCTAAATGTGAGTTCTTTCTTCGGAAGAGAAGTAAAGCGTGGGTCCCGACATGAACTACCTAGGGCTAAAAATCGCGTTAATATAGAAAGAAAAAATACATTGCCGACTGCCAGGTTCAGATCACCAACAATCAAGATCATGCTGTGCTCTGGTTGCAGCAGATTATCGCCATAACTAATGGTGAATTAGCATTAGCAATTAGCAGAACCCATCGTTCTGCTTAATGCCGAAGAACAGGAAGTTGATGCTCACAATACAGTTCAATGCCATATTAGCGTAGGAGCTCTTTCGAAAATATTAGTTTGCTCACTTATAAATCTGTTAAGAATAAATTTGTCTTCATTCGAATAAAATTCACCACGACATTTAAAGAACCCTCCAGGAGTTTCTTCTAGAATTCTCTCAGCAGTTAATTCTGGAATTCCTCAAGGAGATTCTTATGGGATTCCCATTTTTGAGTATTCCTCCCTTTTAATTCCTCCAACATTTCCTTCTGGGATTTCTCCAAGAATTTCCTTTGGGATTCAATTTGAGATTTCCTCATTTTTGTTTTCCTTCAAGAATTCCTTCAGAGATCCCCTCAAGAACTCCTTCCGGAGTTCTCCTTAGATTCCACCAAAAGTTCCTTCTGGGATTTCTCCGGGAGTTTTTTTGTAAGGTTTTTCTAAAAGTTTATCCATGGTTTCCTTTAGGAGTTCCTTCAAGTTTTCTACTCCTCTGTTCCACCTGCAGTTTCTTCGGACATCTCTTCAGGGATTTTAAACGGAATTTATTTTAAGATTCCATCAGAACTTCTTTCTGGGTTTCCTAAAGAAGTCTCTTTCAGGATTTCTGAGTTTCTAGATGGTTTTCTCCAGGAATTGACTCAAATATTCGTTCCGGGTTTCATCCAGGTTTTTTTTCCCCAGGACTCCTCCAGGAACTTTTTCCGGCATCCCTCCATTCACTCTTTTAGGAATTACTCCAGGATTTTTTTTCTTAGATTTTACCAGGAGTACTATCTGGATATCTTCCGGGATTCCCCAAAAGTTATTTTCGGGATTGCTTCAGAAATTCCTTCCGGGACTCCTTCAATAGTTTCTTCTGTGTTTTTTTTTTTTCAGAAATTGAACCAGGATTTATCTAGAAGTGCCTTCTGAGACTCTACAACAGGGATGTCATATATACAGATTTATCTGTATAATACAGATTTTTCAGCATCCGTACAGATTTCGTTTTTTTTTCGTACAGATTTTTCGACCAAATTTTGTATGGGATACAGATTTTTGAAAAGAGTGATACAGATTTTTTTTAAAATAATCTGGCATTCCTGCTCTACAAATAGCTCTTTCTGAGATTCTTCCTGGAGTTTATTCAAGATTTCTTCAAAAGTTCCATGTATAATTGCTCCAGAAATTTCTCTATGATTTCCTTTCAAGATTCCTCCAGGAATTTCTTCTGAAATTCTTCTGAAAGTTCCATGGGAAATTCCTTTTGAGATTCCTCCAAATCCTTTTGGGATGTTTTCAGAAGCTTTTTCTTGGATTCCTAGTAGGAATTCCTGTGAAAATGTTATCCTTCTCCTGTTGGGGAAACCTATAAAGAACACCATGACAAATTCCTTACAAAGCTGCTAGAGGAGCTCCTTAAGAAATTGTTGGAGGGATTATTTGAGGAAGTACTGTAGAAACTATATAAGGAACTCCTGAAATAATGCCATAATGCCAAAAAGACGGTATCCATGTCCATTATTTGTTATTTACATTACAAAAACAGATCATGCAATATATATTTTTTTTTTGATTTACTGGGATTACGAAATATTTTTTTTTAATAACCTTAGTAGGAGCTACGTAGCATATCATAAACCCCTACCCCCCTATCGTCACACGTCGTCACAAAATCACAAACACCCACCTCCCCCCCCCCCCCCCCCAAAAGCTACGTCATTTATGGACGACCCCTAAACACTGGACTCGAAAAAAGTGAGTCACACAAAATAATGTATAGGTAATTTTAAAATAGATTATTTTTTAACCAGGACTAGCATATTATGTGTAGTTAATACCATAAAAAATTCATCAAAATCGGTTCAGTATTGGCGCAGATATTATCGATAAAATAAAATGTGATTTTGGAAACTTTGGTCATCCATTTTAAAAATTGTTTAGGCTATAACTTTGTTGTTAACTCATCGAAACGTCTGAAAATTTGACTGTAAGTTCAACAAGTAAGGCATTATTGGTGGTGAAACAATTTAAACAAAAAAAAACGTTTCTTTTTCAAATTTTGGGCACTTTTTACATTTTAAAATCAGTGTGCACTATTTTGACTGTAGAACTGGCAACACTGTCTCGATTTTTATAAAACTTTGACAGTGTTAACTTGACGTGTAAAACTGTTTTCAGTGAATATTTCAGCCATTTTGGTTGAATGCTTCCAAAGTTAGAGCAGTTTGAATTTCACTATATCAAAAACCACATCTGCTTATTGTGACATGGTGGCTATGTCACAATACATATACATATATGGCTTTGACTTTCTAACGGTTAGATCAAATTGAATGAAATTTTGACACAATACTTCTACATACATACTTTACGTACAGAAAAAAAATCATTGAAATCGGTTCAGTATTTTTGACTCTATAGTTTTAGGTAAAATAAAGTGATATTATTGAAGTGTTTGTTTGCCCAAGGTTCTCGAATGGTAAGTCTCTTGTTTCGACGATATCTCCGCCAACACTTAGCTGATTTTGATGAAATTATTATGGTATTAGCTTCACGTAATGTACTATTCCTGGTAAAAAAAAAATCAGCTATTTTTGTGCACGCAATCAAAATTTATACATTATTTTGTGTGTCTCACTTTTTTTCGAGTGCAGTTATTAAGGGCTAAAATATAAACGACTCATAAGAAAGTGATCATTCTTCATAAATAATTCCAAAAGTCCCAGTGAAGAAACAGGGGTGCAAGCAGTAATAAATAACAAAAGTTCCATAAACAAATTAAAAAATGCATAAATAAATCAAAAGTTTCCATAAATAATTGATTTTTGAGCAATAAAAAACGTCAAAAATGCAATGAATAATTCAACTGTTGCAATAAAAAAAGCCAATTTTCCCACCAAAAAACTTCGAATTTTCCATAAATAAATGCGATTTTTCCATAATAAATTGGAAAATTCACAATAAAAAAATATCGAAAAAGCAATAAATAATTCAAAAAGTGCAATAAACAAAAAAATAAATTATCAATAAATGTCAAAAAACGAGCAATAAACGTAAATGCATTTTGAGGCAAAAAAATATGTAGACCATGCGGCGAAGCCGCATAGAGGATTGAGGAACTGAGGCGGCAGAAGGCCGCCGAAGTTTCCGATATCCGATGCACCGCAACTGCATCGTTTCGGTTCTAGGCAAACCACAGATCCAAGAATTTGCCCGGTATAATGCAAACATAGATGTTATCCCTTTTTTAGGTCCGACGAGCGATAGCGAGTTCGGACAGCAAGCAATTGCTCGGTAAATTGCAATCATAGTTACGCAAGCTTTTCAGTCGTTTCAGTCATATAAGTGCGATTCAGCATTTCATTGTCTCATACTTTCCTGCATATGTTTTTTATGGGTAATTTCGTCATTTTTTATTGCATTTTTTTAATTTTTTATTGCTTTTTCGATATTTTTTTATTGTGAATTTTCTAATTTATTATGGAAAAATCGAGTTTATTTATGGAAAATTCGTAGTTATTTGGTGGGAAAAATGGCTTTTTTTATTGCAACAGTTGAATTATTCATTGCATTTTTGACGTTTTTTATTGCTCAAAAATCAATTTGTTTATGGAACTTTTGTTATTTATTACTGCTTGCACCCCTGTTTCTTCACTGGGACTTTTCGAATTACTTATGGGAAATTGTGTATTTATTATGGAACGTTTAATTGTCTGCCATTGCATTCTGTTTGTAATGATGCTGTCAAGCTTTCCACGCACTCTTATAACTACGTCATCTGCGAAACCGATGACTTCGAAGCCTTTTTTCTCTAGTGTATTGAGAAGATCATCAACAACAAGTGACCATAGCAAGGGCGACGATACGTCCCCTTGAAGACATCCCCTGGTAGTCTTTACATTTATTGATGATTCTCACAATTCAGCAGACACTTTCCTATTATTAAGCATTCTATTATCTACCTTTTGATACAAGGATCGAAGCTTTAATTTACCATTGAATTGTCAATAGAGCTGTTAGACGCATTATCAAAAGCACCTTCTATGTCAAGAAATGCTCCAAGAGCAGATTCTTTTCAGTCGAGCACTTTCTGTTTTTGTAACTAGCTCGTGAAGAGCTGTGTCTGTAGATTTAGGTCAGTAAATTGACATCTACTACAAGGATATCTTTGTAAATTATTAGATTTTATGTGTTCTCGAGTAGGTGGAAAAATCTAATAAATAGCATATTCAGTCATTACTGATTGAATTACTGAAGAACAAAAACGGATATTGGTTTGATTGATATAAGAGGTAAAATATCAGAAAAAATATCAAAATCTTGTATGGAGAATTGCTCAAGAATAGCTCGTTAAGATATTACAAGATCAAAACAATATCAAACAAGATTTGTCGACCTTTTTCTTGAAAAAAAACCTACATGCAGTATCGAACCTACGACCTTAGGATTCACAGGCGGAGATGCTTACCACTCAACTGTGGCTCACTGATGTGAATATCAACGGAATAAGAGCATAAGCTTCTTCGTTCCCACAGCTCATTGTTCCAACTCTATGAGTGTATGTGTTCCATTTCGTGCAATTTGTTCTTATGTAGAAATTTTCTGATATTTCGACAAGAACAAAAATTGATATCATAGCACTTTGAGTTATTCGTGCGATATTCATTAAATTTTTGAATTACACATAAAAATCACATCGAGCTATGACATCAAAACTTGTTAGATTTGAGATGTGTTTTAGATATGCTCGTCTACCCGGGTTCGTCTATTACACAGCGTAACTAAAATTAACTTTTGGTCTGTCTCAAGAGCAAACTTATGTGTCTCTGACACATTTTGGGCCGCTGAATTCGAATCCAGGCTCAGGTTTGCTCTAGCACGTCACAATTTTAAACTATACCTCAATTTATAGGGCAAAATATTCCATTGTTCAGAGGCTTTTACTAGGTTGAAAAGTTTTCGTTTTTTAACAATTGATCAATTGTTAATTGTTTATATATATACAAGCCTACCCAAGACTTGCAAAAATGTTGCCTTGAATTACTTTGTCAAAGACTTTGTCACTGGTTTCTCCAATGATTTCATGAACCTTACCGTAAATCTATGATTTTCTTGTACATCAACCAGTTTCAGTCATTTAAAAAACATGCCTAAAGTTTCTTTGAATTTATTATCCTGCGAATGAGGCCTCACGTATTTAAAAAAGACATATAAAAGCCTAAGTGTTCTTCATATTTTTATCTCTAGGCTCCCACTGGAAATTAACCCACCTCTCTTCAACTTAGCGTTCTTTGTATACTTGCACAGTTATTATTTAAGGGTTTTCTTTGCCTGCCATATCATGAATATTGTGTGACTAGCACAATGATATACAGTCAGCGAAGTCGAGAAAATGCCTTGACTGCAACGGAAATCGAGCCCTCCGTTTCTCGATCTGAGTAACATCTAGGTCGGATAACATTTGGTGTTATGCCTATTCAGGTTTTTTTTTGTCCTTTTGAACATTCAGTATCGGACAATAAAAATGCACCAAAGCCATTTTCCCATACAAACTCGTAAAACTTAGATTGTTATATCTCAATCATTTCTTAACCAATTGGTTTAATTTTTCTGTGTCGAACTACACTGCCGCTCTACGCCCAATTATCCCACGTTATATGGGAATCCCATATAACATGAGACAATTATACGTAGAACGGCAGTTCAAAACACTTTAACTTCTTTAAACTATTGAAAAAATTGGGTTACAACTATTGATAAAATAGTTACAGACGGTTGTATTTTGACAATAAAAATGCACCAACACAAAACATCTTAATGCTAAAAATGCTGAAGTCAAATCATGATGGCTTCTTCCGCACATTCATTCATTATCACACAAGAAACATATTTTCCAAAGACACCAACATGATATCTCGCGTTTAGTATCATACAGGCGTATCTACAATGATCGATTTCTCTTCATCGATTTTCTCTTTGGATTTTTCCGGGAAATACAATCAGTATTCGGATGATCTCTGGGTGTTTTTCGATGCAGGACGTCAGGGACTAGCATCTAGAACAATAAAAATAACTGGAAATTATTTGCCGGCCGAGTTAGGCTGATACAAATTTTATTTTTACTTTTTGTCCCCCCCCCCTTCAAAATTTTTTGGCTGGATTTTGCATTTTGAGGGGGCAAATAAAAAAATATTTATGAAAATATCGGGTCTTGCTAAAAGTTCTTTAACAAATCCGATGAGTTTTTAATATTTTTCAGATTAAATGCTTTATTATTTTTATCCCCCCCTTGACCAGTCAAAGAGTGGTGGGACAAAAAGTGAAATAAATATTTGTAACAGCCTTATTGACCAAAGAGAAAATCGATGAAGAGAAATTGATCATTGTAGATACGCCCGTATGATACTGAACGCGAGATATGCTTTCAGCATTTTTTGCTATAGAGATTTTTGTCTTGGAGCATTTTTTTGTCAAAATTCAACCGGCTGTTACTATTGGATCAATAGTTATCACCGAACTCTTTCAATAGTTTTCTAAAAAAGGAAATATTTGTAGTTCATCACAGAAAAATGGAAATAATTGAGGTTGAGAATAACTGAGATAAAGCTAGATTGCTTTATCTACTTTGTATGGGAAAACGGCTTTGGTGCATTTTTATTGTCCGATACTGTAGGTCAATGTTTCCCAAACTTTTAGGAGGTATCGCCCCCTTAGAGCTTCAAAAAAATATTTTCGCCCCCCTAGGTGGGATTTTATTTTTCTATAGTAGAAAGCTGAAACTGTGTTAGCTACTTAACCTTTGCTAAAGCCTTTAAAAGCGCTACTTTGGCAAAGCTAGTAAAGCCATTTAATGAATCCTAATCTGTGTCACTCTCATTTTCATTAAATTTATTTGTAAATGCGTTGATTTTCCGCATTTGAAAAAATATACTGAATTTTAATCGTGCTTACATAAATGTTGATATAGTGTTTGCGCCTACTTCTCAAACCGTTGTTGATTGAGCGTTTATTAATAGAAATTGAACGGACTGCGAACACCTATGAGCACTCGATATTCCCAACCAGATGTTTTAATATTGTTCATAAAAGGAGTTTTTCAAGAACCGAGAGTCAATGTTTGTCAATTTGAAAACAATTACAAAAATATGTTATATGAAAAAGTGCAATTCAGAAAAATATCGTTGTATTTTCAAATGTAGTTACTTTTCTCCAAATCCTCATCCAGATCCAAATCATCGAGCTCCGTTCCTGTGTTTTAAATAAAATGTCCAATAAGTAAATATGCAGCATTCATGACTAGATTTGAACGGGATTTTACGCAGAATTTTTTTGAACGTTTTCAAATTACCTTCCAGTAAAGTTTGGAATTCCTCCGATAAGCCTCATCTCTGAAATGTTTTCAAGCACTGTGTGTGAAGTTGTATGTTAAAACTGTATTAGGCATTTCATCAGAAAAGTTATCTAAAACTCGTCTGAACCTCAAAAGCATGATTGAAAATTCTATCCGCCTACGAGTTCAAACCCAATTTTGTTTTGTTGTTTTGTACAATTCCCGAAAAAACCCTATTCCTGTCATAATTTTGACAAAACTAATCACGATTCACGAATGTTCGTTATAGGAGTTTCCAAATATTTTTTTTAGATTTCCAGAATCACAGAAACCCTTCAGAAATACGTGTAGCAGTCTTTTTTCTATCAATTTTGCCCACGCTTGTAGCTTGTTTTTGCAAGCTTCAAAGTCAGGGAGTTTTTATGATTCAGTTGACATTCTCGACTTGTAGTTCAATACTACATATTGATGTTTTCCAATAATTGAAAAATCGCCCCCACTTTCAGTATTTTCGTCCCCCAATTTTGATTTTTCAAACATTCGCCCCCCCTGGGCCTGCTTTTCGCCCCCAGGGGGGCGATTTTGCCCACTTTGGGAATCACTGCTGTAGGTAGTTCGATCCAGAGATTTAGTGAAATGTTTTATGCCATCTGGCATAAAACCCCCCATCAGCTGAGAAATGAGCTGGACAAAATGCCGCATTTCTCGCACTCAGTATCATACAGGCGTATCTACAATGATCGATTTCTTTTCATCGATTTTCTGTTCTGACTATCCCCGGGAAATACGAGCAGTATTCGGATGACTTCTCGGTGTAGTCGTGGGGAGGACAACTAGGACTAATATCTAGAACAACAAAAACAACCTAAAAAGCTTTTCCGGCCGAGTTATTCCCGGAAGAGAAATCGATCATTGTAGATACGCCCGTATGCTACAAAACGCGAGAATTTTATGGGATGACTCTCTCTCTCTTCTTGGCGTAACGTCCTCATTGGGACAAAGCCTGCTTCTCAGCTTAGTGTTCTATGAGCACTTCCACAGTTATTAACTGAGAGCTTCCTCTGCCAATGACCATTTTGCATGCGTATATCGTGTGGCAGGCACGAAGATACTCTATGCCCAAGGAAGTCAAGGAAATTTTCTTTACGAAAAGATCCTGGACCGACCGGGAATCGAACCCGTCACCCTCAGCATGGTCATGCTGAATACCCGTGCGTTTACCGCCTCGGCTATATGGGCCCTCGATGGGATGACCCAATCTTTTATTCCGGCATGAATATTCGAAAATGCGTTTATGGGAAACATGTAATGCTTCTGTCCAAACTAGTCCAATTCCACTCGTAGTTAAGGGGAATGCGATGTTAAGCCTGTTTGTGTTCAATATTATGCCGAAAAGCACCTGAACTCGAAAACTGAAACGCATATGGTACACGATCCAGTTGTTCCACGCGACTACAGAATGTTGTTCACTTACCGAGTTTCGAAATATTAGCACACAGAACAGTAGTGCACTCACCCGAAACGTGAAGCAGCACCAGCCAAGTCAAACCGGTAATGACCGTGTCAAAATCGATTTAGATGCGGTTTGATTTTCGGGAATTTTGTTGACTTCTACACCGGTGGGAATATGGAATGGAACAAATCAAACAAGACAGAAGAATTCATAAAATTGAATCAATATTTGAATAATCGATAACCAAACTCAAGTGAATTCATTTATTTTAACGAAGGTTAAACTTCCAACAAAGCTACTATTCAGTCCAGATTTTCATGTTAGAAATTATTTCTTTTTTATTCCAGATATACCGTACCACATGAGATAGCAAAATAATTACCAGCAACGTAATTAAAGCCACCAGAATAGCTCAACGAATTCATACCACAGAATGCAGTCGGAAACGATGACTGAAAGCAGCGGGTTCTTCGACCGGATAGTGCAATTTTTCGTAGATAACCAAGATGAGCGCACAAAAGATTGGTTCCTGTCCGGATCGTTGACCCCGCTCATAATGATCCTGGCGACGTACCTCTACTTCTGCCTGTACGCCGGTCCCCGGTGGATGGCCAAGCGGAAACCCTTCAAGCTGGAGAACGTCCTCATCGGGTACAACGCCGTCCAGGTGCTGCTCAGTATCGTGCTGGTGTATGAGGTATGTTGCGGGATGCTAGGGGGATGAGTCACTCGGTGGACTGAGTTCCGATTTTTGTTCCACAGGGTATCCAGGGTGGATGGAACGGACACTACGACTGGAAGTGTCAACCAGTGGACTATACTCGACATCCCATCGCCATGAGGGTAAGTTCGTTGACTCGTAGTAATTGCGGGAAAAACCTTCGATTTGTAAATTTGTCCTGAAATCGTTCACAGATGGCTCGCGCCGTTTGGCTGTACTACATCTGTAAGGTCGTCGAACTGCTCGATACCGTGTTCTTCGTGCTGCGCAAGAAGCAAAATCAGGTCTCGTTCCTGCACCTGTACCACCACACGCTGATGCCCGTCTGCGGCTTCATCGGTGTCAAGTACTTTGCCGGTAAGTGCCATTAATTGAGAGGGAAACATATTTCGGGATACCCCCGAAAAGCAAGATGTTACAGGTCAAAGATGTGTAATTCCCCAGCCTGTTGTAGAGAGTGTCATTTTCCTTATAGGGGAATACACTATCTAGAGCATCGTTTCCCAAACTTGGGTCTCACGACCCCCACTC
The DNA here is from genome assembly GCF_035046485.1 of Aedes albopictus. Classification (NCBI taxonomy): domain Eukaryota; kingdom Metazoa; phylum Arthropoda; class Insecta; order Diptera; family Culicidae; genus Aedes; species Aedes albopictus. The sequence continues at coordinate 348,725,305 of NC_085138.1, forward strand.
TTGCGTCACCTCGTTTTTTTTGTAGAAAAACCGAAGCGTGCCTGCAAGCGCTTGGGGGTGCGCGAAACAAAGTTTGGGAAGCTACAGTGTATCAAACAATTGTCCGTACAGCAAATTTTTTTTTCAAATAATTTTACATTCAAATGTTTATAACTTTTTTATGCGTTAATCAGAAACGCTGAAATTTTGACCAATGATGAATCACATATAAAAGCTCCATTGGTAAAATTTTGAGCGAGATCGAATAAGTTTTCTGAAAGTTATAGAACTTTAAGTAAAACTTATGAGAGTTTTGAACACATTTTTAAAACATCATATCTCAATATGTTCTCGATAATTTTTTTTTCAATTTTTTTTGTGTTACATCTTATACGATACCTAAGGCTTTCATATGCAGCTATGTTTGGGGTTTTATATTCACTACAAAAAATTTTAAAAATGTGCTTATGTAGTTGACGATGTTTTAAAATTTAACATATTTTGCACTTGTAATCTACCAAACGTTTTCCACCAATAAAAGTGCATTAACTGTACGAAAAATCCATAGGACCTACTCTTCATATGTAGTTTAGTAGGTCCTGTATAAAAATATTACAATAAGAGAGTTTAAAAAACTTGAAAACACTTGGCACTTTTAATGATTAAAATATGATAAATTTCCAAATAAGAGATGAAGAGAAAATCTCTATAATAAAGTAATAATAATAAAATTTCCAAATGACACTCTGAACATATACAGTTTTTTTATATTTTTTGTAGTGAATATAAAACATTAAACGAAGCTGCATATGAAAGCCTTAGGTATAAGCTGTAACACAAAAAAATGGAAAAGTTTCATCAAGTACATATTGAGATATAATGTTTTAAAAATGTGTTCAAAAATTTTATGAGTTTTACTAAAAGTTCTATAACTTTAAAAAAAACTTATTGAAAGGGGAATTGAGAGAGAGATCAGAAAGCGACTGCACTTTATCCTCCATTTGGGACATTTGTGCCAGTCCCAGAAATAAGCATTTATTCAGCCGTATATCGAGCTATAACCTGCATTTAAGCAGCACTTAAGGCACATAAACGACTAATTTTCATTTTAAGACCTGCTGTAAGGGTGCATTTCAACTGCTTATGGGTTACCTGGGTAGCCTAGGATGTACCGAAAAACTAAGTCGAAGACCAAGAAGTGATATGTTGCTAATAAAGTTGTGGCTTCGTGGTCGTGCGGCTAGTGTCACCAAGCATTTAGTAGCATCGTGCTGAGGAGCGCGGGTACGATTCCCGCCGCAGCTGTCCGGAAAAGTTCTCGGCTGTGCCAGTGGGCGTTGCATGCGCGTTCCGTTGTCTAGTGTCGTGCTTCCTTCAAAGAGTGCATAGCTCACTGGAAGCATTGAACGTGTCCGTGTCCGTGAACGTGTTATGCCGTAGAAAATGCTTGACGAAGAAGCATGATTTTGTTGAGGTTGTTGTGTTATTCCCTTCTGATCATTTTATTCAACTAATGAGATAAATGCAAAAAGTATGTTTTTTTTCATGTGAAATCTTAAACAAATTTGAATTGTAATTCGAAAAGTGTAGACGCAACTGATCCGGCTCTGAATACGGATTGAACTATGCAAAACCATGCTGATCGGTTCATCCGTTCGTGATTATGAGAACCATTATATAACCTGAACGGTTTGAGTTTGAATTTATAATAGTCCCAAAACCTTTTCGAATACACAAAACTATTCTTTGGGAAAAGTGTACAATTAACTAGTAAGTTTAAATACACACTGATAACAATTAAAAAATATATATAAATATATATTCCTTAGGAAGAAATTCCACTGACTCCATGAATTATTTTCCAGGGAAGTCATCAATTCTATCAATATTTCTTCAGAGTATCCACCTGTCTGTCTGTGATACCATTCGAACGCTCCCGATAATTTGTCCAACATTTTCGCTATTTAAATGTTCCATGAATTCCTTCTTCAATTCCCTGTTTCGGTTTTCACTGTATTATGAATAAGGTTCACATTCATAAAGTCTCGCACATCAATGTTTTATCCAACTTTGAGTTCAATGATTGTCTAAGAGTATCCGAGAATTTGGCCATTGGATTTACAAGCATAATAAGTAATCTATTAGCGAATTATGAACGATATTCTTACTTACATTTACAATCCTGATGAGACTATGTGCTGTCTAGTGGTGAGGTCTCTGTTTGATGATCTCCAAGAAATCTCTTGAATATAAGTCATCACATCCACACACGTAGCTAGTTATCTGATTAAGGTTTATAATCGCACAGCCTCAGGTATCTACGGTATATTGAGTGAGAGAGTTCAATGACTTTTTAAGGATCTTCAAGAACTGCCTTAAGTGCAGATCATTGAATCTACAAGCGTTATCCTTCTAAAACGTCCTGAAACCAGTGAATCAAAATTCAACCATTGCGCAACAATAACGACAATTAATTTGTTGCGACATTCTACCCAATGCGACATAGGTTTGTCCCAACTTGAACAGAATAGGACAAAGATCGTGCACCACTAGTTTAGGGATTTTTAAAGCTTGCATTGTGATTTTCGAGCGGTAACTTTGAGTCGGTAAACACTGCAACGCTGCTGAAGATGTATCATCAAAAAGTTTTGATTTTTGATTGGTAATAGTTGATTATTCACGAATTGAAAGGTACGCAACAAATTCAGGTTCCGTTTTATCTGCAACAAAAATTTTCGAGATCATGTCATTATCTGTTACCTACCAGTTGGGATAAAGAGTAATCGCCGCGTCTTCTTTGTTGCTTGTGTGAACCCTTCTGAAACCTCCTGAAGCACTCCTCTGAAATTTTAGCTCTTCTTCTTCTTTTTCTTCTTCTTCCTTCATACGATAGACGTGTGCGCCGCTGCTCCACGCCGCCGTCGCCGTGGTTTTTTTTTTCACGCCGCCGCCACCAGTCAAATTTACCCGGCACGCCGCTGTTCATATTTTTCCACGCCGCCGAACAAAATTTCTCACGCCGATGCGAAAACGACAAATGTTTTTTTCTCGCCAGCACTTTACGAACCACCTGATAGCAATAATAGTGGTATTTTTAAACACTTCGCATTTTTTTCTTGTAAAATTTTGTCGTATTTTTGTTGAGATCTTTTATGAATCTTTAGCAAACTTGGATATGATTTCATTATTATAATCATCATTTCTTATTGCAATACTTTGCAGATCCTCGCTTTGGAATACTTTTATGGCAATTAACGTATGATATTCTTGGAGGATTTCCGTTCGTATTCTTGGTCGCTTTTTTACAAATCACTCGGCATATTTCCGGTTGAATTTCCCTTAGCCTAATGTTTGAGGTACACACAAACAGACGTAACACTTCAAACATTTTCGATTCAAGTCATTGTCCCGGAAACATATTCGCCCAATGCTAAATGGACTGAGTTTGGCCAACCCTCAAGTAGGTAGCGATAGTGGGCAAACGTCAAACTCGAACAAAAACGATGCGAGCGCCACGGGTCAACTATAAAATAAACTATAAAATTTTATCTATAAACTCAACTATACAATTTTTAAATAACTCGTTAAATCGGTATACAATTATCAGAGTGTTACGTTTGTTTGTCTGTGGTTGAGGCTTGATATCGCCTATCCAACGACAGGTAACTAGACTCCCGATCCTACTGATTTTTTTTCTTTACGTTCCTACTGGAACTTGACCTGCCTCTTTTCAACTTAGTGCTCTTGGAGCACTTTCACAGTTATTAGTTGAATGGCTTTCTTTGCCTGCCATTGCATAAATTTGTATATTGTGAGGCAAGCACAATGATACACTATGCCCAGGGAGTCGAGAAAGTATTCCTGACCGGAACGGGAATCGAACTCGCCGTCTCCAGATTGGCGAGCCATAGCCTTAATCATTAGGCTAACTGGTGACACCTTCTGAATATTCAATATAATACCGGGATTTTTTTTTCAGAAATTCATCTAGAGATTCCATCAAAGATTCCTTTAAGGTAATTTTCCTCAAATTCCTTCAGAAACTTTTTCATGAGTTTCTTTAGAAACTCCTTCTTCTAGAGGAACCTCCAGGAATATCACCAAGATTTTTTCTATGAAACCTTCCTTGTTCAAGAAGTTTTTACATGGATTATTTCAGAAATTTCTTCGGGGACTCTTTCAGAAAACCATCCACGGATTTCGAACACTCTTACTGCGTTTTTTTCTAGAAATACATAAAATTATCCAGAGATTTTTCCACATAATCTTCCAAATATTCTAACAAAAATAGCTTCCATAGATGCATTAAGATAACTCTCCAGCAATTCGTTAAGAAATATCTCCCAAGTTCCCATTAGAAAATCTTCCAGAGATTTCTTTAAACATTTCTACAGAGATTCCTCTATTAATTTTCCTAAGAATTTCTATTGAAAATCTTCTATGGATTCCTTCTCAAATTGCTCTATTGGTAAAAAGTCTATGAAAATCGTCAGGCAAACTTTGGCCATTTTCAACCCCCCCGTCCCCCTATGACAAACTTTTTATATGGGCCCTCTAAAATTTGTGTACGGGACGTCAAACTTTGCTAAGCTTCTCTCCCTCCTCAAAGCGTGAGGGAATTAATAGACGTCTTTCTTTAAACATATTTCCAGAAACTCCTTCATAAACTTAGGGGCCGTCCATATACCACGTGGCCAACTTGGAGGGGGGAGGGGGTTCAAGAAAGTCCACGCTTGTCCACGGAGAGGGGGGTGGGGGTTCGTCAAATGTCCGCGTGGACAACCTTAACATAAGAATAACAAAAACAAAGATTTACAGACGAAATAAATTATGTCGCCTTGTTGATGAAATTTTCTTCAATAACAGTTCTTTACATTTTATATTATTATACATTGATTTTTTGATGGACGTGACTTCTTCAAGGAAAAAAAATCATGGTATTGACTCATCGACTAATTTGTTCTAAATTATCACAACTTCTAATTCCTTACTTTTTTCATCGAGGAATAATATAAAATGGAGTGTAGACCATGTAAATGTTGGTGTTTCAGTCAGAAAGTATTCATTGAAGTTCTGTGTGGATTTCCCGAAGTTTCAAAATATATGTTAAGATTTGCAGGTTTATCTCAAACACTTTTTTGGAGCTTCCTTTAAAATTTAAGAAGTTTCCACAGGTTATTGAACTATAAATCTCAGCAATATAATTTAGTTCCAACTACTCTATGCATTTTTGAAAAGTTGCTGTTATTCTTGTTTTTATAAGATACTGAGAAATATAATCTTATCTCAACAAAAATCTAAGAAAAAATTCTCTATCCTAAGTTAAGATAAGATTCTTAACAGAACAAAACATTTTATAAAACACCGTCTTCCACCAGAGAATGAACAGACTGAGCGATCACTAACATTAGGCGATGGACATCACACGAAACACCCAATGATCCAGTGGGAAATTCTCAGTTTGACGAAAATTTTTCACCGACTGGAGCGGGAATCGAGCCCACACTCCCACAAACATTAAGCTCAATTAAAAACAATGTTGAAAACTTGTAGCTACCTATTTTGTTTCTCTTTGAGAAAGACTTTAAAATGAAGTCACTCAAAAAGTTTTCTTCTTGTTTTTTTGATTATTTTTTTTGTTTGTATTTTATATAAATCCATAGAAGATTTGTTATTCATAAAGTTATTAATTAAAGGTATTTAAGGCAATGTTTACGAAGAAAAAAAACATTAAAAAAAATTAAAATAAATTTTCCGTTTATTTTAGAAATATAAAAAAAAACATTTTTTTCGGATGTCCACGTGGACATAGGGGGAGGGGGGTAGGGGTCAATGAAAAGTCCACGCTTGTCCACGGAGAGGGGAGAGGGGGTAAAAAACTATGAATTTTCTGTCCACGTGGTATATGGACGGCCCCTTATCCAAGAATTGTTTCAGAAATTCCTCAATAAATGAAACCAAGTAGGTATTCCTCCAGAGAATCCATACAGGAATTCCTTCAGAAGTTCCTCCGTGTATGCCTTCATGTATTATCTCGGAAATTGTTCCTGGATTTCTTCCAATGATGCCTTTAGGGATTTTTCTAGAAATCTCCCCTAGAAACTGCTACAGAAATTACTTTGGAAAATTTGTCATGAGATTTTTCTATTATACTTCTTTCTATTATACTTTAAAGAAATGTTTCTCTAGACATTCTTCCAGGATTTCCTTAAAAAAACCTTTCACGACTTTCTGCGGGTGTTCTATTAGATTATCCTTGAGTTTTGATAAGGGATTCCTCCAGGAATTCCTCTAAATGTTTCTTAATAAATTACTGAATCAGTTCCAGGATTTCTCATGCATTTTTTTTTTCAAGTATTACACAAGAAATATCATCAGGAACACCTTCTAGGATTTCTTCGGGAGTTTCCCTGGAGATCTTTCAGATATTCCTCCTTGAATTTGTTTAGAGATATCTCCAGAGATTTCTGGAGAAAATAGGCAGAAGATTTATTCACAAATTCCTTCAAGGATTCCTTAAGAAGTTCCTCCACGGATTCCTTATTAAACTTCTTCAGGAATTCCTCCAGAAATATTTCCAGAGACTCCTTAAGTAGTTCATGGTTTTTTTTTCGTGAATGTCAGTACGGGAATTCATCTGAAAAGTTTCAATGAATTATTTTTCAAAAATTTAGCTATTCTAAAAAATTTTAGCGATTCTTCCGGAAGTTTTTCCAAACGGAACACAGGAATCTCTTGGAAAATTTTGCCAGGGATTACTGAAGAAATTTCTAGAAGGTTTCTTTGTAATACTGCTGCTGCGGTCCCTTTATGAATATCTCCTGGGAATCCTTCAGAGATTCCTCTAGCAATTCTTTCACGGGTTGTACAAAAGCACTACATGAAATTACAAATACTGAAGATTTTTTTCTAAAACTCTCTGCAGGAATCTCTAAAGTTATTCCTGGAGATACTTCTGCAGTTTGTATGATTCTATTCTATTTCCTAAAGAGATTTTAAAGCAATTCCTTCAGTAATCTTTGGGTGAGTTTCTGCAGGAATCTGTAGAGAATACGTGGAGGAACCCCTTGAGATAGCTCTGGAGGTATGTGTAGAAGAATATTATGAGAAACTTTTGGAGGAATTCATGGAAAAAATCTTGGAGGAGTGTCTGAAAAAAAATCCCTGAGGAGAATTCTATAGGACACTCTTGAGGAATTTCTGAAGTAAACCCTGAAAAAATTCTAGAGGAATAATTGAATTAATTTCTTTGGGAATCCGGACAGAAACTGCAGGCAAAGGTATTGGAGAGTTCTTGAATAAATCCCTAAATACATCTGAAGCGATTCTTGGAGGAAGTTTCAAAGCAAACCTGGAAGAACAGCTGGAGATCCTTCTCGAGGAGTTTTTAAAATAATTTCTTGCAAAATGTCTAAAGGTGTAAGAGGACAAAAATCTCTGAAACATTTTCTTAAATAATCACTAGAAGAATTTTCGGAGGAAATCCAGCAGAAATTCAAACAAATCTAGAAGATTTTTTGAAAGAATCACTAAAATATGTTTCTAAAGAAATTGAATTTTTCGAAGGCATCTCTTAAGGAATGCCTAGAAATCTGGAGAATGCACTGCATTTCACAAGGATGAATACTCGGGGGAACCTCTGGAGAATGTTTTTTAAGAATCTCTTGAGGAATAACTGGTCGACACATTGGTCCATGAATTAGTACAGGGGATGGCCAAAATGTTTGGGATAGGCAATTTTTTTTCTCCCACAAAAAAAATCAACATGCTGTAACTTTTCATAGAGTGCATCAAAAAATCTCAAATTTTGACTGTTTGTCAACCTATTATATGTGCACCATTGGTAAAAATTTGGGCTTGATTGATTAATTTTTCGCGAAGTTATAACCGTTCTGGTAAAACACTATTATTTAGACAACTAATTTTTGAACTGTCATATTTAGGAAACCAGTGAACCGAATCGAATGAATTTTTTAACGTTTATCAACAATATATTGATACTTAATACGACGTTATAAAATGTTATATTTTCTAATGGCCAATTAAGTTATACCGGCTTGAAATTTTTACCCATATAGAGGAAAATAAGTCAAATTTACAATACCACACCAAAATTACTAAATGTGTTCTTCCTTCAATCTAAATAGGCTCTAATATATCTGATTAGAGATAACTTAAAAACAGAAGTGGAAAATCTTTGGATATCAACACTAAAATTTATTGACATTGATGTAAAAAAATTACATTTTTTCGTGGAAAATCCAAAAAGTGTCAATCCATGACAACTTTTTTTAACGTTTGAAAAGTACCTATGTTTTAATAGTTTGTGAAGCATTTACATATTGTTAGTGTACGTTCAAAATTTCATTCAATTCGGTTCACTGGTTTCCGAGATATGACAGCTCAAAAATGAGTTGTCTAAAAAATAGTGTTTTACCCAAACGGTTCCAACTTTGCGAAACATTAATCAATGGAGCCCAAATATGTACCGATGATGCACATATAATAGGTTGACAAACAGTCAAAATTTGAGATTTTTTGATGCACTCTATGAAAAGTTATAGCATGTTGAACTTTTTTGTTAGAGAAAAAAAAGTTGCCTATCCCAAACATTTTGGCCATCCCCTGTATTTCACTTAATAACTAAATAATATCGTCCTGATAAAGAAATTCCAAATAATGTGCATAAGGTTCAATATTGAAGTAATTTCCTTGAGGGCGCGTTAGTATATGGGGCACTGGAATTTGTGAAACTTCGGTTATCAGCTCTGACTTTACCATGACAGCATTTGTCTTTAACGAGTTTTAGGAATATCCATAGAATAGGCATGCGACTAAATTATTATATACGCCGCCGCCGGTGGAATGTGCTTCAGCGCACACGTCTAGGCACGAAGATATCTATGCCCAAGGTATTTCTGAAAGAATTCCAGAAGAAATTTTCTGATAAATCTCCCCTGGAATCCCTATAGACATCTCAGGTAGTACTCTTGAATGAATCTCTAGAGGAATATATTAAGAAATCCCAGGGAAATTCTTGAAAGAATCGCTTCTTGAAGGAAGATTTTCTGAAATTATTCTTGGAACAATCTGTGGACGTATTTCTGAAGGAATTCTTGTATCTTCTATCTTTAGAAACTTAAAAATAACTCTTGAGATGATTCTAAAGAAATTCTTGTAAAAAATTCCATGAAATTTTGCAGATTAAATTTCTTAAAGAATCTGTGGAGAGATTCTCAGAGTTTTCCTTAGAGAAAGTTCCGGATAAATTTCTAGTAGAAATCCTGTAAGAATCTCTGTATGAACTCTAAATTTTCTGGATGATTGCCAGAAGAAATTACTGGACACATTCATGCAAAACATTTCAATAAATTGGCTAGAGTGCAATTCCTTATCTAATTTGTTTGAGTTTTTCAAGGAATCTGCGGATAATTTTCGAAAAAAAAAACCTAACGGAATTTATGGAAAAATACCTATAGAAAGAAAATCTCGGTTAAATTTTTGTGAGAACATCTGAAAATATCCTGAAAAAAGAATTCTAAAAGAAATCTTGATAGATTTGAGATCGAATTCCTGGATTAATTTCTGAAAGTATCCATTGAACAGTTGTTGGAAGGAATCCATACAAGATTTCTTAAAGCAATACTTGGGCAACTTATAGAGGAATTACATTAAGAATATCTGAAGGAATGCCCAGGAAAATGTCTTAAGGAATCCCTTGAAGAATTGGAATCATTTGAAATATCTTTAAAGTAGTCTGTGGAAAATTATTTTTAAGAAATCCTTGGGGAAATTTCTGGTGGAATTCTAAACTTTTGATTTTTTTTCTATTTTTTTTTAATTTCTGAAATAATTCTAGTATGGATTTGAGAAGGACTCTATGGAGGAATTTTCGAGGAAATCCACGGAAGTTTTTCTAGAGATATTCTTGAAGAAATTTCTGGAGAACGAATAAAAAATTCCCCAGTATGAGGAAGGTGATTTTTCTTACAATTTGGGGAAGCACGATATTTTCAAAATGACACAGGTTACTTTTCTTATGTTTATAAGGGCGTAAATAAGAGACTCTTCCGTCCTTCCAAAATCACAAATCTGCTTTTGATAACAACGAATGGGAGCGAAAACGAAAAAGTAAGTATCAGAAAGGAAGTTTTTCTTATGTGGGTGCAAAAATATTTAAAAAATCACATAGGCGAGTTTCTTATATTCAGTAGGGCGAAAACAATTGCTTATTTTCTTTAATGTATGGGAGCGCAAAATATAAAAAAAATACATAGGTTATTATTCTTATATTGGCAAGGGCTCTCATAATGGAGAAAAACATTTTTATCTCTACAGCTGGTTACTCAGTGAATAACCTCCGTGACACCACAGCCTAAATTTATAAGTAATATTGTTTGTTTTTTTTTTTTTCATCTATGAAAACCATGATGATTACTAGACTTTAGTGTTTCATAGTTTGACATGAATCCACATAACCAATGCTGTAAACGCATGATACTCGTATCATGCAAGAGCATGCTGACGGTAACGGGTTAGATTTCCGGTCGGTTCAGGAACTTTTCGTAATGGAAATATTTTTGTGGAAGACAGCCGAGAAAGACGTTACGCCTCAGTGAAGACGTTACGCCAAAAAAAAGATGGAGAAGTTGACATTTAACAAATTCATCTCAAGAAGCAATTAATTGTAGGGTCTTCCTGCTGTGATGATCTGTAGACTCAAGATATTACGTTCAAACAAATTCAATGCTATTTTGGTTAAACAACGCCACCAACTCATTTTCAAAAATACTCGTTTGCATGTCAGAGGGGGATTTTTCTTGTGGCTGCACAACCGCATTCCAAAATTGATTCAATCCCGTTCCATTGGAACCGGTTTTCAAAACCAACTTAGTGTGTCCGATTCTGGAAGTACTTCCAAAAGAAAATTGACAAAGTTGTCACTGGCACGGAAGCAAAAACTCGTTTTCTTTCTTACACTGGAGAACCAGAAAGTAGTTCTAAAAGTGAACCGATCAAAACTAAATTTTGACCTTTTTTTCTTGTTCCGTTTTCCAGGTGGCCATGGAACTCTGCTGGGCGTCATCAACTCGTTCATCCACGTGTGCATGTACGCTTACTACATGCTGGCTGCGATGGGACCCAAAGTGCAGCAGTACCTCTGGTGGAAGCGCTACCTTACCGTGATGCAGATTGTAAGACCTTTTTTTTCCTTTTCTTCTTTCTACTTTTGTCACATCGAACTAACACCCCTCCCTTCTTCCAGATCCAGTTCATAATCGTGTTCTATCACACGCTGCAAGTGCAGTTCCAGCCAACGTGCGCCTACCCGAAACCGATCGCGGCCCTGCTCACGCTGAATGCCGGTCTGTTCATCTACATGTTCAGTACGTTCTACGTGCGAAGCTACCTGCGGAAGTCGTCCGGTCGACGCGTCACCGAAGTCAACAACAACCAAGCGGACTGCAAACCAAAGGAAGTGTCGTCACCGGTGGAGGAATCGGACAGTCGGACGGCTCCACTACCGGTCATGGCCAACGGCGGGCAGCACCACAAGAAAGATCTGTAACCGGAACAAGCAGGAGATCGATCATCGAATTAGAGGGTCATGGCGGAAGCGAATATCGGAGGGCTTCTCGGGAGTCCGATGACCGCGCGGAGATGCGTCGATACTAGTGATAGGAGTTAATGTTTGACTTTTGTAAGATCCCGTGAAGCTTTCTTATCTTTCCACTGACTCTGTTTTTTAATTGTACATTTTTTTCTATTAGGAAAAGCCGACTCTAGATTATTGAATATATTTAAATACCGACAATATGTGATGGGTTGTATCATTTTGTTTGAAGAATTCCCATGTTGGTTTCTTTTACGAAGCAGAGATTCTAAGCCGTAAAAGCGCGGGTGTTCAGCAAGACAATGCTGACGGTGACGTATTCGTATCCAGGTCAGATCAAGGACTTTTCTTAAAGGACCTTGACCTCCTTGGACATAGAGTATATTCGTGGCTGCCACGCGATAAACACATGTACAATGGTCATTGGCACATCAAGCTCTCGGTTAATAACTGTGGAGATTCCTTAGAAACCAATCGATTGTAACATTACTATTATTTGCGTTTTTTCAGGTTTTTGATGACAAAAAAACTAACGAAAGTATTTAATAGAAGCTGAGAAGATCACAACTTCCAATCACCTGTAACTTAAGGGGTTATATATGTTGAGGTCAAGAGAAATAATGATTTTTATTATTCTTTTGTCTTAAAGTATGGGTTCTCAATAATCCTCTGTCAAGTTTTCATAGAGATCCTAGCAGTAGAAGCAAAGATATAGCGTTTTGCGCCTCGCTCCCTTATGAACGCGTACCCGGGTACAGCGAAATGCAAATGAAAAGCAAATTTTACCAAATTTTAGCAAATGTTTGAATGGCAAAATTTTATCTTAGTTTGTTTGAAATAAGAGTTAATATAACAAAAATAATAACTTAATTTCTGGCATAACAACTAAAGAATATCTGAATCTGCTACTGTAATAACAAAATAATAGCAAAAAGAATGTCAAAATAATAACATATTTTAATATTATGGTAAATTATGTTTTTGTTTTGATATTATGGCTGATAGTATGATAGTAATATTTGTTATTATTTTGTTATTATACTATTTAATAATAACTTACCAATTACAAGTTTTACAATAAAACTAATGAATTGTAAATTAAGATATGATGACAATATATGTTTTTCTACAGTTATTGGTTTATTCCCGGGTACAGGTGAATAACAAACCAATAACTAAATAATAACATATTTTGTCATCATATCTAAATTTGCAATTCTTCAGTTTTATATGAATAGCTCAGGATGACAAACAAATAACAAAACATGCTATCATTGTAAAACTTATAATTGACGAGTTATTATTGAATAACATAATAAAAACAAATATTACTATCAAACTATCAGCCATAATATCAAAACAATAACATAATTTATTATCATATTAAAATATGTTATTATTTTGACAATATTTTTGCTATTATTTTGGCATTACAATAGCAAAATCAGTTATTCTTTAGTTGTTATGCCATAGAAATTTGGTTACTATTTATGTTATTTTAACTCTTATTTCAAACAAACTAATCGCAAATTTTGCCAGTCAAACATTCTATTTTAATGGTGAAATTTGCCCTTCATTTGCCATTTCGCTCTACTTTACACGCGATTATCTCGGAATCGTGTTTTCCCAAAAACTTCGATGCGGTGATTACGATTGCGGAATCAGTTCTCAACCGATTTCAACCAAACTTTTTTTTTTTTTGAGTGTTCGCTATTTATGTGTCGTGTCCTTGAACGATCAATATTTTTCGAAAAAATAATCATACCAGCGTTATGATTTTTTATTCATTTGAAAAAAAGTGACTTTTTTCAGAAAAATCGTTCTCGTTTGCAAAATAAAACCTTTTTTTGTTATTCCGATTGTTCAAGGACACCACAAAGTCCTTTAGTACTGTTTTTGTTTTGGGTTTGCGCTATCAGTTGAGCCGTTGGACTGTAATCATAGTCACGGCAAGCCTCTTTAAAGAAAAACACGTTTTATAGAATTTTTTATAACTTTGATAATGAGTACTATTTTTTCATGTTCTCAAGCTGATTTTAACCATATTTAATATATTAATACTATACATGACGTAAAAAGTGAATTTTAAAAATATGTGAACATACTTTTATAAAAAAAATCAAACCTTCCCTTATTTTCACGGGTTTCTGGCCATTTGGCCGAATGTCGTTTGACCGAAACATGATCAAAAGAATTTGAAGGAAGTTTTTGACATTCTAACTGCCAATACGATCATCAGAAGTATTTCCTTCTTTTAGTAATAGGCTATTCTATTCTTTCTAGTTTTGATATTCATGAATTAGTTGGCGTTGAAACTGCCGAAATTTTATCAAGGATTTTTCCTTCTTTGAATCATAGGCTGTTCTTTTGAGATATACTGAGACGGGAAATAATGTCATGGTTACTTGAGTTCATCATTCATTTTTCGGCCAAGTGGCGTTCGGCCAAATGACCCGGAACCATTTTCACGCACAGTGGCGTAGCAAGGCGGGTGCGATGGGTGCGGTCCGCACCGGGCCTCCGAATTCAGGGGGCCTCCAAATCAAGAAAGGTTTCTAACACTAGTATAAAGTTCTTCTAACACTTGAATAAAGTTCTTTAAATAGCAAAAGTTCAACACTTCGCAGAACTGCTGATAGGTATGTGGGGCCCCTTCGTGATTATCAAGAGTTTTTTGGAATGGACCACATAGATGGCCGCAAAATTACCAGATTTTTTTAAATCAAGCCAACTCAAAGATTATCAATAATTAGGAGCTCCAGAAAAAAATATTTAAAAAATAAACTATTCTAATTATTTGGGTTTTTATCTACAATGGTCAAACCATTTTTACTCGAGAACCCCAGGAAATTTCGCCAAGAAAACCACTTCAATCTTATCATATAATTTTATCAAAAAATAAGCTTGGTTGAATGACTAAATTTTGTGGTGTTTGTACATGGCATACAAAAACAGCATGCCAAATTTTTTGCAGATATGCTGGAACCGGTTACGGTAGGAAGAAAGAAGGACTTTGTAGAACATATGCTGCCATATAGTGCAGTTATGCGCTACTGCTACACGAATTTTCACTAGTATTCAATTCAACCAAACGAGATGCTAAGAGTAAAATACCTGGGATTTCTTTACGAATTC